>NC_092777.1:40890709-41525443 GCF_047496795.1 Chiloscyllium punctatum
GCACAGTGATAGTGTTGTACAACATAATTAATGGGATCCTCACTATAAAACTGGGACTTGGCTCCATGCCACTATTTGGTACCTTGTGCTGATACTATCTGTCACCAACAGATCATATATAACTGGCACATTGGTGAGGACAATGTAGAGCAGGTTTTTCCCTTGCTAGTTCTTCACCACTTGGCCAGTAGCTATGCCCTTTCAGACTCCACCAGCTAATTCAGTTGGAGTGCTACTGTGTCACTCTTGGCAATTGACATTGACGTTCCCACACAGGGTACATTCTGTGTCCTTGCCATCCTCGGTGTTCTTTCCAATTGGTATTCGACATGAAGGAGTGCTGATTCATCAGCTGAGGGAAGGTGAGTAAAGTTGGTAAGTCATAATCTGCAGTTTGACTAGATGCGACAGATTATTGTTAAGGATTCCCAGGGCAACTTCCTCCCACTCTAACCCCACTGCAATGTCACCGCTGCAAGGTCTGACCTGTCGGTAGATCAAGAGACAACAGGGGTAATGATGGCAGCATCTGGAGCATTGTCTGCAGAATATTTAAACCCTTGCTTGTCTATTCTGTGGGATAATTCTTCCAATTTTGACACAAGCCTAGATGTCAGTAAAAATGACTTTGCAGAGTTGACAGTTGCATGTGACATTGTCATTTCTGGTGTCTAGGTTGATTGTAGAGTTTCCATTACGTTTCATTGTTTTTGATTGTGTAATGCTTAGTCCAACTGAGTGGTTTACTCGACCTTTTCAGAGGGCAGATAGAATTCAACCACCCATTTAGTATTTTTAGACTTACAGGAAAGAGCGTTAACACTCTGCAAGGCTGACAAATTTTCTTCAACTTCCTCCCTCAAATCACTGACTCACAACTAACTGTCTAGAGTTTGATTTAATTCTTCTTCCAAACTGAGAGGGGCTGTTTTTTTAAGTTGTAGACAGAGGGACAGTAAGAGTGAGGGGAACAGATGGTGACAGTCTCCAGAGCCAAAGGCAAAGATTGCAAACGGTGCTGCCAATTGGGTGTTAATGATGATGGTGTGAAAGGAAGAAAATGCCCTTACTGCAAAGTCAACAAGACACAGCCATGTGAGCAAATGGAAGGAAATTGGAGAAACAAACCAGGGTAGGACTGATACAATTAATGGTAAGGTCTTGGGGAGTGTTGCCAAACAAAGAGGCCTGGGGTTCAGGTGCATAGTTCCTTGAAAGTGGACTGGCAGTTTGACAAGGTGATGAAAAAGGTGTTTGACATGCTTGCCTTCATTGGTCAGAACATTGAGTATAGGAGTTGGGACATCATATCACAGCTGTACAGAGCATTGGTGCAGCCATTTTTACAATCCTGCATATAATTCTGGCCACCCTGTTATAGAAAGGCTCTGTTAAACTCGATAAGGTGCAGAAAAGAGTTATAAGATGTTACCAGGGCTGGAGGGCTTGAGTGATAGGGAAGGGCTGAATGGGCTGGGGCTTTTTTCCTGGAGCTTTAGAGGCTGAGGGGAACTTTGTAGAGGTTATAAAATCATGGAGGCATGGACAGGGTGAATAGAAAAGGTCTTTTTCCGAGGGTAGGGGAGTTCAAACCTAGGGGGCATAGGTTTAAGGTGAGAGGGGAAAAATTTTAAAATGATCTGAGGGGTACTTTTTTCACACAGACGGTGGTGCATGTATGGAACCAGCTTCCAGAGGAAGTACTGGAGGCAGGTTCAATTATAACATTTAAAAGATATCTAGCTGGGTGTTTAGGAAGAGTTTAGAGGGATATGTGCCATATGCCAGCAAATGGGACCAGATCAGATTGGCATGGATGAGAAGGCGTGAGGGGTCTGTTTCTGTGCTCTTTGACTCTAAGACTCTATAACTTATTTAAGATAGTCAGTTGAACTCATCAAGTGACTCACTTAAATTTGCCAGTTCATCACAAAAGGAATACGTTCAAGCTTTTTAACTGTTTTGAATTACCCATGAATTTGAGCAGCCTGCAGTTGCTTGTAGCTTTCTCCGTGCCATTGGCCTGTCCAATCAGATTCAACTTGCCAACCAGTCAGCACCCTTTTCTCTTATTGCCAAATTTCAAAAGATCGTAATTTTTACATTCTCGCTTTTGTCCTGATGAGGACAACATGAAAAACGTCAGCAATATGCCTCTGTTTTTAGTGAAATTCATTTTTTGGAAAACCTGTTGGCTTCAATTGTGTTCAATTCAACTGAGTCAACTTTTGTAGTCTATTTGTGCAATTTACCCTTGGAAAATCATATTTGCTGTTGAAGACTAATAGTATTTTGTGGAACCTTTTAGTTACACAAAGGGCCAAATGGCCTACTTCTGCTCCTGGTTCTAGTTCTTATGTTCTTCACTCTCCATACATAAACAAGATGACCTGACTATAACCTATTAGAAATACGAAACAGTAAATGCTAGTAAAAGATCACAGAATCCCTCCAGTGTGGAAGCCCATCAGCCCATCGGCTCTGAAGAGCATCTGACTTAGATCCAATCCCCTATCCTAACCCTGTAACCCTGCATTTCCCACGACCATTCCACCGAGCCTGTATAACCAATGATGCAACAGGGCAATTTAGCTCGGCTAATCCACCTAATCTGCACATTTTTGGACTGTGGGAGGAAACCCACACATATACAAGGAGAATGTGCAGACTCCACAGTCACCTGAGGCTGGGATCGAACCCACATGTGACAGCAGTGCTAGCCACCATGCCACCCAAAAGTTCAGTCAACATCTATCAACACAAGCCTGCGGTTCAGGTGCAGAGTTTGAACTTTATAATGGAATTTGTACTGTCATATTGCTCCACTGTGTCATCCTTCACTATACAATGTAACATTAGAATTATATATCATCATCAAATACAACTGTTATAACCTAATATCGATGTTTAAAGTTCAGTTCAGGAAAGCCATGATTTCCGTTTATTTTGTGCTTGTCATTCATAGTTAAACATTGATTTTGCCGCAAGTCTAAAAATCATTTTCGCAATCCAACTGTTGGATTGTTTTATAATATAACAGATTTAAATTATGTTGCAGTGATCTATATCAATTATAAATATAGTAAAGAAGTGTTTTATTTGAAAAACTTTGCAAAATTCCAAGTAAAATACAAAGTGCTAAGGTATGTGTACTTGTTTCAATACAGTGAAAAATGCTTGCTATATAAATATATATGTTTCAATTACATCACCAGTGAGGACGGTGGCTGTTGACTACAGGATTATATCAATGGCTCTGTTGTGTGTGTGTGTGAAGATATAAAATGAAATTTAATCCACAGATGTGCAATGTTATGCATTAGAGGATGGCAAGGAAAGCAAGGGAGTAAAGGTAAAGCAGTGTGTGTCTCCCGTCCAAGTACTAACCAGGCAGACTCAGGCCAGTTTCAAACTTGCATGGAAGAACACCTGGGAATACCAGGTGCAGTAGCCTTGAGTCCTCTTGTTGTGCAGTGATAGTGTCCCTACCCCTGGACCTCAAGGCCCAGGTTCAAGTCGCACTTCCTGCAAAAGGTGTATAATAACATCTCTGAACAGGTTGATTAGGGAAGAAAAAAGGCAGTGTCTGCTGACATCCACAACTGCAAGTACATGCTTACCTGGAAACAATCCTAGACCCACTGGGACACGATGAGGTCCTGCAGCCAGATCAGGACAGATGAATCGGTGACAAGAAGACCTTTATGCTAGATTTTACGTATCACCCACATTCAAACTCACTAGGGGGATGTATTAAGAACAGATCTAAGCCTCTAGCAGTAAATGCTACTATTTTGCTCCTTTGAATGTTAGGTTACTAGCCAATAGTTATCTGTTTTCTCACATTCTCTTTGTGACTAGCAGGGTTATGTTTGTTAATTAGCAGGGTTACGTTTGATATTTTCCTATCCATAGGCTCTGATCTGCAATGTGAAAGGGCAAAATCAATGAATTCATGATAACTGCAGTTATCTCATTTAAAAAAAATATGATGCAGACTGTCACACCTGAGGGTTTTTTAAACCACTCAGTTCCACTAATTCTCCAGCATTGTTTCATTTATACACTGATTTCCACACATTCCCTTAAGGCTTCAATATTTCACATCTGATCCTGTTATGTCTACAACTATGTTTTTGATGCTTGTTTTCTGATTAATGCCTCCAACTCCCTTGTTTGGGGGTTGATGCTGTGTAACTGCAATTTGATATGCTTTTATTTTTCATTGATCCTTTGTTTAAGATCAGAATAGGAACAGGAGGAGGCTGTTCGGCCTCTCAAGCCTACTCCACCATTCAACATTCATCATGCCCACTTTCCTGCCCTATCCCTATAACCCTTGATTCCCCAACTGATCAAGAATCTATCTATCCATCTCAGCCTTAAATATACACGAGGACCCTACTCCCACAGCTCTTTGTGGCAAGTAGTTCCAAAGACTCTCAACCCTCAGAAGAAATTCCTCCTTATCTCAGTCTTAAATTTGCACCTCTTTCTGGTCATAGATACCCCATGAGGGGCAACACCCTCTCAGCATATCCTCTGTCAAGCCCTTAATAATCCTATGTGTTTCAATGAAATTATCTCTTAGTCTTCTAAATTCCAGAGAGTACAGTCCTAACCGGTTTAACATTTGATCATAAGACCATCCTCTTTGCCAAGGATCATCCCAGTGAAGCTTATCTGAACTCTCCAATGAAATAAGATCTTTCCTTAAATGAAACGAAAACTGCTCACAGTACTCCAGATGAGGTCACATCAGCACCTTGTACTGTTTTTTTGAAACAGGTATTATATTATTTGCTTCCTGTAGCATTTTCTGCTTGCTGAGAATTTGTTATCTTTCTCCTTTTTTGCACTGAGTCTCAATGCTTTTCTTTAGCTTTCTGCCCATGTATCCAAATCCTATCACTTTTACTTCAGCTTCCCTATTTAGCTTCTGTACTGTGACCTTTCTTCCAGTCTGGTGCGGGCATGCCTCCCCCAAGCACTACAACTCCGTCTGCACAGCTCACTACCTAAACTAGCTATCTGTCGGGGGAGCAGTATGTGATTTACTGCAAAGTAAAGTGTCCAGTTAGTTACACAGCCTGCTGCAGCTACTCTCTTCCACAGTCTACCAGCCAATGTTCTCATATTTCTTGCTGAACCACAGAAGCTGCTTTGAAAACACTAGCTGCCAAATTATTGGAACTAACAGAACTAAAAATGGTTCAATTTATTCTCTCATGTTCATTGTGCAAGATGAACAAGTTAAAAATGTAAGTGAACTTCAACTTTACTTGAGCACAAAAGCAAAATTGTTGGACTGTACCACAAATATTTTCACATGGTGTCTGTATGCCACTGTGAAGCCAAACTATAATCTGCGTCAGGTATGAGCAAATTATTTATACAACCAATGCAATGATTCAAACAGACAGTTTAAAGTGGATGGGAACCTATGACTGAAGATTAGATCACGTAAGTGTTAAAGGAGTGATGGGGGGACGGTGGAGGGGGGGGGGGGGGGGAGTGGGGGGGGAGCACGGCTGGGTGTAGTGGAAGGGAAAGGGAGGCTGGACTGTTGATGGGGATATGTGAGATAATTAACAGTTTCAAACCACAGAGTCGGCTGTGAACCAAGACAGGGCGAAGGGGAGGGCAGTGCATTTGGAACGCCTGACTGCTCTGATCAAATACGTTTGCCAAATGTCTGTGGTTTTACTTGTTTGTGACTTTCTCTCAAGTTCTAGGAGCAGCTGCTCAGGAGAACAGTGACATAATTCAGAAGGAAGGCAAAAGCTGATTTCCCAAAAGATGTCCAATGCTGGAAAAAATCAATAATAGCTGAGTTGCCTCAAGCTGGAAATGAAGCAGATTAAATTTGGAGAAAATGGCTGATCAAAGTGTTCCCAGTTCAGATTGAGGGAAGTCACCCATATGCATTGACATTCAGATTTCTAATGTTGGATATTTGTTAGCCATTTGTTAAAAAAACACAACAATTCAATTAAGTCCAAGGGTATCAAAAAGTGTAAAATATTACAAAAGTGCATTGCCAAATATGTTAGTTTGGCTCATTACAGCATTTTTGTTTCTGAGTCAGAAAGTCCCATGCTTTAAGAGTAGAATTAAAGCTCAGTTCAGGTGATAGTGAGGGTGTGCTGCTCTGTCGAAGATGCTGTCCTGCAGGTAAAACTTTGAGTGGAGGTTTCTTCTACCAGTTTGGATAATGGTAAAGGTCTTGCAGCACTGTTTGATAAAGAACAGAGAATTCCTCCAATACCCAAGCTGACAATCCACTCTCAGAAATCTAGCTTGTCCCTTGGTGGATGCACTGTTCAAACCTTAAGCAGGTCAGCTGAAAGCCTTGAAAACTAATAATTTTGTCAGGTCAGATGCCTTTGCTTCATGGGATATTCTGATTGCATTGTTACATGGCAAACCACAGGCCTAAATTGGAGCAGCCTCTCCTGAGACCCTGTTGTGGCCCAGCACAGTAGAGAACCATAGAACAGTTACAGCATAGAAAGAAGCCATTTAGCTTATTGTGTCTGCAATAGCTGACGAGGCAACCAACCCAATTCTTTTTCCCTGATCCATAGCTTCAGGTGCAGATCCACATTCATTTCTAATTGAGTTTTATCCTTAACCATCTAACCAAGCAGCAAATTCCAGACACTCACTACCCTCTTGATGAAAATGTTTTTCTCATGTCCCCTCTAATCCTACTACTAATCACTTTAAAATTGTGCCCTCTGGTAACTTTTGGATTCTGGGTAATCCAAGATGGAAGATGGGAAACATTTCTGGATGTAACAGGCTGTTCCTTTGAGGTATTTAAGGTGTTGGAGGTGATTTCCATGAATTCCAGTAGCAACAATTTTTAGATAGTGGAGAGAGAGAGAGATTCACAATTGATCTTGGAGGAACCTGTTTGCAAGAGGTCACAGTACAGAAAAAGGTAAGTGAATAGTTTTAAGTATAGCTTTGCTGTAAATCTACAATTGTGAGGAGAGTAGGTTCTTTATTGAGTGTATGTTTATTGAGATATGTCCCTGAAGTCATAAGTATTAAGTTAGCCTGGGGCAGTATTTTGTAGAGGAGTAAGACAATGCTATTTTCTGGGTCTGTAGATTGGAAGAAGCAAAAATGGCCTTCAGTAGAGTGATATGCTCTTCTTGTCGAGTGTGGGAACTTAGGGAGAGTTACGTGTTACTGAGGATTATATCAGCAACAAATGCCATGAGTTACGAATCCTGTCAGATCGAATGGATCAGTTGGAGCGACAGTTAGAGGCAATGAGGAATTTACCAGAGCTAGGGGGTGTGATGGATGGCAGTTATAAGAAGGGAGAAAAGCCACAGATACACGTAGGTGGGTTAACTCCAGGAAAGGTAAGAGAGGGAGGGAGGTAGTGCAGGAGTCTTTTGTGGCTATTCGCATTTCAAACAAGTGTGCTCTTTTGGAAAATGTAGGAGGTAATGGATTCTCAGGGGAACATAACACGAACGGTCAGGTTTCTGGTACAGAGACAGGCTCTAATGAAATGAGGGGTATGTCGGGTTCCAAGAGATCAATTGTGTTAGGGGACTGTCTAGTCAGAGGCACAGACAGACATTTCTATGGCCAGCAGCAAAATGTAAAAATGGTGTGTTGCCTCCCTGGTGCCAGGATCAAGAATGTCTCAGAGATGGTGCAGAATGTTCTCAAAGGGGAGAGGAACAGCAGGAGGTCATTGGACACATTGGAACCAATGACATCAGAAGGGAAGAGGATGAGACTTTGAAGGGAGAATATAGAAGGTTAGGCAGGAATTTAGAAAGGAGGTCCTCGAGAGTAATAATATCTGAATTATTTGCAGTGCTATGAGCTAGTGAGGTTAGGAGTAGGAGGATATAGCAGATGAATGTGTGGCTGAGGAGCTGGTGTATGGGAGAAGGATTTACATTTTTGGCTCATTGGAATCTCTTCTAGGGTAGAAGTGACTTGAACAAGAAGGACGGATTGCACCTGAATTGGAAAGGGAATAATATATTGGCGGGGAGATTTGCTAGAGCTGCTTGGGAGGATTCAAACGAGTAAGGTGGAGGTGGGGGACCCAGAGAGATAGTGAAGAAAGAGATCAATCTGAGACTGGTACAGTTGAGAAAGCAAGTGGGCAAAGTAGTCAGGGCAGGCAGGGACAAAGCAGAGAACTAGGTAGGATTGATAAATTAAACTACATTTATTTCAATGCAAGGGGCCTAACAGGGTAGGCAGATGAACTCAAGGCATGCTTAGGACTGAGATAGCATAACAATCGCAGAAACGTAGTTCAGGGATGGACAGAGCTGGCAGCTTATTGTTCCAGAATACAAAGGTTACAGGAATGACAGAAAGGGAGGCAAGAGATGGGGGGGATTGGCATTTTTGATAAAGGATAGCATTACAATTATATTTAGGGAGAATATTCCCAGAAATACATTCAGGGAAGTTATTTGAATGGAACTGAGAAATAAAGGGATGATCACCTGATTGGGGCAGGCCCCCTAATAGTCAGAGGGAAATTGAGAAACAAACTTGTAAGGAGATTTCAGTTATCTGTAAGAGTAACAAAGTTGTTATGGTAGGGGATTTTACCTTTCCAAACATGGACTGGGACTGCCATAGTGTTAAGAGTTTAGATGGAGAGGAATTTGTCAAGTGTGTACAAGAAAATTTTCTGATTCAGTATGTGGATGTACCAACTAGAGAAGGTGCAAAACTTGACCTACTCTTGGGAAATAAAGCAGGGCAGGTGACTGAGGTGTCATTGGGAGAGCACTTTGGGACCAGCGACCATAATTCTATTAGTTTTAAAATCGTGATGGAAAAGGATAGACCAGATCTAGAAGTTACAGTTCTAAATTGGAGTTCTAAATTTTGATAGCATTAGGCGAGGACTTTCAAAAGCTTATTGGAGGCAGATGTTCGCGGGTAAAGGGACAGCTGGAAAATGGGAAGCCTTCAGAAATGAGATAACTAGATTCCAGAGAAAGTATATTCCCGTCAGGGTGAAAAGGAAGGCTGGTAGGTCGAGGGAATGTTGGATGACTAAAGAAATTGAGGATTTGGTTAAGAAAAAGAAGGAAGCATATGTAAGGTTTAGACAGGATAGATTGAGTGAATCCTTAGAAGAGTATAAAGGAAGTAGGAGTATACTTAAGAGGGAAATCAGAAGGGCAAAAAGGGGACATGAGATAGCTTTGACAAATAGGGTTAAGGAGAATCCAAAGAGTTTTTACAAATATATTAAGGACTAAAGAGAGAATAAGGCCCCTCAAAGATCAGCAAGGCAGCCTTTGTGTGGAGCCGCAGGAGATGGAAGGGCAAAGAGAGGCAATATAAAACAAAGTGCTCTGTTCAAAATAGGGCAGATAAATAGGGGGAGAGCAAGGGGCATATGTGCACAACTCATTGAAGTTCATAGAGCAGCTTGAGAAGGCGGCTAAAGGTGCCCCAGGACTCTGGGTTTTGAAAGTAGAAGCATCAACTTCAAAAGCAAAGAGGTGATGATGACCCTGTACAAAAGATTGGCTCAGCCTCAATTGAGTATTGGGTTGAATGCTGGGTACCACAGTTTATCCAGAATGTGGAGGATTTAGAGAAGGTGCAGAACAATTTAAGACAATGAATATTAAATATAGAACATTACAGCGTAGTACAGGCTCTTCGGCCCTCAATGTTGCACTGACCTATGGAACCAACCTGAAGCCTATCTACCCTACACTATTCCATTTTCATCCATATGTTTATCCAATGACCATTTTAATACCCTTAAAGTTGGCAAGTCTACTACCGTTGCAGGCAAGACGTTCTACGCCCCTATGACTGAGCAAAGAAACCACCTCTGACATTTGTCCTACATCTATCTCACCTCAGTTTAAAACTATGTCCCCTCATGCTAGTCATCATCATCTAAGGAAAAAGGCTTTCACTGTCCACCCTATCTAACCCTCTGATTATCTTATATGTCTCAATTAAGTCACCTCTCAACCTTCTCTCTAACAAAAACAGCCTCAAGTCCTTCAGCCTTTCCTCATAAGACCTTCCCTCCATACCAGGCAACATTCTAGTAAATCACCTCTGCACCTTTTCCAAAGCTTCCACATCCTTCCTATAATGCTGTGACCAGAACTATACACAGTATAGCCGATCGTGGGGAACCTTATCAAACGCCTTACTGAAATCCATATTCACCACATCAACCGCTTTACCCTCATCCACCTGTTTGGTCACCTTCTCAAAAGAACTCAGTAAGGTTTGTAAGGTAAGACCTACCTTCTCAAAACAGTGTTGACTATTCCTAATCAAATGTTTCCTTTCTAGATTATTATAAATCCTATCTCTTATAACTTTTTCCAACACTTTACCCATAACCAAATTAAGGCTCACTGGTCTATAATTACCAGGGTTGTCTCTACTCCCCTTCTTGAACAAGAAGACAACATTTGCTATCCTCCAGTCTTCTGGCACTATTCCTGTAGACAATGACGACATAAAAATGAAAGCTCAGCAATCTCCTCCCTGGCTTCCTAGAGAATCTGAGGATAAATCCCATCTGGCCCAGGGGACTTATCTATTTTCACACTTTCCAGAATTGCTAACATCTCCTCCTTATGAACCTCAATCCCACCTAGTCTAATAGTCTGTATCTCAGTGATCTCCTTCACAACATTGCCTTTTTCCAGGGTGAATACTGAAGAAAAGTCTCCTTAGACTCCACCCATCACTTCCCACTACTACTGTCCTTGATTGACCCTAACCTTACTCTAATCATTCTTTTATTCCTGATTTATATATAGAAAGGTTTAGGGTTTTCCTTGGATCCTATTTGCCAATGACTTCTCATGTCCTCTTATGGCTCTTTGCAGCTCTCTCTTAAGGTCTTTCCTGGCTAACTTGTAACTATCAAGCACACTAATTGAGCCTTCATGTCTCATCCTAACATAGGCCTTCTTCCTCTTGACAAGAGATTCAACTTTTTTGGTAAACCACAGCTCCCTCGCTCAACCACTTCCTCCCTGCCTGACAGGTACATACTTATCAAGGACATGCAGTACCTGTTCCTAGAATGGTCCCAGGAAGAAAGGACGTGAATTACATAGAGAAGTTGGAGTTGTTCTCCTTTGCAAAGAGAAAGTAAAGAAGAGGTTCAAATAGATGTTCAAGATCATGAGATCCAGATACAGTAGTTACAGAGAAACTAGTCCCATTGGTAGAAGGGTAAAGAGCAAAGGGACGCAGAATTATGGTGTTTGGCAAAGGAACCAACACAGACAAGAGGAATTTTTTTTTGTGTGTAGCGAGTGGTTTGGATCTTAAATGTATTGCTTGAGAATATGATGGAGGTAGATCCAATGAGAGTTTTCATCCAGGAACTGTAAAGTACTTGAAGGAAATAAAATTACAGGGCTATGGGGAAGGCACTGGGAGAGGGGATTAATTATTTTGTTCTTGCAGAGAGCCAGCATGGACACAACTAACTGAGTACCTTCCTTCTGTACTATATCAGTTCGAAGATAGTGTTCTAAAGATGGGTCACTGGACCCAAAACTTTGACTCTGCTTTCTCTCCATAGACACTGCCAGACCTGTGGAGTTTCTCTAGCAATTCCTGTTTTTGAGTGAGTGATTCCATGTTGGTTATTACACCCAATAAAATGGGTCTCATCAAGTGTGTATGTGGGTCACAATGGTGTCCAAAAGTGTCACCCAGAATCAATATTAATGGGGGATGGCTCAGAATGACACAATGGAACCTGGGTAATGAGTCCTCTTACCAAAGGGGGCTGACTAACTTTGTTCCCTGTAGCTTAAGGTAATTATTTGCCAAGGATGCTCCAAATTTTCCCTATCACCCATTCTCCAACACTGAGACATCCATTAGATATTCTTCCAGTACAGCTGCTGGAATGGCTACCCAAGGAAATGTCTGCTTAATGTCACAGAAAAGAATCCTCGTACAAACACAATACAAATGGATGTCACACCTTGGTTGGAGCATTTATAGTTTTAAAAAGGCTTTTAAAAGTTCAGAGCAAATAGCAGGAGAGATTTTAGGGAAGAGAGAGAGAGGGTAGATATGGCTGAGAGCTTTGTCATAGCTACTAGGACAGGGAGAGCTGGAAAAATGTACAAAAAGGAAGAACTCACAAAAAGAAAGACAAAGATTCATCTTTGTCATCTCTACATAGCAATGTGTTATTTTAAAAATGCAGCCATTATTGTGATGTAGACAAACCTAACAAATTTGTGCACAGAAATGTGCTGTCAACATCAAAAGAGATTAATAAGTCATCAGAACGTTACAGCTGGAAGACACAAGGTGGGAAAAGCCTGGGAGCGAGATTTAATACCAAGGCATTCAGAAACAGACCAGAACATATTTAGAAGGAGATTGAAGCAAGAGTGGGAAATTGCAAGACATCCATGGGCCCTGCAGTGGAAAGGCTGGTTAGATAGTCGGTTAGATATGTATTCCAACTGGAAAAAATTGAAGGTTGTCAGCTTGTTATGAAAGTATAGCAATGGCAGATCAGAAAAGAAACAAAAAGTATCATAGTGAAGTAGAATGTGAGTCGCATCACAACCAGGAAAGGTGATGCAATAGGAGGAT
The DNA here is from genome assembly GCF_047496795.1 of Chiloscyllium punctatum. Taxonomy (NCBI): domain Eukaryota; kingdom Metazoa; phylum Chordata; class Chondrichthyes; order Orectolobiformes; family Hemiscylliidae; genus Chiloscyllium; species Chiloscyllium punctatum. The sequence continues at coordinate 40,903,331 of NC_092777.1, forward strand.
ATAGAAATTCAACATCAAATAAATATATATATAAGTGATGACATTGACAAGTGGAACTGGAATGTGTATATTGTAGTCGAATCATTTAACATTGGAACCAGACTAAGCATTAAATGAAATAGGAAGATTGTCACCCTATCACACAGAGAGGTATATTATGATTGTAATGCCTGCAAATACTGGGAACCCTCATAATCTAATGAAGGGCGATAGTTAAAGATGGGTCAGAGGGAAACCTCTATGCAACACAAAGAAAAGAGGAATCCCACTGATACTGTAGAGCCAAAAAAGGTCAATAAACCTGGGATCAGATCATTTTCCTGCTTGGATGTGGTGAGCTGCTGTCAGAAACACAAGGAATACAACCATTGTGGAATGCACACGATCAAGGGTGCCATTAGCAGCACAAAAGGGCCCAGTGCTGAGGAATGTGTACTGGCTTAGGTGTTTCTAGATATACCATGCACTAACCAGAGATGTGTCTGGGAGATGTGAAACTCTGTAATCATTGTACATGTCCTTTAATCCTGTGATGCTTGAGAAACCTATGGAACAAATCAGAACATAGAACATTACAGCGCAGTACAGGCCCTTCGGCCCTCAATGTTGCGCCGACCTGTTATACCAATCTGAAGCCCATCTAACCTACACTATTCCATGTACATCCATATGCTTGTCCAATGACGACTTAAATGTACTTAAAGTTGGCGAATCCACTACCGTTGCGGGCAAAGCATTCCATACCCTTACTACTCTCTGAGTAAAGAAACTACCTCTGACATCTGTCTTATATCTATCACCCCTCAATTTAAAGTTATGCCCCCTCATGCTCACCCTCACCAGACTTGAAAAAAGGCTCTCCCGGTCCACCCTATCTAACCCTCTAATTATCTTATATGTCTCTATTAAGTCACCTCTCAACCTTCTTCTCTCTAATGAAAACAGCCTCAAGTCCCTCAGCCTTTCCTCCTAAGACCTTCCCTCCAGACCAGGCAACATCCTAGTAAATCTCCTCTGCACCCTTTCCAAAGCTTCCACAGCCTTCTTATAATGCGGTGACCAGGACTATACACAATACTCCAATTGCAGCCGCACCAGAGTTTTGTACAGCTGCAGCATAACCTCATGGTTCTGGAACTTGATCCCTCTATTAATAAAAGCTAAACACTGTATGCCTTCTTAACAACCCTGTCAACCTGGGTGGCAACTTTCAAGGATCTGTGTACCTGGACACTGAGATCTCTCAGCTCATCTACACTACCAAGAATCTTACCATTAGCCCAGTACTTTGCATTCCAGTTACTCCGACCAAAGTGAATCACCTCACACTTGTCCGCATTAAACTCCATTTGCCACCTCTCAGGCCAGCCCCGCAGCTTATCTATGTCTCTCTGTAACCTACAACATCCTTTGTCACTATCCACAACTCCACCGACCTTAGTGTCGCCTGCAGATTTACTAACCCACCCTTCTACACCCTTATCCAGGTCGTTTATAAAAATGATGAACAGCAGTGGACCCAACACCGACCCTTGCAGTACACCACTGGTAACTGGACTCCAGGGTGAACATTTCCTATCAACCACCACCCTCTGTCTTCTTTCAGCAAGCCAATTACTGATCCAAACTGCTATATCTCCCACAATCCCATTCTTCTGCATTTTGTACAATAGCCTACTGTGGGGAACCTTATCGAACGCCTTGCTGAAATCCATATACACCACATCAACCGGTTTACTCTCATCTACCTGTTTGGTCACCTTCTCAAAGAACTCAATAAGGTTTGTGAGGCACAACCTACCCTTCACAAAACCGTGCTGACTATCCCTAATCAAATTATTCTTTTCTAGATGATTACAAATCCTATCTCTTATAACCTTTTCCAACACTTTACCAACAACTGAAGTAAGGCTCACTGGTCTATAATTACCAGGGTTGTCTTTACTACCTTTCTTGAACAGGGGAACCACATTTGCTATCCTCCAGTCTTCTGGCACTATTCCTGTAGACAATGACGATTTAAAGATCAAGGCCAAAGGCTCGGAAATCTCCTCCTTGGCTTCCCAGAGGACCCTAGGATAAATCCCATCCGGCCCAGGAGACTTATTTATTTTCACACTCTGTAGGATCTCTAATACCTATTCCTTGTGAATCTCAATCACACCCAGTCTGGTAGGCCTGTATCTCAGTATTCTCCTCAACAACATTGTCATTTTCTAGAGTGAATACTGTTGAAAAATATTCATTAAGTGCTTCCCCGATCTCCTCTGACTCCACACACAACTTCCCACTACTATCCTTGATTGGCCCTAATCATACTCTCATCATTCTTTTATTCCTTAAATACCTATCAAAAGCCTTAGGGTTTACCCTAGTCCTATCCACCAACAACTTCTCATGTCTCCTCCTGGCTCTTCTGAGCTCTCTCTTTAGGTCTTTCCTGGCTACCTTGTAACCCTCAAGCGCCCTAACTGAGCCTTCACATCTCATCCTAACATAAGCCTTCTTCTTCCTCTTGACCAGAGATTCCACTTCCTTCGTGAACCACAGCTCCCGCGCTCTATAGCTTCCTCCCTGCCTGACAGGTACATACTTATCTAGGACACACAGTAGCTTTTCCTTGAATAAGCTCCACATTTCTAATGTACCCATCCCCTGCAGTTTCCTTCTCCATCCTATGCTTTCTAAATCTTGCCTAATCGCATCGTAATTGCCTTTCCCCCAGCTGTAACTCTTGCCCAGTGGTATACGCCTATCCCTTTATATCACTAAAGTAAACATAACAGAATTGTGATCGCTATCACCAAAGTGCTCACCTACTTCCAAGTCTAACACCTGGCCGGGCTCATTACCCAGTACCAAATCTAATGTGGCTTTGCCCCTTGTTGGCCTGTCTACATTCTGTGTCAGGAAGCCCTCCTGCACACACTGGACAAAAACTGACACATCTATAGTACTCGTACTATAGTGTTCCCAGTCAATATTTGGAAAGTTGAAGTCCCCCATGACAACGAAATGGCCACAATATTGAAGTCTCAGGTACCAACCGATGCTGCAAGTTCACCCACCTTATTCCGGATGCTCCTGGCACTGAAGTCGACACACTTCAAACCAACTTCTTGCTTGCCGGTGCCATCTTGCGTCCCCGAAACTTGATTTCAGACCTCCCTACTCTCAACCTTTTCTATAGCAAACTACAATTTTGGTTCCCATCCCCCTGCTGGATTAGTTTAAACCCACCCCAAATCAGACTTATAGATGCATAAATATAAGACTCCAACTACTTTTGGGGAAGCAGCCTGTCAGAGTGCTGATTCATCTGTGTACACATATGAAATAAACCTGTTGTCGTTGCACCTTCAATCACCTCTGTTTGTAACATTTTGGCCGATATCAAGCAGTAATTCGAAGTTGGATCAAGAGGAGTTTGATGGATAAATTATGGAAGATGTGGAAGTATGATGAATATTGAAGGAGAACTTATAACAGGATTTTGGCATCAAGGCCAAGACATATTTTCTCTCTTGTTAAAGTTTTTCTTATGTGTCATTGGGTTAGAAATAAGTTTGTGCTTTGGAGAATGGTGACAAGAGAAGTCTCTCTGATTATGTGAGCATTAAGTGCACCAGCCAGAATGTTTTGCAGCAATCTTATTGTCATTTCCTCTGGGAAACCACTTCTTTGTGATGTGCTAGGGGAAAATAGATCAAAGGTTACTGTGGAAACTTCCAACAGACAGCTGTTTTTAAATAAAGACATCTTCCTGTTTTTTTAGCGAAAAGAGGTTGTATTATTTTGTTTTCGAAAAGAAGACTGAGACATCTCCCAAAGATGCAATATTGTCTGCAGTGTGATTTAAATACAAATGAATAAAAAACATTTCTCAATAAAAACCAAAAGAACTGCAGGTGCTAGAAATCAGAAACAAAAACAGAAATTGCTGGAAAAGCTCAGCAAGTCTGGCAGCATCTGTGGAAAGAAATGAGAGAGTTAACATTTTGCGTTCAGTGGCCCTTCAGAACCGATGTGGCTCGGTTAAAAAAAAAGAGAAATATTCCTCTACTTCTCCATTTCTTCACATATTTCTTTGCACTCCCAAGATCATGATTGCCTGCTCATCTCTGGCACCCAACCAATTAACCTAGGGGTTAATCCTCAGATTGCCTGAAATCTCTCTCCTACTCTTTCTCATCATTCCCATGGAATTCAGGTGCATTCCATCTCATAATTTACTGATGAAGCTCTGGAGTCGCAATGGGCTGGGATTTTTTTTAAAAATCAGTGTAGCCATGAGGAGGTGATATTGCTCAGTTCATTTTCCCATGCCACAAATCTAGTCTTGAGACCCATTATCCTTGGAGGCAAAGACAATTCGTAGCTGCTACTTGATTGTTCGAAGGAAAATAAAAGTACCTTTTCAATGGTTATTTGCAGTTACGTTGTGCATTTTATGTACAAAAATATTCCAAGGCCTTTCACAGAGGTTAAATACTTCAAAAATGTGCAGTGGACTTGAAGTAGAGATTCTGGTAGGGATGACAGAAGGTTAGCTGAAGACTTGATTGTTCTGGAGTCTTTGAAAAAAGGGAAGTGAGAGAAAAGGTAGGGGAGTTTAAGGAAAGACTTCCCAGAGGTTGGGTCTTACACTGTTGAATACCCAGCCATTAATAATGGCAGAGGGATGCACCGTAAGCCACATAACAGAATTCTTGGGGAGATTGTAGGCTGGTGAAAATTACAGAAATAGACTGAGGCAAGTCACTAATAAATTTAAGCATGAGGGTGCGAATCCTAAATAGAAAAATTGAAATCAGGAAGCCTTGGTCCAGCCTCTGTAAGAATACTGTGGCTCACTATTGCCCTGAGTTTGTCCCCTGTCTGCAAAATGTCTTGTTTCTCCAGCAGATTTCCATCTATGTTAGCTGCCTTTGACTTCCAGCAAAGCAGAATGATTTGTTGGCCAAAAAGTCTTTGGCAGTTGGATTTTTGTTATGCTCCCTGGTGTCGTACAAATATTAAAGCCTCAAAATGTCTCTGGATTCTCCCTCTTCTGGATTATATGCTTCTGCGTATCTGATGTCGAGCAAAGGTCTAAGTTGTTCTGTATTGTTAAGAACGTAGGAGTAGGAGTAGATCATTAACCCTTGGATACCGCCGTATGATTCTAGACCCATGGCTGATCATTTACCTCAAAGCCATTTTCCCATGCTATATTCAAATCACTTCATACCATTAGTGTGTCTCTGTACTGTAACATTCAAGATACTTAACTTAATAAGACAAATTGAGAAGATCAAAAACTTTAATGGCAACAATTGGAGTTACAACACACTGAGTCACAGAATACCTGAGTGATGTTTTGTGGCAGATGGTTCAACACACATTGGCTTCCTGATTCCCCTGTTCCTTGGAAAGATTCTGAAAACTTTGAAGAAGGAAAGAGAGAGAAAACCACTCATTTCTGTCATTTAGAGGGAGATAGACCAACACTGGCAAAACGTCACTGTAAATTTCCATCTTGTCCTCTTAACGAACTGCAATGCATGGCATGGAAACATTTAAAGGAACAGAGAAAATAATTAGTTTATTGAGGTCATTGCATAATATTTCTGTTAAATATTAAACAGTTGCACTTATCATTAACATGCACATATGAGTGATCCAAAATGTTTATTATCAGGTTTCCAAAAAGGAGTAGGACTAAAATACTAAGTACAAAGGTAATAAATTCACATTCACATCTCAGTTTTACATCACAAAGATCCACCAAAATTTCATTCTCTGGAAAACATGAACTTGAGAATCAGGAGAATTTTGATCTTTTCACGAAAACTGTTTACAGTAATTAGAATTAGAATTCAGTTTTATCGTCATGTATACTCAAGTATAGGAGTACATGAGTACAATGAAAAGTATGCAAAGTCACCAATCCCAGCGCCATCTTAGGTACAAAGGTACCTAGATACAAAATCTTAGGTACAGGAATAGGAAAATAAAGAAATAAGTTCAATATTACAGTTCTTCTTAGTATAAAGTAGGAAAATAAAGAAAGGCTTCACCACCAACCACACCTCACCACCGACCGCCATCCAGGCTCATGTTGACTGTCAAAGTCCTGCTCCAGACTCCCAGCCATTGCCACACTCTCACTGCCACGGCTCCACAAACTGAACTCTCTCCGGAAGGTAAGTAAAGAAAAAATTAACTGAGTTGGATTTCATCAAAATAAACATGCAGTTCTTAATTGAAACTACGTTTTGGCAGATTACTCCCTGCTACTATTACTCCAAACTACTATTAATCCAGAATCCCTCAAAAAAAATTATAATAAAGGCAATGCCGTTCCTAAGCAATGGGTAGCACGGTGGCTCTGTGGTTAGCACTGCTGCTTCACAGCGCCAGGGACTCGGGTTTGATTCCAGCCTTGAGCAACTGTCTGTGTAGAGTTTCGATATTCTCTGTGTCTGTGAGGGCTTCCTCCGGGTGTTCTGGTTTCCTCCCTCAACTGTGTATGACCCAATCTCTGGGAATCTCGTCCAAAAGATGTGTAGTTTAGGTGGATTAGCTACGGTTGAGGGTTGGGGTGCAGGGTATGGGGTGCTCTTTGGATGGTCGGAGTGGACTCAATGGGCTGAATGGCCAGCTTCCACACTGTAGGAATTCTGTAATTTAATGATAACTAACATATAAGTTTAAACAATGTCTTTAATAACTCCATTTAAATTGTTAACAGCTAATTCATCTGTGTTACCATTATCAACTACAGATTTTCTCTCAATGCTAATCATATTGTTAATCATGTTTTAAAAGCCAATTTGTATTTAAGAAAATTGATCTTGTGTAACGATCATGAAGAACTTTGTGAAAATATTGGTAGAAGGAACATTTTTAATCCCAATACAAGCAAATCTTGCTTGACCTCCCACCCCAAGTTTTGAGTTAAATACTAACTTGGCTTTTCAGAAGCAAAGTCTCTTCATTTCAGAATATTCACGCATAACATTAATCATTTCCTTAAAATCATTGTTAGAGGTTAGTTACACACCATGTTGTTTAATCTAAATGAAGCCAACTTAAACTGCAGCTGCTTTTCCATATAATCAGCTCCAACTTCTCACCTTCTGAGGAATTATGAAGCTTCTTGGTTCTTCGGAAACAAATGTGCTTCATATCACACTTTTAATCTAATAGTTTGCAACAATGTTTAATATCTTTTGCCTAATTTAGAGTAAAAGCAATAACTCAAAGCATGGAAACAAACCCTTCAATCCAACCCATCCATACAACCAGATATCCTAAATTAATCTAGTCCCTTTACCAGCATTTGGCCCATATCCCTTTAAATCCTTCCTGTTCATGTACCCATCCAGATGAATTTTAAATGATATAATCATACCAGCCTCCGTACTTCTTCTGACAGCTCATTCTATATACACACCACCCACTGTGTGAAAAGTTGCCCCTGAAGAGCTTTTCAAATCTTTCCCCTCTCACCTTAAACCTATGCCCTCTAGTTTTGGACTCCCCTGTCCCCTACCCCCTGGGGAAAAAGACCTTGGCTAATCACCCAATCCATCATATTGACAGTGAGAGTAGACAAGTTATTTATATTGGATTAGTGGTGCTGGAAGAGCACAGCAGTTCAGGCAGCATCCAACGAGCAGCGAAATCGACGTTTCGGGCAAAAGCCCTTCATCAGGAATAAAGTTATTTATATTGTCTTTGGCCTGGGGACAATACACCAAATGGGATATTTCAGCCCCTCGGGTTTGTTCACCATTCATTTAAATTCTTAAAGATCTACAGCCTAGATCCATTCCCAACCTCAAATTTTCAGCAACGATGCATTTTGGAAATATGTTTCTGATAGGACAGTAATTTGTATGAGATATTCAATGTTAGGTAAGGTCAGTTGTTAGAAAGGTACCACCTTCCTCCTTAACAGTCACGTTTTTGATTGCTCAATTTGATAAAGTCTATCGAAATAAAGACCAGACAGGGAATTCAAATTCTCAGGTTTTTCTCCTTTTATCCATTTACAGGAATTCCAAATGAGCTGATTGGAAAAGAGAAAGACTTGAAAAGCATCACAGAAATAGTCCAGAATGGAAACGACTCGAAAATCACAATTGCACCTGGAACCAATGTGATTCACAATGAATTTATCATTGGGCAGGAAACTGAATTTGCAACTATGACAGGGAACAAGATCAAGGTATGATTAGCAGACTCCGCATCACCAAGACCAGAAATACAATGAAGGTATTCCTGCAGGCTCAATCATAGAGTCAAAATTTATAGTACAGCACGAGGCCATTCAACCAATCACATAGAATATAGAAGGTTACAGTGCTGAGCAGGCCCTTCAGTCCTCGATGTTGCGCCGACCTGTGAACTATTCTCAGCTCGTCCCCCTACACGATCCCATCATCATACATGTGCTTATCTAAGGATTTTTTAAATCTCCCTAATGTGGCTGAGTTGACTACATTAGCAGGTAGGTAAAAACAATGACTGCAGCTGCTGAAAACCAAATACTGGATTAGTGGTGCTGGAAGAGCACAGCAGTTCAGGCAGCATCCAACGAGCAGCGAAATCGACATTTCGGGCAAAAGCCCTTCCTGATGAAGGGCTTTTGCCCGAAACATCGATTTTGCTGCTCGGATGCTGCCTGAACTGCTGTACTCTTCCAGCACCACTAATCCAGTACATTAGCAGGTAGGGCATTCCATGCCCTTACCACTCTCCACATAAAGAACCTGCCTCTGATGCCTGTCATAAATCTATCACTCCTCAATTTGTAGTTATGCCCCCTCATACAAGCTAACATCATCATCCTCGGAAAAAGACTTTCACTGTTTACCCTATCTAATCCTCTGATCATCTTCTATGTCTCTATCAAATCCCTTCTTTCCAATGAGAACAGACCCGTCTCTCAGCCTTTCCTCATAAGACCTTCCCTCCAGACCAGGGAACATCCTGGTAAATCTCCTCTGCACCTTTTCCAATGCTTCCACATCCTTCCCGAAATATGGCGACCAGAACTGTATTCAATATTCCAAGTTTGGCCGCACTAGCGTTTTGTATAGTTACAGCATGATATTGCGGCTCCGGAACTCAATCCCTCTACGAATGAAACCTAACACACCATATGCCTTCTTAACAGCACTATCCACCTGGATGGCAACTTTCAGGGATACTGGCTTCCAAAAAAAAGCTACTAACTAGTCCCATTCTCTAGTCATACTTCTGTAGAGCTCTAAATTAATCACTTTTAACATATATCCAGTTCTCTTTTGAATCCTCCTATAGAATCCACTCTTCCAGACAGCACATTCCAAATTCCAAGAACGGAGTAAAGAAGTTTCTTGTCATCTCACTCTGAGCTATCTTGTTGACTGTCTTGAATTATGACCCCTAGTTACTGACATACCAACTAGTAGAAACAGAATATCCTTCAAGATTGTTCAAGATTTTGAACACCTCAATAAGTTCACCTATTAATCTTCACTGCTCCAAGAAGAATAAGCCCAACTTCTCTAATCTTTCCTTGTATCTAAAATCCCTCATTCCTCGTATCCTTTAGTAAATCTCCTTTGAACTTTCTTCATGACTTTAGCATCCTTCCTCAAATAAGTTGCCGAGAACTGAACACGATACTCCAAATGTGGTTTGGCCAATGATTTATAGAGGTGTAGCATCACTTCCTTGCTCATATACTCTGTGCATTTGTTATAACAGTGTGGAAACAGGCCCTTCAGCCCAACCAGTCCACACCGACCCGCCGAAGAGTAACCCACCCAGACCCATTTCCCTCTGACTAATGCAACTAACACTATGGGCAATTTAGCATGGCCAATTCACCTAACCTGCACATTTTTGGACTGTGGGAGGAAACTGGAGCACCCAGAGGAAACCCACGCAGACACGGGAAGATGTGCAAACTCCACACAGACAGTCACCAGATGCTGGAATCGAACCTGGGACTGTGGTGCAGTGAGGCAGCAGTGCTAACCACTGAGCCATGATAAGGACAGAAATAAGGATGTCTTTTCCTGTGGTGATGCCATTTCCTGTGGTGATGCCATTTCCTGTTCTTTTTTCTTAGGGGGTGGTAGATGGGGTCTAACTCGGTGTGTTTGTTGATAGAGTTCCAGAACTCTATCAACAAGCACATCGAGTTAGACCCCATCTACCACCCCTGAGAAAAAGAACAGGAAATGACATCACCACAAGGAATAACATCACCAACCCAAAGAAACCTAAACATATAAATAGAAAGCAGGAATCATGTACACAGCTTCACCTGAGGCCCACTGAAGATGTTACCTAGTAGGGTGATGAAACGTCTGGAAATGAACCTCCCAGCTCAGCGAGCAAACCTGCATTCAGTTCTTAACAACTGTTTTTACTTGTTTGGCCACCTTCAGAGAACTATGCATGTGAACCTATAGGTATCTCTGCTCCTGTACTCCCCTCAAAGTTGTACCAGTGAGCCTGAATCATCTATCCATGTTTCTTCCTCCAATATGCACTACCTTACACTTCTTTGCATTGAAATTCACCTGCTGCATGTCTACCCAATTGATCAAATTGTCAATGTCCCTCTGAGGTCACTCAGTATCATCTTCACAATTTACTATTCTCCCTAACTTAGTATCATTTGCAAATTTAGAGATTTTGCTCTCAATATCCATCCCTAAATCATTTATGGAAATCAGAAAAAAAGCAAGGATCCCAATACTGATCACTGAGGAACACCACTTTCAACTCATCTCCGATCTGAGAACTGCAATCTATACTTACTCTCTTTTTACTATCTTTTAGCTAATTTCTAATCCATGCACCCAAGTATCCATTGACCACAAACATTTGTAATGTACCAACCAGCCTACCATGTGGCACCATATCAAATACTTTCTGGAAGTCCAAATATACAACATCCACAGCACTATCCTCGTCCAGTGACTGTGTCATCTCAAAGAGTTTAATTAAATTTACCAGACAAAATCTGCCCTTGACAAAGCCATGTTGACTATAAAGTATTAACTTATTTTTGTCTAAGTGTATATTTAACTTATCCCGTGTTGTAGCCTCCATCGGTTTTCCTGTTATTGATGTTAAGCTGACAGGTCTGCAATTTTCTGGGTTATCGTTTGCCTGTTTCTTACAGTGAACTTATTGAGGTATTCAAAATCATGAACAACGGTGTCATATTTGCAATCCTCCATCCCTCCAGGACTAATCCTGTGCACAGAGAGGCCTGGAAAATTCTGTAAACAGCTCCATAATTTGCTGCTTTATCTATCTCAGCAATCTAGTATGCTTCCCATCTGGGCCTGATGACCACTCTACCTGGGGTGCTGTCAGCCTTTTTCAGCACCCCTTCTTTATCTATCGCTATATTGTTCAGTTGCTCAACGCCTGCATTTTCAACTCTGCCATTGTCATAATTTTCTAATTTAGTATATCCAGAAGTTAAATATGCAGTTAGTACCTTTGCCATATCCTTTGCTTCACTGAGCAGCTTACCTTGCTTGTTTCTTATGGGTCCCACTCGATGCTTCATTAAAAATTTGTACCATAAATAATATTTTTGAAGAATGTTTTACTATTTGTTTTGGAGCAGCCTCTTAGCCTTCCTTATTCCAGCCTTAGCCTTCTTCCTGCATTCAAGGTACTCTTCCTTATTTCTATTGCAATTATTATTCTAGCATACATCATATGCCCCCTTTTAATTCTTTATGTTTGCATCAATATCCTTAGTCAGTCATTCAGGTTACTGTAGCTTTTGATACCTTGTATATGTTTTTTTTGGGTAGGTGTCTAGCTTGTTTATCACTTTTGAAATTCTGTCATTTTTCATCCACTGTTTTATCCAACAAAATGCATTTCCAATCGACGTACTCCAGTTCAACTTTTAGATCCCTAAAATCTGCCCTTTTTCCAGTCCAGAATTTAATGAGTAAACAATCTTTATCCTTTTTTAACTTAATATTGAATCTTATTATGTTACGATTGAGAGTTTCTGAATACTCCCCGACTCTAACGTTCTCAACTTGCCCTGCCTCATTTCCTAGGACCAGAAGCAGCACAGCTTCCTCCCTGGTAAGTTTGGAAGTCTACTGTTACAAAAAGTTCTCATGCATTGATAAAGCGCCGTTTACATGGTAGTATGGGTCTAACAATGCTCAATAACCTTCCAGCCACATTTTGTCATGGAATAAGGGTATCACTAGCAAGCTCAGAATTTGTTGACAATTTCTTGAATTTCCCCCAGTTAGGAGGCTTGTTAGGCCATTTCACAAAACAGTTAAGAGTCAACCACAAGCCATGCCATATGTATGATATAATCACACAGTATGGTTAGAGGCACTTCAGCCCATCAAGTTTGTTCTGACAAAAACTACTCTGAATCTGCACTAGTCTCTCTTTCCAGCACTTGGCCCATAGCTATTTCAAGTACTCATCCAAGTTCTTTATAAAAGGTTGTGGAAGGTTACCCTTCCAAGCAGTGCATTCCAGATTCTCACCAACCTCTGGGTGAATACATTTTTCCTTCAATTCAGCATGTAATCATGGAGTTTTAAAAAAGGGTGGCATGGTAGCTCAGTGGTAAGCACTGCTGCCTCACAGCACCAGGGACCCGGGTTCAATTCCCACCTCAGGCAACTGTCTGTGTGGAGTTTGCACATTCTCCCTGTGTCTACGTGAGTTTCCTCCGGGTGCTCCGGTTTCCTCCCACAATCCAAAGATGTGCAGGCCCGGTGAATTGGCCATGCTAAATTGACCATAGTGTTAGGTGCATTAGTCAGGGGTAAATGTAGGGGAATGGATCTGGGCGGGTTGCTCTTCGGAGGGTCGGTGTGGACTTGTTCGGCCGAGGGGCCTGTTTCCACACTGTAGGAAATCTAATCTAAATCTTCTGCCTTTCATTTTAAAATTATATCCCCTTGCTTTTCACACTTCAACTAAGGTGAACAGCTATTTTTTGTCCACATTGTCCATGTCTCTCATAATTTTATACACCTCAATCAAGTCCCCACTCGGTTTTTTCTGCTCTACAGAAAACAACCCGAGCTTGTCCAGCCTCTCTTCATAGCTAAGCTGCTCCATTCCAGGCAACATTCCGAGGAATCTTGTCTCCACCCCTCCAGTACAATCACATCTTTCCCATAGTGTGGTGACCAGAAGTAAACACACAGTATTCCAGCTGTCCCTAACCAAAGTTTAGACCAGATCAGCAAGATTTTATTAACCAAATGGGTTTTTACAACAATCGATTGAGATGAGCTGTCAATTCTAGATTTTTATTAATTGTATCTAAAATCTATTACCTTGGTCGTAAAGCATTGGCTTTGTCACTCTGACATTGACCCAAATGCCAGTGGATCATTAATCCAAATGACATACCACTGCACTAACACCTCCCCAGAATTGCCTGATAATTGGTTCACTGCAATTTGACAGTTATTAAACATAGCAGCTTCAGGACCTACCTGTCAGCTCTTTCTCAATTCAATCAAAATCCTGAGTACGTAATTTGTGCTTCAAATGCAATATTAAGGGAACATATATAGAACCTGTGGTATGTACACACCCCAACATATAAACTGATTATGAAATAACAAAAAAGCTTTTTTTTTGGATTGGGAGCTCCACTAAAATACTGCTGCCAGGCACACATGGTCTGGCCTACCAATTCCAATACACTTGCCACTTCCATGCAACCCTCACCCTCATGTGTCACCTACTTGGAGGCCTGTGCAAACCCCTTACCTGCCAAATTCAAATTCAAACTCCTTACCTGCCAAAGTCACTGCTATCTCTTTGCCATCAGAATGTGCAACTTGCTGTCGGTTCCAAAGGCAGAACTGAGCCAAAAGTAAGTTATATACATATTAATACTTATTGCAATTGTGAGGTTTATATAAAAGTGTTGTTTGGGACTGTCTTCAATTTAAGTTAAAATGAAGGGATTTGTGTGACCTATTCTGTCTGGCAAGCTCTAGGAGCAGGAATAAAACAAAGAATTGCAGATGCTGAAGATCTGAAACATAATAGTTCTCCCCGTGTCTGCGTGGGTTTCCTCCGGGTGCTCCGGTTTCCTCCCACAATCCAAAAGATGTGCAGGTCAGGTGAATTGGCCATGCTAAATTGCCCGTAGTGTTAGGTAAGGGGTAGATGTAGATGTAAGGGTATGGGTGGGTTACGCTTCGGCGGGGCGGTGTGGACTTGTTGGGCCGAAGGGTCTGTTTCCACACTGTAAGTAATCTAATCTAATCTAATAACAGAAATTCCTGGAGAAGCTCAGCAGGTCAAGCAGCATCTGTGTAGACTGAGCAAAGTTAACGTTCTGATGATGGGTCATTGGACTCGAAATTTTAACTCTGCTTTATTTCTGCTGTCAGGCCTGCTGAGATTACTCCAGCAATTTCTGTTTTTGTTTAGAGAAAGGAAAGCAGCTACAGGCAGCCAGACACGATGGCTCCCTGTGTAGGAAAGTGGGTGGGAGTTTGTGCTTGGATTGAAAAGACCAAATTCATGAGGAGTTAAAATGAAGGTGGAAGATTTGCTTATATTACACGAGAAAAGACATTTCCAAGAAAAAACTATTACTGTCTCACTCCAAAAAACAGTTCTGACATTAAAAATTCCCAGCCAATAAAGGAAAATAAAAAGTGAGCCCTCAGGAGCTAGGAATCACATTGGACAAATTCCAAGAAAATTGTATGCTTACTTAAAGCACTGTATAAAGTATATCTATGGAGTGTGTCTTCACTTGTGATAAAACAAAAAGAGATCGATCTATTTTGTGATTTAAAGTAGATGTTTTCAACAAAGATAATATTTAGTAATTAGTGCTTTCCGTGTTTTATTTCAATAAAGTATTAAACGTGAAATATTATTGTGTCAGCCTTTTAGCCATTAATTAAAATTTAAAAGTTCTTTTTAAAGTTATCATTATCTATGGAGATTACAACAAGTTACCTGTGGGGGCAAATTACTGTTTTTCAATACTTATTTGGAACTGAAAACAACAAATGCTGGAGATCACAGCAGGTCAGACAGCATCTATGGAGAGAAAGCAAGCTAATGTTTCAAGGCTCGATGATTCTTCAGAGTCCTGACGAAGAGTCATCTAGACTTTCATTCGATGGATGCTGCCTGATCCACTGATTTCCAACATTTTTTGTTTTCAGTTCCACATAGGTATTGAAGACCAATATGACAGCCTACGATTCTGCTTTATTTCAGACTATAGTGACCATCGGTTGCACAAGCACGTTGATTGTCAAACTAAATTCAGTAACGTCAGTTGGTGAGCTAAGAGAAAACAAATTCGCTGATGCAAGTGCTTCTTTATGCTTTTCTCTTTAGAACTTGCATTGTGTCAGCACTTATCATCTAATGAAACTTTAAATACCAAAGAAACAGTAGCTAAGTTGTCAATTAATACTGCTTCTTTAAAATCCGTACCCATAAATTTCACCACCTAGCAATGTAAGGATAGCAATTGGTTTTCGGCATCCATTTCATGCACTAAAACTTAAAGCAAGGTGCTCTCTAAATTGCTGATGGATGAAGAAATGGCCTTTACCAGTTACATCCTGAGTGCCTGATTAAAGCATGTTCAGAAATAATTGCAAAAGCTGAAATTCTTCCAGACACTGGCAGGTATTCAGTCAGGAATTAAACATTTCACTGGCCACTCTGATAAACGTCTTCAAGTGAAAAAGCACAGAAATCAATGAACAGGTTGACCAATCTAAAAAGTTTCAATGAAGAACCAAGTAATGTCAAAGGATATTTGTGCAACACTGCAGATGTTCCCTTAAAGGTTGCCTTTATAGTGAAACTGCCTTTTTGTAGCTTGCATTTACCAACAAATGTTGCATGCAATATATTAATTATTCAGACTCAAACCTGCAGTAGTGAAGACAAGCTATTTGTAAAGTGTACTTGAAAATAAAGCAAAGAGTCTTCTAACCAGACATTTTGCTGCAATTGTCACTTGTAGTATTTTGTTCTATTTAGAAAAACTTCAGTAATTGTATATGTTTGTTCTTTCAGATACTAACAATTGCTGACCTCACCTACCAGAGAATCAATAAAAGATTTTGCAAAGCTGGTCCTTCACTGGCAATGTGTGTCTTGCCTGAGTTGTTTCCAATAAAACAAACATGTAACTATAAATATGTCACATTTTCCATTTTGTAGAAGCAATTCTATAATGTACCTTGCAGTGATCATTTTTGTTGTACTTCAGTGCAGAGATCAAAATATACATAACTTCAATATAATGTTAAAAATCACACAACACCAGGTTATAGTCCAACAGGTTTAATTGGAAGCACACTAGCTTTCGGAGCGATGCTCCTTCATCAGATGATAGTGGAGGGCTCAATCCTAACACAGAATTTATAGCAAAAATTTACAATGTGATGTAATTGAAATTATACATTGAAAAATTGATTGTCTGTTAAGCCTTTCATCTGTTAGAATGCAGTGATAGTTTCACTTCTTTCATGTGTAAATCACAAAACCTTTTTCTTAAAAAGTTGCATTCTCGTGTTAGCTGTTAACAATGGGTGATAGCTAGACAATATGTAGAAGGTATTGGCCCCCTGTGTTCTCTGTCTATGCCATGATGTTTAGATTGATTCTAATCTAAAAAGTGAGGTAACGGAGTTTTACATAAATTCATGCGGTTTTGGAGCTCAGAGTTCTACATGAATGCATGCAATTTTTGAGCAAAGTACAATGTATCCCTGCAAGTACAAATTCACCTCACAAAATATATGTGTGCATGTAGGTCTTTGAATGTCTGTGTGTGTGTGTGTGTCTGTCTGGGTTGTGGGTTGTGAGTGTGAGAAAGTGTATTTGTGTGTGTAGTGAGTGCAGAGTGTCTTAAGTCTGTGGGGGGGTGCATGTGTGAGTTTAGGAATGTGTGTGTCTGTAAGGGTGTGTGTGGGTCTCTGTGTGCGCATCTGTGTGTATGTGTGTCCGTGTGTATAGGTGTGCCTGTGTGTGTGTGTGTGTGAGAGTTTGTGTGTGTAGGAGTATCTGTGTGTATGTATAATGCAATGGTGGTCACCTGTAATGTGACATGAACCCAAGGTCCCGGTTGAGGCCCACCCTATGGGTACCGAACATAGCTATCAGCCTCTACTCGGCCACTTTGCTGCCTGTCCTGAAGTCCACCTTGGAGGATGGTCACCCGAAGGTCCGAGGCCGAATGTCCTGGACCACTGAAGTGTTCCCCAACTGGGAGGGAACCCTCCTGTCTGTTGATTGTTGTGCGGTGCCCATTCATCCGTTGTCGTAGCCTTTGCTCGGTTTCCCCAATGTACCATGCCTCCGGGCATCCTTGCCTGCAATGTATAAGATAGACAACGTTGGCTGAGTCACATGCGTACCTGCCATGTACAAGGTGGGAGGTGTCCCCACACGTAATGGTGGCATCTATGTCCACACTCTGACACGTCTTGTAGTGTCTACCGTGACAAGGTTGTATGGAGCTAGTGTGCTTCCAATTAAACCTGTTGGACTATAACCTGGTGTTGTGTGATTTTTAACTTTGTACACCCCAGTCCAACACTGGCATCACTAAATCATGTTCAATATAATGGTGTGAAGTAATAGTCATATATCAGTTTTCGTCTCACTGGAGTTCAAAGTTGTGATGCATGAGGGGGTAAAGAGAGAGGAAGAATGAGATAGCTGGGAGGGAAAAGTCAAAATCAAGTTGCGAAAAGTAGAGAGGCAGATAGAAAAGAAGGAATGGTGCAGATAAAGTCAAAAAAGAGATAGAAAGTCACTTTACATATCTTGCCTTTTCAATGCATATCTCCTTTCTGAATGTTTCTGTTCCTGTCAATCAACACAACTACAATGCTATTTCTGTCTTCCATTTATGTCTTTGCACTGATGAGGAGGATATTTGTCATTTATGAAAAACTGAATACTTTTCAGAATTTGATTAGCATTGGTAAAGCATGACCTTACTATGCTACTAAAGAGTGCACCTTTAACCTTGCAAGGGTATCCACTTATATTATCAATTTTCTTTCACTGCCAAAACAGAGTAACTTTGAAAACTCTCTCTGGCACTGGGGCTTATTTGTGCTGTGGATACATACCCACCAAAAATGGAGTTGGGATCCCAAATGTCACCATTTCCAGTCATCAAAGCAAGAGATTTTCATCTTATCAGTCAATTCTGGCTCCAAACCCACAGTTAAAAAAATATGCATATACGATATGCTTTATAGTACATGTATTATATCTCAATTCAGTTCTGGCCAAGTAGAATCAAAACTGAGCACAACACCTAATTTTACTATCTCGACTGATTATCTAATGTGCCAATTCCCTTGAGCTCATTCAGGCTATGACGAATGCTTTGGCCTTCAACATACAACTGTGCTGTATGATTATCATCAGCATATGGTACTTAATTATGTAATCATCTACAATATGTACAATTTCTGTTTGAGCAAAGTGATATTAATTGTTCCATGTTAATACAGAGTCATTGTGTTGACTTTTGTCTAATTGAAAACTAACTTAAAGAGACACTTTTTATTTTAAATGTATAAATGGTTCATATTTAACAATTATTGTGGGCCTGAGGTTGAAAGTTTGGGGTTACTTAGATTTCTGATTTGAAGATTCCAATTAAAGGACAGTGGAACTCTCTTTTTAAATAAGGCATTTCTTGGTAGCCACATGCCTTATACTAGCTGCTTATTTACTGCAGGCCCCTGCCTGGGTTTCTGAAGATTGAGGAGCAATAGTCTGCTTTGGAGATTGTTTGGGTGTTTCAGTCAGTGATCAACCAACATTAAAAGTCACATGACACCATGTTTTTTAAAAGTACAAGCTTTCAGAGCACTGTTCATTTATCAGGTAGCCAGGGGATGTCAAAGAGCTTCTCAGCTCAGCTCTGCTGCTTCTGAAAACACTCTTCTTGTGGCCTCCAATGTGATGGTGTGTAAATATAACTTCACTTCACTCTTAAATGCCTGCTCTCATGTCTTTTTAGTTGTCAGACCTGGTGCAGATGCATTCATGTGAGGGTGATGAGCACACCATTCAGACATCCCTAGAATAAAAGAAGTTGTAATGGCCAGGCATTGCTTATTTCTTCCAAGCTCTTGACAGCAGTTGGCCTCAGAAGCTACTGATCCTTGAAACATTGGTGACTGTAGCCAAGGCATTGCAATTTAATGTGGACAATACTGAGGCTACAAGCAATGGGCAGGGATGGTGATGGAGCCTGCCTCTGTACAAATCATCCACCTTTACACCTACCTTCACATGGATCACAATGAACTGTCATGATATTCCTTAACACAATCTGCCATGGAGGCTTCATAAGATGCCAATGTCTTGCCTTGATAAGGAACACTGAGGTGGGTAACTCCATCTAGATGTATGTCACAAAGCCAGTGTTAATGCTATTTTGGAGGAGTTGCAATTCTGTCTTTATTGTTCTATGTTGGCACCCATTCCCAAAAAAAGTCACCTTGAACATCACAAGCCTTTTCATTGCCGTTCAGTGTGTGAATGGGACAGCTCTAAAGCTTTGCTTTCCACTATTAGGTATTAATTGCAATTTAGAAATGGTAAACCCATGTGAGACGTTCATAGTGGCCGAATAGATTTGCTTATCTGACACAGAAAGGTCTGCAATTACTGCAGATTGTGTAGTGGTCATGGTTGCTTGAGGCCATCATTTTAATATTTGTTTGTTATAGACTAGGTCAGACCACGCAAAACATTCTTAAGCGGGCAGCACAGACCATAATTTTACAATTTGTACAGTGAAAATTATCCAGAGTAAGTTAGCTAGGTTGACTACCTGGTTTAAAAACAGACAAAAATTTATTCTCAAAATTATACAATGAAACACAAAGAACAGATTCAGCACAAACTTTCGGTAAAATCCACTCAATCCCAGGAATGGTGACATTCATCGAGCGTGTGGGAAATTCCCCAATTACTTTTGTTTTCACATCCCATTTGTCCATGTCCAATAACTTGGCCCAGGAAGGTGACTTGGGCTTTGGCAAATTCACTTTTAGGTAGGTTTACCACCAAGTCTGTCTTCTGAAATCGATTGAACAAGTCAAATAAATGCTGTAAATGTTCCTTCCGTGAGTGACTAAAAGTCACCAGGTCATCAATGTAAACAACATAGTTGGGTAATCCGGTAATGACTTTATTAGTCAGTCTCTGAAATGTGGCTGGAGCATTTTTCATTCCAAATGGCATGACTTTAAACTAATACGGTAAAAACAATGACTGCAGATGCTGAAAACCAAATACTGGATTAGTGGTGCTAGAAGAGCATAGCAGTTCAGGCAGCATCCAACGAGCAGCAAAATCGATGTTTCAGGCAAAAGCCCTTCATCAGGAAACTAATACAGTCCATTTGGTGTTACGAAAACCGAAATTGCCTTTGCTCTCTCTGACAAAGGTGCCTGCCAGTAGCCTCTGAGCAAATCCAACTTAGAAATGTAATTTGCTTTTCCCACTTTTTTGACACAGTCCTCAAACCACGAAATTGGATATGCATCAGTCTTTGTAACGGCGTAGACATTGCAATTGTCCACACATAGCTGTTGGGTACCATCTACCTTTGGCACCATGAATATTGAGAGGGGAGGGGGCTCCAGTCATTGTAACTCACTTCGAATATGCTATCTTGAAGCATGCGCTCTATCTCCTTCTGAACCTGTGCCAGATTTAGAGGGTAATGCCTATAACTATGTTGCTTAATCGGAACAGTATCTCCTGTATCTACATCATGCACAATTAGGTTAGTACTTCCCAGTTCATTTCCACATATCTCCCCATGTGACAGTAATAATTCTTTCAGGTCATTTCAATTTTCTTGTGGAAGGCAACTCAATAATGTATCCCAATTTTTGACAACTTCCTCATTGTCCAATTTGATTTCAGGAATGTCCAATTCAGAATCCTCTGAACTTGGTTCTTCCTTCTGTGCTGTAACACCTTCTCCTTTTGCCTTCCTTCCCTGTCAAAATACCTTTAGAGTATATTCACATGACACACTCTGTGAGATTTCTTCCTGTCTGGAGTTCCTATCAAGTAGTTCATCTCACTTAATTTCCTCTTGATTTGATATGATCCACTACACCTGGCTTTTAAAGGTTCACCTGTTACTGGAAGTAACACCAATACCTTATTCCCAATGGCAAAATTGCAAATTTGTGATTTCTTGTCTGCTTCCTGTTTCATTGTATGCTGTAATACTTTTAAATTCTATCTAGCCAACTCTTCAGCTCTATTTAATCATTCTCTAAAATTTGGCACATAGTCCAAATGGGTGGTCTCTGAATTCTGACTTAATAATTTCTCCTTAATCAATTTTAACAGTCCTCTTACTTCATGACAAAAAATTAATTCAAATGGACTGAATTTGGTCAATTCATTTGGTGCACCTCTGCTCAGAAAAAGTACAAGCAGAATTCCCTTATCCCAATCATCTGGATAATCCTGACCATAAGTCCTCAACATGGTCTTTAATGTTTGATGCCATCGCTCTAGCACTCCCTGTGATTCTGGATGATATGCAGTAGATTTGAAGTGCCTTATTCCCAAGTTATCCATGACCTCCTTGAATAGTTTGGATCTGAAGTTTGACCCTTGATCTGACTGTATCTCTATTGGTAGTCCGTACCTAGTAAAAGATTTTATCACTTCTTCTACAACCTTTTAACTGTGGTGTTGCGTCATGGGATTGCCTCTGGAAATCTAGTCGATTCATCCATTATTGTTAATAAATACTTATTCCCACTTTTTGTTTGAGGTAGGGAACCTATGCAATTAACCAAGACTCTTGTGAAAGGTTCCTCAAATGCTGGAATAGGTATTAATGGTGCAGTTTTTATTACTCCCTTTGGTTTTCCAATTAAGTGACGTATGACACGTGTGGCAAAATTCAACTACATCCTTGTATAGTTCAGGCCAGTAAAAATGTCTTTGTATTTTAGCCTCACTCCTAAATGACCTCCAAGTGGTAGCTCATGTGCCTCTTGCAGCACTTCCTTCCTATACCCTAGTGGCAAAATAATCAGATGAACTTCTGCTCAGTTCTCATCTGCTTGAATGTGTGATGGTCTCCATTTTGTCATTAAGACATCATTTGTTTAGTAATAACACACAGGGATGCATTCACTCTCCTTCTCTGAATATGCCTTTTGATACAACTGTTTTAAGTTTTCATCTTTCTGCTGTAACTCAATAAGCCTAACGGAGCTAAAGATATTTCAGATTTACCTAATTGCTCCTGATCTGTCCCACTTATCTGATCAAAAAAAGTCTCAGCTTCCTTATCTGTGCCTTTTGATCTCTCCTGCTTCAGCTTGTGCCTCTGTGATCTTGTGACCACATAGTCAGGGGAAAATTCCTGAATAAATATCCTGCATTTCATCAGTAGCTTGAGTCTCCACTGGCTTTTCAACTAGAGTAGGCAGCACACCAACTGGTGAATCAGCTATTTCAATGCAATTGTATTCCTGGAGCTGAGAGTTTGTCCGGTACTCCTACCACAAATTCTCCACTGTTCTCTGGACACTCTAGTCTCACTTTACATAATTGAGCATTTTTTGTCTCACCATGAATTCCTGTTACCAGTACATTTTCTGACAATAGTCCCTCAGGAGTACATATCTCCTCATCCTTCAGCATCACAAACTGAGAGGATCCAGTGTCCCTTAATATTGTAACCTTCTTTGCCTGCTACTCCTGGCCTATGTGAATAAACATTACCCTTGCATGTATATTTTTTAAGCAGATCTGGCACTTTCTCCTTAATCAACCTCTGATCATCTTATACACTCTGAGGCAGTTGTCTAACTTCCCTTGTGCTTTTTGTTACTAGTCCAACAAACTCCCAGGCTTGTCCCGTTTTCCTACATCTGACTTCTAGCCTACCAACACTGTGATTTCATGTGGCCCACTTTATTACAATGAAAACACCAGAGCATTTTAACTTCTTTGTCCCCCTCAAAGGTTTCTTTTTTACCCTATGGTAAGTTATCCTGATGATCTTCACTGAGATCTACCCTTCCCTTTCTACATGAGGGTTTCTCTTTGCCCCAATTTCTATCCCTCATGGACTGAAATTGATTCTGGAAGCCAAACCCTGTTTTATGGACCAGTTCATAATCATCAGCTACTTCAGCTGCTAACCTTGCTGTTTTAACTCTCCGCTCTTCCACAAGTTTGCATTACTTCCTCACTAAGGTTACCTTCAGCCTTTATCTCTAGCCTTTTAAGCTGACTTTCCTTTTTAAATGTCAGTTTTAGAAGCCCAAATGGTCTCTCTTTTTCTCTCTCTTCTGCTTTTAATCGTAACTCAAACTGTTACATTTCTGCTGCTCTTTCCTTATCTCTCGCCTCTAACTCAAGTTGCTTCATTTGAAATTGAATTTTTGCCATCTCTATAGATTCTGAGGTTTTCTCCGGCAAGTTTAAATGCTGAGCTACTGCTGTAATTATCTCTCCTTTCCTTACAGAAGCAGGCAGGTCCTATTCCAGCTTGTCTGCAAATTCTTGCAGCTTGGTCTGATTCACCTTTTGCAAAATTCCAAAGTCACCACATCCACTTCCAGAAAACTTTTGGCGATTAAAAGAGCCATTACTATCCCAAGCTTTGTCTACCCAATCAAACCAACATCCGAAATAAAGACACTAGCACCTACCACTCGCTGTTTAAAATCCTGCAAAGAGCCCCCAATCTGTTATGGACTAGGTCAGACCACTCAAAACATTCTTAAGCAGGCAGCTCAGACCATAACTTTGCAATTTGTTTTGGTAAGTGTACAGTGAAAGTTACCCAGAGTAAGTTAGCTAGGTTGACTACCATATTTTAAAACAGACAAAAACTTACGCACAAAATTACACAATGAAACACAAAGAACAGAATAAAGAACCCCTCCAGAGCTCAGCCTATCCAAACTGGACTTAATTATGCTGTTCTGATTATACACAACAGTCCCAATAACCAAACCCCTTGAACACAGTGAAAATGAAACAAGGGCTTTCAGGTCGAAGTTAGAAGGGCAGAAGGAGAGAGAGTCTCCCAGCCTATTTCCACACAGCCCATAGCTGAACTCCCAAACTGGTTCTGAACTGAACAGCTCAGTTAGAGAGTTGGTCACACCCCTTGGCTTATACTGGTTACTTCTAAAAATAAAAGCTTTGGCGTAACGACTCAACTGTTTACGTATAAACAAAAAGGCCTTTCTTCTCTGTACCAAACCCAGCCATTTCAGAGTCGGGCCTGTTTATGACCCCTCTGAAAAAAAAACAAAGGGCACAGTATCCTTGAGAAAAGGAACAGCTTTTAGAAAAAAAAGGACCAGCTTTGCGACACATTCTTACAACATGAATCTCCTTCCCAATGACTTGCAATTTGATGCCAGATGGGTGGGATTATTAAATAAGCAGATGCATGATCAGTCTAATTCCTCCAAGCAGGACATCACGTTCACGCAATTTAAATCTGGCCCCAAAGAGGAAAATAGCCACATTACCTTATTATTGCAGGGTTGAGATTGGAAGAAATATGGCAAGTTTCAAGGAGTGTCCCTTATGACTGAGCTGCAAGTTCTGCCTGAGATACAGGACGATCACTCTTTACTTTATATTCCCTTTGTGTTGCTGTTACTGTGCTCTCAGCCTGAAACCTCCTCTCATTTCTGTTCATCCCCTTTACATGATTGTTAATGTCTCCAATTTACATCCTAAGTCAATGGCTTTGCAAATTGCCATGCCCTTGTTGACACTGCACTCTGCCCATGTTGAGGTCAGAGTTATTGCCTCTTCTACTTTTGACAGGGCTCCATGGAAAGTACCCTGAAAAGTCCCAACTGTTTATTTGTAAGGACATGGCCAGATCCACTCCAGTCTGATTTGCCAGAAGAACCCAAACAAAGCATAGCCCAACCCAGGACTAATGTCATCACTGCACCCCAACTAACTTATCTGTAATCTCTAAACTGTGGACTTGACCAGCAAGAATGACCATTGCCCAACCAGTGGACTGTAAAGGCATGGATCCACAGACTGTGGTGGGACCAAGACCTGACTGACTGCAGCCAATCTCCTTGACAGATTGTGGTAAAATACCTGTCTAGCTGTCATCCCCATTGATCCTGATAAAGAGTGCATCCCATTGACTTTTAGGCATGGCCATTGAACCACAGCGCAGTGTGTTTACCATGTAAGCTGCTGACAGTATGACATGGACATAGCATGGTATCGAACAGGAATATGTCCACCCACTTGACTGTCAAGTGCCCCAAACCGTCACAAATTGCCTGCCTCTTTCTCTGCACTGAAAAGCAATGCAAGCCACACAGAGGATCACAGGCCCTAAGTCAGCACAAAGTAGAAATGTGAGAAGACAGTAAGCTAAGAGTTATAAGATGTATGCTGTGTAGATGCATATATGTCCATATGTGTACAGTGACCTGCAAAAGTGTACATGTCTTTGAACTCTAAAATGAGGTCCTGACTTGCTGAGGTGGTAGTTGAGTTAGTTTGAAAGCAGGCATGATGATGTGTGTGGTTTGGCAGTGGAGTTATCTGAGTGTCCAGCTAACTGCCCAAGTAAGAACCCTAATTTTCATATCAGGAGTTACTGTTTCATTTCGGGGCAAAGCAGGGGTGTTGTGGAGAATTGTAAGCTGCATAGAATTGAGGTGAAGTTTGCTAATAATAAGATGCAAATGCATGGAACTAAAATAGATATTGGGGGATTCACACCTTGCCATTTAAATCCAAAGGGAAAATCAGAAATGTTTTTCTCGAATCAAACATCTGATTTTTCTATGCCCACAGAATTTTCCCAATTTACTGCTGCTCAAGAGAGTGGAAAATTCTAAAGTAAGTGTGTTAACTAATTTTGCATCATCATTAAATTAATTTTATATATGCTAAATCAATAATTTTCTGCTTAGTAAAGTATCCTGGTTCATGATCTTTTTATTTTAAGTGTAATATTGAATTTGGATCCAGTTGACTGTATTGGAAACCAAAGAAAACAATTAAGTTTATGTTGTGACCCATGAAGTAGTGGATCTAGGGAAAGACAGTGCTGTCTCTCATCTCAGTCACAACAGTTTTAACATTAATACATTGATGCAATTTATGTCGAACCACATAATTGCTTGGAAAATATTAAACCATTTATGAGTGTCAAGAATATATTGACAATAATGTGTGGCTGTTTTTGTTCTTTTGTTTTGCACACAGTGAAGAAAAAAGTCTGCACTAAGATTCTATGACTCTGTTCTTGAAGTTTCCACTATAATTTACTTTAATTCTGCTCAGGATATCAATGAAAACCTGTAATAATAATGTTAAAGGGTGGTTTCAACCTATTCTGCCACAGTATGATATGGACAGTTTGAACATTGGTTCGGCAACCCATCAGAGTTTACTCAAAATCAAAGGATGCCAAGATCCGGCAGAATGTAAAATTTATATCCAACCTGGTCCAGCCATTTTAAGTTGCATTAGCTCTAATAGCTGCTCAATTTTATTTAATGGCTTGTGCGCAGAATTATTTTCTTTGGCAATTGCATGCACATGCTCTGCATAGACAGTCAGGAATATTGAGACAATAAATTGTTGCAGCCCTCACTAACAATGGATTTTCAAATTTATTAGTTCATTTCAGCTTAAAAGACAGATGCACTTGTTCTTATTTCATGAGAGAACAAGCATCTTGCTAAAATCGCAAAAAGGGCAAAATAACATTTCTAGCCATTTTTTAACAGAGAAAAGAAAATTGTGTGCTTTTTGAAACATTCCAATTCTGCTAATATCCCTCAATCATTTTCCTGCCAAACAGCTTGAAAAGAAAATAACTCACTAAAAATATTTAATTTAGAACATGTATCAATGAAAGGAGCATTGTATTCTTGGCCTTCAGTTTATGATTATGTACCTTCTGACTGCCTTCTAATTCCAAATGGTCTCCAACAAAATTCTGAAGGCTTGAAAAATGGAGTTGAGTTGTTTTCATCAAATCATGACCTTCAACGTCTGACATTTCCTCTTTTGTAAATTATTGACATCAAGGCATCCATTGTCACCTTGCTGAACAGTTGCTGCTCCCTGTTCTTGCAAAGGACCAATCATTCGACTTGCAATTACAAGAAACTGACAGCTAATATCTCTATGTTAGTGCTGTAAACTCTCCAAAATTTGCAAATCAACTAAAAAATAATTGGAACAACCTTGGTTCAGTAAAAAGGAAGATGAGCAACAATAAAACAAAGCACACAGTGGATGGCATCTTATTTTTAGAGACTAAGTGTGGGAGAAGTATAAAAGCAGAAGGGATTTCTATTTCAGGAAGCCAGCCAGGTTTTCCAATGTGATTATGCTCTTCTTCACTCATTACATATTCATGCACAGGATGAACTATCAGGTTTTATGGACAGATAGCTGGAACCTCTGAAGTCCAGCAGGATCTATCAGACTTGAGTTTCCAGGTGTCACATTTAAAGGACACCCAGACAGAATTCTTTGCAGCCCAGAGGCATCATTTAATCTCAGCGCTCCCACTCCTCAGGACACTGGGGACCTGCCAATACACATCCTCATGCTTTTCGTGACACCTCTCTAGAGGTGCCCCTACAGGGTTTCCAGGATAGAAATGATATATTGTTTCCAAAGGATGACAAGAAGACACCATCTTGAGTGACCAAGGTATCCTAGACGGAGGTGACTGCCCTGGCCATGGGAGCAATCAACAGAGACTGAATTGATTGGGATGAGAGGATCAATGATCAATGAGCACAGGCTGGATATGTGTCACTGTCTACTCTATGCTTCATGTACCTGTAAGTTAAAAAACTACAACTTCCAGTAGCGCACAAGCCATCAGTTTAAATTTAGATTTAGATTGATTTAAATTACTTACAGTGTGGAAACAGGCCCTTCGTCCCAACAAGTCCACACCGACCCTCCAAAGAGCAACCCACCCAGACCCATTCTTCACCTAACACTATGGGCAATTTAGTATGGCCAATTCACCTAACTAACATTTCAACATAACTAGTAGAACACCGACCTCTGGTAGCTTTTCAACAAAGGCTTTCGCAAGATACAACCAGAAAAGATACCTTTGGGACAAACACCTCACTGAGCACTCTGCATATATATCATATGAAGCTTTGCTGATTTCCATCAACGCTACATCTGTGACAACACTGAACTAGCTTTCAGTCAGAGCCCCTTTACTTCTACTCCCCCAATATCACATTATGCTTAATGTAATGCATGGACAATTATAGCTCTGGTCATTCACATCTCAATCTTAATGCAGGCAAAGTACTCAAAGTGCATGAGCACTTACCCATGCCAATGTCTCCTTGCTGCTGAGATAAACTCCTTACCCACTTTCAAGAACAGGTTAGTGAGCAGGCAGGTGAGCAAGGGGAACATGACTGTGCTGAAGGAGAGACTGGAATTTTCAGCCATCCAGAGAGAACGCCTTGAAACAGCTACTCCCAGCTGACATCATATTGTCATTTTTCAATAAAGCCTTGGGTGGCTTAAAGCACTGATAACTCTTTATGTTTCTCTGCTGCCTCTGTATCCCCTTCCCTAGCCAGGTCAAAGAGAACCAGAAGAATACCAGCCTCCAAGCCCAACACAAGCGGCCCTGTACATCATACCTCTAAGGAGACACAGTCAGCATTATCAAGGCCTTCCTCCCCACACTCCATCAGTGCAAAGGAATTCACTGTGGTGGCTAATCTATCTAGAGTAGGCTTGCGGTCACATTCTGGTGAATACAGCACTGACAGGGCCCACGCAGGTAGAAAAGGAAGAAATGAGTGTGGTCTCAGTCACCCATAACACTACTAGGGGACAGCCACTTACTGAATCCAGTACAGATGATGGGCTTTTGTACATGAACCAATGGAGATGTGTAGGCAAGCAGGGTCATGGCTGGTACAAATACCAATGATTGTAGACAGACTGGACGGAACAGCAGAGAAGTCTGCGCATGTTCTGCCTGATATCATAGCTCTGGCACATGGGCTCATGGCTGCCTTCATTGAAAGGGTTATTTATGGACGCTGTGCAGAGCCAGACCCAGCATATGAGTCAATATCTGCTGGATATGCACTCAGACCTTCACTCCATCATTTGAGCCATTTAACTCAATGGCTAGTGATAGCAGCCCAAGGCAAGTTACCAGATACCCCATTCCTTCAAGGGGTGAGAGAGGTATCAATGTACATTGACAGGGAAGAGGAGAAATGGACAGTCACCTTGGGATTGTCATCTCAAGATATTCCAGAAATGCCCCACCACAACACCTTCCCTCTTCCTGCAATCCAAACATCTCCATTAGGTCAGGTCAAGGAAATTGCTCCTGATCCTATGTGGAAGCCCCTTACCCAGAAGATTGGAGCCCTCTAAGCTCAGGCTTAACAATATATAGCCGCTAATCATCTGTGGCAAGGCAGAAAAGCAGTCAGCAGGATTCCATAAGCTCAGCCATGGCACCAAGATGTAGCAGTAAGAAAAGAAAGATGAAACAACCTTGAAATCACTTTGGCTGCATGGGAGTTACCCTTTTGTACAGTACAAGAATGAAATAAATCCAGTTCTTTGTACACCAGAATCCTGTGGTTTCTTTCAATTTGTTAAGACTGCTGACTGTTCCAGTTTTCCTTGTAGATTACCTTGAGTGGTGTTAATTACCCTAGACTCTCACATGTACACCACGTGAGGCAGTGCGAAAACTGCCAAATCTATTATTTACTGTTATCCTCTGGGAGGAACATAAAGTGGGAGGCTAAGCCACATGGTTGGGTTTTGGCAGTAGATCTGCCTTTTCCCTCTCAGTGATGAATGATGCCCCTGGCAAATGAAGATTTGAGTCATACAAGCTTCATGTACGTCTGCAGAAGTGCATATTGATACTGTAGCCAGAAAACTGGACAGTAAGGTATTGGTGCCAGGGATGTACACTAACTGGAAATCAAAGTATTTTAATGTTTAATATTTAAGAATCAAGAATTCCTTGCAGGACAGGAATACCTCTGCACAACAATTAACAAATACATCTGAGTGTCCTCAAATGAGTGTGCAAATTCCTTCAGCCTCAAATCAAGGCACTATTAGGGTTTTGCAGATCTGTCTGCCTTGTCTTACTACTGGCCTGGTTTCCTCAGCATTCTCATCATCAGCATTGACTCCCTCGGCATCTCCATTAAACATTCCTTCTTTCTCATCTTAGGAGACAGGAGGCTTCTCCATTTCCCCCTCGTCTAATTTCTCACCTTTGTACCCTGTCTGATATTTTCTTTCCCAATGCTGTCATATGCAAGACATTTGTGTCCTTTATCATTATAATGTTTACTTGCATGTGGGATTAGCGCAATGTGACTCTTGTTCCAATATCTTCTGTGATGCAGCTCTGTGGCCTTAGAAAATAGAGTTTGCAAAATGGTTTCATGCAAATGTCTGTAATTTTCATAGGCACAAGCCTGAGTTCTTGTGAACATTTGAATGTGCCATAACCACCCTGCAGCACCATCAGCTGGTAATAGTTAGCTTTCCTTCTTGTTGGAGGTTAATGAATATTGGGAGGTGGCTGAATGCATCATCATGTTCTAAATCCCTCTTATTTTGCAATAAGTGTTTCTGTTTTGAGCAAAGGTCTGAACCAAATGTTTGCACAATCATATCATTAGGTTTGGTTTCAATTCCCACAGTTGGGCATACTTGTGCTGTGCGGTGACATGTGCAAACAAATCCGCAGCCTCTCCCATACACACTGTGCTCTTTCCAAAAAGCCTTATTTTGAAGACTGAGTTAGAGGAAGATAGTGGTAACAAACTTTTTGTTTGTCACTCACCTTCTACCCTCCTCCTCTAGAGTAAATTTTATCCCTATTACCTCATCCATAACTATAGATGGTCTTCTCCTTTCCCCGTCATATCCTTCATCCATCTCTTCAGTGTCTATCGGTTCTTTCAATATCTCCCCGGATGTGCCTGGTCTTTCCCTCCATTCCATTTCCATTCAGATCCCCATGCCCAGGTTCCCCCTCACACTCTCCCTTACTCATTTCCACTATCCCTTCTCTGTTCCCAGTGCACCTAACTATCTCAAGGTGTTCCCCATCCTTAATATGCAATTCTCATTCTTCTTTGGCTTCTTTGTCCCACTACTGTCATTCTCACCTCTGTATCCCAGTTTCCTCCCTCCATTCCCAGTGGGCAAGAACAACATTTAAGTTCCATCCCCTAACTTTCCTTTCCACCTAGCCCACTTTTCCATTTACATTTATATTAATCTTCCTTTTAAGTCGAGCCCCACTTCTGGTTCATTCCATTTTCAAGTTAATGCTCCTTTGATTATGAGCCCCGCTTGCTTGCCCTCACTTGGGCAGGGTACTGGGTTCAATCAGCCTTCTTCCCAATGTAAGCATTTTATACAAGAAGGCAGACAAGACACCACATGACTGAGGTTTTTCATGAGCTGGTTGACTTGGTCACATTTCACCCCTTATCTTGGAAGTGTTTGCACAAGGAGAGGTCAAAGAGTCATATAGCATGGAAACAGGTCCTTCAGCCCAACTCATCCATGCCAACCAGGTTTCCTAAAACTAGCCGCATTTGCCTGTGTTTGGCCTATATCCTTCTGAACCTTTTCTATCCATGTACCTGTCCAAATGTCTTTGTAAAGTTGTTATTGTACTCTTACCACTTCCTCTGGCAGGTTGTTCCATTTCAGCACTATTCTCAGTGTGAAAATGTTGCTCCCCTGGTCCCTTTTAAATCTTTCCACTCTCACCTTAAACTTATGTCCTCTAGATTTGTATTCCCCTACCCTGAGGAAAAGACCTTGGCAATTCACCTTATCTATGCCCCTCATGATTATGTAAAACTCTATAAATGTTCCCGTCAGCCTCCTACGTTCCAGGGAGGAGCCAAGTTGCTGAAGATGTTTGTACTCATTAGTTCTCAGAGAAAGAACTCTACTCGTGCAGGTACACACCTCTTTAAAACGTTGTCATGTTAGTGAACACACACATATTACCTATTTTCAACTCAAAAATAGCATGCTTGAATGCAATTCCAGTGGGCTAGAATTTAATGTTTACTCATGGCTTCTAATGAATGCAAAGCAGTTTCCTGATGATGCAGGTGAAGAGAATTGACCAACCTGAAAGTTTCTATGAATGCCTTTGCAAAATTTAAACCCACCATCCGGAAACTGAAATTTTGCTTCCACCCTTCAAAAGCTCTAGTCAAGTCCAGAATGTTGTGCTCCCTGTTTGAGTACAATGCAAAATAACTCAAATGTTAATTCATAATATTTTAAGTACATTGTGAATAAAAAATTGTAAAGGCCGCAGGACTCAGGCAGAAGTGAAGAGATTAATATGATCAGAAAAACCAAAAAGCAAACAACCTCTTATACTGAAATAATTGTGGTAATGATCCACTCCTGGTAATTATATACTCTACTTGGAAGCTCAGAATCCAATCAATATATCCATTTTGAAAATATGACTAAAGGTCAGGGCCACATTTTTGAATCAAATATTCCATGAGTGTCTTGTCTCATAACTGAATTTGGAAGGAGCAGAAATAACACTGATGGGTTTTCAAAGATTTACAGTCAGTTTCTACAATTCACCAGTCAGTTGAATTAAATAAAGTGAACATTACAGAAGCCCACAGCTAATTAATTCTCTTTCTGCAGCATTTAATCTTTGCCATTATTCAAAAAATATTTTGAGTTCCCATGTTTCCACTTTTACACATGAGCCATATTTTCTAATTAGAGAAGCAATGAAGTTAAATTGAATATATTTTAATGATCGAGTACTTGATACATTTTAGAATTTCCATCATGATTTAATAGGTATTCTGATATACTTAGATGGGTTTTCAAGTATTGAATCATACCTAGTCAAGTCCTTCTACATGCAACAGAACACATAAATTGCAAAGAAATGATGTAAAAATATTTTTTTAAGTCTACTTTCCCTTGGGTTTTTAAAATTCATTCATGGGATATGGGCATCACTGGCTAGGACAGTATTTACTTCTCATTCTTAATCACCCTAAAGGTGGTGTTGATGAACTGCCTTCTTGAACTATTGCAGTCCAGCTGATGTAGGCACACTTGTAAGTGCAGTTACTGAGAAAGTTCCAAGATTTTGACCCAGCAACAGTGACAGAATGCAATATTTTTCCCAGTCTGGATGGCGTGTGACTTGAGGGAAACTTGCAGGTGGTGGTATTCCAATGCTCTACCTGCCCTTGTCCTCCGAGATAGTAGAGTTTGTGAATTTGGAATGTGCTGTCTTAGGAGCTTTGATGAGTTGTTGTGGTGTATCTTGTAGATGATACACACTGTTGCCACTGTGGCAGAGGGAGTGAATGTTTCGTGTTAAGCAGTGTTTAAAAAATTGCTTTGTTCTGATTGTTAATGAGCTTCATGAGTATTGTTGGAGCTGCATTCATCCAAGTAAATGCTAAGTATTCTATCACAGTCCTGACTTGTATTTCTTAGATGATGGATAAGCTGTTGAGACAGGAAGTGAGCTTCTCAACATGGAATCTCCAAACTATTCTTGTAGCTACAGTATTTATATGGCTGGTCTCATTCTGTTTCTAGTCAATGGTACCTCTCAGAGTATTGATAATGGGAAATTTAGTGATGGCAATGTCATTATGTCATCGTTAATGCCAAGGGACGATGGTTGGATTTTCTTTTGTTGAAGATGGCCATCACCTGCCACTTGTGTGGCACTAACATTACTTGCCTCTGATCAGTCCAACAATGAATGTTGTTCAGGTCTTACTGTATATATGCATATAGTTTGTTTCAGTAGTCTAAGGTGTCATGGTTAATTCTGAACCTTGCATAATCATCAACAAGTATCCCTACTTTTAACATTATGGTACAGGAAAGGTCATTGACAGGTTTAGGACACTATCCTAAGAAATTCCTGAGTTGATGTCCTGGGGCTGAGATGATTGACCTCCAACAAAAACAATCAATTTTTTTTGTGCTAGGTATCACTGTAACCAGCCAGGAACTTTCCCCCTAATTACCATTCGCTCCAGTTTTGCTTGGGTTCCTTGAAGCTGCATTCAATCAAACGCCTTGGTGTCAAGGGAAGTCGGCCTCACTTCCATTCTTGCGTTCAACTCTTTTGTCCATGCTTGAACAATAAGGTCAGGGGTTTAGTGAGCCTGGCAGAACCCAAACTTAGTGTCAGTGAACAGGTTATTGTTGAGCAAATGCTGACTCATAGTACACGCAACAAACGCTTCCAATTTTTTATTTGATCTATTTTTCTTATCAACCTTTTCAGAGATGTTATTACTCTCCCCTGGAGTAGGTGGGACTTGAACATGGGCCTCCTGGTCCAGGGGTACAGGCAATACAACTGCAAAAGAGCCCAACATCCCCTTTGATTGCTTTATTGATGACTGAGAATGACTGTTGGGGCAGTAATTGGTTGGATTAGATTTATCCTGCTTTTTGAGGAGAGGACATACGTACCTGGGCAACATCTTGCTGTGTCAATGTCGAAGTTCTAACTGTACTGGAACAGCTTGTCTGGTGTGGGAGGTGCTAGTTCTGGAAAACTTGTCTTCATTACTATTGTCAGGGACCATAAACATTTTAGTATCCAAGCTTCCTGTGATCTCCTGCAGAATAAATCAAACTGCCTGAAGACTAACATCTGTGATGTTGAGGATGTCAGAAGGAGTCAGAGATATATCAACAGTGCTTCTGTGTCTCCCAGCATAGATCATTTGCAAGCAGAACCCCTCATTACTATCCAAAAAAAACAAATTATCCCATCCCTTTTGCTGCATCACCGTGCCTTTCCTTGCTCACCTTGGATCATTTGAAATGATGACTTATAACTGGGCCTTTCTGATAAAATTCTCCTTAAACAGTTGGACCCCAATGACTGTGAATGACTTCTGCCCTTCTTGTTTGGAATTCTGCAGATGAACTAAATAAAGGTACGACAGACCTAGTAGACCATAGGGTTGCTCTCTCATTAGAGAGAAACAGCTAGTGGTAGCTTAACTTGACAGTCACCACACCTCAGGCAAGGGAAGAGGTTAAAAAAGAGAGTCTTTCATGGCAACCTCAGCCAGTGCAGGAATTGAACCCATGCTGTTAATGGCAGCACCCGAGGAGCAGGAAAATCGACGGTTCAGGCAAAAGCCCTTCATTCCTGATGAAGTGCTTTTGCCCAAAACGTTGATTTTCCTGCTTCTCAGATACTGCCTGACCTGCTACGCTTTTCCAACACCACTCTAATCTTGACTCTAATCTCCAGCATCTGCAGTACCCACTTCTGCCCATGCTGTTGATGTCATTCTGCATCAGAGAGCAGTCATCCAGCTAACTGACACTCACACATAGCTAATGGGTCACAATCGCCTCTTTGTAATGGTAGTAAACTGTGGAATTTAAGAAGGATTCCCATTACATCACCAATAAATTCAGATGTGACTATATTATCATTGTGACCAAAGCAAACAATAAATTTATTTCCATTTCAAACCTACATGCAAAAATACAAATATTAAACATAGACTAGAAAGTATGTGCTAACGTCATACAAAATGTTCCAAATTATTTTATCAGCTTTTACAAAATATTTCAATAAACTGAATGGTTTTTGATTAACATATAAAAATGAATAACCTTATTGCTGTGTACCTCAGTGCACAAATGAAGCAAATTGCTTGCATGCATGAATAACATTCTGACCTTGTTCAACCAACAAGCTGGTCAACTGTGATTCTAGCACTCATTCAAAAATCCATATTGCATTGCAGACTGTTACACTTTAAATATCATATTTTCCTTTATGAGTTTACAGACCCCATACAACTCACAAGGCATTAAAGTGACAAGGTCGATATTGATCCTGCAAAATCATAACCAATGCCACATTTCAGAAGCCAAGTGCATGCTGTAATCATCACAAACCATTACTACCCTTGTGCTACAATATATTGTCAAAAAATAGCTTCTAGTCATTGAAAACATAAAAGAACAGTCTAAACCCCTCTTTAATGAAGCTGTTGACTCGGTTATAACCTCTAATGTAGAACCTCAATGGAAACTCCAAGCAGCACCGAATTTGACAAAGTACATTAAATGTCAACACATGTGGCACAACCTGATTTCTGTACCTTTCACAGAGATTTTTAAGAAGGATCATGACTTCAGGGCATATTCTGGTAAAAACTCAAGCTTATTGGAAATAGAAATGAATTCAATTGTAGCTTTTGATTGCTAATAGGAAGGGAAACCTTTCTCATTGCTTTCAGGAATAGATTTGGTGCAGATAAATAGGCAATAATCCAAAATTGATCATCCAGATTTGCAATTCATAGGAACAAATACTTACATTTTAATGTAAAGGAACATAAAATGCTGCAATTTCTCAGCAGGTCAGACAGCATCCATGCAGAGATAAAGAAATAGGTGGGTTTTAATGGAGTCCACAGAACAGCAAACATGTGTGGTGACTTAATGAGATAGGATGCAAAATTTTCATTTCCTGGTAGCGTGCTCAGAGCCAGAGTAAAATTAACAGTGTGTTCACTACACGTCATGCCTCACATCAGCCTGTGATGGGTTTGTATTTGTACAACATGAATACTTACCAGTATAAATAGCATGCGAAACTTCATGTTGCATTGCAGGATATTACTGTTTAAATATCACATCTTCCTTTATGAGATTGCAGACCCTGTGCAACTCATAAGACAGAATTAAACAGCAGGTGGACTGTAGCAGTTCAAGAAGGCAGCTCACGATCACCTTCTCAAGGGCAACTTGGATATGCAATAAATGGTGCCCATGTCAGTGGTGCCCATGTCTCGTGTCCCACAAGTGAATAAAAATGTTTTGTTTTAATAAAGCGCTGCCTTTAAGATCAAATCAGCAGTGCATAGAATATCATTGCATCCAGTTTATATTTGCTTGAAGTTATCATACATCAGTCAGCTTTGTGCATTTGTGGCTGAGATTGCAATTCTGCATGTTGAATTCTACAGCACAAAAATGACAGAGGACTGGAATTGACAAGGCTGAGCCAATGGTGAAGGGTTAGGGGCAGGCTGGCTTTGGAATGGTGCATGGACGAATGGGAGAGGGATCCAGGAGATGACAGAGTGTGTGGTCAGGGCCTTCAATGTTTAGTGGGAAGTGCCTGACATCCCATAGGTGATAAGGGGAAGCTGGGGCAATCAGTCATGGTAAGAAAATAAGGAACCTAAGGTTTTGTTTCACTGCTATGCACATATGTCACTGCTTCAGAGTGTTGCCAGGCACAGTCTTCATGCAGCTTTTGAGTTCACATATAACATTTCAATTATCTCTGTGAAGAGTGAACTCAGACAATTTCCTTTACTATGTATGGAAGGGGGTGTCAGCTGATCCTGCAAGTTCAGCCATGTCCTTTACAGCAGCAAGTACAACATGGTAGCAAGGTGGCACAGTGGTTAGCACTGCTGCCTCACAGCGCCAGAGACCTGGTTCAATTCCCGCCTCAGGCGACTGACTGTGTGGAGTTTGCACGTTCTCCCCGTGTCTACGTGGGTTTCCTCCAGGTGCTCCAGTTTCCTCCCACAGTCCAAAGATGTGCAGGTCAGGTGAATTGGCCATGCTAAATTTACCATAGTGTTAGGTAAGGGGTAAATATAGGGGTATGGGTGGGTTGCGGGTCGGTTTGGACTTGTTGGGCCGAAGGGCCTGTTTCCACACTATAAACTAATCTAAACATCGTACACTAACAAGAATATTCAATAAAGAATGAATGCAAAAACACTTCGCTGTTAGATCCGCAATAAAAGCCTGTTCCTGACATCCCTGTAACTATCTACGCTTGTTAAAGATGGGTACTTCCAGAATTTTCTGCTTTTATTTCACATTTTCAGAATACCACATATTTTGTTTCCATACGTGCAATTATTGCCCCACACAAAACTCATTCTCCCAGTTCTGCATTCTAAATGGATCATTTTAGACAAACTACACAAATAGGAATGTAGTTTTAGTACTCCAGTAATCATAAATAATCACAGAAATTAGGTCTTCAGAACCTAAGATAACTCAAAAATAGGGCAAGGGAATGCAACTTGATGATTCCTACTTACGATTGGTTGGTCTGTCATGTTCCATTATCCATAAGCCTGATATTAGCCGAAGCACTGCTGCCTGTGTCTTTAATTGCACCAAGTCCTGGTCATCCATCACTCCTGCACTCGCAGATCTACATTCCTTAACCAGACACTAATAGCTCAATTTTAAAATTCTCCCCCTCATTTTCAAATCCCTCCATAGCCTTGCCCCTTCTTAATTTCTGTAATCTCTTCCACCGTACTATTCTCTGACATTTCTACACTCTTCAAATTCGGGCCTTGTAGACATTCAAATTTTAATCATTACATCACTGACAATTGTGCCTACATTTGTGAGGCCCCTTAGCTCTGGAATCCTTCCCCATTATTCTTTATCCCTCTACTACACTCACCTTGTTTAAAACACTCCACGAACCTACCTTCACAACCAATCTTTTGGTCATCTGCCTCCTGAATCTTTATGTGCCACGCCAAATTTTGTCTTATAATACTCTTGAACAGCATCTTGGGATGTTTCATTATGTTAAAGGTATTACATAAATACAAGTCGAATAAACAGTGAGCAATGATAACAGCAAGGTTATATGGTTTTATACATAATGCTAATTCATTATAGTTCTGTTGCATTAAAAGAAAACAGTAGTGTGACAATTTGATAGTATTGAATAGAGACAAACCCAAAACCCAAAAGGATGGAATAATACAGCATTTATGAAACATTACAGGCTGTTTAGTTCCCTCATGCAAATATTGCATGTTTATTTTGTTACAGTAGCAGCACAGTTGTCATAAATTTCCAATAAGATTAAGCTCGACTAGAATCAGAAATTGCAGGAAAAGTCTCTGCCCAGCCTACAGTGCACAGAACCCACTTTTGTAATTCT
This sequence comes from Chiloscyllium punctatum, assembly GCF_047496795.1. NCBI lineage: Eukaryota > Metazoa > Chordata > Chondrichthyes > Orectolobiformes > Hemiscylliidae > Chiloscyllium > Chiloscyllium punctatum. The sequence continues at coordinate 40,942,431 of NC_092777.1, forward strand.
CTAAGCAGACTCACTTACATTAAAAAGTTAAAAATCACGCGACACCAGGTTATAGTCCAACAGGTTTATTTAGAAGTACAAGTTTTCAGAGCTCTGCTTCTTCGTCAATCAGCTTGTGGAGTAGGATCGTAGGAGACAGAACTTATGGCCTTGCTCCGAAAGTTTGTACTTCCAAGTAAACCTTTGGACTATAACCTGATGTTGTGTGATTTTTAACTTTGTCCAGCCGAGTCCAACACTGGCACCTCCACATCATTACATTAAAAAGGCGAGTTCCTGACAATGTAAATACTTGTGATTAAAACATTGTCTGTTTTAAAGCCAGAAATTGAGTGTCTTTGCAGGATTTAAATGGGCAGTTCAAATACTTTGTGATGTTTCAAGGAGGTGGACTTATTTGGTCCCTCTCAATGTCTGGAAGGAGTTCAACAGCTATCCCTACAGTTCAGATGAGGCCATAGAAACTGTGCCAAAGGAAGTGAAACATGTAAGGATGGCTGACAACAGCTCTGTTTGGATTGAAGTACCACAGGAGCCCTATGTGAATGATCCAATGATTATATGACATGGCTACTAGCTCAAATGCTGCAAAATAGGGTATCCATAGCAAAGCAGGGTTCACACTACTTCTCGCCAAGCTGACGTGGGTAACTGACAGCAAGCATACAGATTGGCCCAGAAGTTAAAATTTCCTTACTCCCATGAACAATAAACATGCAAGGATCTGGCAATGGTTTCTCACTCTGCATGCTCGCCAGCTTTGACCAGCTTGACCAGCTTAGGTCTGTTTTTCATCGGAAACCAAATGGAAAATCAAAGATTAAGTGACTGAGGGTTTTGCTGTTGCAGAACTTAGTACAATTTGCTGCATTTCATGGGCCACAATTTCTTTAAATAAAAAAAATCAATGGAATTAAATGGTCCTTACAGTCCAACTGGACCTAAGGGCTGTTTTGTCATGAAAGAAAGATGGCTGATGGCCTAACCTGAGAGTCACCATGCCTCAGGTGAGAGGAGAGGTTAAGAAGGGGAGTCCTTCATAGTAACTTCAGCCAGTGAACTAATACTGTTGGTATCATTTGCATTGCAAAGCAACTATTCACCCAACTGAGCTAACTGGCCCCAGAACAAAACTAGAGCTAAGAGAAAGAGTGACAAATAAAAAGATCATTGTTTACTTACTCAAGGAATCTTAAACATTATTACTGTGGCTAATTTTAAAATAACTTGCTGCACAGGTGGATTGCCGGTTTTAAACTCCTTTAAATATCACTCCATATTTACTTTGACAATTGAAAAATAATGATTAAATCTTGTCCCACCGGTTACACTAAAATTGGCCCCTCAAGATAGGCACAGAGTGGAAGCATTGATTTTGTTGCAGTGATTTCATCCCATAATATATAATCCTAACATTCTTATTTATATGAACTCAGATAATGAGGGAAAATAACTCACTAACATCTTGTTATCTGATAGTTTGATAACAGAGTATAAATTGGACATACATATACTGGTTAGAAAAGCAGGCTGTTTGGTTGTGACATTCTCCATGTTTAGAGACTTTAATATCAGCCACAGAAAACAGCATTCTTGCTTTCTGCATTACAGGGGAGATCTGAATCTTCACCGTTTTCTCTGAATGAACAAAACTGCATGAATTGATAAGACTGACAGTGCCTATTATAGCATCATGGAATGAAAGCAAGCTACAAAAACAAGTACAGATTTCTGTGTTTTGGAAAGGCTGAATAAAAAGAATATAAAAGTAACAAAACTGATTTTAGCTGCTATAAATCGAGATAAGAGACATAAAACAAATTTTATAACAGAAAGATGGAGTTTCCCTTTTGTAAGCTTCCTTATTGCTCTCTAATGACAGTCCCCTATTCATTGAAGTGTTATTGATTTAATTATTCACTCAATTCTCACTGTTTGGTTTAATCAGGTAGCCATTAAAGGTGATGTATGTATCAAAACCATCACTGAAGATGGCATTCTCCCGTTCTCCCTTGAACAAACGAATCCAGACTTCATCATTCTGTTTCAGATCCATCATAATGCTCTGACTTTGCATGATGCTGCGATCACTGGGCTGAGCATAGAGAATGACAACCTCTTCCTCATTCTTCATGATGTGCATATAGGTTTCCTTCTGATTCCAGGTGTGTACATTTAAGCTAAAGTGGTAAATACCTGGAATGGAGCAGTAAAATTTATTTGTGAACATATTAAATTGATCATATAGATTGACATACACAGTATCAAACACCAATGTTTGGAAGTAATTGTTACTGTGAAGTTCTTTCTTTCGGCCAACAGAGAAAGCTGCATAGTACATTTTACATGGCTCTCCGAACCGTCCCGGATTTCCCTTTGAACCTTTTGCACCTGCCGGACCACGGAGTCCAGGGTATCCCATTTTTCCATCTTTGCCGTAAGATCCTCGTGGCCCTTTGTCACCCTTCTCACCTAAAACAAAAATGAAAACAATGTTTTAAAAAGACAGCTAATTGTCACAGGCTGACAGTATCTATCCAACTGGAGAAGCAAATTACTGCAGATGCTGGAATCTGGACTAAAAACAACAAATGCTGGACATCACAGTAGGTCAAGTCAGCATTCCATGGAGAGAGAGAGCAAACTAACGTTCCAAGTCTAGATGACTCTTATTCAGAGCTCACAAGAGGGGACAGCGTTTCAGCAATCGTGGAGGAGGGATGTGGCTGTGGAAGGGTGTGAAGTGTTGGTGAAGAAAAGATGTGGATAGTTCACATTAAGTGATTGGAATGTGAGAATGGCAGAACAATGATGTGTCTAACCATCTAACTGTATTCTTTTCCACTAGCTTAAGGTGAGTGGTGATAATACAACAAGCAGTGAAAACCAAAAATTCAAGATTAAATGCAACAATGATAAGATTTAAGACAAACTTCCCTCAGTAATGCATGAACAATGGTTGTCAATAATGAATAATATTAATAATATGAATATAAATAATAATAATTTATTATTATTCATATTACCCTCCACTCCGACCTATCACAATCAACCCCCACTTTCATCTACCTACTGCATTTCTAGCTACCTTTCCCCAGCCCCACCCTCCTCCCATTTATCTCTCAGCCCCCTTAAATCTCTGCCCCTGCCACATTCCTGATGAAGGGCTTATGCTCAAAACATTGACTCTCCTGGTCCTCAGGTGCTGTCTGACCAACTGTGCTTTTCCAACGCCACATTTTTTGACAATAAAAAAATGTCAGTACATCACGTGCCCCTCTTCTCCAACTCACAAAGCATGACATAACTTCATTTCCATTCAAACAACAAGGGTAAGTCATTATTGTAAAGTAGGAACCAACGATATTTTTAATGCATGTTCTTGTGGTTTCCTACAAATCTTTTCTATTAATCGGTCATTTTTCTACACTTTCACTTCTGTTTACATTGACTCTGTGTTTTGTGATATTTACCAGTTATTCAGATGAGATCTGTATTCCTAGTGCATGATCTGATTTTTTATCAATGAGAAAGCAAAGTATGATTAGAACAATTGATTGTATCTAACGAAAGGTAAATCCTGACGAACAAATTTATTAGAGCTTTCTCAGCAAGTAAGTTGGAGGGTAGGTGCATGGGATCCAATATAGCCATAGAACATTACAGCGCCCTACAGGCCCTTTGGCCTTTGATGTTGTGCCAAACTGTGGAATGAATCTGAAGCCCATCTAACCTACACTATTCATTATCATCCATATGTTTATCCAATGACCATTTAAATGCCCTTAATGTTGGTGAGTCTACTACTGTTGCAGGCCGGGTGTTCCACAGTCTTACTACTCTCTGAGTAAAGAATCGACCTCTGACATCTGTCCTATATCTATCACCCCTCAACTTAAAGCTATGACCCTTTGTGGTAGTCATTACCATCCAAGGAAAAAGGCTCTCATTGTCCACCCTATCCAATCCTCTGATCATCTTGTATGTCTCTGTTAAATCACCTCTCAACCTTCTTCTCTCTAACAATAACAGCGTCAAGTCCCTCAGCCTTTCCTCATAAGACCTTCCCTCCATACCATCATCCTGGTAAATCTCCTCTGCACCTTTTCCAATGCTTCCACATCCTTCCTATAATGACCAGAACTGCATACAATACTGCAAGTGCGGCCACACCCAAGTTTTGTACAGCTGCAACATGACCTCATGGCTCCGAAACTCAATCCCTCTACCAATAAAAGCTACCATATACCATACACCTTCTTAACAACCCTATCAACCTGGGTGGCAATTTTTAAGGGATCTATACACCTGGATACCAAAATCTCTCATCCACTACCAAGAATCTTACCATTAGCCCTGTACTCTGTATTCCTGTTATTCCTTCCAAAGTGAATTACTTCACACTTCTCTGCATTAAACTCCATTTGACACCCCTTAGCCCAGCTCTGCAGCTTATCTATGTCCCTCTGTAACATACAACATCCATTGACACTGTCCACAACTCCATCAACCTTAGTGTCATCCACAAATTTACTAACCCATCCTTTCTATGCTCTCACCCAGGTCATTGGTAAAAATGACAAACAGCAGTGGGCCCAAAACTGATCCTAGCGGTAAACTCCAGGGTGAACATTTCCCATCAACCACCACCCTCTGTCTTCTTACAACTAGCCAATTTCTGATCAAAATGGCAAGACCACCCTCAATCCCATGCTGCCATATTTTCTGCAAAGGCCTACTGCGGGGGAACCTTATCAAACAGTTTACTGAAATCCATATACACCACATCAGCTGCTTTACCCTCATCCAACTATTTAGTCACCTTCGCAAGAACTCAATAAGGTTTGTGAGGCACAACCTACTCTTCACAAAACAGTGTTGACTATTCCTAATTAAATGTTTCCTTTCCAGATGATTATAAATCCTATCTTATCTAATCCTTTCAACAACTTATCCACAACCAAAGTAAGGCTCACTGGCCTATAATTACAGGGTTGTCTCTACTCCCCTTCTTGAAAAAGGGGACCACATTTGCTATCCTCCAGCCTTCTGGCACTATTCCTGTAGACAATGACGACATAAAAATCAAAGCTCTACAATCTCCTCCTGACTTCCCAGAGAATCCAAGTATAAATCCCATCTGGCCCAGGGGACTTATCTATCTTCACACTTTCCAGAATTGCTAACACCTCCTCCTTATGAAACTCAATCCCACCTAGTCTAATAGTCTGTATCTCAGTATTCTCCTCGACAACATTGTCTTTTTCCTGTGTGAACTGATGAAAAATATTCATTTAGCGCCTCTCCCATCTCCACATAGAGTCATAGCGATGTACAGCACGGAAACAGACCCTTCGGTCCAACTTGTCCATGCTGACCAGATATCCTAAATTAATCTAGTCCCATTTGCTAGTACTTGGCCCATATCCCTCTAAACACTTCCAATTTATATACCCATCCAGATGTCTTTTGAATATTGTAATTGTACCAGCCTCCACCACTTCCTCTGGCAGCTTATTCAATACATGCACCACCCTCTGTATGAAAAAAATGCCCCTTAAGTCCTTTCAAATCTTTCCCCTCTCACCCTAAACCGCTGCCCTGTAGTTCTGGACTCCCACACCCCAGGGAAAAGACCTTGTCTACTTACATTTGAATTTCCAAAGACATTCAATAAGGTGTCACACAAAATGTTAATACATAAGATAAGGGCTACTGGTGTTGGAAGTGACCTTTTAGCGTTGATAGAGGAGATGTTAACAGATAGGAAACAAAGAGTATGGATAAATTGGATGTTGCCAATTAATTCCTGATGAAGAGCTTATGCTCGAAACGTCGATTCTCCTGCTCTTCGGATGTTGCCTTACTAGCTATGGTTTTCCAGCACCACACTTTTAGACTGTTGCCAATTAAAGCATGACTAGTAAAATGCCACAAGGATCAGGGCTGGGGTCTATATCTAAAATCTATATTCATTACTTAAACAAGAAGACAAAGAGTAATATACCTAGGTCTGCTGATAATCCAAAGTTAAGTGGAAATGCAAGCCATTTGAATAGAAACAGTCTACAAATAGACATGGATAGGTTAAGTGATTGGACAACAATATGATGGATGGATCATCATAAGAAGAAATATGAGTTTACTCACATTGGCCCTAAGAACAGAAAAGCTGATTGATATTTTTAAAAAGCATGAAACCTATGCATGTGCATGTTATTGAAAGACAGTTGTACAAAGAATGCAACATGTTAGCAGCAGTTAGGAAAGCAAATATTATGTTAGCCTTTATTACAAGGGGATTACAATACAACAATAATCTTGCTATAATTATATGGGGATTTTGTGAAACCACACCTAGAATACTGTGTGTGGCTTTGACATGAATATCTAGGTGAGGATATAATTGCACTGGAGGCACCACAGCAAAAGTTCACTAGATTGGTCCCTGTGATGAAAGGATTGTCCTAGAGGCTGAGTAAACTGGGTTTATCCTCTCTGTAATTTAGCAAAATGAGCTATGATCTCATTGAAGTGTTCAAGATTATTATGGAGCTTGACACTGGATAGATACTAGAAGGTTGTTCCCTGGCTGGAGAACCTAACACAAGGGGGCAATATTTCCAAATGAGGAGCCAATCATTTGGGACTGAGATAAGGAGAAATTTCTTCACTCAAAGATTTAAAGAGTTGAAGCCCAAGATCAACCATGATCATACTGAAAAGTGGTACAGGCTTGACAGGCCATAGCATTTTCTCCTGTTCCTATTTTCAATGTTCCTATGATAAGTTGAATCATTGATTTCCCTACTCCCAGTCCAGGCATCAGGTAAATCAATTAAATACAAAATATATTCCATCTGTAATCATTTGAATTGACCTTCATTTTTCTTTGTATCTTTGTACTTTTGTCAATTGATTTAACACATCTTAAGATCATAAGCTGTAAAAGCCTAAGAGCAGAAGTAGACCATTTGGCCCATCAAGTCTACTTCAGCATTCAATGAACATCCATATTGCCTTAATGGTTAAATGTCTGTGTATTGCAGCCTTGAATATACTTAATGACCCAGCCTCGACAGTCTCCTGTAGTAAATAAGTCCACAGATTCACCACCCTCTGAAAGAAAAAGTAATCCTCTTCATCTCTTCATCTCTTCATCAAAAGCAACCACTTTCTCTGAGATTATTCCCTCTGGTCCTCGACTCCCCTACAAGGGAAAGAGCTTTTCCACATCTACTCTGTCAACCTCTCTAAGAATCTTATATATTTCAATAAGGTCACTTCTCATGCTTCTAAACTGCAATGATTTGAATTTTCTTGATCGACTACTAACTTATTTCAAACCCCACCCCCACATGTTGTTCACCTCCAATACAATTAACCTGTCTGCTATCTGCTCAACAATGCTTGATTTGTCTTATCAATAGCTCTTTCAATTATGCCTTTCTCCTGAGGTTGTACTCCAATGTCCTCACACTCTCTGTGCCTTTGCCTGGCAACTTTCCACATTTCTGTTCTCTCTCCTTATCTACCTACTATTTTCTTTCTCCCTTTCTTCTTCTTTGCTTTTCTTTTCTGTTTTCTGTCTACTCTGTGCCTAGTTAAATCTTGTCTCCCATGCCGTCTGAATGTGTCTCTTCCTTTAGGTCTCGTTCATTCATATTTCTTTCTTTCTAGCTCCAACATACGTGTAAATAAAAAATGTAAATCAACAGGCTGGGCCAGGAGGCCAGATGATGAGATAACAATCATTTATTGAGCAAGTGGTGCTGTTGAGGGAGTGGTGCTCAGGAGCAATGCAGCTGAGTGTAATTATAGCGTGGCAAGTTTACTTTGGCAACTTCAACTAGAAGTCATAATGGAAAAAAATTGACGAGGTGACCAAGAACGCTTATGATAACATTTCATGGCAAATAGGTGACAATAATTTGACCACACAGTACCGTGCATTCATTGCTTCAAACACAAGTTATAAACAACCTTAACATTTGTACTACTTCAATGGAAAAATGGTAAAAAGCTTGAGTATATAGCATCTGATTTGTCCTCAGAACCTCTCAAAAGCATATTACAGTTAAATAAGTATTTATGTGAAATAAAACCTAAAGAAAGAGAAACAAGCATGAAGTTGTCAGAGACAAACATGGCAGCAATTGTTCATCCAGCATGGTCCCACATTTAACAAATGAAATAGGTTGGTAGATAGAACATAGAATATAGCGCATAGAATAGTACAGCACAGTACAGGCTCTTCAGCCCTTGATGTCGTGCCAACCTTTTATCCTAATCTACGATCAAGCTAATCTATATACTCTTCATTTTACTATCATCCATGTGCCAATCCAAGAGTTGCTTAAATGTCCCTAACTTATCTGACTCTACTACCACTGCTGGCAGTGCATTCCACACACCCACCATTCTCTGTGTAACGAACCAACCTCTGACATCTCCCCTAAACCTTCCTCCAAACACCTTAAAATTGTGCCACCTTGTGATAGCTATTTCTGCCCTAGGAAAAAGTCTCTGGCTATCCACTCAACCTATGCCTCTCATCATCTGGTACACATCTATCAAGTCACCTCTCATCCTTCTTTGCTCCAATCAGAAAAGCCTTAGCTCCCTTAACCTTTCTTCATAAGACACAGCCTCCCTACAGGCAACATCCTGGTGAATCTCCTCTGCACCCTCTCTAAAACTTCCATATCTTTCCTATAATGAGACAATCAGAACTGAACACAATATTCCAAGTCTGATCTAATCAGGGCTCTATAGAGCAGTAGCATAACCTCATGGATCTTAAACTCAATCACCCTGCTAATGAGAGCCAACACACCATATGCCTTCTTAACAACTCTATCAACTTGGGTGACAACTTTGTAGGATCTATGGACATGGACCCCAAGATCCCTCTGTTCCCCCACACTGCCAAGAATCCTGCCTTTAACACTATATCCAAATTCGACCTTCCAAAATGAATCACTTCACATTTTTCCAGGTTGAACTCCATCTGCCACTTATCAGCTCAGTTCTGCATCCTGTCAATGTCCCGTTGCAACCTACAATAGCCCTCCAAACTATCCACAACTTCACCAACCATCGTGTCATCAGCAAACTTACTAACCCACCCCTCCACTTCCTCATCAAAGTCATTTATAAAAATCACAAAAAGCAGAGGTCCCAGAACAGATCCCTGCGGAACGCCACTGCTAACCAAGCTCCAGGCTGAATACTGTCCATCTATTACCACCCTCTGTTTTCTATGGGCCAGCCAATTCTGTATCCAGACAGCCAAATTTCCCTATATCCCACACCTCCTTGCTTCTGAATGAGACTACAGTGGTGAGCCTTACCAAATGCCTTGCTAAAATCCATGTACACCACATCCACTGCTCTACCTTCATCAATGTGTTTTGTCACATCCTCAAAGAATAAACAAGGCTTGTAAGGCATGACCTGCCCCTCACAAAGCCATGTTGAATATCTCTAATCAAACTATGGTTTTCCAAGTAATCATAAATCCTGTCTTTCAGAATCCTCCCCAATAATTTACCACAGATATAGGACTGACTGGTCTGTAATTTCCAGGATTATCCTTATTCACTTTCTTGAATAAGGGAATAACATTTTCACCCTCTAATCATCTGGTACTACTCCAGTAGACAGTGAGGATGCAAAGATCATTGCCAAAATCACAGCAATATATTCTCTCACTTCCTGTAGTAACCTTGATTATATCTTGTCTGGCCCAGGAGACTTACCTATCCTTATGTTCTTCAAAATTTTCAACGTATCTTCCTTCTTAACATCAACCTGTTCATCAGCCTGTTTCACGCTATCCTCACAAACGATAAGGTCCCTCTCAGAGTGAATACTAAAACAAAGTATTCATTAAGGACCACCCCATCTCCTCCAACTCCAGGCACAAGTTCCCTCAACCATCCCTGATCAGCCGTACCCTCACTCTGGCCATCCTCTTGTTCCTCACATAAGTGTAGAATGCCTTCAGGTTTTCTTAATCCTACTTGCTAAAGCTTTGTCATGCCTGCTTTTAGCTCTCCCACTCCATTCTTCAGTTCCTTCCTGGCTATCTTGAAACCATCTAGAGCCTTGTCTGATCCTAGCCTCCTCAACTTTAAGTAAGCTTCTTTCTTTCTCTTGACTAGATGTCACACAAGGTTCCTACACCCTACCATCCCTTCCTTGCCTCAGTGAGGCAAACTTATCCAGCACTGTCAGCAAGTACTCCCTAAAAGACCTCCACATTTTATTTTAGATTACCTACAATGTGGAAACAGGCCCTTCGGCCCAACAAGTCCACACCGACCCGCCGAAGCACAACCCATCCTGACCCATTGCCCTACATTTACCCCTGCCCCTAACGCTTTGGGCAATTTAGCATGGCCAATTCACCTAACTTGCACATTTTTGGACTGTGGGAGGAAACCAGAGCACCTGGAGGAAACCCACGCAGACATGGGGAGAATGTGCAAACTCCACACAGTCAGTTGCCTGAGGTGGGAATTGAACCCAGGTCTCTGGCACTGTGAGGCAGCAATGCTAACCACTGTGCCACCATGCCGCCCACTGCATATCCCTGAGAACATCTGTTCCCAATTTAGGCACCCCAGTTCCTGCCTAATAGCATTGTAATTGGATAATCCAGAATTTTTTTTTAATACTGGCAAGGGGATCAGACAAATTCCAAGCTCTACTTCTTATAGCACTACACTGCCTTCAACATGGATGAGTTGACCTTTGTGAAATATCTAATTTAAAGATGTCAACTACAACAATGCAGATCTCTCTTAGTGCTACACTGAAGACACCATAATGGATTATTTGCTCAAGTCATATCCAAGCATTAACTTACTGTCACCTACTGTCTCATACTTCAGACCATTTCTTTATTTCACGTGCTTCTTCAACTACTCAGATTGTTTCAGAGTGATCGTGTTTCAGTCATTATTTGGAGAATCTGGAAACATTGAAAAATAGTGCAGTGTTTCAGGTTTGCTGCTCCTAATTTTCCTATAGAGCTGCTGCCAGGTAATTGAAAACAGCACATCCCACTGTATTAGAACCACCATGGAATAGTGTTTACAAAAACAACATTTACAAAGCCAAGAAAAGGAGCCAGACAGACCCACTTGGCATCATGCCATATGTGCTGTTAGCTTAAGCTGGTGAACATGTTCATTACTGGTTCTTGTTTTTGTCTGTTTGCTTCAGCACAATTTAGTTGATTAAACGTTGGGCTGAACTTTTGTAGGGAGTAATATTAATCACCCCTACAGAAGAAAGGGTTGGTCATGAGATGAGTAATTTTAAAAAAGGTTCACCACAGTTGTATTACAAGGGGGGGAGGGGGGGGGGGGGGTGAGGGTGCATGGCATTACCAACCCTCAGGGACAACGAGTCCCTGAAAAAAGGCATTGTTGACGCCAAATCAATGATTGTCCTTATTCATGGGGTGGGGAGGGATAATGGAACCTAGGCAGTTAAGGAGAGGGTAGGAGGGTGTTAGGTGGAGTCACAAGAGGGTACTACCTTGGACGCTGTGTCCTTGGTACACACAAGGTGTCCCCAAAAGGATAAACCCTCATGCTTCCCATCAGTTCATTGGAGATAGTGAAAAATCAGTTGCCACTTTCCTTTGATTTCCACAACCCACCAAACCATAGCAGCGGAATTACGTTTTTTACTGCCCACTAATTGGCAAGTTAAATGCTTCGGTAAATCTCTCACAATGTAGCTTTTTAAGCTCTCTCTGTTCCAGTTCCATCCTTCACAGATGGAATGATAATGGCCAGCCACGATGTAGATGAATAAGCGCCAACAATTCATCGTTTTTATTTTTACAAGCCCCTTAAAACATCAAAAGAGCCACAGAAGATCAGAGTTCTTTCTTATATGGTGGTTGTTTAAATATTCAGGGCAGATGTTTTGCAGCACAACATGCTGTATTTTTCTCTTCAATCATGGTTCATGAACAACTTCAATCTTTAAAACCCAAGCAATTACATATTTCTTTTAGAAAACAATGTGCACAATCTTCTGAGCCAACATAAGTCAATGAAGGACATGGAAGCCTGGAAAATTAGAACTGATACACAATGCTCTTATGATGATGATGCTCCTTTAACAAGATTATGTTATCCATGGCTGTTTTCAAAAGTGTTGTGCTGAAAGGGCTGAGTTAAATAGTTTTTAGGGCCAATTTGATTTGAGCTAACAGATACTGCCTTAGGAAAAAGGTTTTCAAGATTTTTTTAAAAAACACTTAGATTCTAGGTAATCCAAGATGGAGGATGGGAAAAATTTGTAACTGTAACAGCTGCTCCTTTTTTGAGGTCTTTTCGGTGGTGGAGGTGATTTCCTCGAATTCCAGGAGCAGCAATTACTGTTTTATATGCTGTTGCATTGTTCTGGAACTTTGGAGAAGAGCTTTTAAAAGGGAGAAAGCCAGACAAAGACAGCAAGCACATGGTCTGTAAGGGAGATAGAGAGAGAAATCTGCACTGCTAACTGACACAGCAGCGAATCTGCATAGTTACTGCCTTCCTGTTTGAATTCATGTATTGCTGGACGTCAAAATGTGTCGAGGAAAACTTAACAAATAGCAAAATTCACAGCTGATCTTGAAGGAACCTGTTTGGAAGATGTCACAGCACAGAAACAGATAAGTGAATAGTTTTAAGTATAGCCTTACTATAAATCTACAATAGTGAGTAAAGTGGGTTCAATATTGATTATATGTTTTTTATTGGGATCTGTCTCTTGATTAAATTTTAAAAATATAAACCATAAGTAATAAGTTAGCCTGGAGCAGTGTTTTGTAGAGCAATAAGATGGTGTGATTTTCTGATCTATAGATTGGAAGGAGCAAAATGGCCTTTAGTAGAGTGATATGCTCTTCTTGTCATGTGTGAGAGCTTCGAGAGCATTTCCAGGTTATTGAGGATTAGATCTGCAATAAATGTCATTGGTTGTGAATCCTGTCAGATTGAATGGTTGGAGTGACAGTTAGGAGGCAATGAGGAATTTACAAAAGCTAGGGGATGTGATAGATGGCAGTTATTGGAAGGGTGAAGAGCCACAGATACAGTCAGGTAGATGGGTTAACTCCAAGAAGGGTAGGAGAGGTAGGCAGGTAGTACAGGAGTTTTCTGTGGATATCTCCATTTTAAACAAGTATGCTGTTTTGAAAAATGTAGGGGGTGATAGACTTTCAAGGAAATGCAGCACGAACAGATATAGAATGTGGGTACCAAGACAGGCTGTAACATAATGAGGAATACATCAAGTTCCAAGCAATCAATCGTGTTAGGGGACTCTCTAACCGGAGGTACAGACAGACGTTTCTGTGACCAACAGTGAAAATCAGAATGGTGTGTTGCTTCCTTGGTGCCAGAATCAAGGATATCTCAGAGAGGATGCAGAATATTCTCAAAGGGGAAAGGGACCAGTAGGAGGCCATTGTACACATTGGTACCAACGACATAGGAAGGAAAAAGGTTGAGATTCTGAAGGGAGATTACATAGAGTTGGGCAGGAATTTAAAAAGGAGGTCCTCAAGGGTAATAATATCTGGATTAGTCCCAGTGCTATGAGCTAGTGAGGGTAGGAATAGGAGGATATAGCAGATGAATGCATGGCTGAGGAGCTGGTGTATGGGAGAAGGATTCACATTTTTGGCTCATTGGAATCTCTTCTGGGGTAGAAGTGACTTGTACAAGAAGGATGGATTGCACCTGAATTGGAAAGGGAATAATATACTGGCAGGGAGATTTGCTGGAGCTATCGGGAGGATTTAAATGATTAAGGTGGGACCCAGTGGGACCCAAGGAGACAGTGAGGAAAGAGATCAATCTGAGACTGGCACGGTTGAAAAAGGAAGTGAGTCAAACAGTCAGGGCAGGGAACAAAGTGGAGATCTAGGTAGGACTGATAAATTAAACTGCATTTATTTCAATGCAAGGGGACTAACAGGGGCGGTAGATGAACTCAGGGCATGGTTAGGAACATGGGACTGGGATATCATAGCAATTACCAAAAAGTGGCTCAGGGATGGACAGGACTGGCAGTTTAATGTTTGGTATACAAATGCTAGAGGAAGGATAAAAAGGAAGGCAAGTGAGGAGGGGGAGAGGACTTTTTGATAACGGATAGCATTACAGCTATACTTAGGGAGGATATGCCCAGAAGTACATCCAGGGAGATTACTTGGGTGGAACTGAGAAATAAGAAAGGGATGATCAACTTATTGGGATTGCATTATAGATCCCCAATAGTCAGTGGGAAATTGAGAAACAAATTTGTAAGGCGATTTCAGTTATCTGACAATAGGGTGGTTATGTTAGGGGATTTTAATTTTCCAAACATAGACTGGCACTGCCATAGTGTTAAGGGTTCAAATGGAGAGGAATTTAAGTGTGTACAAGAAAATTTTCTGATTCAGTATGTGGAGGTTCTGACTAGAGAAGGTGCAAAACATGACTTACTCTTGGGAAATAAGGCAGGGCAGGTGACTGAGGTGTCAGTGGGGGAGTACTTTGGGGCCTGCAACCATGATTCTATTAGTTTTAAAACAGTGATGGGAAAGGATAGACCAGACCTAACAGTCGAAGTTATAAATTGGAGGAAGGTTAATTTTGATGGAATTAGGCAAGAGCTTTCAAAATTCACCTCTTCAATATTCTTTGAAGAGGTGACAAGTAGGTTAGACCAGGGAAACCCAGTGGATGTGGTCTATCTAGACTTCCAAAAGGCCTTTGATAAGTTGCCACACGGGAGGCTGCTGAGCAAGGTGAGGGCCCATGGTGTTCAAGGTGAGCTACTGGGATGGATTGAGGATTGGCTGTCTGACAGAAGGCAGAGAGTTGGGATAAAAGGTTCTTTTTCAGAATGGCAGCCAGTGACGAGTGGTGTCCCGCAGGGTTCAGTGTTGGGGCCACTGTTCGCATTATATATTAATGATCTGGATGAAGGGACTGGGGGCATTCTAGCGAAGTTTGCCGATGATACAAAGATAGGTGGACAGGCAGGTAGTACTGAGGAAGTGGGGAGGCTGCAGAAGGATCTAGACAGTTTGGGAGAGTGGTCCAGGAAATGGCTGATGGAATTCAACGTGAACAAATGCGAGGTCTTGCACTTTGGCAAAAAGAATAAAAGCACAGACTACTTTCTAAACGGTGAGAAAATTCGTAAAGCCAAAGTACAAAGGGATCTGAGAGTGCTAGTCGAGGAGTCTCTAAAGGTCAACATGCAGGTTGAGTCTGTGATTAAGAAAGCAAATGCAATGTTGTCACTTATCTCAAGAGGGTAGGAATATAAAAACACCATTGTGCTACTGAGACTTTATAAAGCTCTGGTTAGGCCCCATTTGGAGTACTGTGTCCAGTTTTGGTCCCCACACCTCAGGAAGGACATACTGGCACTGGAATGTGTCCAGCGGAGATTCACACGGATGATCCCTGGAATGATAGGCCTAACATATGAGGAACGGCTGAGGAACTAGCCATTAGGATACAGAACTGGTTCGAAGGCAGATGATAGAGGGTGGTGGTAAAGGGTTGTTTTTCAGACTGGAGGCCTGTGACCAGTGGAGTGCCACAACGATCGGTGCTGGGTCCACTACTTTTCATCATTTATATAAATGATTTTGATTTGAGCATAAGAAGTATAGTTAGTAAGTTTGCAGATGACACCAAAATTGGAGGTATAGTGGATAGCAAAGAAGGGTAACTCAGATTACAACGGAATCTTGATCAGATAGCCAATGGGCTGAGAGTGGCAAATGGAAGTTAATTTAGATAAATGTGAGGTGCTGCATTTTGGGAAAGCAAACCTTAGCAGGACTTATACACTTAATGGTAAGGTCCCGGAGAGTGTTGCTGAACAGAGACCTTGAAATGCAAGTTCATAGCTCCTTGAAAGTAGAGTCGCAAGTAGATAGGATAGTGAAGAAGGCATTTGGTGTGCTTTCCTTTATTGATCAGAGTATTGAGTACAGGAGTTGGGAGGTCAGGTTGTGGAAGTAGTTCAGAAAATATTTACAAGGATATTGCCAGTGTTGGAGGATTTGAGCAATAGAGAGAGGCTGAATAGGCTGGAGCTGTTTTCCCTGGAGTGTAAAAGGCTGAAGGGGGAACCTCATAGAAGTTTATAAGATCATGAGAGGCATGAATAGATAAATAGACAAAGTCTTTTCCCTGGGTGTGGGAGTCCAGAACTAGAGGGCATAGATTTAGAGTGAGAGGGGAAAAATATAAAAGAGACCTAAAGGGCAACTTTTTCACACAGAGGGTGGCGTGTGTATGGAATGAGCTGCCAAAGGACATGGTGGAGGCTGGTACAATTGCAACATTTAAAAGGCATCTGGATGGGTATATGAATATGAAGGGTTTAGAGGAATATGGACCAAGTGCTGACAAATGGGATCAGATTAGGTTAGAATATCTGATCGGCAGGGACGAATTGGCCCAAAGGTTCTGTTTCCATGCTGTACATCTCTATGACTCTGTGACAATGAAAGTGGAATGGCCAGTTTTCCCAGTTCAGCTTTTGCCTGGCTTGGTTTGGTTTGTTTTGGTTTTTAGCAGTCTGGTTGTTCAGCACAAGTAGTCAGGCAGTTTGAGGCTGCTGGTCAAAGATACAACTAAATGAAAGAAGGTGTTCCAGCTGAATCTCTCTGCCATCTCTCCTGTAAGAGTTTATGTTTGATTTTACCTTTTTTGCCAAGGGCTGTTTATGGGGATTGTTGTAGGAAATTGGAACAGCATCATTAAATTGGAATAATCTGTTGGATTTTCGAATAATTTAAATTATTCTATATGCATTTCTCTTTCCTTCGTGTTTCATTTGGTAATCTTGCAAATAAATTCTGTTTTGTATAAAACTAAGTAGTTTGGCCAACTGCATCACTCCTGGAATATCCACTCTACACCTGCTGAAAACAACTGGCAAAGTTAGGATCCGGGATACTTTCTTGAAATGTTTTGAGGGAGTCTGACCTGGTCCATAACACTGTCCCACCTCCACATTTATAAATGCAGGGGATTAACAGCAATGGGTGACCTTCGCATCCCACCTCCATTTAAGACCCAAAGATGGTTACATGGTCACTTAACGACTAGTTAAGATTGTCTTCATGCCTCAGTTGCAATTTTCCCAGCTTCAGATGGACCTGCATGACCAGTTAAACTGCATGTCACCCGATCGCAAAGGGCTGTTCATATGCACCAGTTTGTGCATGCTCAAGGACATGGATAAGGACATTGACAGTCACTGCATTGCTCTTGTTTCCAACCTCATGCCTTGCCCCATGGTCTGGATAAGGCTTTATGGAGTAAGCCTGTAGCCTGTACTCCTAACCTGGCTGGTTCCATTGTGGAAATAGGCATCACCATTGCTTGTCTGCTTCTTTAAGGAAAGCTAATGCTGGCTCCACGTTGCTGTCTAAAGTTTGTTGTTTGGTGAGTGGTTGACAGGTTTAATTGCCTCAACCTCTGAGGTCCTAATTTAGTAACCTGACATCATATTAGTATTGTGCCATGTGATTTGAGGCAGCATTTATTCACAGCATTATAATGCTCACTGGGGAATTCATAATCACATCGTTCCTTTCCTGCCACATAAAAATACATTGGAAGTGCTTGATGGCATCACATTTAGGCCGTCGGAGGGGATTATTTCACACACAAGATCCTTTAGAATTGTTGAGTTGTACAGCACGGATACAATCCCTTTTAGTCCAACTCGTCCATGCCAACCAGATATCCTAAATTATTCTAATCCCATTTGCCAGCATTTGGCCCAAATCCGTCTAAACCCTTTCTATTCATATACCATCCAGACGCCTTTTAAATGTTGTAATTGTACCAACCTCCACCACTTCATCTGGCAGCTCGTTCCATACACACACAACCCTATGCATGAAAACGTTGCTCCTTAGATCCCATTTTTGGTACAATTGCAACATTTAAGAGACATTTAGATGGGTATATGAATAGGAAGGGTTTGGAGGAATATGGGCCAGATGCTGGCAGGTGGGACTAGATTGGGTTGGGATATCTGGCCAGCATGGATGGGTTGGACCGAAGGGTCTGTTTCCATGCTGTATATCTCTATGGCTCTATGACTCTTTTATGTCTTTCCCCTCTCACCTTAAACCTATGCTCTCTAGTTCTGTACTTCCCTACCCTGAGATAAAGACCTTGTCTATTCTCCCTATTTGTGGCCCTTATGATTTTAGAAAACTTTGTAAGGTCACCCCTCAACCTCCAACACTTTGGGAAAATAGCCCCAGCCTATTCATCTACTCCCTATACCTCTTTTGTTACGGAATGGATACAGCAGAGGTTGAAAGTTCTATTAATTTATTTTACAAAATGAAACATTGTTAATCTTGTACTGGGTGCTATCGCTCTTTCTCCATGCATCCATATATCATGCAGAACGGTGCTATTTCTGTCAGTGCTGTGGTGATGCTTCATTATTCACCCAGGCATTTACTAAAATTGTTAATTCCAGAATAATAGAATAAAATCATAATTTTTTGATTTATCTGCGAAAAACATCAAAGCTCCTTGTGAGTGACCTTCACAAGGTCTTAAGCACAAAACTGGATGTATTTCTCACTCTATGCAATTGGTTTGGTCAGTCATTTCTGGAAGGGCAGAAGTCTTCTGCTCATCGCTCAAAACAGAATTATACTCATCACTTTTTAACCCACATTTTAACACTTGCTCCTACACATCTGCTCTGTTTGTCAGCGTGGGCGGCACGGTGGCACAGTGGTTAGCACTGCTGCCTCACAGCGCCAGAGACCCGGGTTCAATTCCCGCCTCAGGCGACTGACTGTGTGGAGTTTGCACATTCTCCCCATGTCTGTGTGGGTTTCCTCCGGGTGCTCCGGTTTCCTCCCACAGTCCAAAGATGTGCAGGGCAGGTGAATTGGCCATGTTAAATTGTCCGTAGCGTTAGGTAAGGGGTAGATGTAGGGGTATGGGTGGGTTGCGCTTCGGCGGGGCGGTGTGGACTTGTTGGGCCGAAGGGCCTGTTTCCACACTGTAAGTAATCTAATCTAAAGAAAGATCCTCTCTTGCCTCATCAATGAGCAACAAAATAAAGCTCGAGTTTTTTATCCTGTCCAAAGACCACACTATTTTTCACAACAACCTGAAAATAAAATCTAGAACTAGCCAGTGGAAAGAATTTGTATCAATAATTATTATGTCACCATTGGCACTTTGACTTTCAGAGCTTTAGGAGTCCATTGGGGAATACATTGTTTCTAAAAGGATTTTCATCACCATTTTGTATTTAGCCGGTTGCCATTAAATCAAGGGCAATCAGCATCCTTTCAGATCCAAGGCCCAATTCTAGCACTGAAACACAGAATCAATTGCTAGCTACTTGCTGGCTCAGTGAACTGAAGATAAAATGACAAAATACCTAATTTAAGCTGTAATAATGTCAACAAAATGGAGGCTATTTCTTCTTCGTTAAGAAATATTTTTAACTAGGATCTCTGGAGAAATATTTCAGGGAGAATGTACTTACTTCCTTTTGTACATGACAACATAATGCAAAGCAAAACTGCTCATATTGAGACCTTGATACCAATCTGGTCAATTTTCCTGCCATGAATCCAAAATTTCAGCTTTTGAAGGCCTATTTTTAGCATCATATTTTGCAACGTGGCATTTAAATCTTAGCTAGAACAAGCAAGCCAGGAGAGTAGCTTTTCCAATGTTATATTATTCAATTTATACTTGTTATTTAACTGAGGTAGACAATTTACACATTGAAATCCAAACTCAATAATCACAGGAATGACAGTCTTCCAGATTCAACATTGAATTCAACAATTTCAGCTATAAACTGTCGCCTATTTTGCTTCTTTTTCTTTACATATTTTAGTTTTGCTCTTAGTTTCGATTACAGACAGCAAATCTGTTCTAGATGTCTCCTTGTTTCTTTTATTGTCCCATCACCATTCCCTCTGACTTCGTAAGGCCATTTCATTTGTGATACAACCTCTTTTGTCTTCTACCTTAACAAAGGCCTTCCTTTCGTCCTTGTTCCACCTACCCCTTGCTTAAACCCCATTTCCTCTCTAACCTTTTGCAGTTCTGATGAAAAGTCATCAACCTGAAAAGTTGACTTTATTTCCATCTCCACAGACTTTGTCAGACCTATTGAATATTTCTGTTTTCATTTTAACTTTATCCTTAGTTGATTCCAAAATACTCCAGCAAACTGCCACGGAAACATGCTGCATACTTATCTTTTAAGTAACCCTTCCCAATTTGAATGGTTCAGTTCATGTGGAGAATTGCTGTAAATATGGGTGTTCTGCACTGCATGACCTTCCAGAGACTCCCACTTGTTGCTATCATGGCACACCACCTTCCCTGCCACATTGATCTACCTTATTTATTTAATTAGCCAATTAGTTAATAATTTTCATAGCAAAAGTAATCGACCATTTAGAGAGCTCTGGTGGTGCTGTGGTCGTCTCTCTATCGCTCGGCTCTGCGTTCTGGTTCATGGCACATCTACACCAGACACATCATAATATGTCTGAACCCGTTGATTAAAATTACCTACAAAGATTCTTGATGCACAGTGGTAGTGCTCCGAACCATTGGTTTAGGCGGCATATGTTCATGCCTCACCTGTTGCAGCAATGAGTAGTGACATATCTAAATAGATTGATTAAACATTTCTAAAAGGTCATCTGTCTTGGAGACCAAAGAAAAAAAAACACTTAACGACTACTGGATAATGAAAAATGCTATACAAAGGAGCATCTTTGTTCCCACTTGTGGCAGATTTCTGAAATATTCTTTCTTTATTCTTTCTTTATCACTTTTTCCCTTAGTCTGTATGCTCATTCTTTGGTTGGGGACATTAGTATGTTGAGAGCAGCCCAGCGTAAACCCAAAAAGATAGCACTACAACCAAGAAAGAGGTATGAATATACATACAGTGATATGCAGTAGCAGCTGAAGTAGGCCATATGGCCCCTTGAGTTTGCTCCACCATTCAATTAGATCAGTGCTAACCTTTGCTTTAAATTACACGTTCCCATCAACCACTGGCAAAATTTGATTCCCTTGCCTAAAAGATATCTGTCAACCTCTGCCTTAAAAAGCTTTCAATGACACCCCTTCCCTGATGTCGAGATTTCCAAAATTGCATAACCCTTCAATAAGAAAAAAATCTTCTTACCTCTGTCTAAATTGAGTGGGCGGCACGGTTGCACAGTGGTTAGCACTGCTGCCTCACAGCACCAGAGACCCAGGTTCATTTCCCGCCTCAGGCAACTGACTGTGTGAAGTTTGCACATTCTCCCCGTGTCTGCGTGGGTTTCCTCCCACAGTCCAAGAATGTGCAGGTTAGGTGAATTTGCTCTGCTTAATTGCCCGTAGTGTTAGGTGTAGGGGCATGGGTCTGGGTAGGTTGCGCTTTGACTGGTCAATGTGGACTTGTTGGGCTGAAGGGCCTGTTTCCACACTGTAAGTAAGTAATCTAAAAAAATAACAATTTTACAGTGCCCCTAATTCTGGGCTGGCTCATAAGAGGAAACATCATTTCCACATCACCTTGTCAAGACCATTCAATAAGTCAGCTGAAACCCCAGTAGAAACAAGCCCAGCCTGTCCAACCTCTCTTTATAAGATAACCACCTCATACCAGATACCAATCTAGTAAACACCATTTGAACCATGTCTGATGCATTTGCATCATTCTTTAATTAAGGAGATGAAACTTGCACATAGTATTTGAGAATTGCTCTCACCAATGCCCTAGAGAACTCTGTATGGAGTAAGCCTGTAGCCTGTACTCCTAACCTGGCTGGTTCCATTGTGGAAATAGGCATCACCATTGCTTTTCTGCTTCTTTAAGGAAAGCTAATGCTGGCTCCACGTTGCTGTCTAAAGTTTGTTGTTTGGTGAGTGGTTGACAGGTTTAATTGCCTCGACCTCTGGGGTCCAAATTTAGTAACCTGACATCATATTAGTATTGTGCCATGTGATTTGAGACAGCATCTATCCACAGCATTATAGTGCTCACTGCAGAATTCATAATCACATCGTTCCTTTCCTGATAGATTGCCACACAAAAATGCATTGGAAGTGCCTGATGGCATCATATTTAGGCAAAGCAGGGGTGGCCTTTGGACCTTGAAACCTATGGTTTGTTGTCAAAATTCATTTGGTTCACTAATGCACTGTTTGGAAAAAAGCTCACCATTGCTAAAGCAATTTTTTTCTTTCATGAAATATAGCTTGGTAAAATAACATGATGTAAGTTTTTAAAAAAACATAAAAATAGAAGAACAATCAATCCAGGAATCATTGTATCCATAACATCAAATATGAAGTCTGTTTTCTGTCTATCTTTATGTGAATCATGTGCTTATCAAACTGAGTGATCCTATATAAAACAAAGAACTGTGAATGCTAAAGAGCTGAAATGTAAACAGAAATTGCTGAAGAAACACAGCAGATCTGGCAGCATCTGTGGAGAGAAAGCAGAGTTGCCACTTTGAGTTCAGTGACATTTTTTTAGAACAGTGTAGACTATTTTCTAAATGGGAAAAGCTTTGGAAATCTAAAGCACAAAGGAACTGAGTCCGAGTTCAGGATTCTCTTAAGGTTAAGATTCAGGTTCAGTTGGCAGTTAGGAAGGCAAATGCAATGTTAGCATTCATTTCAAAAGGGCCAGAATACAAAACCAAAGATTTACTTCTAAGGTTGTATAAGGCTCAGGTCAGACAGCGTTTCGAATATTGCGACCCGTATCTAAGGAAGGATGTGCTGGTATTTGGAGAGGGTCCAGAGGAGTTTTACAAGAGTGATTCCTGGGGATGAAGGACTTGTCATATGAGGAGTGGTTGAGGACTTTGGTCTCTTCTCGATGGAGTTTACAAGGATGACGGGTTCTCACTGAAACTTACAGAATAACGAGAGGCCTGGACAGAGAGGAGACGGCGATGTTTCTATTAGTTAGGAGAGACTATGACCTGACGTCGCAGCCTCAGAGCAAAGGGATAATCCTATAGAAATGAGATAAAGAGGAATTTCTTCAGTCAAAGGGTAGTTAATCTGTGGAACTCATTGCTACAGAAGGCTATGGAGGCCAAGTCATTGAGTCTGTTTAAGATAGAGATTGATTGGTTCTTGACTAGTAAGGGATCAAATTTCACAGGGAGAAGGCAGGAGAATGGGTAGAAAAACCCATCAGCAATGATCGAATGGTGGAGCAAACTCAATGAGCAGAATGGTCTAACTCTGCACAATAGGCGGCATGGTGGCTCAGTGGTTAGCACTGCTGCCAAGTTCAATTCCAGCCTCTGGCAACTGTCTGTGTGGAGTTTGCACATTCTCCCCATGTCTGCGTGGGTTTCCTCTGGGTCCTTCAGTTTCCTTCCACAATCGAAAGATGTGCAGGTTAGGTGCATTAGTCAGCGGGAACTGAGTCTGGGTGGGTTACTCTTTGGAGGGTCAGTGAGGACTTGTTGGGCCAAGGGACCTGTTTCCACACTGTAGGGAATCTAATCTAATCTTACAGTCTTATGGCCTAAGAAGGGTATTGTAATGGGGATAAATCAGAGTTTGGTTCTGCTGGGATTTCACCTTGTGAAGACAAGGGCAAGACAATTCCTTTGGAAAGAGTGAGGAGATCTTCTACCCAGCAACTCCTCCAATGTCAAGGGATGTTTTTGATGGGGTCTCTGTACTTCCCCTGAAAATTCTACCAGAATTCTGCCTGCAAGACTTGAAAGAACTCACTTCTATTATGTAAAAGGGTATCTCAATCCCTTGAAGTACCATGTAATCAATTCCATTGTGGATAATTTACCTTGAGAATGTTTTCCTTAGTGTTTGGGAGCTAAAGATTCTTTAACCTCTACTGCTGTTACTTCAATAAATATTTAAAAGGTTAATGG
This sequence comes from Chiloscyllium punctatum, assembly GCF_047496795.1. Classification (NCBI taxonomy): domain Eukaryota; kingdom Metazoa; phylum Chordata; class Chondrichthyes; order Orectolobiformes; family Hemiscylliidae; genus Chiloscyllium; species Chiloscyllium punctatum. The sequence goes on from NC_092777.1 coordinate 40,966,396, forward strand.
AATGCTATCCTTTATGAAGTGAGGAACTGAGACCAAAAATAAGGATGTTACGCTTCAGATTAGATTTCCTACAGTGTGGAAACAGGCCCTTCGACCCAACACTGACCCACACTGACCCTCCGAAGAGTAACCCACCCAGACCCATTTCCCTCTGACTAATGCACCTCACACTATGGGCAATTTAGAATGGCCAAATCACCTGACCTGCACATCTTTGGACTGTGGGAGGAAACTGGAACACCCGGAGGAAACCCAAACAGGCACGGGGAGAATGTGCAAACTCCACACAGATAGTCACCCATGGCTGGAATTCCACCTGGGCTCCTGGCACTGTGAGGCAACAGTGCTCACCTCTGAGCCACCGTGCCGTCCACAATAGAAATCTGTAAAATCCTAAAAGGACTAGACAGTTTGATGTTATGAATACAATCATTGCTGGATTGATTGTTCTTCTATTTTTATGTTTTTTAAAAAATTATATGTTATTTTACCAAGCTATATTTCATGAAAGAAAAAATTACTTTTAGCAATGGTGAGCTTTTTTTCAAAAAGTGCCTTAGTGAACCAAATGAATTTTGACAACAAACCATTGGTTTCAAGGTTACCACGACTGATTCCAGCTTTGTATTTCATGTGATTTAATTAATTGAACTTAAATTCTCCAGATACCATTGTTGAGATTTGATTTAGGCTTCTGAATCATTAGTCTAGGCCTCTGGGTTGTCCAGTAAAATAAACATTCCATTTTGTACCCACAAAGTCACAGATAATACACAGAACAGTTACAAACATATGAAACATTAACACTAATGTTTGTAAGAACCAAATAAGCATAAAAATTCAAGATCATGTCATATTCAAGGGGCAAAAGGAGGAGAGGAAATAAATAACATAATTATCTGCACAGAAAAAGTACTAGGGAAACTAATGTGGCTAAATTCTGAAAATTCCCTTAGACCTGATGGGATGCGTCATAGGATATTCAAGCATTCACTGCAGAGATAATCTTCTGGTAGTAATCTTCCAGGAATCCTTAGATTATGGAAAAATGCCTGAGGATTGTAAAATTGCCAATTTAACACCTTTATTTAAAAAGGGAAGGAGACATAAACAGGTAACAACAGAGCAGTTACCTTAATGTCTGTTATTGGGAAAATGGTAAAGCATTTAGAAATACATAATATGATCAAGCAGAGGCAGCATGGCTTCATGAAGGCGAAATTGTGCCTGAAAAATTGTTTGAGGGGGTAATGAGCAGAGTAGATGATGGGCAAGCTGTAAATGTAATATATTTGGATTTTCAGAAGGCATTTGATAAGGCACCACCTATTAAGTTACTTAGTAAGATAAGAGTCCGTGATGTTGGAGGTAATGCATTGGCATTGATAGAGGACTGGCTAACTAATAGAAGACAGAGAGTTGGGGCAAGAAAGGGAGGCACTATCAGGTTGGCAACCTGCATCTAGTGATGTACCACAGGGTCCATAATTATTTTAAAAAGACTCGAATAGGAAAAATGAATGTACTATAACCAAGTTTACAGATGACACAAAAATGATCGGGAAGGCAAGCAGTGAGGATGATAGAAAAAGCCTGCAAAGGGATAAAAATAGATTAAGTAAGCGAGTAAAAACAGATGGAATGCAATGTGGAAATTTTTTTTTTAGATTAGATTAGATTACTTACAGTGTGGAAACAGGCCCTTCGGCCCAACAAGTACACACCGACCCACTGAAGCGCAACCCACCCAGACCCATTCCCCTACATTTACCCCTTCACCTAACACTGCAGGCAATTTAGCATGGCCAATTCACCTAACCTGCACATTTTTGGACTGTGGGAGCACCCGGAGGAAACCCACGCAGACACGGGGAGAATGTGCAAACTCCACACAGTCAGTCGCCTGACACTGTGAGGCAGCAGTTTAGAGGAGCTGCATATTATTTCATAGTATCACAGTAATAGAAGCAGGAGTGGACCATTTGGCCCACCAAGCCTGCTCTGCCATTCATTAAGATCATGGCTGATTTATCCATCGTCTCAGCTCCTCCTACCTACATTTTCCCCATAACCCTTAAGTCCCCTCCCATGCAAAAACCCATCCAACTGTCTTTAATATATTTAATGAAGCTACCTCTACTGCTTCGTTGGGTAGAGAATTCCATAGAATCACTGCTCTCTGGGAAAGCTATTATCTCTGTCCTTATCATGGTGGGCTCAGTGATTAGCACTGCTGCCCCACAGCGCCAGGGATCCAGGTTCGATTCCAGCATCTGGCAACTGTCTGTGTGGAGTTTGCACATTCTCCCTGTGTCTGCGTGGGTTTCCTCCGGGTGCTCCGGCTTCCTCCCACAAGTCCAAAGATGTGCAGTAAATTGCCCATAGTGTTAGGTGCATTCGCCAGAGGGAAATGGGTTTGGGTGGGTTACTCTTCAGAGGGTCGGTGTTGACATGTTGGCCCGAATGGCCTGTTTCCACACTGTACAGAATCTAATCTAAACCTCCTCCCTCTAATCTTGAGGCCATGTCCCCTAGTCCTAGTCTCACCCACCAGTGGAAACAATTTGCCTGCCTCAATCTTATCTATGCTTTTAATCATTTTATGTTTCTGGAATATCCCTCCTCATTCTTCTAAATTCTAGCAAGCACAGTCCCAGGCAGCTCAACCTCTCCTCATAGGGTAACCCCATCATCTTCAGAATCAACCTGATGAACCTCCTCTGCATTGCTTCCAAAGCCTGTTTCGCCTTCCTCAAGGAAGGAGACCAGAACTGACACAGTACCCCAGGTGCGGCCTCACCAACACCTTGTACAATTGCCGCAGAACCTCCCTGCTCTCACATTCAATCCCTCGAGCGATGAAAGCCAATATTCCATTTGCCATCCTGATTACCTGTTGCACCTGCAAAGCAACTTTTAGCAATTCATGTACAAGCACTCCAAAATCCCTCCGAAATGAAGAATAACAGCATAACGTTACAGAGCAAAGAGATTTCTGATTCCTCATGCATGAATCACAATTAACTAGCATTTAAGTTCAGCGGGTAAGCGGGAAAACAAATAGAATGTACGCTTTTATTTCAAAGGGAATGGAGTATAATTGTAGGGAGAGGTTTTGCTAAAACTATATGAGGCATTAGTTAAACCACAGCTGGAATATAATGAACAGTATTTTTCCCCTATCTATGGAATGTCAAACTGGTTTTGGAGGCAGTCCAGAGAAAGATCTCTAGCCTGCTGCCTTGTGAGGGGTGGTTGGTTAAATTGAACCTATATTTGTTGGAATTTAGAAGAATGAGAGATGACCTTACTGAAACATACAATATCCTGAGAGGATGGAGGTGGAGTGGCTGTCTTCCCTTGTGGGAGTGTCTCAGACAACAGGGCACAACCTCAGAATAAAGGGTCGTACATTTAAAACAGCGATAAGGAGGAATTTCTTCTCTCAGAAGAATCTGAAATTCTTTACCAGAGATAGATGTTAAGGTTAGGTTGTTATGTATATTCAAGATGTGGAGGTGCCGGTGTTGGACTGGGGTGGACAAAGTTAAAAATCACACAACACCAGGTTATAGTCCAACAGGTTTACTTGGAAGTACAAGCTTTCAGACCACTGCTCCTTCGTCAGGTAGCTAGTGGAGTAGGATCATAGGACACAGCATTTATAGCTAAAGATCATAGTGTCATACAATTGATGTGATATATTGAATAACGTCACAGAGCAGCGAGGAGAGAAGGTGGAGTGAAGTGAGTGCTGCTGAGAAGGGTACGTTTTCCTACTTAAAAAGGGACTTACCTCAGGAGTCGGGCCTCCATTTTGACAGAGCGGTGAGGAGAGAAGGAGGAGTGAAGCGAGGGCTGCCAGGAAGGTAAGGGCTTAATTTATATTTGGGCAGTGGCTAAAGCCAAGATACTACATGTTTAGTATCTCCCTCCCGCACCCCAACCCCCACCCCCAACCCCCACCCCCCTCCTCTAACCAGAAGAAAAAGACTCTGTAAGGTAAGGCTTTTATTTTTTCTTTATCTTTCTTTCTCATATATTTAAGTGCATTGTTTGGTTTTAGTTAGTTCATTTAAAGCTAAGCTTACGATGGCAGGGGACCTCAGACCCATGGCATGTGTCTCTTGCTTGATGTGGGAGCTCAGGGATGTGTCGGATGTTCCTGACTCTTACACTTGCAAGACGTATGTCCAGCTGCAGCTCTTGTTTGACCACATGACGGCCCTGGAGCTGCGGATGGACTCACTATGGAGTATCCACAATGCTGAGGAGATCATGGATAGCACGTTTAGTGAAGTGGTCACACAGCAAGTTAGAAGTGCAGAGGGAGACAGTGAATGGGTGACCAAAAGACAGAAAAAGAGTAAGAAGGCAGTGCAGGTGTCCCTGTGGTCATCTCCCTCCAAAACAGTTCTACCATTTTGGATACTGTTGGGGGAGATGGCTCACCAGGGGAGGGCAGCAGTTGCCAGGATCATGGCACCATGGCGGGCACTGCTGTTAAGAAGGGCGGGAACAAGACTCATACAACCATAGGCATAGGGGATTCAATTGTGAGGGGAATACATAGGCAGTTCTGTGGCGAAAAATGGGACTCCCGGATGGTATGTTGCCTCCCAGGTGTTGGGGTCAGGGATGTCACCGATCGGCTGCAGAGCATTCTAAAAGGTGAGGGTGAACAGCCAGTTGTCTTGGTGCATATAGACACCAACAATATAAGTAGAAAATGAGATGAGGTCCTGAAAGAAGAATTCAGGGAGCTAGGAGAGACGTTAAAGAGGAAGACCTCAAAGGTAGTGATCTCGGGATTACTACCAGTGCCACATGCTAGCCAGCGTAGAAATGAAAAAATGGGCAGGATGAACACGTGGCTTGAGGGATGGTGTAGGAGAGAGGGGTTCAGATTTGTTGAACATTGGGACTGGTTCTGGGGAAGGTGGGACTATTACAAAATGAATGATCCACATCTGAATCAGACCGGAACGAATGTCCTTGGGGGGTTTTTGCTACTGCTGTTGGGGAGGTTTTAAACTAATGTGGCAGGGGGCTGGGAACCAGAAGAGAAAAAACTAGGCAACGAGGTGGAGACTGTAGACTGTAAGAATTATAGCATTAATAAAGGGAAGAGTAGGCAGGGAGCAGATGAGCGCAAAAACACTGGTGACCTGAAATGCATTTACTTTAATGCAAGAAGTATAGTGTGTAAGGCAGATGAATTTAGGGCTTGGATTGGTGCCTGGGAATATGACGTTATTGCAATCACAGAGATTTGGTTGAAGGAAGGGCATGATTGGCAACTAAATGTTCCAGGATATAGACGCTTCAGACAGGACAGGGAGGGAGGTAAAAGGGGGGTGGAGTTGCATTGCTGGTCAGGGATGATATCACTGCTGTGCTAAAGGAGCACACTATGGAGGACTTGGGTAGTGAGGCATTATGGGTGGAGCTGAGAAATGAGGGTGCATTTACACTGTTGGGCCTGTATTACAGGCCTCCCAACAGTGAGCATGAGGTAGAAGAATAAATAGGTAAACAGATTATGGAAAGATGTAGAGACAATAGGGTAGTGGTGATGGGAGATTTTAATTTTCCCAACATTGACTGGGATACACTTAACGTCAGAGGTCTGGATGAGGTAGAATTTGTGAGAGACGTCCAGGAGAGTTTTCTAGAGCAGTATGTCAATAGTCCAACAAGGGTAGGGGCCATATTGGACCTGGTATCAGGGAATGAGCCAGGACAGGTGGTAGAAGTTGCGGTGGGGGATTTCTTTGGGAACAGTGACCACAATTCTGTAAGTTTTAGAATACTCATAGATAAAAAAGAGAGTGGTCTTAAGGGAAGAGTACTAAACTGGGCCAAGGCCAATTATATCAAAATTAGGCAGGAGCTCGGAAATGTGGATTGGACACAGCTATTTGAAGGGAAGTCCACATTTGAGATGTGGGACGCTTTCAAAAATACATTAAAGATAGTTCAGGATAGGCATGTCCCGTTGAAGGCAAAGGATAGTAAGGCCAAGATTCGTGAACCGTGGATGACAGGAGAAATTGTACAACTAGCCAAGAGGAAAAGGGAAGCGTACATAAGGTCTAGGCAGCTAAGAACAGAACAGGCCCTGGAGCAATATCGGAAGAGTAGGACAAGTCTTAAACCAGGAATCAAGCGGGCTAATAGGGGTCATGAACTAGGTTTAGCGAGCAGAATTAAGGAGAATCCCAAAGTATTTTATTCTTATATAAGAACCAAGTGGGTAACTAGAGAAAGGATTGGTCCACTAAGGGATAACAAAGGAACCTGAGAGAATGGGTGAGAGTCTGAATGACTACTTTGCATCAGTGTTCACTGAAGAGAGGAATATGATGAATGTTGAGATTAGAGATAGAAATTTGATTAGTCCGGATCACATGGACATAAGTAGGGATGTATTGGGTAAGCTAGAGGTTATTAAGGTGGACAAATCCCCAGGACTGAATGGGATCTATCCCAGGTTGCTGAGGGAGGTGAGAGAGGAAATAGCTGGGCCCTGACAGATATCTTTGTGACATCCTTAAATACAGGTGAGGTGCCGGAGAACTGGAAGATTGCTCATATTGTCCCCCTGTACAAGAAGGGTAGTAGGGATATTCCAGGTAACTACAGACCAGTGAGCCTGACGTCAGTGGTGGGAAAGTTGCTGGAGAAGGTACTAAGGGATAGGGTCTATTTATATTTAGAAAAGAATGGGCTTATCAGCGATAGGCAACATGGTTTTGTGCGGGGGAGATTGTGCCTTACCAACTTAATACAGTTCTTCGAGGAAGTGACCAAGTTGATAGATGAAGGAAGGGTTGTTGATGTCGTATACATGGACTTTAGTAAGGCATTTGATAAGGTTCCCCATGGTAGACTAATGAAGAAAGTGAAGTCACATGGTGTGCAGGGTGTTCTAGCTAGATGGATAAAGAACTGGTTGAGCAGCAGGAGACAGAAAGTAGTAGTTGAAGGGAGTTTCTCAAAATAGAGAAAGGTGACCAGTGGAGTTCCACAGGGGTAAAAACAAGGACTGCAGATGCTGGAAACCAGATTCTAGATTAGAGTGGTGCTGGAAAAGCACAGGCAGCATCTGAGGAGCAGGAAAATCGACATTTCAGGTCAGTGTTGGGGCCACTATTGTTTGTAATATACATAAATGATCTGGAAGAGGGCACTGTTGGTATGATCAACAAGTTTGCAGATGACACAAAGATTGGTGGAGTAGCAGAAAGCATAAGGGACTGTCAGAGAATACAGGAGGATATAGATAGACTGGAGAGTTGGGTGGAAAAGTGGCAAATGGTTTTCAATCCAGAAAAATGTGAGGTGATGCATTTAGGTAAGGCTAATTGTAGACTAAATTATACAATGAATGGAAGAGCCTTGGGAAAAGTTGATGGGCAGAGAGATCTGGGAATGCAGGTCCATTGTACGCTGAAGGTTGTTGCACAGGGGATAGAGTGGTCAAGAAGACAAATGGTATGCTTGCCTTCATTGGGCGGGGTATTGAGTATAAGAGCTGGCAAGTCATGTTAACATTGTACAACTCATTGGTTCGGCCACATTTAGAATACTGTGTACAGTTCTGGTTGCCACATTACCAAAAGGATGTGGACATTTTGGAGAGGGTGCAGAGAAGGTTTATGAGGATGTTGGAGAGAGGTTGAGTTTTCATTAGAAAATTAGAGGATTGTTTTCATTAGAAAAAAGGAGATTGAGAGGGACCTGATTGAGGTTTACAAAATCATGAAGGGTATAGACAGGATGGATACAGACAAGCTTTTTCCCAGGGTGAAAGATTCAATAACGAGAGGTCACGCTTTCAAGGTGAGAGGTGGAAAGTTTAAGGGGGATACACGCGATAAGTACTTCACACAGAGGGTGGTGGGCATTTGGAACATGTTGCCAGCAGAGGTGATAGAGGCAGGCATGGTGGATTCATTTAAGATCCATCTGGACAAATGCATGAGTAGGTGGGGAGCAGAGAGATAAAGATGCTTAGGAATTGACCGACAGGTTTAGACAGTACATTTGGATCAGCTCAGGCTTGGAGGGCTGAAAGAGCCTGTTCCTGGGCTGTAAATGTTCTTTCTTTGTTCTTTGTATAAATTATTAAAAAATTGACTCCCTACAGCTTGTGTGTTTTTTGAACAAAATAGAATATATCTGCAAATACAATTCTTGCAAATGCAAATTCACCCCCTCGACTTATATGTGTGTGTATGAGTCCAGGTGTACACATGAGAGAAAATGCGCGCATGTGTGTGTATGTATGAGTGTAATAGAGCATATGCCTATGAGAGTATGTGTGAACAGGTGTGAGTATGGGTGGTGTGGGTTTGTGTGCCTGAAAGAGAGCCCTTAGCCTTGGGTTCATGTCACACTACAGTTGATCCCAGGATGCTATACACTCTCACACACATACTCACACATACACATTCACTCTTACATACTCAAGCACTCACGCAGACCCTCTTTCATATACATCCTCTCTCTCAGGCACACACACACATCCCCCCACATTCACACCCATGTGCACACTCTCTCACAGGCATTTACTCCATCACATTCACGTACACACTCTATCAAGCATGCACATACACTCTCTCCCTCACATGCACACATACACACATATAAATCTAGGGGGTGAATTTGCACTGGCAGAAATGTATTGGCACATACATTCTATTTTGTTGAAAAGCACACAATATGAAGGCAGTCAATATTTTTTATAATCCATGTAACATTTTATAAATTCCTACTTTGGAAGTAGAACCAGTCTGACTCAAGATTGATGCTAACCTCATATCTTTAATGCATTGTCTGAGCTGAGATGTCACCTTTTTTTAGAAAACCTTAATGTACCTTGGTAATGTGACCTGAAAGAAGTTCTGGAATTTACATATTAATGAATCAAAACCTGCAACCCATTTTAAACGATGAAAGACTCAACAGCAGTCTAAGTTTGTTCAATATATTGCATCAGTTGTATGACACTATGATCTTTACCTATAAATTCTGTATCTTTTGATCCAACTCCACGAGCTACCTAATGAAGAAGCAGCATTCTGAAAGCTTGTACTTCCAAATAAACCTGTTGGGATTATAACCAGGTGTTGTGTGACTTTTAACTATGTATATTCAAGACAGAGACAGATAGATTTTTCATCAGTAAGGGAGGTGAGAGTTGTGGAGGAAAGTCAGAATAGTGATGTGGAGGATGACCAGATGAGCCATGATCTCATTGAATTTTGGTGCAGACTCAATGGGTTGGATAGTTGATTTCTGCTCCTATTTTGTTTGGTCTTACATATGACTCCACTATGAATATTTTCCACAAAAATCATATTGCTTCTCAAACGCTGCCAATAAATAGCATTTATGAAAACATGAATACAATAAATGTTGACAATATTGCAACCTAGGAATAATTGCAGGAAATTATTTTCTTAAATATTTCTGACCAGCCTCTCCACTCAAAATTTTTATAAAGTAAAGAGAATAGAGAGGAATAGAGGATGAAATGAAAGAGTAAAAAAGACTTTTGTGAAACACTCAGGCACATCATTGGGCCTAATGGCCTGTTCCTGTTCTGTACATTCTATATGATCGCTAATGGCACTGAAGGTCTGTATGCTGTTAGGTAACATTACTTCCCAACAGACTGACAGCTTGTTGGGCCATTGTCACTGTTTTTCTCATTCTGTGCTTGATGAAGAATTGCTACCAGGGTTACCCTCTCTGGAGAGACTGCCCAAGTATTCTGTCTATGTGTTTTTCTGCTCTGACATACATAATGGATGACAGCACAGAGCCATGTATCCAAATTTGGATTCAAATTTCCAATCCAGTTTTTATTTGCATCAAGAGCTAAAGAATGGCAAAGTTAGAACATAAAATGTCCATCAACACCTGATGAGGGGAAGAAAGACTCGTATGTATTTATTTATCACTATTCATAACCTCTGAATATTCAAATCATTTTGTAATCAAGGCAATACTTTTGAAATGTGGTCGTCATTATATTATAGGCATTGGCAGCAACATGTCGCACATAGCAGTGTAATAAATGACCAGGCAGATCATTTTTTAAACTTGACTGGGTTATGATTTCCTAGAATCCATCTTTCATCCATCTGAACAGCATCAATATCACATTCCCAACTTGAATATGGAACTTGACTGAACTATTAGCCTATATCATGTCTTAAGTCTGTGTTGATCCTTCAAGAAACCATGTTCTGACTCAGCAGTAAATGTGCCAACACTGAATCAAGCTAAAACCCAAAACCCGATTTGAAATATCCCATTGGGCAGAAACTGGATGAAGAGGCAGTTACCCTCATCAACTCCACTTTCTTCCTTGTGTGTTCCCCAATTAACCTGCTGTTGAGCAACTGAAAAGGATACATGGAGCAAGGGAGCTTGATTCTGTTTGATAACAGTCATCAGGACCTGATATCAACTGATCAAGTGAAGAAACGTAGTTTTTGCTCCTCCATTAGGCAAACTGTGCCAGGATCCAGAAGGGGTAATTATGTTTCAAATATATTTTCAGAATTTCCTGGGGTCTGCAGAAGCTGTGGTATTCCTCCAAGCAATGCAAGGAAGCCTGTGGTTTCCCTACGGAAAGAATGATATAAATCAGCTGCCTCCTGATCCAAGGCAGGCGATTATTATAAATAATTCAAGACCTACTTAAGGACAATTTTCCAACCACGTGGGGAGACCACAACTTCATTTATGGACTGCTGGATTTGGAGATTCTGTATCCGAAAGTAGGTCTCAAACAGATTAAGACCATAAGAAACAGAAACAGAAGTAGGCCCTTTGGCCCCTCAAGTCTGCTCCATCATTCAACAAGATCACAATGGATCCAACATTTCTCTTTCCTGCCCTTTCCACATAAACCTTGATTCCCCTACTGATCAAGAATCCCTCTAGCTCAACCCTAATTATCCACAAGGAATCTGCCTCTACTGACGCCTGTAGCAAGAAGTTTCAAAGACTCACAACCCTTTAGACTGAAGAATTTCATCCTCATCTCAATCTTAACTTGACAACTCTTAATTCTGAGACTATGCCATCTGATCCTAGACTCTCCCATGAGATTACTATTGTTGCACCAATGGGCTATCCAGAATGGTCTGTGTACCAGGTACTGCTAGCTTTTAAATTTTTGACTTCCTGTCCCAGTCATGGTGTTGTTAAGGCTTCAAAACTGCTGGCTGTTGCAATGAAGTGGAAGCATCTACTTTCTGCCTGTTGTCCTGAATTAAATGGCAAACTCAGACGTAGGCAATCAGGAGACAACCTCTAGAAAAATTGATGAGCTAGTCTCACTGCTCAATTATAGTCCAACAGGCTTAAGGAGCAGTGTTCCAAAAGCTTGTACTTCCAAATAAACCTGTTGGACTATAACCTAGTGTTGTGTGATTTTTAACTCTGTCCATCCCAGTCCAACACTGGCATCTCCACATCATCACAAATCAGCTGGCGCCCAAACGACCGTGCCAAAACATCAGCGCCCAAACGGCTGCGCCCAATCGTCCCATTCAATTATCACTGCTTGGGACAGACTTGGGACCCCATTTGCTCCCAGTGTTGGGGTCGCAAAGCTTTTGCAACTGTTCTGACCTACATTCTAGGTCTGTAACCTGGTACCTCATCCACAGTATTTTGCTTTTTGTGATAAGCTTGGTTAGCATACTTAAGACCAGCTGTCAGTGCAGATACACGACAAGGATGTCCTGAACATACGTTATTACTTATTCCTGCTTCTATCCGAGAATTATCTCAATTCATCATCCTTTGTAATTTTAACCTTACCTTTGAGAATGGTCAGGTTGATTTGAGGAATAGCTTGAAATTCTGGTGGATCTTCGTTGTAGTAATGGTAACGCTGCCTGCGACGAGGTGGGCGATCACAACATTGGACACACTGGGCAGTTTCACTTCCCACAGCCTTGATTTCGGGCTGGTTTGATTCTGCATGAAGAAAGTCTTTCTTGGGTTCATATGTATCTGATTCAATGCTTGAGTCGTCATAATGTTCTTGTCCCTTTCGCTCATTACTAGACAGTTCAGTTTCTGGTACTAATGGGTTTCTACTTAAGAATCCACCAACACAACTCAGGAACAGTGAGACTTCAATTGTCAGCAAGACAGCCAAATGGATATTCATGTTTGACTGCTTTACCACCTGTATAAAAATAAAACTGCATTATGATTGTTCAGAAAAACAAGGAGAACAATAAATATCTGAAAAGACACTGTGACATTGACCAAACAGGACAAGTACAAGGAATTGAAAACTGCTGGATAGTACTTTATAGAGTTACTTTATACATGTTACTCTAGAATGAGGTCGAAAGATTTTATGTTAGAATTAATAAGACAGTTGCTTGATACAATGCATATGAAACCAGAATAGGCCATACAGCCCTGTTCAGCCATTCAAACAGATCTTGACTGATCAGTACATCTGCGCCATTTTCCCCACTATCTTCTTATCCCATGTCAGCATTAGAATTCAGAAATCTATTGATTTCTGTCCTGAATTTGCTCAATGATTGAGCATCCACAGGCCTGAAGGGTAAAGAATTCCAAACATTCGTCACCCTCTGAGAGAAGAAATTCCTCTTCATCTCAGTCTTAAAAGGTCTGTTCCATAATCTGAGACTGTATTCCCTAGTTCTAGACTCACCATCCCAAAGATATCCTAACTATATCTACCCTGTCAAGTCCTGTTAGAATTTTGTGACCACCTCTCATTCTTTGAAGCTCTAGAAAATACTGGCTCATGGCCTTAATCTCTCTTTATGCAACAATATAGCCATCCAAGGGGTTCCTCTGGTGAACCTCTCTATGGCAAGGACATCCTCCCTTAGATAATGTGACTAAAACTAAGCACAGGAGAAAGTGAGGGCTGCAGATGCTGGAGATCAGAGTTGAAACGTGTGGCACTGGAAAAGCACAGCAGGTCAGACAGCATCCAAGGAGCAGGAGAATCGATGTTTTAAACATAAGCCCTTCATCAAGAAAACAACACACAGTTGGCCAGGTGCAATCTCAGAAGGCTCAACACAATTGTAGTAAGATGTCTTTACTCCTATACTCGAATGCTAAGAAAGCCAACATACATAGAATCATAGAATCCCTACAGTGCGGAAAGAAGCCATCTGGCCTATCAAGTTCGCATCAACCCTCCAAAGAAATCCCACCCAGACTTAGCTTCCCACCCTATCCCTGTAACCCGACATCTACCATGGCTAATCCACCTAATCCACACATCCCTGGATACTACAGGGCAATTGAGTTTGGCCAATTGACCTAATTGCCTATCTTTGGACTGAAGTTGCCTCAGCAACATTGGTTACAAGTATTGGATTGGAAGAGATTTGTTCAGCAAGAAGTGATGTAATGTTTGATAGGTCAAGCCTTGCATGAAATGATGAAATAGTCATATTACAGGATGTCAAAAGTACTTTTGTGGGTACGATGCAGCATATCGAATTTTTACCCGGAGATCCAAATTTGCAAGCTTCTGCCCAACACAAGGCATTACAACTACAGCCACCAATAAGCAGGGAACAGAACTAGAATCACCAAGCCTGTTGGAAGGAAAAATAGAAGAATAATCAGGCACATTGAAAGCATCTTATTCCTGTGTGTAAGATTCCATACCTACAAAAATGGCACCTAAGATCATTTATGTTTTCCTATTAAAATTGGTCTCAGGATAAAGTGACACGAGCCAGGATGCATCTCTTCTCCATCTTAGCTGCCCAGGGCAAGAAAATCGCAATTCTATCCACACTCACAGACCTTAACACATGAATAATAGCTACTTGCACATGAAATTAAAGGAAATGTCCTCAACAATAAGTCAGCACCTTCAAGAGATGGCAGAGAGAAATGTAAGAAAATAAGAAACATGATTGTAAAAGAAAACGCTCTGAGAGTCATAGAGTCATATAGCATGGAAACAGACTGAAGTCCAACCAGTCCACACTGACCTGTTCTCAAACTAAACCAGTCCCACTTGTCTACACTTGGTCCATATCCCTCCAAACCTTTCCTGTTCATGTACTTATCCAAATGTCTTTTAAACATTGTAACTGTACCTGCGTTCATCACTTTCTCCGGTATTTCATTCCACATATGAACCACTCTCTATGTAAAAAAAACTGCCCCTCATGTCCTTTTCAAAACTTTCGCCTCACTTTAAATTTGACCCCACCCTGGGGCAAAAGCCTTTGTCATTTACCTTATCTATGCACTTCATGATTTTATAAACCCCAATAAGATCACTCCTCAACCTTTTACACTCCAGTGAAAAGGACCCGGTCTTTCCATGACTATTTTTATATCTCAAGCCCTCCATTCCTGGCAACATTTTGGTGAACCTTTTCTGAACTCTCTCCAACTTAGCAATATCCTTCCTTTAGGGGTGACCAGAACTGCACACAGTATGCGTAAACAAAATACCAGAAGATTTAGATACTAATGGCACTGAACGCAACCACTGCATCCAATATCGGTTTACTGCGGTCAAATAGTGAAGCTTCTGTTTGGCAATTTTTTTTTGCAGCTGTTTGTTACTTAAGCAGTAGGATTAGCAGAAACATTACCAAAATTTAATGGAAAAGTTTAATATTGTGGACCACTGGACAAAAACAACACTAACACCCTTAATCCTCCATCAAATTAAGGGATTTAAAAAAACAAGCTGGGGTGTTAAGTTATGTAACGTGCAAACCCAAAAGCTATGCAGTATACAAATTTTCTCAGAACATGAATATTCTGAGAAAACTGTGTAAATGCACACCCAGAGTAACACATTGAGATCTCTAAGTAACATGCATTGTAAAATGTGCAAAAGCAACTATCAAAACATGAACATTCACATATTATGAACGATAAACAGTCTTCACTACTCTCAAGAAGGGATATGGGACTCTTTTCTCTCCATAGATGCTGGCTGATCTGCTGAGTTTCTTCAGCAATTTCTGTTTTTATTTGTTTCAAATCTCCAGCATTCATCGTTCTTTGTGTTATTCCATTCACTCTGTCCTCTTACGAGTTAAATCATTTGCCTGAGTAATTACCTGCGACACCAGCATGCTATCTTTAAGTGACTCATGAACAAGGAAACCTAGATCCATTCAGAAATCAGTAATCCCCAACCTCTCACCATTTAAGAGATACTCAGCCTTTTTGTTATCTTTTTTGCGACTAAAGTAATGAACTTCACACTTCACATCATATTCTATCTGCAATATGCTGGCCTACTCACTTTGCCTGACTGGCTCTTCCTGAAGGCTCCTTGAATCCTCTTCAATTCCCACCTAGTTTTGCATAATCAGTAAATTTGTAATTATTATTAAATTTGTTCCCCACATCCAAATTATCTATATGGGTTGTGGATAGCTGGGACCCAAGGACTGATGAGCATGGTACCACAGCAGTAACAACCTATCAACCAGAGAATGACCCTTTTAGATTAGATTAATTAGATTACATACAGTGTGGAAACAGGTCCTTCAGTGACAAGTCCACACCGACCCTCGAAGAGTAACCCACACAGACCCATTCCCCTAACCTAACTCTATGGGCAATTTAGCACGGCCAATTCACCTGTCCTGCACATCTTTGGATTGTGGGAGGAAACCGGAGCACCCAGAGGAAACCCACACAGACACAGGGAGAATGTGCAACTCTGCACAGACAGTTGCCCGAGGCTGGAATTGAACTTGGGTCCCTGGTGCTGTGAGGCAGCAATGCTAACCACTGAGCCACTGTCCTACTCTCTGAATTCTGACTGTTAGTCAATGCCTATTCCATATCAGTATATCACCAACATCATGTGCTCTACTTTTGATTAAGAAATCCTGTGTGGAATGTTGTCAGAAGTCTTCTGAAAATCAAACTATACTACATCTGCTTATTTTCCCTTATCTAAGCTTCATTAGCCACAGCTGATTTGCCTTTCCTCTCAGGTTTTTGAGAGGTTTTTGATATTCCAATCATCCACTCTTTCTCACCCATTATGTATTTATTCATCGTATTGCATTTGGTCTTTCTGTAGGAAACAAGAACAGATTTTCACAGTATCATTTTAAATATATATCATTCAGGTTCATATGACGCATACATAAATCAGTAGTATAAAGCCTCCTTGGGAATAAAGAAGTCTCTGTTTTTGTTCAAGCAATTAACTGAATCCTTGGACCATTGGGCTTCTAGGATTTGTTCTCTTTTTGAAGAATTTTTGTAAATGTATAGTGGCTGCATATTTCTATTATTTGTTAACAATTATGAAAGAAAACAGTAATAACACCCATTATTTTAAACAAGCCATATCCTCTGTGAAATCAAGCATGTCACATGAAGCATTACATTTTCATACTCAGGTATTGCAAACAGTGATTGCTGAGGTTATGATGTTGGCATGTTTAATATCAAATAGGTTAGTAGAATGTTGTGGTTCTGTTCGCCGAGCTGGGAATTTGTGTTGCAGACATTTCGTCCCCTTTCTAGGTGACATCCTCAGTGCTTGGCAGCCTCCTGTGAAGCGCTTCTGTGATCACAGAAGCGTTTCACAGGAGGCTCCCAAGCACTGAGGATGTCACCTAGACAGGGGACGAAACGTCTGCAACACAAATTCCCAGCTCGGCAAAGAGAACCACAACAACGAGCACCCGAGCTACAAATCTTCTCACAAACTTTGAAGGTTAGTAGAATATCTTGGTGGGGGTTGGTGAATTCTGACTTTGGGGATGATGTAAATACGACAATATTCAATCACAGGTTAAAGGTTTCTCCTGTTGACTTAAAATCAAGAGAGGTGTTCCTCTGGCTTTCCAGTAGAACACGTTTTACGTTGTCACCCAAAGTCAAAACAGCCTCAGCGAAACAAAGCATTATCAAGCTTCACCAGTTGTGACAATTCGGATCTTGCAAAATTAGTCCTTAGCTTTGTGATCAGCAGTCTATTATATAAATGGGACATGTCCCATTTGTGTTACAACTTCAGGGACACACTAATATTTTTAAGATAGCAACTTCAAATTGGAAAGCTTGCTGGTAATTTTCAGGAATTCATTACTTTAGATTTATCTTCAGTTGTAATTAACCAGACGTGGATTTCCTTTGGGAGCTGTAGAGAAGCATATTGCCCTGTGATAAAAATGGGACTTCTAAGTGTAATCAAAGCATCTTTAAGAACTAGTGCTAAGTACCTCAGAACCAGTTGCAGAAATATGAATTGTGGTCTTCAAAATTTGATATTAAGCTTTTTAAAATCTGTTTCTGAATTTTCTGAAACAAATATTTCAAAATTAACAAAATTAAGTGTATATATTTTAAACTTAACACAACTTTCTAATATAATAAAACGAAAGCTATAATGTACTAATAATCTTTGCTCAGTTCCCTCACTATCCCTCCTTCTCCCCCATCCTCTAGCAAGGCATACAGTGCACTTTAGTGGACCTCTGTACATCCTGGTCTCTGGGGCATCCCCTTACTGCACCATGGGTCTCACCTGTAAAACAGACTGCCCATTTTTAGAAGATCTATGTGATGGCTCTGATGCAAACAAACAAAATGCAGAACACCATGCCCAATGTTTGTTCTCCCTCAAAGTTCTTATCAGAGATTGTCACATTCAGGTGTCTATAATAGTTTGGGTAGCATCTGTGAAGAAAGAAACAGAGTTACATTTCAGGTCAATACAGGAAAACGTCAGCAATGCAACAGGTTTAATTAAGGAACTGGGGTGAGGAAAGGGAGGGGGGAGGAAAGAGAAAAAGGAAAGCAGGGGAGACTAAATGAAAGAAAGGATCATGTTGCAAGACAAAGAGAGATAGTAATGAGACAGGTAAAGAAACAAAAACTGGACCTATAGGACATGTAAATGGGAACAGCAAAGTTGGTGCGAACTGCAGTTGTTCCAAAAGTGGAAGCAGTGACCTGAAATTGTTGAACTCAATGTTGAGGACAGAAGGCTGTAAAGTACCAATCTGAAGGATGAGGTGCTCTCCTTTGAGCTTATTTTGAGCTTCACTGGGACAGTGTAAGGATCTGAGAGTAAGGAAAAGTCAGACCATACGCAATGCTAAGTATTAGAATGATAGAATGACCAGAAGCTTTGGGTTAAATTTGTAACTTGAAATCAGTGTTTGATCTCCCCAGTGTCGAGGAGACTGCTGTGAGCAGGGACTATGGTATCGTAGATTGACAAAAATGCCTGTTTTATCTGGAAGGGATTTTTGGATCCGTGGAAAATAAGAACAGAGGAGATTAAAGGGCAGATGTTGCATCTCTGGTATTTGCATGGAAAAGAGCTGTGGGAAGGGGAGGGGAGTGAGTGCACCTACTGGGGTAACTGGGGAATGGATCCAGAACTGGGGAAGGAATGATCCCTTTAGAACCAAAGAGAAGGAAACTATCAGGTTGAAGGGAGCAAAGTGATGAAGGAGAATTTGTTGTCTGTGGAGGTTGCTGAGGGTGGAAGGTGAAAAGTGAGGACATGGAAGAAGGAAAAAGGGATAAAAGCAGAAAGGATGGGAAATGGAACAGAACAGATTGACATTTCACAGCCTGCAGTCTCAACGATGAGTTCATCAACTTTCATTCATAATAAATGCCTCCATTCTTTCAGACAACCTTTAGTAATGAGCCTAATATTCCCATTTTAAAATCCTCTAAACACACCTCTTGCTTCTTTAACAGTCTCATTGCCTTTTGTCTTGCACTATCATTCATTTGTCATCTAATGTCTCATAATTTGCATCCTCTCCCTTTCATTTATTCCTCATTCCCTTATCCCTGTATACTTCTATTTCACTCAAAACCTGCTGTATTTCTGACGTAGTTCTGATGGAAAGTCTTCAAACTGAAATGTTGATTTTGTTTCCCTTTCCCCAGCTCTTACCTGACCTACTAAACATTTCCAACATTTTCTGCTTTTATTTTAGGCTTCCAGCATCTGTAGTATTTTATATTTGTAATTGCAATAATCTCTATTGATCAACATGGAAACACTAAAGGAAAACAAGAAATATTTGTTTCCTTTATTAATTAAGAGAGAAAGCAGAGTTAACGTTTCGAGTCCAGTGACCATTCTTTAGAACTCAGTTCTGCCAGATCTGCTGATGTTCTCCAGCATTATCTGTTTTTATTTCAGATCTTTAGCATCTGCAGTTCTTTGTTCTTTTTTCTTTGTACTTGGGATGTCAGCATCACTGACAGCAAGGCTAACATTTATTGCCCATCCCTAATTGCCCTTGAGCAGATGGTGAGATGCTCACTCTTTGAACCACTGCAGTCTGTGTGATGTGGGTATATTCACAGCGCTGGTGGAGGTAAAAGCTAATGTAAGAAGATACAGGACAGTGCAGTGAGAATTCCAGGGAAATTCCTATCTGATTGAAAATAACTGATTTCACAACACAGCGCTGCCAAAACATAATCAGCTCCCACCAACATATGGTCTAAAAGCAGAAACAAAGTGGAATGCAATGGAATCAAAACCTCCAACTGTGCAAATTTTCAGCATGTTTATTATCACATAAGAGAAAACTGATGTTGTACGATGTAATCAAGTCAAATATGATAAACAAATTGTGGTTTATGTAGTGTATTATTTTTTATAGAAAAGCTGACCTTGACTGCAGTACTTTGACTATTTTTAAGTAGCAATATTATGGGAATTTGCTATATAACATAAAGGTGAATTGTTTTCCTGGTTCAACTGGGGGATTTTACAAAATATATATTTAGTTTATAGGTTGATTTTATGGCAGATTGAAAACGTGTGGAGTACTATGTGCTACATTCATTCTGATCCAACCAGGATAATATTTATCGTATTTTATCAGTGATCTTCATTGGGGTTCCCAATTACCCTGCTTTCTCATATCACAATGAAGCAGGAGGCAGCAAATCTCGATAAGGTTTCTAGGGTAACGCATATAAGAGGTGTCCATGGCTGGCACTCTTTTGTGGGTAGTTTACCACCAACAATTCTTTTTGTAATATTTGCCCACAGAGGTACAAGTATTTAGTGGTGAATAAGGTTTTAACAGAAGAGGCACGTACTTGAGTATCAAGGAGCTGTTTATTACACAATAGTAAGACAACAGGTTACATTAACTTGAATTTGGTGAACAACATTAACACTAGTTAAGCAACTTTGCCATCTCCCAAGAGGTAGTAACTCAATCTATGCCAATGGATGCAAACTGTAGAACTGACTAACAATTAACAACAAACCAGAACTGGCTAGCTGCTCCTACACACAGGTATTTACATACCAGTGGACAGAACTATTCTAAAGCTTCCATGTTAAACCCTTCAGGCCAATTGTTTTGTACAACATACAGGTCATTGCACCCAACAGCTGTTAGCTGTGGCTCTGAGGGTGCATTTATTTCCTCTGAATCAAAGGTTTATGAGATCATCCTCGAGAGTGTGGTGCTGGAAAAGCACAGCAGGTTAGGAATCCTGATGAAGGGCTTATGCCCGAAACATCAATTCTCCAGCTCCTTGGATGCTGCCTGACCTGCTGTGCTTTTCCAGCACCACACTCTCGACTCTGATCTCCAGCATCTACAGTCCTCACTTTCTCCTCATTTATGAGTTAATTCCAGAGCAGTACTGACGGATTGAGGCATTATAAAGGAATCACTTTTCTCATGAGATATAAGACTGAGGTGCTATCTGGATATAATAGACCCCAAGTTATTATGTCAAAAAAGAGCAGCTGAGTTCTTGCTGGTATTCTGGCCAATAGAACATAGAACATGTAATGTACTAATATAGCGCAGTACTGGCCCTTCGACCCTCGATGTTGCACCGACCTGTGGAACCAATCTGAAGCCCATCTAACCTACACTATTCCATTCTCGCCCATATGCCTGTCCAATGATCATTTAAATGCCCTTAAAGTTGGCTAGTCTACAAATGTTGGAGGCAATGCGCTCCACGCCCCTACTATTCTCTGAGTAAAGAAACTACCTCTGACATCTGTCTTATATCTATCACCCCTTAATTTAAAGCTATGTCCCCTCATGCTAGCCATCGTCATCTGAGGAAAAAGGCTCTCACTTTCCATCCCATCTAACCCTCTGATTATTTAGATGTCTCAAGTAAGTCACCTCTCAACGTTCTTCTCTCTAACAAAAACAGTCTCAAGCCTTAGCAAGTTTTGAGAAGATTTTTGGCTCAGGTTTAGGTTCTGAAACTCTATCAACAAACACATCAAGTTAACCCTATCTACCACCCCCTGAGAATAAGAACCGGAAGTGACTTCACAACAGGAAATGACATCACCACAGGAAATGACATCACCAGCCCAAAGAAACCCAAACATATAAATAGAAAGTGGGAATTATCAGCAATGCTTCGCCTGAGGCCCACTGAAGGTGTTACTTAGTAGGGCGACAACACGTCTGGAAATGAACCTTCCAGCTCAGCGAGCAAACCTACATTCAGTCTCAAGCCCCTCAGCCTTTCCTCTTAAGACCTTCCCTCCATACCAGGCAACATCCAAGCAAATCTGCTCTGAACCCTTTCCAAAGCTTCCACATCCTTCCTATAATGCCAGAACTGTATGTATACTCCAAATATGGCAATACCAGAGTTTTGCACAGCTGCAGCATGATCTCATGGTACTGAAAGTCAGTCCCTCTACCAATAAAAGCTAACACACTGTAGGCCTTCTCAATAACTCTATCAACCTGGGTAGCAACTTTCAAAGATCAATGTAGCTGGACACTGAGATCTCTCTGCTCATGTACACCATCAAGGATCTTACCATTAGCCCAGTATTCTGCATTCTGGCTACTCCTTCCAAAGTGAATCATCTCACACTTTTCAGCATTAAACTCTATTTGCCACCTCTCAGCCTAGCTCTGCAGCTTATCTATGTCTCTCTGTAACCTACAACATCCTTCATCACTATCCACCACTCTACCGACCTTAGTGTCATCTACAAATTTACTACCCCATACATCTATGCCCTCATCCAGGTCATTTATATAAATGACAAACAACAGTGGACCTAAAACAGATCCCAACAGTACCCCGCTAGTAACTGAACTCCCAGATGAATATTTCCCGCCACCCGCTGTCTTCTTTCAGTTTAGACAATTACTGATCCAATATTGAACCCGCAATATAACACCACTCAAACAGTTATCTGTTCATTACTCTTGAATGCGAACTTAACCTTTAAGAGAATTCACCTTCAAGATTTCCATGTGGTGTATGTATACAATATTATGACTTTTCCTCACAGCTAGTCTGCTCTGGGTCTACAGCTGACACACAAAGGAATGAGTTGGCTGTTGGAATGTTGCTTTGTAATTTGTATTATGTTTTACTGTTTGAAATAAATTAAACCACAGAATTTATCAATCCCTGTTGAGTGATGCATTATTAAATATTATAATTAACATGACATGATAAGCAGAGGTAGAAAATATTGTGA
Organism: Chiloscyllium punctatum; assembly: GCF_047496795.1. Taxonomy (NCBI): domain Eukaryota; kingdom Metazoa; phylum Chordata; class Chondrichthyes; order Orectolobiformes; family Hemiscylliidae; genus Chiloscyllium; species Chiloscyllium punctatum. The sequence goes on from NC_092777.1 coordinate 40,988,912, forward strand.
TGGTGTGGCTTGGTGTGCTTGAACAGTCAGCAAGCAATATACAGGTGAAGTACACAGTCATCAATCCTGAGTGACTTGCCAGGCCATTTCAGAGGACGGTTGAGAGTTAACCATATTGTTGAGGGAAACTTTGGCAAAAACAGCTCTCAGAAATGTGTAGCTGCCTTCTCTCGAAAATAAAAAGAGCCAAAGTAGCATAAGGTTGCGAAATCTCAAAAGATCCAGCCTATTGTTTCATATTGCTCTCAATCCAAGGCCAAAATGATGCAAGAGCCCCTGCAGACACTGATACTGGTTTGTGGCAGTAAAGCTAACATCTTAATGTCAGCAGTAGCTCACTGAGTATCTCAGAATGATTCTGATATCAAACATGCAAGACAGAAACATCAACAGGTAGAGAAACCATGGTCACATCTAGCATTTCAAGATACATAAAAGTGAGAAATTAAAAAGCTTTTTTATTTCTAGCAGAACATCTATTTTCTAATTAACCTAATTTGCATGGATTGTCACCAAGGTATCATTTAAAGGTTACAAATATTTTGTTGCAGTTCAAACTAATAATAAAGGATCACAAAGCATGTGAGAAGTTTATTTTTCTAAGACAAAAACCGAGAGCACAGGAGAAACACAACAGTTCTAGCAGCATCTGAAGAGAGAAAAAAGGAGTTAACATTTTGAGTCCAGTTCTTTATTTTGTTCATTTTCTGAGGTTCTATGAAAGCTCATCACTGAGAATCTGACTGAGACTTATTGGGGATCTCTCTTTTGTCAGAATCATAAGAAATTCCTGGGGTAAAGCATTACAATAACATTTCAATTCGATCTTGGTGGAAACCAGACCATTTGATTTGATTTGATTTGATTTGATTTATTGTTGTCACATGAAGCAAGACACTGTGAAAAGTATTATTTTATGTGCTCTACAGGCAAATCATACCTTACATAAGTACATCAGGGTAATAGAACAGAATGCCAAATATAATTTGCTTTTATTTATTCACAAGGTGTGGGCGTCACCGGCAAGGCCAGCATTCATTGCCCATCCATAATTGCCCAGAGGGCAGCTGAGAGTCAACCACATTGCTGTGGGTCTGGAGTCACATGGAGGCCAGAGCAGGTGAGAATGACAGATTTCCTTCCCTAAAGGAGCCAAGTGGGTTCTTAATGAAAATCAACAACGGTTTCATAGTCAACAGTAGATTCTTAATTCCAGACCTTTGTTTTTGAATTCAAATTCCACCATGTGGATGAATAGTCTAGCAGTAATACCACTAGGCCATTGCCTCCCTGAATTCTTAATGTTACGGAGAAAGATCAAATCTAATATATGAGAGGTTTGTTCATAAGTCTGATAACAGCAGGGAAGAAGCTATTCTTAAAGTCTGTTAGTATGTGTTTTCAAGCTTTTATATCTTCTCCCCATAGAAAAGGATGGAATGCAGTATAACCGGGGTGGGGGGGGGGTTGTCCTTGATTTTGTTGGCTGCTCTCCTGAGGCAGCAGAATGTGTGGACAGAGTCAATGGAAGGAAGGCCAGTTTGTGTGATGGACTGGGCTACGTACACAACTCTCTGTAATTTCTGTCAGTGTTGGGCAGAACAGTTGCCATACCATGCTGTGATGCATCCAGATAGGGTGCTTTCTATGGCGCATCTATAAAAATTTGTGAGCGTCATTGTGGACATGTCAAATTTCCTTAGCCTTCTGAGGAGGTAGAGGCATTGGTGTGTTTTCTTGACCTTAGGCTGACATGGATGGACCAGGATAGATTGTTGGTGATATCATTCCTACAGGGAATAGATTTTGGTTCACTCTCTGAGTTTTCCCTGCTCGTAACAAGCTAACAACATCTCTGCCACAGCTGAATTTCAATCTCCACTGTTTGGACATTACTTTAAGAAGGCTTTCAGTTATGTTACTCTTTGAAAGAGTGACCATTCTCACTTTATGCTTTCACAGATTGAAATAATCCTTTTTCTCCCTCTGATTATCTAAAGGGAAGGTATAGCTAATAAGAGGCAGAAGTTTACCAGAAGGGGAGAGTTAAAAAGGGATGAATGCATACTCATCAAATAAAACTTCACAAGTTATGAGCAACTGTAGCTCAGCTAGGTAGCCAGCTACCATCACCTATTATTTCTATTATAGAATTCATGTTCTTTATTTAAGAATTTTCGCTGAGATCTCTGCAACTTCAGTGCCCTTATTGAAGTGAGATTGAATAAAGAGTAATGTACATCATTTAAGAAACAGGACCCTGTTCTTTTGAGGAGAAGCAATCATCTTAAACTTTTCTCCAAAACAAGACTGCTCCGCATTCCTTCCAAAAACATGGACCACAGCATCCCTCATACAGCTGCACTGGATCACAGGAAAGGCCAAGCTGAACAACACAGGCAATTTTCTTTTACAGTAATAGCTGTAGGTGGGCGGCATGGCAACACAGTGGCTAGCACTGCTGCCTCACAGCGCCAGAGACCCAGGTTCAATTCCCACCTCAGGCAACTGACTATGTGGAGTTTGCACATTCTCCCCGTGACTGCGTGGATTTCCTCCAGGTGCTCCGGTTTCCTCCCACAGTCCAAAAATGTGCAGGTTAGGTGAATTGGCCATGCTAAATTGCCCGTAGTGTTAGGTGAAGGAGTAAATGTTGGGGAATGCGTTGCTCTTCAGAGGGTCAGAGTGGACTTGTTGGGCCGAAGGGCCTGTTTCCACACTGTAAGTAATCTAATCTTAGCTACAGCTCAATAAGTTTGAATGTCCAGTCTGAATGTAACTGAATGGGTGACTAGATGAATGAGTGAATGAGTGGTGTTACAGTGTGGGTAGGTTCTTGAGCCAAATGGGTCGGTGGGTAAAGTGCCTGAGTTGGTAAGAGGGTAGGGCAATAGGTGACTGGTGAAGTGGTAGGTGGGATGGAAGGGTGGTTGCTAACTGAGTTAGGTACGTAGGTGAACTATGTACCTGAGTGACGTAAGTAGGTAGATCAGGGAGGAGTTGAGTTAGATCAGATCAGGTCAAGAGCTAATCTGATCAGATCAGGTGTTAGTCAGATGATCAGAGTTAATTGGAATATCAGGGAATTTAGTCAGAAAGTTGACAGAGCAGTCAAGAAGGCTCAATGTGAAGGATTGTAGTTTGCCCCTTCTGTAGCTGTCCAGGAGTTAGACTTAAGTTTTCATCCATCTTACATTTCCTTAGTAACTACAGTATTCTGTTAAGTACCGCAGAACAGTCTGAAGTCTCTGGCTCTAGCTCAGAGACAAAAGTTTTTATGCAGTATCACGGGAGCTCAAGAATTGCCCACTGGAAGTTGACATTTCCCAAACAATTCCCGTCAAGTCAGCCATTGTCTTGATTCCAAAACTCAATTCCTCAGTTTTCCTTTGTTTGTTTATAAACAGGCACTGCATTAATACACATCTTCTTGAAACATGTCACTTCTGAATTCATTTCTGCACAACATCAGCACATCACTCCTCTCCCCCAAACAAGTGCAAAGATTCTACACCATTAAAATCATTATCACAGAAAACAATCTGCAGTCAATAGTGAATATATAAGCAGAAGTGAGTAAATGTATTGGCTTTGAGTGGCACACAGGAAATCACTGATAATTAATGTTAAGCTCTATTCCTCATTTTGTGCCTCCTTGAGGATTCTCCCAAGGTAATGGTCTCTTTTACTCAACAAGTCTGTATTAGAAAGCACTGCATTTTTGTCACTATGAAAGAATGTTCAGAATTCAGATCCTTTCTTTCACCTGCATTTCATGTTATTCATGCTGTATCACTTCTGTGAAACCAAAGTTCATTTCACAGAAAGTTAAAAAAGTGAACAACCACAAAAGACTGTATCAAATCAGACACACACACACAACTGGGATCTTGAAAGGTGTAATGCTCTAGTCTCATAAATCACACTATGTCGAGGCCAATGTCACTGGTTATGGTTGTAATTTAAAAGATACGATCACGTATGAAAGGGACCTTGAACCAGCTGAGCAACGTCTTTATTTCCATTTCAGAAAACATCTCATAAAGGCTTTATCAGCTTTCAAAAAAAAAGCCAAAGCACTGTCAGGCCAATTTAAAAGTTAAACAATACCAAGATAATCACATGCCCATCTGTACTTTTGACAATATGTTGATTTTTGTACAACATCTTTAAAACGCTTAATATATAATTATCACCAAAATCATGCTGCGCTAAACAACTATTGGCATTTCAATATCTCTGTTTACTACTGTGGCATGTTTAAGGTTAATTTATATTGGAATGAAACCTCTTTAGTCACTATGTTATAAGAATTAATACTTTTTAAATAATGGATTTGTATGTTTTTCTAAAAGCCACCATTTGATCCTAAGCCAATGTCATCACAGAACATAATGCAAAATGCATTCTTTTAGTCAGCATTTCCCAGGAAACACAATCTTCCTTCCAAATGCAGTTTAAAATCACATACTGTCGTGACTAATAAAGTGCTACATTATTCAAGTATTTATGTTCCAACTATCAATTAGCAGCTAACTAAGATAATATATATACTTTTAAATTGAAAATTGACACAGCTTGATAATAATTTTACAAGAGTTAACTTTGCAGAGCTCAGCTATTAGCCTGCCATTAGGAAACAGCAACAGACCCGGCTGTAAATTTGCTTGGATTGAGCAATGTAATATAAAAGAAATGTTACAGAAATGTTGCAACACACTTATGTAAAGCCTCTAAAGACTAATATTTTCAAGAGTTTACAGCGCATTGCTTACCTCAGTATCAAACCTCTGGGTGAAAAAAACTTTTCTTCTTCTTCCGATACGAAAGCTTCCTCTGAATGTTTTGAAGTTACATCTCAGCCTTTTGTCCCCAGACTCCTTGCTGGCTCCAAGACCTGGATTCTGAGCCAGATTCCAGATTACAGAGGCTGAAACTGAGACTTGTGTAATTCTTCAACTCCTCTTCAACACATACCATCTGCTTGCACTTTCCAGATTGACAGCAGGGAGGAAGGTACCATCAGATTACAGAAGATCAACAAATGGGGCAGATAGAATGGAAAATATGTCATGGGAATGCAGTGTCAGACAGGAATACGCATTATCTACTAAAGTAATATGAAAACAAAAAAATCCTTGACAGGAAACATAGTTAAATTGGAGAGGAGTGTTGCAATAGGTGTTAAGAAAAAGTTAGGAAAGAAACAATGCCCAAGCCGACCAAAAAAAAGTCATAGGCAAATATAAGTGAAGAGAAAAGGATGAATGATTCTGAGATTTAGGGTGCAGTTATGGCTGTGTGGATTGGCTTTGAATGAGCATAAACACATTTAACTTGGCTGATCTGACGTCCCACCACATGAAAGCAGAAGTGAAGACCACACATCATGGGTGGTTCCAACTGGGTACAAACTAACCCAGTCCAGTCTAGCACAGCATTTTAAAAGTGCCCAGTACACCCATTGGACCTTCTGGATTAGACAGATATATTTTTAAAAGTCTTGATCAGAGAGCAGGTCAGATTCTGTTGTCCTGCCTTTTGTTAAAAGGTAATCAGAAAAGTAACAGAAGCACACAGTCATTCTGAAAAGAACAAAATGAAAATAGGAGGTAAGCTTTAAGCATTTTCTGATTTTATTTCAGATTGCAAGCATTTGCAATTCTTTAATTTTATTAAGCAAAGCTATTGCAGGGAGTGTTCTGAAGAAGGGTGACTGGACCCAAAACGTTAAGGCAGCTTTCTCTGCACAGATGCTGGCAGACCTGCTGAGTTTTCCCAGCAATTTCTGATATTGTACTTAAGGGAGGGGTTGGGATGGAGCAAAGGAAATTTATCCAATCATGCAAGCACAGTCACTTGGCTTGATGCAAGATGCAATCAACAGTATAATTCAGGATTACAGGCTGAATGTCATAATAAATCATTTTGTGACCAATCGCGCAATAGTTAGAAAGTCCCTGTTTTAAGTTGCTCCACTTTTATACCAGTCAGATAATGATTTGATCTTATTTGCTTTGATCTGATTTATGTCACATGTACCAAGATACAGTGAGAAGTATTATATTACATGCTAACCAGGCAAATCATACCTTACATCACGGTAATGTTAAGGGTTTAGATGGAGAGTAATTTGTAAAGTGTGTACAAGAAAATTTTCTGATTCAGTATGTGGATGTACCTTCTAGAGAAGGTGCAAAATTTGACCTACCCTTGGCAAATAAGGCAGGGCAGGTGACTGAGGTGTCAGTGGGGGAGCACTTTGGGGCTAGCGACCATAATTCTATTAGTTTTAAAATAGTGATGGAAAAGGATAGACCAGATCTAAAAGTTGAAGTTCTAAATTGGAGGAAGGCTAATTTTTACTGTATTAGGTAAGAACTTTCAAAAGCTGATTGGGGGCAGATGTTCACGGGTAAAGGGATGGCTGAAAAATGGGAAGCCTTCAGAAATGAGATTGCTAGAGTCCAGAACAGTATATTCCAGTTAGGGTGAAAGGAAAGGCTGGTAGGTGCAGAGAATGCTGGATGACTAAAGAAATTGAGGGTTATGGTTAAGAAAAAGAAGGAAGCATATGTCAGGTATAGACAGGATAGATCGAGTGAATCCTTAGAAGCCTATAAAGGCAGTAAGAGTATACTTAAGAGGGAAATCAGGCGGGCAAAAAGGGGACATGAGATAGTTTTGGCAAATACGGTTATGGAGAATCCAAAGGGTTTTTGCAAGTATATTAAGGACAAAAGGGTAACTAGGGAGAGAATAGAGACCCTCAAAGATCAGCAAGGCAGCCTTTGTGTGGAACCGCAGGAGATGGGGGAGATACTAAACAAGTATGTTGCATCAGTATTTACTGTGGAAAAGGGCGTGAAAGATATAGAATGTAGGAAAATAGATACATTTTGAAAAATGCCCAAATTACAGAGGAGGAAGTGCTGGATGTCTTGAAACACATAAAAGTGGATAAGTCTCCAGGACTTGATCAGGTGTAGCCTAGAACCCTGTGGGAAGCTAGGGAAGTGATTGCTGAGCCCCTTGCTGAGATATTTGTATCATCAATAGTCACAGGTGAGGTGCTGGAAGACTGGAAACTGGGTAACGTGGTGCCACTATTGAAGAAAGGTGGTAAGGACAAGCCAGGGAACTATAGACCAGTGAGCCTGACGTCAGTGGTGGGCAGGTTATTGGAGGGAATCCTGAAGGACAGGATGTACATATATTTGGAAAGGCAAGGACTGATTCAGGGTTGTCAACATGGCTTTGTGCGTGGGAAATCCTGTCTCACAAACTTGATTGGGTTTTTTGACGAAGTAACAAAGAGGATTGATGAGGGCAGAGCAATAAATGTGATCTACATGGACATCAGTAAGGTGTTTGACAAGGTTCCCCATGGGAGACTGGTTAGTAAGCTTAGATCTCATGGAATATAGGGATAACTAGCCACTTGGATACAGAACTGGCTCAAAGGCAGAAGACAGAGTGTGGTGGTGGAGGGTTGTTTTTCAGACCAGAGGCCTGTGACCATGGAGTGCTACAAGGATCGGTGCTGGGTCCACTACTTTTTGTCATTTATATAAATGATTTGGATATGAACATAGGAGGTATAGTTAGTAAGTTTGCAGATGATACCAAAATTGGAGGTATAGTGGACAGCGAAGAAGGTTACCTCAGATTACAATGGGATCTTGATCAGATGGGCCAATGGGAGTGACAGATGGAGTTTAATTTAGATAAATGTGAGATGCTGCATTTTGGGAAAGCAAATCTTAGCAGAACTTATACACTTAAATATAAGGTCTGAGGGAGTTTTGCTGAACAAAGAGACCTAGGAGTGCAGGTTCATAGCTCCTTGAAAGTGGAGTTGCAGGTAGATAGGTTAGTGAAGAAGACATTTATATGCTTTCCTTTATTAGTCAGAGTATTGATTACAGGAGTTGGAGGTCATGTTGTGGTCGTACAGGACATTGATTAAGCCACTTTTGGAATATTTTGTGCAATTCTGATGTAGTGAAACTTGAGAGGGTTCAGAAAAGATTTAGAAGGATGTTGCAAAGGTTAGAGGATTTGAGCTACAGGGAGAGGTTGAATAGGCTGGGGCTGTTTTCCCTGGAATTTGGAGGCTGAGGGATGACCTTATAGAGGTTTATAGAATCATGAGAGGCATGGATAGGATAAATAGACAAGATCTTTTCCCTGGGGTGGGGGAATCCAGAACTAGAGGGCATAGGTTTAGGGTCAGAGGGGCAAGATATAAAAGAAACTTTAGGGCCAACCTTTTCAAACGGAGAGTGGTGCGTGTATGGAATGAGCTACCAGAGGAAGTGGTGGAGGCTGGTACAATTGCAACATTTAAAAGGCATCTGGATGCGTATATGAATAGGAAGGGTTTGGAGAGATATGGGCTGGGTGCTGACAAGTGGGACTAGATTGGGTTGGGATATCTGGTTGGCATGGACAAGTTGGACTGAAGAGTCTGTTTCTGTGCTGTACATCTCTATGACTCTATGACTCTAATAGAACAGAATGTAGAATGCTGTATTACAGCTACAGAGAAGTTGCAGAGAAAGATCAACTGTAATATGAGAGGTCCGTTCATAACTTTGATAACAGCCAGGAAGAAGCTATTCTTAAATCTGTTTACAAACTTTTGTATCTTCTGCCTGATGTAAGAGGGTGGAAGAGAGTATAAACAGGATGGGAGGGGTCTTTAATTGTGTTGGCTGCTTTCCTGAGGCAGCTCAAAGTGTAGACAGAGTCAATGGGAGAAATGCTGGTTTGTACGATGGACTGGGCTGCATTCACAACTCTCTGTAATTTCTTGCAGTGTTGGGCAGAACAGTTGCCATACCATGCTATGATGCATCCAGATAGGGTGCTTTCTATGGTGCATCTATAAAATATGGCAAGAGTCACTGCAGACATGCCAATTTGTAGGTGCCCTTGTTATCCAAATGTTCCAGAGATGAGTGTAGGGGCAGGGAGATGGTGTGTACTGTGGACCTGTTGTGATAGTAGGCGAATTGTAGTGGATCAAGACATTCTGGGAGGCTAGAGTTAATGTGTGCCGTTACTAACCTTGTGAAGTACTTCATAATGATGGATGTCAGAGCCACCAAATGGTGGTCATTAAGGCACGTTGCCTGATTTTCCTTTGGCATTGGGATGTTAGAAGCAGGTCTCTTTGAAGCAGGTGACAACCTCAGATCAGAGTAAGGAGAGGTTAAAGCTGTCTGTAAATATTCCTGTCAGCTGGTCAGTGCAGGATCTGAGTGCACAGCCAGGTACTCCATTTGAGCCAGGGGCTTTCCGTGGGTTCACCCTCAAGAAGGCCGATCTGACGGCTGCGGCAATGCCTGTGGGGTCAGGTACACCCGAGGCTGTAGAGTCATAGAGTCACTGACCTTCTGTTCAAAATGAGCATAGAATGCATTGAGCTCATCAGGGAGAGGTGCATTATTGCTCGCGATTCTACTCAACTTCGCTTTGTAGCTCGTTATATCATGCAAACCTTGCCAATGTGTTTATGTGGTTGGTCTGCAACCCTATTTACATTTAACTTCAGGATATTTGTTTCAAAGTTGTTTTGCACTGAGACGGAAGTAGCACCAAGTCACTCAATCAATAGTGTTTTGTCACTGTTGAACCTCCAACTTGCAGCCTCTGACAATCTCAAGCCTCTATCTCACCGTCTACTCTCAGTTCGCATTCTTTGCTGCATCATGATCCTTCATGTTGCTGCCAAAGCTCTGGTTCACGGCCTCTGCTATTACCTGACCCTCCCTCTCACTGCCACCTCACCAGCTTGCAGCTTACCTTCTGTAGGTCAAAACAGGACAAGGTCCTCCTGTCTCTTGCCTCTCATTGTCCAAGCCCTTGATTCCAGCAAGGGTTCAGGAGAGAGAAGTGACAAGGAAGAGTGGGGAACAAGAGATCCAGTGACAAAAAAAGAGTTTGCAAAGTCCAGGAGGACCAGGGAATGGCAGAGATTGCAAACCGGGGGGATAGGAAAGTGCTTGCAATAACTCGGTGGATCAGAAAACATGACAAGCAGCAATTTCACTCCAACTCAGATGGCCTCCTATTCCAAGGACCACAATTTCCCCTCCCACGTGATCAACAATGCCCTCCAACGCATCTCCTTCACTTCCCACACTTCCGCTCTTGAACCCCACCCCTCCAACTGTAACAAGGATAGGACCCTCCTAGTCCTCACCTTCCACACCACTAATCTTCAGACACAGTGCATTATCCTCCACCATTTCCACTACCTGCAATCAGACCCCACCAGTGAAGATATATTTCCCTCCTCACCCCTATTTGCGATCCACAGAGACTATTTCGTCCGTGACTCTCTCGTTAGGTCCACGCCCTCACCAATCCACTCTCTATTTCTAGCCCCTTCGCTTGCCACCACACGAGGTGCAAAACATGCACCCACACCTCCCCCATCACCTCCATCCAAGATCCCAAAGGATCCTTCCACATCTGACAGAGATTTTCCTACACATCCAAGTACCTCATCTACTGTGTCCATTGCTCTCGATGTGGTCTCTACATATGGAGACAGGATGCCAACTCGTACATTTCAGGGAACATCTCTGGGACACAGGCACCAATCAACCCCACCACCCTGTGGTTGACCATTTCAACTCCCCCTCCTACTCTGCCAAATCCATGCAGCTCCTGGGCCTCCTCCACCACCAAATCCAAGCCACGCAACAAGTGGAGGAAGAACACCTCATCTTCCACCTTGGGACCCTCTGAACATGCAGCATCAATGTTGACTTCACCAGTTTCCTCATCTGCCCTCCCCCACCACCTCATCCCAGATCCAACCCTTCAAATTGGCACCACCCTTTTGAACTGACCTACGTGTTCAACTTCCTTCCCACCTATCAGCTCCACCCTCCGCTCTGACGTATCACTGTCACACCCCCACCTTCATCTTCCTATCATCTTCCCAGCTACCTTCCCCCCATCCCCACTCCCATCCCTACCCCCACCCTCTCAACCCCCTTTCCCCATCCCCTATTCCTGATGAAGGGCTTATGCTAGAAACGATGATTCTTTTGCTTCTCAGATGCTGGCTGACCTGCTGCGGCTTTTCCAGTGCCACCCTTTTCGATTCTTGAGGTCCACTTGGCTGACCTCATTATCATCACTAAAGGTGCCATATCTTAACGTATATTTTTCTGATGAGGAAGGTCAGAACCTAACTGCAGCTCCTGCATCGGCTATAAAGGGAAAAATTGATTCACATATAGTTACAATTTTCAGGAATTTGGATAGTGAAGATTTACTGTGCAGTTTTTATTGCTTGTTGAACTGCTTGTGATATTGATCATAATTTCCACAACATTATTCTATGCATATATTATATACTAAAATATTTAGATTCAGAAAAGATAGGAAAGTTAAGAGTTTTCAAGCAGCAGAAAGATCCTTCCCATTACAAACTGCAATGCAAACCATCTGTTGACCCTGTTTGAAAAACTGTATCCTGTGAATGCTGTAAACATAACTTAAATCAGAATTCTGTCATTTCTAAGGTTTTATTTTCATTTCGAGTTCCAGGAATTTGGACACTCATTAGAATAAGTCTGACTGATCTCCAGAGACAGCCAGAGGAAACAACAACAAAACAATCTAAAACTGCCTGAGCTAGCATGTGTGGCTTAACAGAGTATAGAATTTCTCTAAAACTTTATATTTTGAGTGTTTTATGAATTCAGCCACTGTGTCAAAGCTGATCTAAGTCAACAGCAATGTAAAATCTGCTTTCAAGTTTGTGTTGGCAATGGATCCAGATTTGGAAGAGCTTCCCAATCTAGCATGTAGTTTCCCTACATTCATTATTATATGGTCCACGAAAATCAGATTGCAGGAATAATATTAATACAAATGAAAGTCAAATGCATTCAATTTGTATCTGTGAAGAGGTGTTTTGGACCAACACTATTTTCAATTCTTATCCTTAAGTGCCCCATGTAGGGAAAGGAACATTTCAAACACACCAAGCACTGCCAAGCTGAGTTGACCATGTGCTGCTGTGTTATAACGTTATCCAGCTTACTGCATTGCATTTGTTTCACTTCTGCAGGAGTCAATGCTCTTATGATGTTACTATGTGTTCTACAGCTGCACAATGAAATTTTCTACAAGACGTTGTGTATAAAAAGACTATCTATGTTATAGTATGTAAAACTTTCCATGGAACTATGGTTCAATGAGAATAATAATGATGAAATAAGAAGTTAACAGTAATGTTTAGAACACTTCCAACAAGATCTGTTTGTGAGCATTAGAATGTATCCTTCTGTTAGCTTGGCACTAAGCTGCATGTAACTGGTAGCTGGGTCCTTTCGGCAAGCTGCGTTAGCTGATTTCAGTGTGGGGCATTATAATTTGTCTGCTAAACTTGGACCAGGAAGAGAAAAATCAATCCAGGTTTGCTGCTTCCAATTATAAACACAGATTGTGTACACATGAACATTCAGGTTCGACAGAATCAGTCTCAAGCACTTCATTACCGTGTGATTTGCAAACATGACAAACATGATGTGAAAACATCTTTTCAGACAATAAATAGTTTAGGTCTGGAATGCACTGCCTGGATGTACAATGAAGGCAGGTTCAATTAAGGCATTGAAGAGAGCATGAGATGATTATTTGAATGAAAAGATTGTATGATTGTAGAAGGAAAAAGCAGGAGAATGGCACGATTTCAAACTGCTGATTAGATAGCCAGTGCAGACACGACGGGCTCAATGGCTTCATTTTGTGCCATAACGCTTCTGTCATTTAATGCAAATGTAAAATCTCCTGTGAAACTTGCTCGAGACCCAGTTCAACCTGTGAAATAAACTTCTCATTTGCAAATATCAGGGTTGAATGGACACTTCCCAAAAGGCAGCATTTAAGGACCATAGGCACAAAGTGGAACATAGCATTGGGAAGGAAGATGTAAGTTTTCGATAGATTCTGCCAAGGACTCGGTAACTTGATCTGGTGCTCAGGCAGAGTCAGATGTGATTCAAGAAATGGCATGAAACAGAAAGCAGCTGATCCAACCAGGTTTAATCTGTTCTTTCCAAGATTTTCAGGAGCATGTGACACAAATATTTAATGTATCATGAAGTGTACCAATTTTGAATTTTTTTTTGCTTACAAGAATATTGGTTAAATGTTTCAGCAGTGTGTTTGGAACATGTTTAAAATATGCATTGGTTTAAGCATTTCTTCATGTCTTTTTAAATAATATCTATCTTCTCAGCATCATGTAAAATGTTATTTTCTGTTTTTTTGTTTCCTTTCAACCAGCCCCCTCCACCTCTTCCTTTCCCTTTGATAAGGACAGATTCCTGTTGCCTGAAGACTTTCCACTAATTTCAGTGAAAGGTGGGAACTTATGGCTCCTTTTGTCAAACGACTGAGTGTCTGAGCAGTGTTGGCCAGGAAGGTCCGACATTCAATCCTTTTGCGGTTGGAAGGTTGATGGATGTGTCAACTCTAAAAGGCAATGCCACTACTCTTAATTCCATCCTAACCTCACATCCCTGCAGCACACTTTCAACAATGGCAACTGTGTCAGAATATGAGAAGAGGGAAATACGCCCTCCACTGAACAAGCTGCCAATTGTAGCTCCCCACTGTGGCTAAGGGTGGCTCTGCTGTGGGCTGAAGCCTTGCTCATCCTGTGCAAACAAAGCCCAGCAGGAGGAGCTGTTGCTATGGGTTCACTGTAGCCATCCTCTTTTGCACAAAACTTAGGGCAGAACTTGATACACCTATCTGCCAAGACCTACCTGTCACCACTTCCTACTTATATGCTGCTTTGCTTTCCAGAGATGAACTTTTCCTCCCCATGCAAACTTCTTCGCTGTTTCTTCATTCTCGGTCCAAAGACAGGTCCAATCACCAACACCATGACCTCCAGTATGGATAGTGTGAGGAGTAAGATCCTGAATCCACCCCAGCCAGAGTGTGGCTCGAGCGCCATGCTGTTGGCATCAATCTGACCCACCCTGACTATCCCGGCCAACTGATCTGCCAAGGAGTCCTAGTTGCTGCATCAATATACATTCTTACATCTTGTAGCCTGGAGTTAGGGTCGGTGATGGTGAAGGTTCCAATTTCTTTCCAACACTTGAGTGATCAGGAATCCATCCCACTCTCACCACCTCTCATTGGCATATAATGGAAGGATTCACAAGTTAATAGATAATTAGTTTGGCCATGTTCTGGATGGTCATCAAGTCCAAGGATGGGACTTGAACTTCGAGCTTCTAGCTCAGAAGCAGGGTACGATTCACAGCTGCCTAAGAATTCCTCTCATATAAAACCTGTTCAAGTCTTTAGAAGAGTTAATGATTGGTCTCTTTGGCAGGATTCCAACGTGACCTTGATGTTATACGTTGTAGTTGTAATGAGTGGAGGTTTATGGTTGAGATAGAGTGTGGCCACTAATCCTCTTTTCTATTCTATTCTGCAATAAACTTCAGTCAAACAGCTCCTGGTAAGGCACTTTAACAGAAGCACGGGGCGGCACGGTGGCACAGTGGTTAGCACTGCTGCCTCACAGCACCAGAGACCCGGGTTCAATTCCCGCCTCAGGCGACTGACTGTGTGGAGTTTGCACATTCTCCCCGTGTCTGCGTGGGTTTCCTCCGGGTGCTCCGGTTTCCTCCCACACTCCAAAGATGTGCAGGTCAGGTGAATTGGCCATGCTAAATTGCCCGTAGTGTTAGGTAAGGGGTAGATGTAGATGTGGGGGTATGGGTGGGTTGCGCTTCGGCGGGGCGGTGTGGACTTGTTGGGCCGAAGGGCCTGTTTCCACACTGTAAGTAATCTAATCTAATCTAATCTAATCTAAAGCACAATTTAATGGTCAACAGAAAGTAACAAAAATTTACTCAGATCAAATCAACATAATGTTACATTGGGTGCTGATCCAATCCAGCCCCTATGATGCCTACTGGTCTCTAAAGGCCTCTGTCATCCTGGTGGACACCGCATTCTTGCTCTCAACAGAGTGCAGACATAACTGCAAAAGAGGAACAGACAATCAGGCACTATACTCCCTCCATGGCATGCTGCCTGAACCTATTAATGGTCTTTCCTTTAATGAAACAAAAAGTCAACAGATATTTAACAAGAACTGGAAGACAAGTATTTTATAACAGATTGTCAGCAAGTGACACCTTCAGCTACAGCTATTTAAGCAGCTTTACTTCTGCAGATCAAACCAGAAATTATTCTGAAAAAAACTCTCAAAATATTACTTGCTATTTACAAGGTAGGATTTCACGGAAAGAATCATAGAATACCCTGGAAGCAGGCCATTTGGCCTAGCGAGTCCACACTAACTCTCTGAAAAGCATCCCACCCCTACCTTCATACTCTCTACTCTATCCCCGCATTTCCCAAGGCTAATCCAGCTCGCATGCACATTCCTGGACACTATGGACAATTTAACACGGTCAATCCGCCTAACCTACAAATCATCCTCCAATATTTCTGAGGATGATAAAACAAAGACCAGAGGTGATCTGTAAGAGATTTGCGGACCAGCTCAAAGTACAAATCAAAATACAACAGGACCTTGATCAGATGGACCAATGGACTGAGGAGTGGCAGATGGAGTTTAATTTTGAAAAATGTGAGATGATGCATTTTGATAAGGCAAACCAGGGTAGGACTTACACGGTTAATGGTAGGACCCGGAGGAGTATTACTGAACAAAGGAACCTAGAGGTAGAGGTACACACTTCCTTGAAAGTGGAGTCACAGGTAGACAGGGTAGTGAAAAAGGTGTTTGGCACTCTTGCCTTCACTGGTCAGTACACTGAATATAGGAGTTGGGACATCATGTTACGAATGTATAGGACATTCTTGAGGTCACTTTCAGAATGCTGCATTGAATTCTCATCTCTACCCCAGTCAAAGCCTTCCAGTAAGAACGACGGGAAAGGAGCCATAGAATTGGAACAGGAATGCCAGCATGCAACCAAGTGGGAGGCCAACATCCACGATGTAATTTAGGTGCAGACAAGCTATTATTGTGGTCAGCAATCATGCTAAACCAGCAAGATCTGTCATAGATGCGAGTGGTCACACCTAGCCAGAAGTAGCCCAACGCTTCTTCACATCTGCAAACAAAGAGTACAAAGGACATTGGCTTTGTATGTGTAAAAAAATCTGGCTTCAAAACCCAAACCTGAGCCTTGAACAAGATCCAGGTAACCAACAACATGGTACAAAACCACAAAGTTAACCAAACAAACACAAATATATCAAGGAAACGAACCATTAACAAAACAAAAATCAACCTTTGGAGATGACCAAGCCTTTCAGATTGTCAACCTCCCACATGTCAACAGCAGGAAACTAACAAGCTTCTACAATTATCAACATTTTACTCCTTCAAAAGGCAGATCAACACACCCTGAAAGCCAAAATCGATAAGAAGCTGCGTGTGTTCTGATAGTCCTGTCACTGCCACACTGTTGGTATTTACCAGGTAGGAAATTTGGGGAATTCAAACTGAATTTACATTGCAGTGTGATTGTGCTGTGAGATAGCCTTTTGTAAATTCTGCTATGGAGTGTCGCTTATTGGAATACATAGTGGTAATATGTTAGCATGAGCTGTGTCATGATCATTCATGCAATTCAAACCACCCCCAGGGTAGTGAGAACTAAAAAGCCTCAGGGTTTTCCTCTTCAAAGACAGAAGAGAATGAAGTAGATACACCACCACTAAGTGGTTAGAGAACTACCACAACTACACACCAAAGAGTGTTAGTCAGATATCCAATCGCAAATACCTAGGTGCCAGCAAAGGTTTCTCAGATATGGAGTCAGCCCAGGTCTTATGAAGTAATTCCTAATCATGGTGCTCTCCTGTTCAGGACCAGAAGCCACCTCAGGCCAATGTATAACACATTGATCATGCATGCAGACAGTGAGGAAGTAAAAACTCTGATAATGATGATAGTGCAATGATGTCGAGTGACAGCAACCAGCAGCAAGACAACCAAGTTGTCAGGCAGCTGCAAGCAAGAGTGCAATGTACTTCTCCAGATGGTTATGTGATCACCCAGATTAGAACAAGTTATCAAATGTTCAAAACATTATATTGATGTTTGAAATATTAATCTTGTTAACTCCATTCTTATATGTCTGTATAATTATTGAATCACAGTGCATGCTTATGAATAATGATGTATATCTATTTGGGACTTCTTTTCATTTGCAAAAGGGGGATGTTATGTCTCACAGTTGATATGCACTATACCTTTAAGTAACATACTCATGATGTCATCAGCACATCATGACATGCCACCTAATGGTATAAAGTTGTCAGTCTCCTTTTGCTGAGCTCTGTCCTCTTACAGTATAATGCACTGAGTGAAATGTGCTGCAGTACTTCCAAATTGGTTAGCATTAACCCAGGCCCGTAATTGACACTCAGTGACACCGGGTTTGGGCTCTTCCAGAGCTACTCTGCTCCTGACCTCATTAAAGCCTTGGTTCAAACACAAAGAGCTGAATCCCAATGGTGAGGTGTGAGTGACAGCCCTTGATATTAAGACTGCATTCGAATGAGCGTGGTGTCAAGGAACCCTAGCAAATCTGGAATCAATGGGAATCAGGGGCAAACTTCCAGCTGGTTGGAGTTATACCTGGCACATAGAAAGATGGTTGTGGTTGTTGGAGGTCTGACGTCCTTGTTCCAGGACATCTCTGCAGGAGTTTCTCAGGGTAGTGACCTCGGGCCAACCATCTCAGCTGCTTCATCAATGACCTTCCCACTATCATGTCAGAAGTGGAGATGTTCGCTAATGATTGTACAATTTTGAGCATCATTCATGACTCCTGAGATACTGAAGCATGTCTATGTGCGAGTGCAACAGGATCTGGACGATAACCAGGCTTGGGCTGACAAGTGTCAAGTAACATTCACGCCAGGCTATAACCATCAAAAATAAGAGACAATCTAACCACTGCCCCTTGACATTCAATGGTGTTACCAACATTGAATCCCCCACTATCAAAATCTAGGGGTTACCATTGACCAGAGGCTCTACTAGACCCCACACATAAACACTGGCCATAACAGCAGGTCAGAAGCTAAGAATACTGTGACAAGTAACTCACCTCCTGACTCGAAGAAACCTGTCCACCATCCACAAGGCACAAGTCAGGAGTGTGATGGAATACTCCCGACTTGATCTGGATGGGTACAGCTCCAAAAATATCCACAAAGCTTGACACCATCCAGGACAAAGCAGCCCATTTGATAGGCATCACATCCACAAACACCAAACATCCATCACTGATGCTTAGTAGAAGCAGTGTGTACTATCTACAAGGTGCAGTGCAGAAATTTACCAAAGATCCTCAGACAGCACTTTTCAAACCCATGATCACTTCCATATAGAAGGACGGCAGATGCATGGAAATACCTCCTTCTTCAAGTTCCCCTCCAAGCTATTCATCATACTGATTTGGAAATATGTTGCTATTCCTTCACTGTCACTGGGTCACAAGCCTGGACTTCCTTCCCGAAAGACATTTTGTGTTTACCTACGCACATGGCATGCAACGGGTCAAGAAGGCAGCTCACCAACCACCACCCCCTTCTCATGGGCAATTCGGGACAAGCAATAAATGCTGTCCAGCCAATGAATCCCACATTCAACAAATGAATAACAAAAATAAATGCTTGCTTGTAGTTTAAAAACACAAATCTGAGGAGTCAGGACTACACAACTCACTTCTCACACATATCATATGGGAGCGGACATAAGCGTCGCAGTGTGACAATGGCAGATTATTGCCATATGATCACATTACAGCATTTTTGGAAAAAAGTCAATAGACTCTTGAGTTACTATCTGTATGAAATGAGTTGGAATCTGTTAATTCTTAATTCATTCCTATCTTTGAGAACCTCGTAGACCTTTGCTGAATTTCTCCAATTGTCAATGGAAAGATTGGATGTTGTTAATTCTGTTAAGTCCTTCATTGGCAATGTAAGAGAAATGTTCACAACTCATTTTGTAGGATCATCTATCACTTGACCTATAAAATAAAACTGTTTGAACAGTTATAATTCAGTAAATGGGTCACTGGGTGCCCATTCCTTAATAGGGTTCCTGCTATGCATAATGCAGCTTATAAAAAGGTGCATCATCCCACCTTAAGCTGTTGTTAAATTGAAACTGATGCTCTATTGGCCTTGATCCCTTTAAAACCACTGTTTAAAGATTACAGACTTGTCAATGAATTGAAGTTTCTTCTAGCTGGTGAGTTGAGAATCAGTAGATATCGTATCAGATGAACAGGCAAGTCATTAAAGATGGAGATGAGGAAGAACCCCTTCACCACGAGGACGGTGAATCTTCGGAATTGTCTATTTCCAAAGGACTCTGGAAACTCAATAACGGAGCAAGATTAAAAACAGAAATCAATAGATTTATAGAGTCATAGAATCATAGTGATGTACAGCACGGAAACAGACCCTGCCACCTCATCCATGCCAACCAGATATCCCAACCTAATCTAGTCCCACTTGCCAGCACCCGGCCCATTTTCTTCTAAACCCTTCCTATTCATGTACCCATCCAGAAGCCTTTTAAATGTTGCAATTGTACTAGCCTCCACCACTTCCTCTGGCAGCTCAGACCATATACAAACTACCCCTTAGGTCTCTTTTATATCTTTCCCCTCTCACCCTAAACTTATGCCCTTTTGTTCTGGACTCCTCCACCCCAGGGAAAAGACTTTGTCTATTTAACCTGTCCATGCACCTCACGATAGCAGTGGAACGTGATATTGAGGTAAATGATCAACTATGATCTAATTGAATAGCAGATCAAACATAACAAGTTAAATGGCCTAATCCTATTTATGTGTCCCTGTGTTTTCTAATATTACAATGACATGAGAAGTAAATAACTGTCTTAGATTATGAAAAACTCCAATTTTTAGGTTTTAGTGCTGCTGAAATGATAATGTGCAGCACACATGATAACTTGACTGTTTACATCTTTAAAGCTCAGAAGCTAGTCTGATGCATTACCTCACTTTGTACAGCAGATGGTGCTGTCCTCCCACATAAAATCCATTTCCTGTTAGTCTTTCACTTTCTAGCTCATCATGGTTCGGAGACACCACAAGCACCTGATGAAGGAGCAGCATTCCAGAAGCTCATGCTTCCAATTGAACCTGTTGGACTATTACCTGGTGTCGTGTGATTTTTAACTTTCTAGTTAATCCTCCAAGAAAATACTGTCCTTGTAACCTGAATATTTTGAATGAATTTTAACACATAAAAATACATTTACTTCCTCAGGTTGAACTGAAAGTGTCTTCTCAACTCAGATACACAGTTAAAATTATCTTCTCAAGATTTCCCTTTCTTAGGTACATAGGTCATAATCATAGAGATATACAGCACAGGAACAGATCAAACTCCTCCATGCTGACCAGATATCCTACATAAGTCTTGTCCCATTTGCCAGCATTTGGCCCATATCTCTCAAAACACTTCCTATTTGTATACCCATCCAGATGCCTTTTAATTTTGTAATTGTACCAGCGTCTACCAGTTCTCCTGGCAGCTCATTCCATACACTCACCACCCTCTGTGTGAAAAAGCTGCACCTTAAGGCCCTTTTAAATCTTTCCCCTCTCACCTCAAATCTATGCCCTCTAGTTCTGGACTCCCCCCCCCCCCCCAGGGAAAAGACTTTGTCTATTTATCCTATCCATGCCCCTCATGAGTTTATAAATTTCTATAAGGTCACCCCTCAGCATCTGACGCTCCAGAGAAAGTAGCCCCAACCTATTCAACCTCTTCCTCTAGCTCAAACCTTCCAACCTTGGCAACATCTTTGTAAATCTTTTCTGAACCCTTTCAAATTTCACAATATCCTTCAGATAGCAGGAAGATCAAAACTACATGCAGTATTCCTTTTGTGGCCTAATCAATGTCCTGTACAGTTGCAACATGACCTCCCAACTCCTATATTCAATGCACTGATCAATAAAGGCAAGCATACCAAACAACCTCTTCACTATCCCATCTACTTGCAAATCCACTTTCAACCTGTACTCTGAACCTGTACTCCAAGGTTTCTTTGTTTAGCAACACTCCCAGGACATTACCATTAGATGTATAAGTCCTGCCCTGAATTGCCTTTCCAAAATGCAGCGCCTCATATTTATCCAAATACAACTCCATCTGCTACTCCTCAGCCCATTGGCCCATCTGATCAAGATACCATTTTACTCTGAGGTAACTCAGCCCGGACAATCAGAAAGACCAACCTCCCATCTATCGAATCCATCTTCCAGGCCCACTGTCAAGGAAAGGCCCACAGCGTTCTCAAAGATCCATCCAACTCTGACAATGCTTTTATACAACCTCTTCCATCAGGGAGCAGGTACAAAAGCCTGAACACACGCACTAGCCAGTTTCAAAACAGTTTTACCCTTCTGTTGTTAGAAAACTGAATGGACTCACAAACTCTTAGTATTCGCCTGTACCTATGTTTTGCCACTGTTTACCTATTATTTACTTATCTATGCTATTTAACTCTGTGATCTGCAAAACAAAGCTTTTCATTGCGCCTTGGTACACGTGACAATAAATTCAATTCAATTCGCTGATTATTACATCTCCAATTCTGGTGTCATCTGCAAATTTACTAACCATACCTCCTACGTTCACATCCAAATCATTTATATAAATGACGAAAAGCAGTGGACCCAGCACCAATCCTTCTGGCACACCAGTGGTTACAGGCCTCCAGTCTGAAAAACAATCCTCCACGAGCACCCTCTGTCTTCTACCTTCAAGCTAGTTCTGTATCCAAATGGCTAGTTCTCCCTGTTAGATCTAACCTCACTAACCAGTCTACCATGAGGAATGTTGTTGAATGCCTTACTGAAGTCCATACAGATCACGTCCACCACTCTGCCCTCATCAGTCGTCCTCATTACTTCTTTAAAAAAACTCAAACAAGTTAGTGAGACACACCATGAAATATATGTGCTGGAGGTAAAGTCCAATATCTGAGAAATATCAGGCAGTCTGGGGTCTATTACTGGAGATCCAATAAACAACAAATGGCCTCACTCATTGGCCAGGCACTAATCTCAAGCAACTTGACTACTGGTATTCAAGATCCTATTCCTGACCTGACAAACCTCAGATCCCAACACCCAAAACAGTTGCTTTGGCTCCTCAACCTGAATATTTCTCCCTTCCTGGAGCTTGACATTGCAATACATTATTCCACAGACGTGTGCATTCTGGATGCGCAGTGATTCCATGAACATATCATGAAAATATAGGATTTATTGTAATTTGGGTTATTATGCATCAAAGTATACAAAAACCTTACAAAAGATCTAATTGAGATATATCTTAATTGTACATTGATTGTTCACAAAATGTACGTAAATGTACAGTATACTCACTCATATGTATTCAAGGCACATGAATCATATGTGCGAGTGTACATTATAACATCGAAAAATATGCCTAGAAGCATATTTTAAAAAGGAAAATACTTAAAAACTGAATTCTAGTTAAAGAAAAACAGAATGTCACTGATCATAAAGTATGGTGGAGAATGGGAAGGCAAGGATTCACAAGTGCTTTGCCCAGATCCTTCCTGTTAAATGCCCTGTCTTTTCCTGCGAAATGTTTTCTGGGTTTCTTCCTGTTCATTGTCAAAAAATAAATTAGTTCCCCAGATAAAAAGTCTACTCAATTCCATAAATTTTGCAAATAGCGCATAAAGCTGCTTTTAACTGATGTTTCATAATTGTTTACCTTTCGATACAAATAGAAATAAAAATATTCATTATTGACCATATTTGTTATGTGTTAAGTAGCTGATTATTGTTTGATCAGAACATTGAAGTATCTTGCTAAAATTGTAATCATAAGTGATTCTTTAAGCCAATTGGTGCAAAAATACAACAATGTAATATTTGCAGTGACATTATCTGATAAATTGCCCTAAGAACATAAGAAATCAGAGCAGGAGTAGGGTGCACAGCCAGCTCTGGAGAGAGTGAGTACTGCAGATGCTGGGGATCAGAGTCAAGAGTGTGATGCTGGAAAAGCACAGCAGGTCGGCAGCATCAAAGGAGCAGGAGAATCAACATTTTGGGCAAAAGCCCTTCATCAGGAATCACAGCCACCTCTGCTATTCAATAAAGTCAGAGCTGATGTTCTATACCCATTTCACTTTCGCACTCATATCCCCAGTTCTCTTGATTTCTTTAGCTTCCAAAAATCTATCAGCCTTCATATTAATTGACTCAGTAATTGAGTTTTCACTGTCCTACAGGGAGGAGAATTTCAATTTGGATGACACAATCTTCCCCAGGGAGCCATCAGAAATCCATGGTTTTCCACAACCAAAGATTCCTCACCATTACAATTGACAGGGCCCTTAGCCACGTCTGACACATTTCCCGCACTCTGCCTTCGCCCCTTTGCTTCCCTCTGACAACAATGATAGGGTCCCCAGTGCTCACTTACCATCCCACCAGCATACACTCCAAAGGATCATAAGTCACCATTCCCGCCACCTCCAACAGGGTGTCACTATCAGATATATATTTACATCCTCTCCTTTGTCAGCATTCTGCAGGAATCTTTTCCTCCGGGACACCCTGGTCCACTCCCAACACCTCCCACACTCCAACAGCACCTTCCCATAAAATAGTGGGAGGTGTTGGGAGTGGACCAGGGTGTCCCGGAGGGAAAGATTCCTGCAGAATGCTGACAAAGGAGAGAATGTAAATATATATCTGATAGTGACACCCTGTTTACTTCCACTCTCCTCACTATCCAAACACCAGATATACATCCCAAGTGAAGCAGCGATTTACCTGTTCTTCACTCAATCTAGTTTACTTTATTCACTGCTCACAATGTGGTCTCGTCTGTGTTGGGGGGATGAAATGCAGACTGGGTGACAGCTTTGCAGAACATCTACATTCTACCTGTAAAAATGATCTCGATCTTCCAGTTGTCTGCCACTTCAAAACACCACCATCTTCCCACACCAACACTGCTGTTTCAGGCCTGTTACAGTGTTCTAGCAAACCTCAGCACAAGCTCAAAGAACAACACCCCATCTTTCGCTTGAGGACCCTCCTGCCTCTCGGATTCAACATGGAGTTTAATAACTTTTGGACCGGATTATGTCCTTCCAAATATTTTTACCCACCCTCACACCCTGGTCCTGTCATGACATGGTTGCTTTCAGAACAGCCTACCCATTCCCTCCTGCATTCTCATTACCACTTATTCAGTTTCTCTTCTGTCCTGACTTACTATCAATAATCTGCTTGCCTGCCTACCCCTTTCATATCTCTCTCTATCGGGGCTGCATCTCCACTCATCTGTTCACCTCTCTTGCTCTCTCTCTCTCTCTCTCTCTCTTTCGTAAACACCAGCTCTGCCTTCAGCATAATATCACATGTTCCTAGCTGCTATCGGTTCTGATGAAGAGTCACTGGATTCAAAACAATATCTCTGCTTTCTCCCTACTGATGTTGCCAGACCTGCTGAGTGTCCCTGACAATTTCAGTTTTTGGAGAATTCACAACTCTGTACTAGGCAAAATAGCTCCTCAACTCAGTGCTAAATGGTCACCCCCTTATTCTGAGTCTGATCTGTGTATCTGGTCTCTCCTGTCACAGGAAACAGCCTCATTGCGTGTCGCCTATCAAGCCCTTGATGAAGCTCTCAGGATATATTTCCAGTCGTGCTGTCTGTGCAGATCTTAGCCATATAGTGGCACAAGATCTAGAAATAACTTCAGAGCCCTAAGTTGGGAGCAGAAATTTGCTTGGATTTCAGATCAAGCTCTCTGGAGAATATATATCTGTGTGAGCACACTAGATTTGTGGGCGGCATGGTGGCGCAGTGGTTAGCACTGCTGCCTCACAGCGCCAGAGACCCGGGTTCAATTCCCGCCTCAGGCGACTGACTGTGTGGAGTTTGCACGTTCTCCCCGTGTCTGCGTGGGTTTCCTCCGGGTGCTCCGGTTTCCTCCCACACTCCAAAGATGTGCAGGTCAGGTGAATTGGTCATGCTAAATTGCCCGTAGTGTTAGGTAAGGGGTAGATGTAGGGGTATGGGTGGGTTACGCTTCGGCGGGGCGGTGTGGACTTGTTGGGCCGAAGGGCCTGTTTCCACACTGTAAGTAATCTAATCTAATCTAATCTAATAAAAAAAAATATGAGGTCCAATTGCAGACACACATCTCACCAAAACCCATTCTTACAGCTTACATATGAACAATGGACTGAGGTTCTCATGGTGATTGGTGGCTGAAAAATATAATCAATATGGAGGGAGAGGTGACGGCCCACTGTTATCGCTAGACAGTTAATCCTGAGACCCAGATAATGTTCTGGTGACCTTCATTCAAATCCCACTATGGCAGATGGTGGAATATGAATTCAGTAAAAGGAACCTGGAATTAAGAGTCTAAGGACAACCCTGAATCCATTGTCGATTGCCGGAAAAACTCATCTGGTTCACTAATGTCCTTTCGGGCAGGAAACTACTATCCTTACCCAGTTTGGCCTTCATGTGAATCCAGACTCACAGCAATGTGGTTGACTCTTAACTGCCCTTTCGGCAATTAGGGATGGGCAATAAATGCTGGCCCAGACAGTGACACTCTCATCCCGTGAATGACTAATCAATAAGGCTTTAGGAGAAGGTAAAAAGAGCAACAAGTGGGGAAAATAATTCACAGGAAATAATACTCACCAGAACAAAGCAAAAATTGCCAACTTTGGGGAAAATAGTAAATTATTCTTGCTGCTCAGTGAACTGAAGTAAACATAAACTCGGGGGTAAATCTTATTACTACCAGTGGACAATGGACATTAAGCAAAAAAACCTCTGGCAATAATTCAGCTATGCTCAAGGATTCCTTCTGTGAGGGACTCACCACTTGTAAAAGAGTAATATACCTCAGTTTGACAACTTAGATTCATAAATGGTTCTGTAAATGGAACCAATGTAGTGGGGGGGAGGAAGAGAGGAAAATAGGAAGATGGGGAGAGGACATGGGACAGGCGAGTCAAGAAAGGGGAGTGAAGAATGAGGAATGGGGACTCAGGAGTGGAAAATCCTTACTCAATCTTGATGTCTTAAGCACAGTTTAATTTTGATTAATGTGAGGCGGTGCATTTTGCAAATCAGGGCAGGACTTATACACTTAACAAGAGGGTCCTGGGGAGTGTTGCCAAACAAAGAGACCTTGGGGAGTCGCAGGTAGACAAGGAAGTGAAGAAGGTATTTGGAATGCTTGCCTTTATTGGTCAATGCGTTGGGTAGAAGAGTTGGGAGATCACGTTGCGGCTGTACAGGACATTGCTTAGGCCACGTTGGGAATACTGTGTTCAGTTCTGGTCTCCCTGCTACAGGAAAGATGTTGTAAAACGTGAAAGGGTTCAGAAAAGATTTACAAGGATGTTGCCAGAGCTGGAGCGCTTCAGTTATATGGAGAGGCTGAATAGACTGTGTCTATTTTCTCTGGAACATCAGAGGCTGAGGGATACCTTACAGAGGTTATAAAATCAAGAGGGGCATGGATAAGGTGAATAGCCAACTTGTTTTCCCCAGGGTAGGGGAGTCTAAAACTAGGGGGCACAGGTTTTAGGTGTGATGGAAAAGATTTAAAAGGTTTCTAGGGGGCAACTTTTTCACACAGACAGTGGTGCATGTTTGGAATGAGCTGCCAGAGTAAGTGCTGGAGGCTGGTATGATTACAACATTTAAAAGGCATCTGGATGGATATACGAATAAGAAGGGTTTGGAGGGATGTGGGCTAAATGCTGCAAATGGAACTGGATTAGTTTAGGATATCTGGTCAGCATGGACGAGTTGGACCTAAGTGTCTGTTTCCATGTTATATGACTCAATGACTCTATGACACAGTTCGGGGTCATACTGACTGCACTCAGACAGAATCTAAATGCAAGCAAAGCAATGGTTCTGAATGAGACAGCTGTCACCTGCCGTTGAAAGGGTCTTTTTGTTAAGCACCCGAATGTGGAGCAGCAAAGAACTGAGACACTCCACCTCACTCTACATACCCGCTCTCACCTTCCACTTTTTCATCCTGAGTGTTATTCATTGGGAGTGTGCCAGTCTTCTCCTTTTCCCGATGCTGTGTTTGAAGCAGCTGGCAGAATGAGTCCAGGAGCTGTGAAGGGTGATGCATCCTATAATTATCTTTTCCACCCTCCCTGTGAGGAGACAGCCTGCTTCTGCTAGCTGCACCCCTGAAGATCTTTGATTTGGCATGTCTACACTCAGCTATTGCATCCTCCAATACAAAAACAAACAGTGATTTTCAGCAGCATCAACTCAGTAACTGTGACATGGCATGATATCAAAGTCTGGGTTTGAAATAAAAGTGTTGTGCACTGTGACATTGTATACTGTCTGCATTAACAGAGAGGAGTGTTCAACCCTCTCAACAGGAGTTCAAGTGCAAATTTTATCCGTGAAATTTTAACTGTCGATGAAGGGAACAAGGAAAAGCAACAAACCTTCAGGAAACTGGAACCCAATTATTTGTAAAACCAAATACCTTGTATTTGACAAGAAAAAGAGACCAATTTTTCACTCCAGTTATACTTTGGGTAATGACAGAATTAGATGTGGTTCAAACAAAAATAACCTGCCCACACTCTCTGTTTAAGTCAGCCATGTCTAAGTTTTTGTCTTCATTGTCAATCATACCAGTAGGACTTGCATTAATTAGTTCTCCATCAACCTTAGGGTAAACTTAGAACTTTATGGTTTGTATGATGCACTGATATGCTAGAAAGAAACTATCTTTTAGACAATAAGCCTAATAGAAATTGTTGAAGGATGGAGTGATGTGGGGGGGGGGGGGGGGAGTGGGGGGAGGGGATCTTGTAATGTGAGAGGGGATCTTCCCTACAGATGAATCACAAGCTGATGGTTCATTTCCCACTCCAGGACTTGAGAGCCATGGACGTGCACTCATAACAAAATGCAACAGGTTGATGACCAGCTTGTAGATACTTCCAACATACTCCAATGACTAACAATAAAAGCTGGAGTGAATCCCAGTCAACCACATGATGGGAGGAAATTGGAGCCTTTACCATCACTATCCATGGCTCTAGTAACATGCATGCAAAAGTGTTTGTTGCTGCAGCAACTTGGACTGCTTGGGGGACCTGGTTGGTTCTCTTCACTGAATGTCCAATGTGGATCAGATTAGTCCCAACAGCATGGGGCTTGATCTCTTGTCCAGCTGGGGTGGCTTTGGGAATGGCCTCCTTGCCCCACATGTGACAGAGGTCAGAGCTCTGTGGGTTAGATCTGCTAAAGCAAAGAACTCAAGAAGAAGATGGAAGAGGTCCACTGATTTGACAACATCAGAGGCCTTCTAGCCTTAAGAGATTACATTTTGGATAACGCTTTTCCAGGACAGCTGAGCAATTGATATCCATGGTCTGGGGAACCATGTCATTCCCTTGCCCTTCATTCATCCTGCGGTTAGGCAACACATGTATGGAGACCCTTTTCAGTCTTGCTCACATATTTTCCTCTGTCTTCAGGTTTCAGCCTACACATGTCTGGATCCCTGGATCAGTTTTGAAGTTCAACACCCTCTCCTGTTTTTAGCTCAGCCACATCTTTACCATGACAGTGAGATCTTGAATACAATTCCCACCACTCTCAGTTGGAAAGCCCAGTTGGGCGGCACGGTGGCACAGTGGTTAGCACTGCTGCCTCACAGCGCCAAAGACCTGGGTTCAATTCCCACCTCAGGCGACTGTCTGTGTGGAGTTTGCACATTCTCCCCGTGTCTGCGTGGGTTTCCTCTGGGTGCTCCAGTTTCCTCCCACAGTCCAAAGATGGCAGGTTAGGTGAATTGGCCAATCAAAATTGCCCGTAGTGTTAGGTAAGGGGTAAATGTAGGGGTATGGGTGGGTTCCGCTTCGGCGGGGCAGTGTGGACTTGTTGGGCCGAAGGGCCTGTTTCCACACTGTGAGTAATCTAATCTAATCTAAATCCACTGATTTGCATTAACAAAGTCCTAGTCATAGAGACATGATGTCGTAGAGGTCTATAACACAGAAGAAGGCCCTTTGGCCCATTGAGTCTGAGCCAGTCAAAGACAACCACCTAATTTTTCTCATTCCATTTTCTAGCACTTGGCTCATAGCTTTGTATCGACTGAGAGAAAGTGAGGACTGCAGATGCTGGAGAGTCAGGGTTAAAAAGTGTGGTGCTGAAAAGCACAGGAATTCCTAATGAACAGCTTATGCCCCAAAGCATTGACTCCCCTGCTCCTCGGATACTGCCTGACCTGCTATACTTTTCCAGTGCCGCACTTTTTGACTCATAGCTTTGCATGCCTTGGCATCACAAGTGCTCATCTAAATACTTCTTAAATGCTACGAGATTATCATGCGGTATTTAACAAAAGCTGTGCATTCATCATAAATGAATTTTGTTGGGTTTTAATCAATATATTTTTTTCAATCAGCGTTAATAAAGAAGTAAAAGATCATCTACATTACTGCAAACCACGCCTATAAAAAATTATTTTGACCAACATGAATATTACAAGCATAATTTAAAAAAGCACCTCATCACTCAGTTTCTGGAAGCATTTCACAGCTGATGAATGCCTTTGAGATGCAGTCATTAGATTTATGTAGTAGACAAATTCAGCGGCCACTGTTTACACTGTAAGATCCAACAGATTATGTTACATTCCACTGAATCTTTATAAAGCTCTGTGTAGGCCATTTCTGGAGTATTGCATCAGTACTGGTCACTACACTTTAAAGAATGTAAGGATCTTTGAGAAAGTAAGAGGAGACTGTATTGAATGTGTCCAAGGAGGATGAAGTTTCGTTACAAGTTTAAATTGGAGAAGCTGTGGTTATTGTGCAGAGCAAAAGGGTTGGAGGAGAGAAAGAGTGAGTAAGGAGTGAGAGTCAGCAAGCAAGAGTTAAATAAGAACAGTTTGTAAGTTCTTAAGAATCATTAAGTTCAGAAAAATTGATAAGATGATTCTGGGATCAGTTAGATTTAAGGTATTCAATAGCCAATGTAAAAATTACAGGTCAAGAACATAACTCACTTTTATTACATAATTTTTCCAATGGGAAAGTGAGTTTTCTTCAGCACATTTTCACATTACTACTTTTTAGGACATGTTAGGGATACTAACAAGAGATAGGTGTACAAGGTTATGGCAGGTTTTGATACAGTTACAAAGAAAAGCTGTTCTCAGTTGTTGTTGGTACAAAACCCAAAGAACACAAATTTAAGGTTTTGGGTAACAGATGCAGGGGTGAGGTAGGACATTTTCATGCAGCGTCATGGTAATTCATTGCCCTTCGGGGTTCTGGAATGGGAAATTAGTGATTTTGAAAGGAAATTGGACGGGGATACAGCAGAAGAATGGACTCACAGAATCATAGAATCCCTACTGTGAGGAAACAGGTCATTTGGCTTGACAAGTCCACACAGACCCTCCGAAGATTATCCCACCCAGACCCATTCCCCTACCCTATTACTCTACATTTCCCATAACTAATGGACTTCACCTACATGCCCCTGAATACTATGGGCAATTTAGCATGGCCAATTGACAACACCTGCACATTTTGGACTACCAGATGTTCTAGCTCATTATTCATGCCCCAGCGAGAAAGAAAAATAATTTGCATTTGTTTAGCACCTATCTTTTGCTCAATACAGCCCATAGTGCATGCCATCACTACATTCCACTGGTTACCATCTTGTTTAAACTTAGAGACAGGATATTAAACGGATGAAAAATACATGGAGAGCAACAATCTGGTTTCCATGAGACAGTCTCCCATTTCGATTGTTAAGCTAACATCAGTTGCAGTGCTGAAACTGCCTTCATCCCTCCAACCTTTGTCATGGACATGCTCAAAAGCTCCTGTATGGAATGTGATTTTCAATATGGTTTTACAGTTGAAGATTATCATAGACTTTCATTTCATTCCACAGCCTTGCAAGCTAACTTCCACCACCATGAGTCTTACCTTCTTGTGTCCTGTCATTTTCATTTGAACTGATTTTGAAACATATCACTTCACTGTTCAGTTTCAGGGAAGATTGAAATTCACGAGTGATGTAACATAATAGGTACTCACGTTTTTACCATTGTCTGCTGATGAACTGGTTATATTGGCATTGAGGTCTTTCACTAATTTCTGTGCAATTATAGGCATCTGATTTCATTTGATTTATTGTAGTCAGGTGTACCTAAGTACAGTGAAAAGCTTTGTTTGCAAGCAGCTGAGGCAGATCATAGTAATCAAGGACATATAGACCATAGACAGGGTGAGGCATATACGTTACACAGCACAGGAGGTGCATGAAGCAAGATCAACATTAAGAAGATAACATTATCTGAAGATGGAAAGTCCGTCCATCAGTCTAATAAGGGCAGGGAAGAAGCTGTTCTTGTGCCACCAAATTAGACATTTGATTCCATACAGCAGCTGCACCTGTTAGCTATTGCTCTGAAATCTTTAAGCTCAGAGTTTGGTTTATGTGTATTTGCATTTCAATTCTAGTGACCAATAAACGTTTCTGACAAGTTTGATAACACCCCCAATGTTATTACATGCTTCCAAAGAACAGTCCAGTCAGTGTCGAGTCCCTGTTCTCATTTGATTTGTGAATGTTAATTGATTGCATTTGATTGTGAATGTTATAGAGTCATGGAGTCATAGAGATGTACAGCACAGAAACAAACCCTTTGGTCCAACCTATCCATGCCATCCAGATATCCCAACTCAATCTAGTCCCACCTGCCAACATCCGGCCCATATCCCTCCAAACCCTTCCTATTCATATATCCATCCAAATGCCTCTTAAATGTTGTAATTGTACCAGCCTCCACCATTTCCTCTGGCAGCTCATTCCATACACGTACCACCCTCTGTGTGAAAAAATTGCCCCTTAGGTCTCTTTTATATCTTTCCCCTCTCACCCTAAACCTATGCCCTCTAGTTCTGGACTCCATGACCCCAGTGAAAAGACTTTGCTATTTACCCTACCCATGCCCCTCATAATTTTGTAAACCTCTATAAGGTCACCTCTTAGCCTCTTCTGCTCCAGGGAAAACAGCCCCAGCCTATTCAACCTCTCCCTATAGCTCAAATCCTCTAACCCTTGCAACATCCTTCTAAATCTTTTCTGAATCCTCTCAAGTTTCACAACATCAGAATTCTACAAAATATTCCAAAAGTGGCTTAACCAATGTCCTGTACAGCCACAACATGACCTCCAACTCCTGCAATCAATACTCTGACCAATAAAGGAAAGCATACCAAAAGCCTTCTTTACTATCCTATCTACCTGCAACTCCACTTTCAAGGAGCTATGAACCTGTACTCTTTGTTCAGGTCTCTTTGTTCAAAAACACTCCCTAGGACCTTACCATTAAGTGTATAAGTCCTGCTAAGATTTGCTTTCCCAAAATGTGAGTTTTATCAGAATTAAACTCCATCTGCCACTTCTCAGCCCATTGGCACATCTGACCTAGATCCTGTTGTAATCTGAGGTAACCCTCTTCGCTGTCCACTACACCTCCAATTTTGGTGTCATCTGCAAACTTACTAACTGTACCTCTTATGCTCGCATCCAAATCATTTATGTAAAAGACAATCTTCAGAGTAAATTCCTTATTCTTTCACTCTCACACCAATTCTTCATTAACACTGAATCGCCTCACTGCAGCATTGTTATTGAATGAGTTAGCAAATTTTACAACTTATAGCTTGAAACCAGCTTCATATTTCAATCTTTCCCCAGGAGGAGCTAATTCCATTTGTCAGTTGTGACCTGAGCTCTGTTCTCTGTGGGCATGTTTTAAGCTCCCATGCAAGTTCTTCATAACACTCACTTCATCTGCCTGATCCCAAATTCTGACTCATGAGATCGGAGTAACCCTAAACATATACTCCTGATCTGAAAAAAAGTGAGGTTAATGCCCTCATGCAAATATAGCACCAAACAGTCATTTATTAACTAAAAACTGAAGGGTTAACTTGTATACTGAGTAAAGCCCTCAGCTTGCGTTTTGGTATGAAAAAGCATCGGGTTATTTTATATGCTGGGTCAATTTATTTACTGTAACCTATGGTATTTTAAACTCTTAATGTGATTGTGCTCTGTCTAGGGGAGAAAAGACTCCTTGTGTTTGCTTGCTAAATAGGTCACTCCATGTTCATACTCTAACTTTGAAACTCCTGGAAGCCATGCTGCCAGCTACGACAGTAATACAATTTTTTGGCTAGGTCCTGAGTTGCGAGTTTATTTGGACGGTTTGTCACAGTGACGCTTAATAAGTCCCCCCACTGCATCTTACCAAATCAGCTTCATTAACTACCTGTCACAATGACATCTCTCATGTCTGATTTCCACCTCATCTTACCAGTGTCATTCCTGGAACAACTTGTCACTCAGTGAATATCTCAGAATTCACCAGCATCCCTTGCACCAATGCCATCTCAAAAACGTCATTGTGCACCTGAACAAGCATTTTCAGACCAGAGCTCCCTGTATGCTTTCTGACATTTTCCCCGAATACAGCAGGCAGGGTGAAATTAGTGCCCTTGGTGGGCACGAAGGTATTGCCGGATGGGATGATGCATGGCTGGGATATCCTCTTGCCCCAGGACTAGCAGTGGAAGCCATGGCACCAGGTGATGCCAGCCTGGGGCAAGACAGCCATCTGATTTGTGGAGTCCAAACCATCTGGAGGAACTCACAGCAGTGTCAAAACATCAGTGATCTGCTCCACTCCACCATCTTCTCTCCAATACCTCACACTCAGTCCATCTCTGCTACTGTACCCTCCAAGATACATGGTCTACCTCTCTCACCATGACCTGCAACATCTTCCTGACTCACTCACACCCACCTCAACACCCAACATTTCAAACCCTGCAAGCCCTCTGCACTGCTTACTCACTCCCTCAACTCCCAACCTGGGCCAACAGTAATAGCTGTACTACACACTTTAAACTCCTGTATGTACCTGCCTCTGTCACATTCCATTAGGAAAACAGCCCACAGTGGTGCAGAATGATTGATGGTGGGCACCCCAACATTCAATTCCTCACCTCTTATGAGGAGTGGATCCTAAATTTGATGTTTCCCAGGCTGGTCTGGACAGGTAGCGGAGTCTACCCTTGACTTACTGTGACAGGAACTCCTGAGCAAACGCTATTTTGCTTGACTTAACTGAAGCCTGCTGACAACTGTGAGAAGCATTGTGCCTGTGCTAAGTGGCATGGCAACATAGATGTATGTAATGAAATCCTGGTATATCTGGTTGAAGAGGTAAGGTGCAGAAAAGGCATGGCAGAGATGCAGTGAGCATCCAGGTGGGTTCAGGGCAAGTAGGCACTATGTCAGCAAGCAAACAGTCCAGAGATGCAGCCTGGTCCAGTCCATGATGTGAGTGCATATCTCTGAGCAAAGCATTACTATGATAGCTGCCGGTACAGCTGAAGGTGAAGCATTGGAGTGCATCCTGTAAGTGCATTGGAAACTACTTCATGGCTGACACATATTCAATGCCAATGTCTGTGGACATGGGGTGCATGTGGTCAGTGCCAGTGGAGTGTGCCATGGAATATTGGTGCTTGGAGTCCAGTATGGAGTTGTTTGGAGCAGACAGTGAGCTGAATCCATTCTGTAGCTCACTCTGATTTCCGTGTTGAGTTTTCCTGATGTTATTTGGTGAGTTTGGTAAGAACAGTGGCTGAATATTAATGAGGCCATAATCCCTGTCAATTGGCAACTCACTACTGCTGAGAGACAATCTCACCATGCTGCATGTGAAACATACCATTGCTCCCAACGTTGAGATGGTCCTTGTGTATTTGTTGCCTGATTTTACCACACATCTCACCTGAAACCACAACATTCAAACCACTATAAGATCCTATGGTCATTATCTAGAGCCACCATCATAAATCTCCCTTCTATATTGGGGGAGTGGGCTTGTGCATGGCTTTATGCAGAGGCTATCCCATTGCATTTAACCTACATGATTGACTAGTTGGCATTAGCTGACCTGCTCAGACATGGCACCTCTTGAACATGTGGAATTGGGATCTTGACCTTCTGGCTCAGAGGCAAGGACACTACAACTACAACACAAGAGTCCTAGATTGTTTCTAATCAATTTGTTCAAACATAACACCTCTGGGGCAGATGGTATTTAATCTGGAACTCCTGGTCCAGATATAGGGTCACAACCACTGCACCACAGGAGCTCCAATTAAGTGATTGCTTAGCCTATTTTTCTATTCAATCTATTGAGAGATGTCATTACACACCTCTGGTGCAGATGGAACTTGAACTCAGGTCTCCTGAGTTCCTGAACTCAGGTCTCTATCTCCTGAGATAGAGACGCTACCACTGCACCACAAGATGGCCCATAGATGATTAATTAAGTCCAAAAACAAAACTGGTTGCATTTTCCACCAATTCTATTGGCCTCCTGGCCTATTACATGTCTTATTGTAAAGACAAATATTGAACCCTTTAGAAAACCACAATGAGTCTATAAGAACATATTACATTCCCGACAGTATGGAAACGGGCCCTTTGGCTCAGCAAGTCCACACCAACCCTTTGAAGATTAATCCACCCAGACCCATTCACCCACCCTACCCTACATTTACCTCTGACTAATGCAACGAATACTATGGCCAATTTAACAGGCCGTATCTTTGGATTGTGGGAGGAAACCGTAGCACCCAGAGGAAACCCATGCAGACACAGGGAGAACGTGCAAATTCCACACAGTCAGTCACCCGAAACTGGAATTGAACACGGGTCCCTGACGCTGTGAGGCAGCAGTGCTAACCACTGAGCCACCGTGCCACCCCCTGTCCAATACGTAGTGGACAGTAAAGAGTATTATAGACTCACAGAGTCATAGAGATGTAAAGCATGAAAACAGACCCTTCTGTCCAACCTGTCCATGCCAACCAGATATCCAAATCCAATCTAGTCCCACCTGCCAGCACCCGGCCCATAATCCACTAAATCCTTCCTATTCATATACCCATCCAGATGCCTTTTAAATGTTACAATTGTACCAGCCTCCACCACTTCCTCTGGCAGCTCATTCCATACAAGTACCACCCTCTGTGTGAAAAAGTTGCCCCTTAGGTCTCTTTTATATCTTCCCCCCTCTCACACTAAACCTATGCCCTCTAGTTCTGGACACCCCACACCAGGGAAAAGACTTTGTCTATTTATCCTATCCATGCCCCTCATGATTTTGTAAACCTCTATAATGTCACCCCTCAGCCTCCGATGTTCCAAGGAAAACAGCCCCAGCCTGTTCAGCCTCTCGTTATAACTCAAATCCTCCAACACTGGCAAAATCCTTGTAAATCTTTTCTGAACCCTTTCAAGTTTCACAACATCTTTCCGATAGGAAGGAGACCAAAATTGCACGCAATATTCCAACAGTGGCTTAACCAATGTCCTGTACAGCTGCAACATGACCTCTCAACTCCTATACTCAATACTCTGACCAACAAAGGAAAGCATACCAAACACCTTCACTATCCTATCTACCTGCAACTCTACCTTCAAGGAGCTATGAACCTGTACTCCAAGGTCTCTTTGTTCAGCAACACTCCCTAGGACCTTACCATTAAGTGTATGAGTCTTGCTAAGATTCACTTTCCCAAAATGCAGCACCTCACATTTATCTGAATTAAACTTCATCTGCCACCTCTCAGCCTATTGGCCCATCTGATCAAGATCCTGTTGTAATCTGAGGTAACATTCTTCACTGTCCCCTACACCTCCAATTTTGGTATCATCTGCAAACTTACTAACTGTACCTCTTGTGCTCGCATCCAAATCATTTATATAAATGACAAAAAGTAGAGAACCCAGCACCGATTCTTGTGGCACTCCACTGGTCACAGGCCTCCGGTCTGAAAAACAACCATCCACCACCACCCTCTGTCTTCTACCTTGGAGCTAGTTCTGTAGCCAAACGGTTAGTTCTCCCTGTATTCCATGAGATCTAACCTTGCTAACCAGTCTCCCATGGGGAACCTTGTCAAACACCTTACTGATGTCCATGTAGATCACATTTACCGCTCTGCCCTCATCAATCCTCTTTGTTACTTCGTTAAAAAACTAAATCCAGTTTGTGAGACATGATTTCCCATGCACAAAGCCATGTTGACTATCCCTAATCAGTCCTTGCCTTTCCAAATAGATGTACATCCTGTCCCTCAGGATTCCCTCCAACAACTTGCCCACCACCGACGTCAGGCAATTGAAGGAATTCTGCACGTGATTGGGGGATAGAGGGATGTACAGCGGATGGAACTCACAAAGACAGGGTGATGTTCATAGCTGACTGTGAATGGGCACATGAAAAAAAACAAAGGGAACAGGAGAAACAGTGTAAAGCCACTAAGGCCAAAGAAGATACCAATAGGGTTAAAGCAACAATGCTGTAAAACAAACTAACATTCTACTCAGATTCCTGAGCCTGTGTCTGGCATACTGAACCTGTTTAAGGATGGGGATTACACGGACAGAGATGAGGGATGCGGATTTTAATCCAGGATACCCACTGAGCCCCAACATCTTCTGATAGTTCCCAGCACACACCCCTGATTACAAGCCTTTCCTTAATCTGAACATGAAGGGTCCAGTATTGGTAACCAGCGTCAGAGCTGACATCATTGGGGTGAGAGGCCTGAGCCTTCCTAAACCAGGAAGCAATGTTATTGACCCAAGCCCCTGACCACAAGGAGAAACAAGCCCAATTTGCTCAATATGTCCACGGGACAATATAGATGTTAAGGCAGTAAAATTCTGGGAGTGACATGAATAAGAATGCCTTGTCTAAGATTAATTTGGATAAGTTCAAGGTATTGCCTGTTGGTAAAACAAACAAGGGCAGGACTTGTACAATTATAAGTAGGGCCTTGGGTAGTGTGTAGAACAGAGACCCAGCGCTTTCAGGGACATAATTTTTTGACGTTTGTATCACATGTAGGCAGGATGTTTAAGAAGACGTTTAGCATGCTTTCCTTCATTGCTCAGACATTTGAGTACAAGAGTTGGGATGTCACGTTAAGGTTGTATAGGATGTTGGTGAAGCCTCTTCTGGATACTACACCTAGTTCTGGTTGCCCGACTATCAGAAGGATATTATTAAGCTGGAGAGGGTTCAGAAAAGATTTACCACTATATTGCCAGGAATGAAGGGTTTGTGTCATATGAGAGGCTGGCTAGGCTCGGACCTTTTTGCCAGAATACAGGAGGTTGAGCGTCAACGTTATAGAGGCTTATAAGATCATGACGGGTATAAGATAAGGTGAATGGCAGGTGCCTTTTCCCTAGGGTGAGGGATTTCAAGACCAGGGGGAACATTTTTAAGGTGAGAGGAGAAAGATTTGAAAAGACATAAGGAACTTTTCCTACACTGAGAGTGGTTCATTTGTGGAAGTGATGTACATACAGTTAGAACATTTAAAAGACATTTGGATGAATACATGAATAGGATTGTTTGGAGAGATATAGGCCCCGCGCAGAGAGCTGGGACGAGTTTCGTTTGGATTTATGTTCGGCATGGACTGTTTGGATCAATGGGTCTGTTTCTGTTCTGTATGTCCCTATGACTCTAAGCATCTAAAAGAGAAAGATAGATTAAATATTTTAAGTAATGCCTTCATTAGTATTGTGGTTAAATTGAGAAAGCTGCTTTCTGTCTTCACTCAATATTTACACGCTGATTAATATTCCTAGTGCAATCATACAGCATGCATTGGATATATTTAATAGGATTATTGCTATACCAAATATGAAAATTGCTTTTGCAATGTTTGTTGAACCTATCCTGACAGAAGCATTTAGCAGCTCCTCCAATGCATTCAAACCCAACCCACAATTTACAGCACCTCCTCTGGCTGCTACCATGGCAACACTCGAATATCCAGTAAGCAAACCACATATAATCCACAATCAGGTCATCAAACAATAAACACAATTACCCAAAGTGCAAACACTGAAAGAAATACACAGAGAATTTAAATTAATTTACATATAGGTGTTAAGTTTTCAACACATACAACATTTTTAAATGAGACGTCAAGGACATTGTAAAATTACTGTTAAACAGAAACAATAAACTATTCTTCACAAAAAAACCCCAAGTAATGAGGTGATAAAATTATATATATATATGCTACAATATAAGGCAAATATTAATAATGCTTGGCAACATAAACTACATAAAGAAAGTCATTACTTAAGAAAGGTGGTAGGGACAAGCCAGGGAACTACAGACCAGTGAGCCTGACGTGGGTGGTGGGCAAGTTGCTGGAGGGAATCCTGAGGGACAGGATGTACATATATTTGGAAAGGCAAGGACTGATTAGGGATGGTCAACATGGCTTTGTGGGTGGGAAATCATGTCTCACAAACTCGATTGAGTTTTTTGAAGAAGTAACAAAGAGGATTGATGAGGGCAGAGCGGTAGATGTGATCTATATGGACTTCAGTAAGGCGTTCGACAAGGTTCCCCATGGGAGACTAGTGAGCAAGGTTAGATCTCATGGAATACAGGGAGAACTGGCCATTTGGATACAGAACTTGCTCAAAGGTAGAAGACAGAGGGTGGTGGTGGAGGGTTGTTTTTCAGACTGGAGGCCTGTGACCAGTGGAGTGCCACATGGATTGGTGCTGAATCCACTACTTTTCGTCATTTATATAAATGATTTGGATGTGAACATAACAGGTATAGTTAGTAAGTTTGCAGATGATACCAAAACTGGAGATGTAGTGGACAGCGAAGAAGGTTACCTCGGATTATAACGGAACTTGATCAGATGAGCCAATGGGCTGAGGAGTGGCAGATGGATTTTAATTCAGATAAATGTGAGGTGCTGCATTTTGGGAAAGCAAATCTTAGCAGGACTTATACACTTAATGGTAAGGTCCTAGGGAGTGTTGCTGAACAAAGTGACCTCAGAGTGCAGGTTCAAAGCTCCTTGAAAGTAGAGTCGCAGGTAGACAGGATAGTGAAGGAAGTGTTTTGTATTGTTTCTTTATTGGTCAGAGTACTAAGTACAGGAGTTGGGAGGTCATGTTGTGGCTGTACAGATCATTGGTTTGGCCACTTTTGGAATATTGCATGCAATTCTGGTCTCCTTCCTATCGGAAGGATGTTGTGAAACTTGAAAGGGTTCAGAAAAGATTTATAAGGATGTTGCCAGGGTTGGAGGATTTGAGCTACAGGGAGAGGCTGAACAGGCTGGGGCTGTTTTCCCTGGAGCGTCGGAGGCTGAGGAGTGACCTTACAGAGGTTTACAAAATTGTGAGGGGCATGGATAGGATAAATAGACAAAGTGTGGGTGTGGGAGTCCAGAACAGAGGGCGTAGGTTTAGGGTGAGAGGGAAAAGATATATAAGGGACCTAAGGGGCAACTTTTTCACACAGAGAGTGGTACACGTGTGGAATGAGCTGCCAGAGGAAGTGGTGGGGCCTGGTACAATTGCAATATTTAAAAGGCATCTGGATGGGAATATGAATAGGAAGGGTTTAGAAAGATGGGGCGGGTGCTGGCAGGTGGGACTAGATTGGGTTTGGATATCTGATCAGCATGGACGGGTTGGACCGAAGGGTCTGTTTCCATGCTGTATATCTCTTTGACTGTATGACTCTAAATGTCAGAAGAAACTCTCCAACAAATTACAAAAGTGACATTTAGGACAACATTTAATGATGTTACAAAACTCATAAAATAAATGACACAGGAAGCAATGAAATTCTAGAGAATGAAAGGATTTAGAAATATGATCAAACTGAATCAAGCAGTGAGTCTGCTGCAGTTCATGCTGCACTTACTTAGTGAGGACAATGGCAGGAGCAAACCAAAATGGTCCACAATCCTCATGTATACTGTGCCAGCATGCTGTAGGCACTAGTCACAGCCAAAAGAAAAGTCAATGGTCCCATGTAGGCTGTGAGATCAGCTGACCCAGGGCCTAATCTGAGTCTGGGAATGGGGCAGCCAAGCAGGAAAAGCAGGTGGGGCAGCAGCCTGTGTGTTTTTTTGGCGTGTGTAAAACCTCAGCACGGCTCCTGCTGGGTCCCTTTTTAAGAATTTTTACAATTTTAGGACTTACCTGATTGTAGCAGTCCTGATAAGTATCTATATATACATTGCATAGAGAGCAGATGATCCCTACACCTACTGCATTCAGAATATTCATTGTCTGGCTCAGGTCCTAAAACAGGCTTTATTATCTCTTTGACAGATTCATGAGGCCACTAACTGGATTTTCAAAGTAGGATCAGCAAACCCCCAACACATTGATGAATTTCTGGTCTTGACTGCGTGTCTGATACTGTTTTTAGATGTAAATGGACTGGATGGGCAGGAGGTGAGCTCAGTGCCCAGTTAGAGATGCCGAGCAGATCCAGGATGTGGGAACTGCCAGTCCGGTGTCAATGACAAGAACAGTAGCAATCATATTAGAAAGTGCTGCTACCTTGCTTAGGACAACAGTTCATTAAAGGGCGAGGAGGTTAAAGATGGTACAAAGTGATCATGGACACAAAGCCATGGTACACCGTCGAACTCGGCACTAATTGACAACACGTTCAAAGTAGCAGAAATGATTGCATTCTCTTCTGGTGGTGGCAAGCCAAAAATAAATTGTTTTACTGCCAGCCATGTAGATGAAAATTTGCAATAATGTTCCTTGACACATCAAAGGAACTCAAAGCTATTAAAGCAAGCTTCAGCTAGGGAATACCCATATTCAGGATATTTTAAAGCAATGTTACACAAACCATGAATCTTACCTTTAGGACATAATTTAAATGCCAATGAAGGAAAAGTGAATTTGAAGGACAGCTGAGACATAATTAACTCTTCTATACATAGAATATGAAATTAATCAATCCTATAAGCTTAGTAACAGTGTATAAACTTTCTCACTGTGTGATATTATGGTAAAATATATAGCATTAAATGATGCATAGTCTGATATTTGCCAAATACACCAATATATCATAAGCATAAAATTATATATATGTGTATTTACATTCTTGTGACTTTTTATGTGCTTTTTTCTTATCAGAAATTTACCTCAATTGAGCAACATATCAAATTAAATAATATTAATGAATGCATGGAACAGCACCAACCTCTGTACATGACCTTCTTCAATCTCACAAAGGCTTTCAACTCTGTAAACCATGATGGAACCTGCAGAAATTCATTGCCTGCTTCATGATGACTATGAGTTATGATCTTCACCAATGGACCCAACATAGAACCAATATGAGTACAACCTGGGGTTAACAAGGCTCTGTCATTGCACAAACACTCTTCTCTATTTTCTTCTTCTCAACAATCCACCACATCTCCGTGAAGTTCCCTGCCAAAGTGGATGGGATGAGTGGGAAACTGTTCAACCCTCAATGGCTCCAGGTCAAAACCAACATGGCCAACTTCTGTCATTGAGCTGCATGTGCACATGCTCAGAGACTGAGCTACAAACCAGACCACCCACAGCCTCATCACCTCTAGCGATCTCCCAGCCACAGCCTCCAACCTCATTGTCCGTGATTCCTGCACTGCCCGTTTCTGCATCCTACCGAAGATTCACAAACCTCACTGTCCCAATTGAGCCATTGTCTCAGCCTGCGCCTGTCCCACTAAACTCATCTCTTCCTACTCAACACTATCCTGTCCCCCTTAGTCCAGGAACTCCCCACCTCCGATCGTGACACCACCCACGCCCTTCACCTCCTCCATGATTTTCATTTCCCCGGCCCTCAACGCATTATCTTCACCATTGACATCCAGTTCCTGTACACACCGATCCATCACAACAAAGGTCTCCAAGCCCTCTGTTTCTTCCTCTCACACCATCTCAATCAGTACCCTTCCACCGACACCCTCATCTGCTGGCTGAACTGATCCTCACCCTCAAAAACTTCTCCTTCCAATCCTCCCAATTTTTCCAATCCAAAGGGGTAGCCATGGGCACCCACATGGGACCCAGCTATGCATGACTGTTTGTTGGATATGTGGAATAGTCCATCTTCCGCAGTTACACCAGCACCACCCCCACCTGTTCCTCTGCTACATCAATGACTGTATCGATGCCACCTCATGCTCCCAAGAGGAGGTTGAACCTTATTAACCTTCATCAACCTTATCAACACCTTCCACTTGACGTCAAATTCACCTGGACCATCTTGAACAACTCCTTCCCCTTCCTGGACCTCTCCATCACCGTCTCCCACAAGCCCACCAACTCCCACAGCTACCTAGACTACACCTCCTCCCACCCTACCTCTGTAAAACGCCATCCCTTATTCCCAATTCCACCTCAGAAATTCCCAGTTGGCCTCCTGCCTCCATGATTGCAACTTCCCTTCCCATGTGGTTGCCGATGCCCTCCAGCGCATCTCCTCCACTTCATGCACCACCAGCCTTGAACACCACCCCTCCCAATGCAACAATGACAGAACCCCCTGTCCTCACCTTCCACCCCACCAACCTTTGCATACATCACATCATCCTCCGCCATTGCTACCACCTC
The DNA here is from genome assembly GCF_047496795.1 of Chiloscyllium punctatum. Classification (NCBI taxonomy): domain Eukaryota; kingdom Metazoa; phylum Chordata; class Chondrichthyes; order Orectolobiformes; family Hemiscylliidae; genus Chiloscyllium; species Chiloscyllium punctatum. The sequence goes on from NC_092777.1 coordinate 41,032,625, forward strand.
CAAACAGACCCCACCACTAAAGATATATTTCCCACACCACCCCTATCAGCGTTCTGGAGAGACTATTCCCTCCACAACTCCCTTGTCAGGTCCATGCCCCCCACCAGCCCACACCCCAATCCTGGCACCTTTCTCTGCCACTGCAGGAAGTGCAAAACCTGTGCACACACCACTTCCCTCACCTCCAACCAAGGACCCAAGAGATCCTTCCACATCCGTCAGAAATTTACCTGTACCTTATCAATGTAATCTACCGCATCCGTTGCACCCGATGTGGTCTCTTCTACATCTGGGAGACAAGACGCCTTCTTGTGGATCGTTTCAGGGAACATCTCTAGGACACCCTGACCAACCAACCCCACTGCTCCATGGCAGAACACTTCAACTCCCCCTCCCACACCATCAAGGACATGCAGGTCCTGGGCCTCCTCCATCACCATACCATTACCACCCAACGCCTGGAGAAAGAACGCCTCATATTCTGCTTTGGGATCCTGCAATCACACGGGATAAATGTGGATTTCAACAGCTTCCTCATTTCCCCTCCCCCACATTATCCCAGTTCCAAGCCTCCAACTCAGCACCACCCTCCTGACCTGTCCACCACTTCCCTCTCTGACCCATAACCTTCTCCCTCACCTTCATCCACCTATATCTTTCTCAGCTACCTACCCACAATCCTACCCCCCTCTCATTTATCTCTCAGGCCCCGCCAGCAAGCCTCAATCCTGATGAAAGGCTCATGCCCGAAATGTGATTCTCCAGCTCCTCAGATGCTGCCTGATCTACTGTGCTTTCCCAGCACCACCCTCTTGACTACGAACCATGATTGACAAATTCACCAAGAATTATAAGAGAGTGGACGGCATGGTGGCACAGTGGTTAGCACTGCTGCCTCACAGCACCAGAGACCTGGGTTCAATTCCCGCCTCAGGCGACTGACTGTGTGGAGTTTGCACGTTCTCCCCGTGTCTGCGTGGGTTTCCTCCGGGTGCTCCGGTTTCCTCCCACAGTCCAAAGATGTGCAGGTCAGGTGCATTGGCCATGCTAAATTGCCCGTAGTGTTAGGTAAGGGGTAGATGTAGGGGTATGGGTGGGTTGCGCTTCGGCGGTCGGTGTGGACTTGTTGGGCCGAAGGGCCTGTTTCCACACTGTAAGTAATCTAATCTAATCTAATCTAAACATTTGGAAAAGATTTCACTCCTGTCACATAACACTGCTCTCGCAAACATCAAGATCCACAATGGTCCCAGGATGATGTGGATCATACCTTTGGAGCCTCGTCTTGGTGTAAGTAGATATTAGCAATGCAATTTAACATCAATTCCAATGTGCCAGTGCAGCCTTCAGATGCCTGAGAAACAAAGTGCTTGCAGCCCAAAACCTCAAATTCAGCACCAAGCTCATGGTCTACAGAGTAGTGGTGGCCCCCTTCCTGTATGCATCAGAAACATGAACCATGGACAACAGATACATCGACCCCCTGGAGAATTCACTCTAGTGTCTTTGCAAAAAGTCTGCAAATCCACAGGCAAGATTGGGGTAACAATGTGAGTGCCCTCTCCTTGTTCAATATCCTCAGTATCAAGGCATCCACGCACAATCGGCTGTGATGGCAGGCCACATTGTCTGATTGCCACACACAAGACTTTATTCTGAGCTCTGCAATGTTAAGCCATCACTCGGAGGGCAAAGGAAGCATTACAAAGACACCCTGAGAGTATTCAGTAAGCAGTCCAAAACTATACACGTTGCTCTACATGCAGTTTTGCCATCCGTTGTACAATTATCATATATATCTTATATATTCCATCCCCCTTGCAGTAAAGAAAAACATTCTGTTTGCCTTCCTAATTCCTTGCAGAACCCGCCTGGTACCTTTTTTGAGAATTATGTACAAGGACTCATTGATAAAGCTGGAAAGAATGGATGGTTATTATTCCAAGTGTTCTTATGTCTTTATGATAACGGATTCTAAAATAACTATATGGTTTGTTTTTTGATGTGCAGATTGCAGGTCCTAAAGTACAATGACAAAACCAGTATAATACTTGGAAATAAAAATAATGCTCACACCGCAGGAAGTTCCAAGATGAGTCAAACTGTGTGCATCAATCACATTTCATTGGATTTTCCTTGTGGGTGCAGAATAAACACTGATTTCTTCAATGTTAGACATGTGCAAAAAAGTTGGGGTTTTTTTGTTTGTTTTCCCCTATGGGATAATCACTTCTACTTTTATACACCATGGGACAAAATGTATCTAAGACTGCAATATTTACATCTGCTTTGTCAAGGCAATAGCTTTATGACCAATACAAGGGGCAATTGTCTGTCATTACTGATTAGTAAATGCACTCACTTGAAAACTATTGCCTGTTAATGGTAGGTAGTGGGCCATTGATATCTCCTGCAGAGGTAGAGACGGACGACATCGGGATGATGCCCACTCTGCAGGAGTAGCAGGTCAGTGTGTATGACGTCACCAGCAAGCGCACCACCCTGTCAGTGACGTCAGACAACGGATGTGATGTCAGACCGTTCGCAGTCCGGCAATGGCGAGCTAGAGCCGAGGAAGGAAGGGGGAGAGAGAGTCATTCGAATCCGATGCAATCCTGCGTGCAGGCGGCCAGAATGACAATAAAACCCGGTGGAGCATAATCTACGGCGTTTAACGTGTCGTCTGGTGCGGATATTGTCGGGGTGCGTTTGGAAAGGAGCGAGAAAAGTGTTGGTGAAAATCCCTCTGTCAGAGAGACTGAGAACAGACAGACACACAGAGGGAGAGAAATAGAGTTTCCCTGAGTAACCGGGTTAAAATCAAACTCACACAGTGGGCACCGGGCGAAACCCATCATGGAACTCAGAGTGGGAAACAGGTACCGACTCGGCAGGAAAATCGGCAGCGGCTCCTTCGGAGATATTTACCTGGGTAAGAACTGAGAATGGATATTAGGAACAAAATAAGAACGAGAATAGTCCTCCTCATCACAACACAGCTTTAAAAAAGCAGTCTGTTCAACATATTTAGTGTTGTGTCACTGGTCTCCCGTGGGAAAGAACATTGTAATAGTTGAGAAAGAAAAGCTGTCATTCACATAGTCAATCTCCATATCCACAAAATGTTTCTTGGGAAGATTATGATTCTCAGGGATCACATATAGAAAGAGCTGACTATTAGATAATGTCCAGGGTTCATTTCGCCAGAACAGATGGACTCTTCCATCAATCCAAAGGCTAGGATATTACACATTTCAACCCAGCAACAAAGAAATCGTGAAAGAGGAGCATAACCAACATAGCTGCTTTTTTTTAAAAAAAACCCAGCTGATCTATGAAGTAATGCTCCTGGGAATACATGGTGTGGGAATTGAGAGAGGAAGTGATTGAAATCTTCAATATTTCCCAGTAATGTGAATGCAAATCAAAAATTATCAATTACCAAGTGGATGATAGTGCTGTATGAAGAAGGGGCTGATTCAAAGTAATTGTTTTGGTAGTGCTAAAGTAGTGAATTGTGGGAGGTTGGTAAACAATCGGGTATATTTCCTGGTGAAAATCATTCAACAGGAGCTAGGAATATCCATTGTTCTTATACAAGCCACAATAATTGTACTTGGGTTAAAGTTAGGAAGTGTAATCATCGATAAATCTTTGTGAAAAGGCAATTAATCATTTAAATGTTGAACATCTAGGGGTGGGTACATGGGCATGAGCCTTAACACCTTTGTAACTTAAGGTGCTTAGAGTTTCACATATAGGACTGCTGTCAGTGTTATCATGGAAAGATCACAGTTACCATCACTTTTCCTGTGTGGAGATTGTTCATTTTTGGTGTTGTCAGCAGGAGACCTAGAATTAACATCTCATCTAGGTATTTCTTGAAATGCATTAACAATAGTTGGAGTTATAAACAATTGCAAGGAATATTATTTTAAGATTTGATTGTTTTAATTCTTGCTTGAATCAAATTGATCTTTTATTTTAGCTGAGTTTATCACTGGAATGGAAAATAGTCAAATTAAATATTTGAGAAGGATGAAGTCTCTTAACACAAGCAAAGTACTGCAGATGCTGACAGTCTGGCTGTATTTTCCACCGTCTAATTTTTTAATCTCAGTACTTGAAAATAGTGACTTGCAACCATGTGGGAGAGCTTAACTTTATGTTAATCAGCTGTACAAACAGCAGAACTGCACAAACTGATATCCAATCAACTATTTGTGATAATTAGAACAATTGTTTTGTGTATAGTCAGTAGAAATTAGCCTCTGACAATGCAAACAATAGTGGAACAGCAATTAGATATTTTCAGCAATAACACCAATATTACTAGAATCACTGTCTTGTCAGTTTCACTTCGATAATGAATACTGATTCTTAAGTCCTAAATGTGTATTGCTGATTTCAACATTGGCAAAATGTAATCACTTTTGGGGAAAACATTAATCTGTTATGGATTTTAAATATTCTAAAATAAATTGGAAACTTTTGTTGATATGAAAAAGTATCTTCTTCCACCAGATGCTGTTTTAGATAGCTGCTGTGATGACTTTCCTTGTACTGCTGTAATATAAATGCATTGATATTGTTACGCCTTAAAGAGCTCAGAAGGATCTTGGGTTTGGTAATTTTCCAGAACTATTCTGAAGGCAGTAGTGCTGCTGCTGAAAGCTCTTGCTCTGATAGTGAAACTTTCCAGGCACTTTGTTCCCAGTTTTCTAATGCTGTCACTGCACTGAAATCTTGCTGAAAACGAGTGGGGTGATGTTTGGGTGAATTTTCAAGAGCACCATATTTCTACCTTATCTCTCATTTCCTTCTGAATTCACATTGAAACCATTTCCAAATTTTGTCTGGTCCTGTTTATGAACAATGATTAAGGCTTGCATTGTTTCAGGAAATGAATCATCCACTATTACACAAATATGCCCCAGGTCAATGAGTGCTTGGTGAACAAACTCAAATGTATAGTGGAATCAATTTCTCCTTTTAAATAATAAACAGAAAACTCCAGTATAGGGAATTTTATTATGGTCATACTTAGGGTCATCTGCATTATTTGCACCTTCTTAGAGGTTCCAATGATTGATCTCTTCTTTTTAGTATTTTGGGAACTAATTATGCCTTTTTTTGTTTTGATATACTGTCTTTTGCCATTTTATGCCCAACCCGTTTCCTTTACACAAGGAATATATGTTGCATGATCTCCTATGTCTGTGTCTACATATTCTACAATCTTAGTCTTTTGGTGGGGGAAGTCTCCACTTGTTTAAATGGCAGCCTAGATCATTCCTAAATTTCTTTTTTTATCAAAATTTGGTGTAGAATTCCTGATGAAATTGAGTCTGTTTCATGGTTGGAATATACTTTAAAAAGCATAGTTTTAAGAATCAATTTTCAGTATGTTCTTGGTTGGATTCTCCTTTTTGTCGTGACTTGTGCATTGCCTGTCACTTCCCCCTCCCCCTCAAGGCCTTGATTCCTTTGTTTCTTTGTCCTGAAGCTGTATTGTGTAATTTGTTTTATAAAACACTGTTCAGATGGATTTAGAGAAAGTGCAAGAACTAGTTTTTGTTGATGAAACCCGTCTAAAAGACCTAGTTAGTTTCAAATGAGAACACAAACATCATTGAATATCAAAGTGCTTTATTTTGTGTTTTTATTTTCAATTTTCTTTATTGTTTTGAAGAAAAATGTTGTACTTGGTAGATAGATCTCAAAAGCAGAAGTACCCTGCAAGTCCTATTTAAATTCTGAACTCAGTCCAGCTGATGCTAAACAGCACTTTGTAATATCATTTGAATGTGACTGACAATCTTGTGCCATCTGGACATTAATGGATTGTATTCTTTTTCTTTAAACAAAAATTATACTGCTTGAGGTTGTATTTTCTTTTATGTGCAATTAGCAAAGTGAGCAGCTTCAGAACAAAATCAAAATTAGATTGTAAGCTTTTGCAAGTAAAATTGGTTTTCGAAAATATCTCTAAGGGTGAAGTTTTGATCCATTTTATTTAGGAAAATAAAGAAATTGGGAACAACCTTTTGCACCCCCCTCCTAGAATGTTGGGAGATTTTTTTCAAGCAGACTTGAACCTCATTGGAAATAAGAACAAAAAGTGCTGGAAAAAAACTTAGCAAATTTGTCAGCATCTCTGGAGAGAAATACAATAATGTTTTGCGTCATATTGGACTTCTACTTTCTGTTTTTATTTCAGATCTCCAGCATGTACAGTACTTGCTTTTATTTGAACCTAACTAGCCCCACTTATCAGTTTTTAGAGCAAACCACTATGGAAGTCAGACGACTCTGATTTACTGCCTTCTGTTTCATCTGGGTAGGGTTGCCTTTCATTTGATCTTGGAACTTGAACTTGGTTCAGGCATTGCCAGATGCTTTGCCACAACTATTTGGTATGAATCCAGTGGTTGAAGAGGCAGAGTTGTGCAGATGACTTCCCTTTGTTGTTTTACCAGTACATGAATTTTGCATCCCTAATTTTGCACCGGAGTTTGATGTTTTTCCAATCATTGTACTTGTGGGTTATTAATTTCCAATTTGCCGACATCTAAAATGTTAAATTCTTGCCCTTGTCTTAGAACCCTTTCTGGACTTGTCCTCTGCCACTCTATTCTGATATCCTTTGGTGCTCACATTTTCCAATCTGTTGATTTTGGTGTTTTTGTAAAATGTTTACTGAAAAGAATACATCTTCAATTTATTGAAGATTTGTGATGAAATAGCCTGAAATAGAAGTCATTCAATTAAGTTATCTCCTGAGAGCAACTCTGCTAAGAACACACAACTTGAAATGTGATTTGAGTTTTCTGTTAAATAGTTTGACCCACAAAGCTGCAGTGTGAAATGTTCAAGCAAGCTTGTTTATACTTAAAGGTGATTTGTGCCGTGTTTTGTCTGACGCCTTCAAATGCCCCAATCTTTCCTTTTTGAGAACAGTAGTGTGTGAAACTGATGTCATAACATGTCTACTGAAGTCATTTGACACATGACACAGGCGGGAAGCAAAGTGGCAATTGCTCTTTTTGGAAGTGTGTTTGTCTCCAAGCAAAGTTATTGTTTTGGACAAATGGGAAGGCTGCTTCTCCAGATATGCATGGGTGGGTGGCTTCCATTTGTTTCACTTCCTACCATGGGTGTCAGCATACACTTGAACCTTTGTAGCTCTTAGAAGTCCCTCCCAAAACAGGGGTCGCATAAAAGTGAATTGCTGGCATGAGTCTGGGTAGCTGCCATTTAGAAGAGTAAAAAGAAAATAACACTGGTAATTCATATCAATGCACCAGTGTATTGAATAATATAACTGGACAAAAATGCTTTCAACCATAAAGCATATTTAAAAACAATAAGCTTGCTTTTGGGCATCTGATGCAAAGCATTCATCAGGTATGTTCTGAGTTGTTTTGGTTGTGGCATTATCATAAATGTCCTGCACTGGCTCAAATACGACAATTTTAATTTCTGAATTATTCCCCCTACTACTGTGCTGAAGTGCCATAATGAAAGCTTGTGTTTAATCAGCCCACTGCTGAAACTCTGGGACCGATAGTGCGGCATCAAAGTATTTTGTCATCTCTGAGCAATCTTGGCTCTCTATCACATTGCTAGACTTTTTTGTTGCATGAAGTGGCAACGCCAACAAGTTTTGTTCTAAAATTTTTGTTGGGCTCTGATTTGCTCCACAAATGAATAGATACATGTTACGTTTCTGGTGAGATACCTACTCTAATGACTTTCAAGCCAATACAGCCGCCTTAACCTTCGGCCAGTGGTTGCTCCCTGTTCTCATAGCACATTTGGTCTGTTAGTTTGAAATTAGCTTTGCACTTCATGTATTTTGTGAGTAGTCTCATTTTTTTTTTTGCCACTCAGGAGTTTGCTCTTTGAGACTTCTTTTAAATTCCTGTGGATTTAGGTTGGTTAATGCAATTAATGTACATTTGGCTGAAAACGTGGGTTCACTTACATGGCATCTGTATGTGAACACATGATTTTGGGGGCCAGTAAAATGACCATCTTATGTTAGTTGAATTATGAGCACCATCTGTAGCATGTATGAAATTTCACCGATAAAAATGCCAGGAGTCCACTTGGTTGTCTTGATGTCAGGAACGAGAAAGATACAAGAAGATAAGCAGCAATAAATTTAAATAGTGCATGCCTTTCTAAAAGTCCATTCCACTTTTTTGATTACTCTCTGACTTAATTAATAGTTACTTTTCCACTTGATCTTCCGTTCAAATATCTGCTTGTTCCGCTCGCTGTTCAAATGTGCAAAAATAGAACTATAAAGCTTATTGGTGTGCATATTATTGAAATGAAGGGTATAGTTGAAGAACAGTTGCTTAAATTTGGTCTAATTGCTTTCAGTGTTATGCTTAAGTATTGATAATGGGTGAGCATGTTTTAACCACTTGTGTTCTTATACATGATGTTTTACATGAGAACAGGAAGTTAAATGTGATCCTCTTTAGTTAGAGGAATTAATTACTGTCTTGAGACACCAGCAAGGAGAATGATGTGTTGTGAAACATATTTTTCATCAAATGGACCTCAACAAGATGATTGTGTATAATTGACTCAGTGTTTACTCACTGTTAAATAACAAAAATATGCAGTGGAACTTCCTAACCCTAAGTTTACAGAATGAAAAGAACTGCATTTATATAGCATTCTTCCTGAGACCAGCAAATATCTTAAAGTACTTTTCCAGCCAACAAAGCACTTTTCAAGTGTAATAGATGTTGAAACATAGGAAACCCAGCAAGCTCTCTCAAACAACAAGAAGATAATAACTAGATCATTTGTTTTAGTGCTGTTAGGCATTGACCACAACACCAGTGATGGTTATGAGCAATGCTTTGGAATAGTGCTTGCTTTGGAATAGTGCTTGCTTGCTCCCTTAGTGCTGCACTGGAGAGTCAGCCATGATTTTTGTGCTCGTACCCTGGAATGGGGCTTGAACCCAGAATCTTGTGATTCAGAGGTGAGAATTCTACCACAAATGAGTCTTATGCCTTTAAATATTTGTAACTTCAGAGAAGATTTATTTTCACTATGTTACTAATCTGTTCTACCACAGCATGGAAAAATTGTAGCTCCTGACCTTGAGCAACAGTTCAGCATTAACTAATGCACTTCAGAGACGTGGCTAGAATAAAGCCCTCTGCGTAACCCCACATATTTTATGCAAATTTTAATGAACTTTTACTAAGTTGTATTGTCAGAGACATGGGAGAAATAATTGCCCTCTGCCTTAATCATTGGATGGTGTAGGGAGGATAAGGGTAAAAGAGAAGTCATGAGGAAGCTGATTTGATTTAAATCATATGTTAGCCTTTATACTCAAAATGCCGCGACACATGGGTCACTTGCATGATTGTCTCAAAAACAGTGTGTTATTTTTAGTTACTCCATCAAAATTTCAATGCCTTTTAGAACAAATAACCAGCATTTTGTTTTAAATCGTTAGACATTTGAACAATGAAACGTTGCAAAGGAGAGAGTATAATTTCACATTGGTATACAACGGTTTCAGCAATAATTCTTCCTCCGTCATAATGAAATCCAAAGTGTGCTAATGTCATTCCTGTTTAGTAATATTGTATTACAACCTTCAACCTGGTTATAATTTATTTGAGTTATTACTGGCCGTAAGCTGCACTTCTTCCTACTGATGTAGATGTAATCTGGCCTGTCCATTTGTTTTGTACCCGGCATTTGGGATTTAATTCTGGAATGCTGTTTTTTAAGCTGTGATTTGCAAAATCAATGCAGCCTACTTAATGGATCTTCATTTTCCTGAGCATCACCCTTGCGTTCTCAGTTGTCAGCTTCAATTTCTAACAGTCTACTGTATTTTTTTTAACATTACTAAAATCTCCAAAGAATGATTTTTTTTCTATCCAAGATTTTGGGACTGCTGTTTAAGGATGACTTTACAGTTGATTTTAAAAGAACTGTACTTGGGGAGTGAAAGATGGAAACAAATATCCAACTGTTGTATTTCAGTAAATCTTAAATTGAGCAACAAATGGTGTGTTTTTTTAAATGAAGGGAACTCCAAATTTTAGGATATCCCTCCTTCCTTTTATTTTTCAGCAAAATAAAAATTGCCTTTAAAATCTTTACCACTCACGACAGCATACCAAGACTTTGTGTGAACTGTACTTCGTGTGCAACTTAGGAAGGAAATAAAACTGACAGCTAAGCTGGAACATTGCAGAAGTTTTAGTTAAATCAACTTATTACTGGTATAATACAAATGTGAAATGTTTTGATTCTTTCTAAACAATGTGAATCACTCTAATGCCAAGCATAGTTCTGTCTAGTTTCTTGAGTTGAATCTGTAGATTTTAAAAAGAAAATGAATGTTACACTGAAAAAACTCTGTTTGAAATCCAAATTGCAGAGCCACTGCAAAGAAGTATTGATTATTTAGTATCATTTTTAAAAATTAATTCACAGGCTGAGGGCATTGCTGACTAGGCCAGCATTTATTGCCCATTCTTAATTGCCCAGAAAACAGTTAAGAGTCAACCCCATTGCTGTGGGTCTGGAGTCACAAGTAGGCTAGACCAGACAAGTATGACAGTTTCCTTCCCTTAATTATGTTAGTGAACCTGGTGGGCTTTTCTGACAGTTGAGAATGAATTGATTCATGGTTGTCGTTAGACTCTCAATTCAAGATTTTTATTGAATTCAAGTTCTTTAATACTAAGACCATAAGACATAAGTTTGTGAGAAGATTTGTAGCTCGGTGCTGGTTGTTGTGGTTCTGTTCGCCGAGCTGGGAATTTGTGTTGCAGACGTTTCGTCCCCTGTCTAGGTGACATCCTCCGTGTTTGGGAGCCTTCTGTGTTGTTTCCTTCGGCATTTATAGTGATTTGTCTCTGCCGCTTCTGGATGCCAGTTCCAGCTGTCCACTGCAGTGGTCAGTGTATTGGGTCCAGGTCGATGTGTTTGTTGATAGAATCTGTGGATGAGTGCCATGCCGCTAGGAATTCCCTGGCTGTTCTCAGTTTGGCTTGTCCTATAATGGTAGTGTTGTCCAAGTCGAACTCATGTTGCTTGACATCTGTGTGTGGCTACTAAGGATAGCTGGTCATGTTGTTTTGTGGCTAGTTGGTGTTCATGGGTAGAGATCTTTAGCTGTCTTCCTGTTTGTCCTATGTAGTGTTTTGTGCCATAAGACATAGGAACAGAAATTACGCCATTCAACCCATCAAGTTTGCTCTGCCATTCAATCATGGCTGATAAGTTTCTCAACCCCATTCTCCTGCTTTCTCCTCATAACCCTTGATCCCCTTGACAATCAAGAACCAATGTATCTCCATCTCAAATGTACTCAATGACCAGGCTCCACAGCCTACTGTGGCAGTGAATTCCATAGATTCATCACTCTCTGGTTGAAGAAGTTTCTCCTTCTCTGTTCTAAAAGGTATTCCCTTTACTCTAAGACTGTGCCCTCGGGTCTTAGTCTCTCCATCCACTCTGTCCAGGGCATTCAGCAAGTTTCTATTGGATTCCCTCTCATCCTTCTCAACTCCATCAAGTATAGACCCAGAGTCCTCAAAAGTTCCTTAATTGTTAAGCTTTATATTCCTAGGACCATTCTCATGGACCTCCTTTGAACACAAGGAGGGCCAATACATCCTTCCTGAGATATGGTGCCCAGTACTCCAAATGTGGTCTGACCAGAGGCTTATAGAGCTTCAGAAGTGCAACCCAGCTTTTATATTCAAGTCCCCTTAAAATTAATGCCATTGTTGCATTTACCTTCCAAACTACTGACTCAACCTGCAAGTTTACCTTGAGACAATCCTGGACTAGAACTCTCAAGTCTCTTTGCACTTCAGACTTCTGAATTTTCTCCCCATTTAGAAAATAGTCCATGCCTGTCGTCTTCCTACTAAGGTGCATGAGCTCACACTTTCCCATGTTATACTCCATCTGCCATTTCTTTCCCCACTCTCGTTACCAGTTCAAGTCCTTCTGCAGCCTGCCCACCACCTCAATGCTACCTGTGCCTCTACCTATCTTTGTATTGTTGGCAAACTTAGCCAGAATGTCATCTGTTCCTTCATCATTAATATAGAAAGTAAAAAATTGTGGTCCTAACCCTGAGCCTTGTGGAATATCACTTGTCACCATCTGCCATCCTGAAAAAGACCCTTTTATCCCCACTTTCTGCTGGACAGCCAGGCTTCTATCCATGCTTTGACTTAACACCATGGACCCTTATCTTACTCAGCCTCCTGTGTGGCGCCTTGTCAAAAGCCGTCTTGAAGTCCAGGTAGATAATATCCGTTGGCTGTCCTTGGTCTAACCTGCTCATTACTTCCTCAAAGGATTCTAGCAGATTTGTCAGGCATGACCTCCCCTTGATGAAACCATACTGACTTCGTCCTATCTTACCAAACATTTCCAAGTATTCAGAAATCTCATCCTTCACAATGGATTCCAGCATCTTACCCAAGACAGAAGTTAGGCTAATCAGTCTATAATTTTCTGTCTTTTGCCGTTCTCCCTTTTTCAATACGGGTGTCATGTTAGTGGTTTTCTAGTCCTCTGGGACCCTATCTGATTCTAGTGATTCCTGAAAAGTCACCACTAACTCCTCCACTATCTCTTCAGCTACCTCCCTTTGAACTCTGGGGTGTAGTCCATCTGGCCCAGATGATTTATCCACCTTCAGGTTATTCAGTTTTTCTGGCACCTTCTGTTTGGTGATGGTCACCATACTCAGCTCCGCCCCTGATTCTCTTGATGTTTTGGGATATTGCTCGTGCCTTCCACCATGAAGACTGATGCAAAGTAAGTGTTCAGTTCCTAAGCCATTTCCTTGTTCCCCACTACTATCTCTCCAGTGTGGTTTTCCAGCAGCCCAATGTCCACTTTTGCCCCTCTTTTGTCCTTAATATAACTAAAGAAACTCTTACGGGTTTTCCTTTCTATTACTGGTTATTACTCATATTTAATCTTCTCCCTCCTTATTTCATTTTCTGTTGCCCTCAGTTGGTCTTTGTAAGCTTCCCAATCCTCTGGTTTCCTACTGTGCTTTTTCATGTTATATGCCGCCTTGTTTGTGTTTATGCTATCCCTGACTTCTCTCGTCAGCCATAACTGCTTCGACCTCCCTGTACCATGCTTCTTTTTCCTCAGGATGAATCTCTGCTGTGTCTCCTGAATTGCTTCCAGAAACTCCTGCCATTGATGTTCTACTGTTTTTCTTGCTAGGCCCCTCTCCCAGACAGTTCTACCCAGCTCCTCCCTCATGCCTCTGTCGTTATCTTTATTCAGCTGTAATACCATTACCTCTGATTCTATCTTCTATCTCTCAAATTGTAGAGTAAATTCAATCTTATTATGGTCACTGCTTCCTAAGGGTTCCTTCACCTTAAGCCCTTTCATCAAGTCTGCCTCATTGCACAACACTAAATCCAATATTGCCTGTTCCCTAGTGGGCTCCACCATAAGCTGCTCCAAAGAGTCGTTTTTTTTTAGATTAGATTAGATTACAGTGTGGAAACAGGCCCTTCGGCCCAACAAGTCCACACTGACCTGCCGAAGTGCAACCCACCCATACCCCTATATTTACCCCTTACCTAACACTACAGGCAATTTAGCATGGCCAATTGCCATTTGTAGACATTCCACAAATTTATTTTCTTGCACACCACTACCAACCTAATTTTCCCAGTCTGCCTGCATATTGAAATCCCCCGTGATCACTAAGTTCGTCATTCCTTTACATCTTTTCTATCTTCTGATGTATCTTGTGCCCCAGTTCCTGACTACTGTTTGGAGTACTATATGTAAATCCAAGGTTTTTTAACCTTTGCGGTTCCTCAATTCTACCCACATGGATTCTGTACCATTTGACCCTACTTCGTTTCTTTTTATTGATTTAGTTTCACTTCTTACAATAAGGCAACCCCACTCCCTCTGGCCTCCTGTCAATCTTTTTGATAGAATGTATATCCTTGAATATTCAGGTCCCAATCCTGATTCCCTTGCAGCCATGTCTTCATGATGCCCACCACGCCATACCTGCCAATTTCGGTCTGTGCCACAAGCTCATTTACCTTATTCCTTACACTGCGTACATTCAGTTATTGACTCTAGAATCTGCACGGAAAAGAAAATACTTACTATGGTGATGTTGCCGCGTGTTCCTCCTTTTGTCACAAATGTGATCTAAATTTGAGTTTATTGCAAAGCTTATAAATCAGACCAGGATTGATCATCAAGGTGAGTTCTTTTTAGTAGGAGTACAAGAACGTGCAATTCTCGTTTATGGTATTTTTCCAAGCATCTAACCTCCTTTAAAAGAAATTTATGAACTGTGCTCTAACCATTGTTTCTGACAGAGAATTTCACTTTGCATGTCGTGATATTTTTCTTGTCTTTGATTTAACTCTTATGATTACATGAGATTTGTGCTGTCTTATTACTTTTCTGGCCGCTAACATAAATAACTTAGCACTACCTTTATCACAACCTCATTCCATTTTAAGGATCTCAACCAGCTCAACCATTGTCCTCAGTGACAAGACCTTCAAGTTTCAAATCTTTCCTCATAATTCTGTCTCCTGATCTATCGTAAAATCCTAGTTAATCCTTTTACTTCACATTTGCACCACTTACACAAAAGTCCAGTTTCTGAGATGAAATTTTCAACCAAATGGTGGCATGATCTAGTACTTATTTTTGGGGTGTTGAATCCCGCCCCCCCCCACCAATCATCAGCTGATTGCAGTCTGTTACTACCAACCCTGCCCCACAACGAGCACAGAAGAAGCCAAAAAGGGTTTTGTTCTGAACAGACATGAGAAGCTGAATAGCCTTCAAATTAGATAGACTTATATCAGAGTGGGTTTGACTTGGTGATGAGCCATTATGTAGGAAGAACCAGGAGTCAGGGCTTAACTTAATGAGATCACCTATTACTCAGGTATTCCAGTATTTTTTTATTGCCATTCCATAATAAGGTGGAATGTATTGTACACACTTCTCAAATTGAAATCTAACTACAGTACTGCATATAGTGTTATTCTCTGATTTCTAAAATGCATTATTTCACAACTTTTAATTGCATTTACAACTTCTACTTGTCATTTTTATTTCCATGGTTTATCATTTCACTTTTCCTTCCCACTTCTAATTTGAAATCTAATTTTAGTACTGTGTTTGTTAGAGCCATAGAATATTACCGTGTGAAGAAAGGCCCTTCAACCCATCATGTCCACACTGGTAATCAAACGCCTATTTACTCTAATCCTGATTCCCAGGACTTGGTCCATAGTCTTGTTTGCTTTGATGCTGCAAGTGATTGCCTAAATAATTAAGTGGTACAATGTTTTTTTCTTTAATGTCCTTTCAGGCAATGAGTTCCAGAGACCCAGTGCCCCCTCAATGGAAAGAAATTCTCCTTAAATCCCCTCTCATATTCCTGTCCCTTATATTAAATCTATGTCTCCCAGTAATTGACCTCTCTACTAAGACTAAATGTTTGCTTCTGTTGTCTGTCTATGCTCCTCAATTTTGTTAACCTTCTCTGTCCAAGAAAGACAACTCTGTTTATGGAGTCTGTCTTCACAGCTGAAACTCTCCAGCCTGGGCAACATCCTGATGAATGTCCCCTCCTTCCTTTCCAGAATAATCATGTCCTTCCTATAATGTGGGAACCTGAACTCTGCACTAGCTGTGGCCGAATCAACACTATATGACTCAATTATAACCAGACTCTCCCATTGGTCCACATGAATCCTTTTATTTTTAAATCAACCTGTTGGAATGTGTCATTAACATCTCCAAGGCATGAACAGTACTTTCCACATCACAAGCTCTCCAAATTTTCTTAACCTTTTTCGGACATGTCATTGATACATTCAGTGCAAGTGGGACTTGAATCCAGATCTATTGACTCAGATGCACTGCCACTGCCATAATACCTTTCTCCGGAACTCCCTTTTTCTAATTCAGCTTGTTCAGAGATGTTATAGACACTTATAGAACCAGTGGTACATGAACCTGTCTCTTCTGGCCCAGAGATTGCAACACTTCCACTGTACCACAACATTCTCACCTTCATAGCATGGGGCAATAACAAAATTGAAGGATAGAGAGGGGAGGTGGAATGGGCTAAATTAAGATGCAGTTGGAAGAGGAAATAATGCAGTCTAGACCTGCAGTGCTCATCTCTCCATACATCTGCAACCAAATTAGCAAATTAACACATTACAACAAATTACAGGCGATCTCAGCTCTTGATATTTTTAAACCAACCTGTTCAGACGTGACACACCTCTGGAACAGGTGTGACTTGAACATAGGCCTTCTGGCTCAGAGGTGGGGATACTGTCATAAACACCAGGTTATTTTTCTTCTTTTGTTGATGTAGTATCTCCTTATATGCCCAGAGTAATGTTTTATTTAATAGATATTTTTAATTGACCTGTTCAGGTATGTTTTGACAGACCTCTGGAGAGTGTGGGACTTGAATCCAGGCCTTCTGGCCAAGAGGTAGGAACATTACCACAGCAGGAGGGGGAAAAATGTACCACCTGCCTAGGATTGTTGATTACCTTAGCCAGGGCCGATTTCAGGAGTAAGCACATGAGGAGGTCTGTTGACCTGGCTACATCCTTTGTCAGGTGTCCAAAGATTACAAACATGGGGCTCAACTGCAGCCAGAAGGATAGCAATAAATTCTTTAAATAACTAAACAAGGGGTGCAGTCTCTGATGGTCAATGTATATACAGTTCACCAACTCCACAATACTGCAAATTATATAGTTTGGCTGGGAGTTTGTGAACCACCTTTATCTACAATTGCATGGGATTGCTGCAAGCAACACAAACTCCACCTCTAGTTGGAAAACAGGAGGCCTCCTGAAGAGAAGGCAAGCGCACGTGCTGCCATGAAATTTTAAACTTTTTAAATTCGTTGGGTCTCACTGGCTAGTCCAACACTTATTGCCCATTCGCAACAGTTTAGAGGGCAGTTAAGCGTCTGTCGTCCCGTTTCTGCCTCAGTCGAAGCAAAACTCTCAGAGACAAAGTATAGTTTTATCTCTTTCATCTTTAATCCAGGCCCTGGAGGGAGAGAGAACGATTGTCCATGTGCACGGAGACATGAGTTCTCGGTCTTCTCGCGAACAGCAATTTCTTAATGAATTATATAGTCACTTACAGGGAGGAGCCTCAAGATAAGGCAGCATACATTTTGATTAGGTGACCGTTACAATAAGTGAATGTCAATTGTAAATATTAAACCATCTGATGTTGTACAATGAATAACTGGCTTCACGTAATGAAGACTTTTCACATTGTTAACTGACTTTACATACTGAATGCTTCTTCATCTTGTTAAATGGCTTTACATAATTAATGCTTTTTCACCTTGTTAAGCCACTGCCCTTTCCCCCAACACCTCATTGTTTACTGCAAGTTCTTAACTGATCTGAGTCATGTTTAGTTGAACCTTTGCTTCACAAAATTCAAAACTTAACTCTTTCCCTACCTGCTCATACTTTGTACACTTTCTCAAGTCAACTACATTGCTATGGATTAAACCATGCTCTTATTATTTTCTCAACAGCCTATTCAGAGTTTGTAATTATACACCTCTGGAGCTGGTGGGACTTGTGGCCCAAAGGCAGAGATGCAGCCACTGCGCCACAAGACCTTTCGTTGAATTCCATGCTTTTTTTTATATATAAAGGTGACAACAACATTGATAGCTATGGCTTTGAATTTGTACTTTGCAGACATGTTTTTAACTTCCAATTCCCTTAATAAATATTTTTCATCAAGCCGTTCAGACATGTATTGACAGATCACTGGAGCAGGAGGAACTTGAACATTGCTGAGTGAATTCTTGCTTGGTTACCAGCAGCGTTGGTCTGTACAGGGATTGCCATTAATGGTACCACATTTTAACCATTTGAGCTAACCAAACTGAGAAACCTGATATCTAACTAGATAGGGTTACCATGATCCATGAGAACCTATGGTAAAGTTGCCATAGTCCCAATGTCATTAGAGAGAGAGACAACTGGTTTAACCTGAGGGTCACCGCACCCTTTGCAAGAGAAGAGGCTGAGAGGTGTTTATGGTTAGCTTGGCCAATGCAGGTATTCAACCCCTGCTGTTGGCGTCATTTTGTGTTACAAACCAGCCATTCCGCCAACGGAGGTAACTAATTTATAACTTTCATCAAATTAAACACAAAGACCATGAACATCATCTGCTTTCGATCAACTTTAGAGCTATCCTGTTTAAATTTTAAAAGAACCTATATTTCTAACTAACAATATGTGCCATAGATAAAGGGGAACAAGTAGAGTACTGTAAGTAGAGACTTTCAGACATTTGATTAGGTGCCACATCAGAGATTATTATGGAAAATAAAAAGTCATGCTGCATTGGATCGAAGTGAGTAATGTTGCATTGGAAAGAAAACAATGGACAGGCACAGTCATTTTCTGTTTGACAAGATGTGCGTGTTTGCCATTGGAGTTTTAGCTGAGGCCTCAACTGTTTAGTTATATATAATACTTGGGTGAAGGGGCCAAAAGCATGGTTGCAAGATTTGCTGATGGCTCAAAGATATGTAGAAAGATAAGTTGCAAAGAGTACATAGGAATCTGCAAAGAAACATTTACATGTTCATGAATGGGCAAATATCTTGCAACTGGAGTATGATAGAGGAAAATATAAAATGTTCAATTTTGGCAGAAGAAGAAACCAGTATCTACAGTGATTGCAAAGCTCTGAGATGTCAAGGGATCTGGGGTGTCCTCGTTCATGAAATTATAAGGCTAGTATTGCAGGTCCAACAAATAATTAGGAAAGCTAATAGAATGTTTTTTGCAAGGGGAAAAGAATACTAAAGTAGGGAGATTATGTTTCATATTTACAGAGTATTGGTGAGACCACGCCTGAAGTACCAATGTAAATGTGTTGGAAGCAATTCAAATTAAATATGTGTAATGAATTGGATTGACTTTTGAGGAGAGGTTGGACAAGCTAGGTTTGTATTCCATTGACATTTTAAAGTAAGAAGTGACTGGATTAAAACATAGGATCCTGAGATTTCTGTACAGATGTTTCCTGTTGTGAGAGACTAGAAGTAGGGGTCACTGTTCAATTAAGATGGGTGATAATTTTCTTCCTCGAAAAGTGGAGGAACACTTTCTGAATATTTTTAAGGCAGAGGTAAATAAATTTGTGATAAAGGTGTGAAATGTTATCAAGGGTAGGGGACATGTGGACTAATCAGATCAGCCATTACCTTATTAATTGATGGAGCCTGCTTGAGCAGCACAGTGGCGTACTCCTGATTCATGTATCTGTTTGGCAGCTCTGCTGAGATACTGTGGCTGAAATACTTTCAGAAATGGATTGCTCAGCAGACTTGGGACTAAGACTAGAAACACACTAACTAATTTGATTCTTGTAATGCAAGTATAGTTAACGTGTATGGTTAAAAATGAAATCTATTTCCTGATATGGTAATGATTTTTGAAGTAACACAGCATTTAAAATATTGAATTATTAGGTGAAATACTTTCCAGAATTGAACTGTGCACTACAGCAATAATAGTTCACTAAGACTAATCTTAAAGTCGCATGGGTGAATGTGTAAATTCCAGTTATGGCTCATAAAGTCATTCATGCTAAACCAGAGCAGTTACATTGGCAAAGGTTAACCAGCAATTGGACAAACTTGCTTTTCAGTTATTTCCTTACGGTTTTATCAATTTTAGGTTTAAATTGCTATCTAACAGCCAACTTGCGTTATATTGTGGCCTGCTTAAGTATCATTTCCTTGTATGAATCCTTTCCCTATTATATTTCCCCCTTCAGGGTTAGTCGAAGTAAAAAATCATTTGGTATCCAATATTGCAACTCTTTGGGAGGTAGGAAAGTTGCGCAAGAGAACATCTGGTGAATTGCCCTTTGATTTCCTGTTTCTACCTAGCAGAGAAACATCTGACCTCTAATCAATAGTGCCAAGATTACTGTTTTTTCATTTGGAATCTGAATGATGTGTGAATTTCTGTTGAAGTTTTTATTATTACTTTGTAGATGCTTGTTGCAGTGCTGATGGTAGCAGTTTCACCTTCATTCATTTATACTGTTAAAGAATTTTAAAATAAATGTTCTGCATGCTATAAGATTCTTGAAAAAGTGCAACAAGAAACAAGTAAAACAAAAAGGCATATTTTTAAAATTCCCTTGTTGTTGTGTTTGAATCCCAAAGTTTTCAAGATTAATTCACTTTATCTTGTCTCTTTCCTAAGTATGTTGACTTGGTAAAGTTTTGTCCACCGTGATCTCTGTAAATTCGCTGTTGCAGTTACTTTTTTCCATGTTTCTTTTATCCATTTTCAAATTGTGTTTTTTTTTCTATTTTCTGTTTATTTTGTCTAAACACTTTACAAAGTAGACTTCTCTGAAAGTTACCATTGCTAATATTGCTGTTATCAAGGTTGTGTTCTTTAAAATTTTGAGTTGGCATTTAGACGACTGAATACATGGACCTGTAAATTTAGTTAAATCCCAACATTTGGGACTATAAGCTACATTTGTGGGCGGCACGGTGGCACAGTGGTTAGCACTGCTGCCTCACAGCGCCAGAGACCCGGGTTCAATTCCCACCTCAGGACTGTGTGGAGTTTGCACATTCTCCCTGTGTCTGCGTGGGTTTCCTCCAAGTGCTCCAGTTTCCTCCCACGGTCCAAAAATGTGCAGGTTAGGTGAATTTGGCCATGCTAAATTGCCCATAGTGTTAGATGTAGGGGTAAATGTAGGGAATGGGTATGGGTGGGTGCGCTTCGGCGGGTCGGTGTGGACTTGTTGGGCCGAAGGGCCTGTTTCCACACTAAGTAATCTAATCTAATCTAATCAGAAATTAGTTTTTTTTTCAAATCTATTATGTTGGTCTGTGTTAGTTCTAGGTAATTATGATGTACAATAATTGCATTAGCATTGGGTTACTGATTGGGGTGAACACTGCAGGGTCTGCACTAGGCTTATTTAATGTATTGATGCAGGCAAGGACATACTTGGGCTAATACATTTTATTTTTGTATAATTGCTTTTTATACAATTACTCTTCCTCACCTCAAACTGTTCCAAGATCACTACAAGCAACATATTAATAGATGCCAGTACTTTCCTGCTCATGTTGCATGATCCAACTGTCGTCTTGAGAGCATGCTACAGTTTGGAGGAGTCACCTGTAATTTTCCTTCTGGCACTTTTTTTTGCAGTCAAGCGAAGAGAGCATAAACATATTTCTCACCGATCATAGCAGTGAAAGCACTACTGTGTGACATTGTAAACATATTGTTTAGCTAAAATTAATTTGTTTACTTCATTTTCTAACTTGAAAATATATGTATATTGGAATAAAAAAAAGAGTCAACCTGTGACATTAAATATGCTGTTTTAAAGGTCACATTACCATGAATGTTTATCATTTTACTGTCAGCTTCTCTACACGTAAAATAACCCACAATTTCCTTTACAGCCTTACCACTCATGCTGTTTACAGACCTGTGTTTCTTAAGCTTTTTAAACACAGGGATATTGTTGAAATTGTCAGATGTTGAGTGTGCCTTTTTCTGAATTGAGCTTATGTGCTCATCAAGCTGATGGAATTGAAATAACATTTCCGACCTAAGGTCCTCATTGGCAAGATGTATATGATTAGATGAAGGTGGAGACGATCACCCTCGGAAGAAAATACATATTGCTTCAATGTTATATG
Source organism: Chiloscyllium punctatum (assembly GCF_047496795.1). Taxonomy (NCBI): domain Eukaryota; kingdom Metazoa; phylum Chordata; class Chondrichthyes; order Orectolobiformes; family Hemiscylliidae; genus Chiloscyllium; species Chiloscyllium punctatum. The sequence goes on from NC_092777.1 coordinate 41,054,430, forward strand.
TAAATTTTCTGTACCAGCCACTGTTATAGCCCCTAAGAAATTAGTGCCAAAAATAGGATGTTGATTCCAGAACTGCAAAGTATGCATAAGTCAGTGTACTGAGAGACTGGGAAGTTGTATTCTTCTATCTACTTTGCAATAGAGAATGGGGGATTCTGTCAAAACAAGTTTTATTATATTTGACTATATCTTGTATATTGGACATGTCATAACCACAGTCTGGTGGAAGAGAAGATGGACATTGACATTTTTAGCATTGGCAACAGTAAAGTGCACTTTTAAACTAGATGGTGTTGAGCTTTGTGAATGCGGTTTAAATAACCCAATAAAGATAATTGGTGAATATTGAATCAGCTGACTTGTCTTATTGATCTGTATGAATTCTGAGATTTCAGAAGGTGGCCCCATGGAGAAAGGTGGTAGGGATGTGATGATGCTTTTGAAGATCAAAAAGAGTTTCTTGGACTTGCTTGGAAATGGCCATTACCTGGCAAATGTAGTTTGAATGTTTACCTTGTACAATTGCAAGTGTGAATGTTATTATGGACCTGCTTTATTGTTTGATAGTTATGAATGGAGCACTTCACTAGAATTGTAATTGCACAATTATAGCAATTGAAACGATTAATGGTGGTTGGATCAAGGATACTTCAAGAAATTCCCACAGTAGTGCCCTGAGCTTTGGAAATGGGCCTTCAGTAGCCACTAACTTGTCATGGTACCATTAGCTACTTGACAGTTTTATTCTTGACCCTGGTTGATCTCTGTTTTACTTGGTGCAAGCAATTTGAATTCTGTCTAGCTGCCTTGAACATCAACTGATTTTCCCATTTTCTCTGTTCACGCACTTGTCCTTTTGTAGATGGAGTTTCAGTATATAATGGTGCACTTTCAGTAATAGACAATATGCCTTTTAGTTCTTTTAGCATGTGTCTTACATTGCACATTTCACTACAGAAGGATGATCAGGGTCCACTATCTGTAGACATTGTAACATTTTCAAAATGCAAACAGAATTTGCTCGTCACTTTTAGACTATACCTTGAAACCTATATATTGTCTGGAATGTTTGGGGGAAAATTCTTTGTCCATTTGGAATTGGATCAACTGTATCAAATGTGTTTCGGTAAAGTAACTTGTAAAGATACTGTATTGATTTTGTTCTGCAAAATATGGTGCCCCATTTTCTAGTTGTTTCCTTCTCATTGGATGTGTACAGTTTAGAAGAAGTTATTTATCCCAAACTTGTAGGAATCGTGATTTGTCTGAATTTATTCAATAACCTCTAAGCAGATGGAATGCAGATTGCAAATATAAAGCAGTGCCTTTGAGAGGGATAATACTTTCTGTTTGTAATACTGCGTGTTTTATACAGGATAGCATAAGGCTGGATACAAGAGAGTTGAAGCAAATTGCCAGTGCTTGACATGGTTACTATTTCACCTATAATGGACTCGTTTATTTGTTCATCTTGAGGAATAACATTTGTATACTAAAAAATAGTTGCATATGTATAAGAACAAGGAAAACCATTGTGTAAAGTGACTGAATAAACACGATAAATAAATGTCTTGGTACTACTTTCCAACCTTTTTGATGTTTAAGTCACTTCAGAATTTGTAAATATCTGCCTTTGGAGGCAATCCTGGGAGCTACCAATTGTATTGATGACAGCTGCCTCTGATGCTATTATACTGAAAGTGCAATGTTGCAAGTTAGTGCTGATTTCAAAATTTCTTTTGTGATAAATTGACTACATCTTAACTTATAAATAGAGTCATAATGTGGCAAGAAAGGAGTCCATTCTGCCAGTTCTCTGTAGAGCCATCCAGTGAGTCCTCCTCTGTACTCTATCCCTTTATCATTACAGTTTAATTCCCCAATTGTCCATCTAGTTTCCTTTTGAAGTTCACACTAGACCTTCATAAATTGTGGTTCGGCCACAACTAGAGTATTGTTACCAAACCTGGGCACAGCACTTCAGAAAAGATGTGCAAGGGTCTTGAGCGGGTGCAGAAGGCATTTACTGGAATTGACGAGGTAAAAACAATGACTGCAGATGCTGGAAACCAGATTCTGGATTAGTGGTGCTGGATGAGCACAGCAGTTAAGGCAGCATCCAAGTAGCTTCGAAATCGACGTATTCCTGATGAAGGGCTTTTGCCCAAAACGTCGATTTCGAAGCTACTTGGATGCTGCCTGAACTGCTGTGCTCTTTCAGCACCACTAATCCATTTACTGGAATTGTTCCAACGGACTCTGCTTCCACTACATTCAAGCACACTTGAGTTTTGGATGATTATCACTCCATGCTTCCCCTCATTCTTGCATCTCCTGCCATGGACCTTAAATCTATACTTAATGCCAGTGGCATTTTCCTTGCCTCAGTTGCACATGCGTTGGAGCGGTGAGTTTCATTCCATCACCTCTCTCTAAACAGGCCATTTATTTCTTTGTCCACCTTATCTAACCCTGTCTTGAACTAATGCACTTTCTATCAAATCTACTTTCAATCTCCTTTGCTTCAAAGAAAATGAACCTTTTTCAACTCTGACTCTGTAGCTAATATTCTCCTTTCCTGGAGCCATGTGTCCGAACCAAAATTTATTAAAGTTCAACATAACTTCCCTCTTTTGGTACTCCGAACCGATATTTATGAAGTCTGAAGTCCTAAGTGGATTATTCTTTCAACATGTGCATCAATCTGGTTAGTTGCCTGCTCATAGAATTCTGAGGAAGTGTTTTGACTTTACAGTTTTATGTAAAGAGATTAATTACCTTGACGTAAATGGTGATGCGGTGCCTTTTTCAAATCTGTCACCCTTTCGGTGAAATTCACTTGTTTTCTTATAGGAACTGACATTGCTGCAGGGGAGGAGGTGGCCATTAAGCTGGAATGTGTGAAAACCAAACACCCACAGCTACATATTGAGAGCAAGATATACAAGATGATGCAAGGAGGTGGTAAGGTTTCACTTCACCTTATTTTGCCTTACTCACTTAATTCTGCATTGTATTAGTAGAATTAGAGGCTTTTTTGGGTGCTGTACATGCTTCTGGATAGTGGTATCAAGTCTTATGGGATTACTTAAAGGAAACAAGTTCATGGTGACATTGTTGGTTTGTTGCATTTTCCTTGCCTCAGTCACATAAACAATATTTATTAATGGAGTAAATTTCTTTCCACTTGTCCAATCCACTCAATCATTACCTATTCCGTTTGGTTTAGAATAATGGATGTTACATTATTGTTAATAAGATCAAAGCACCTTTTCATTTCAGTAGTAGAGATTTTAAATTTAACAAAATGTGTTACTGACGCAGAGAGTTAGTGGATTGCATCCAATATTTTGTTGACTTCAGGGCCTAAATAATGACAGTTCTACCTGTACAGTGGCTGTTTCAGAATAAAGTGGTATTATTCTCATCTGGAGGCAAACATGATCAATGCTTTTTTTCTGCAGTGGCACAAGCTGCACTTCACACTTTCATTCACTGATCTGGCGCATCAGATTCTCTGACTAAAATCTGCAATGTGTGATGGAATAAATGAGGAAGAAGCTTAGATTAGCAATCACAGATATGATCTTCCTCATTCTGTGAATGCAGCAAAATGCCACAAATAAAACTTCCTTCCCTTCTGGCTCATCCAGAGCTAGTAACATTTGGAACTTGTTTTTGAAATCTTTTCTCCCCCCCCCCCCCCCCCCCCCCCATTGTTTCCTTCAATGTGGATGTCGGAATATGCACTAATGATTTGGGAAATGTGGCACTGTTGGAACGAGAGACCAGTGGAATCTGGTCCACTGCTTTTTGTCATTTATATAAATGATTTAGATGTGAACATAGGAGGTATGGTTAGTAAGTTTGGAGATGACAGCAAAATTGGAGGTGTAGTGGACAGCAAAAAATGGGAGGTGATGGCCTAGTGGTATTATTGCTGGTCTGTTAAACCAGTGTTCCAGATAAGGTTCTGAGGACCTCGTTCAAATTCCACCACAGCAGATGATAGAATGTGATTGAACAGAAATCTGTAATTAAGAATCTAATAACCATAAATCCAAAGTTGATTGTCAGAAAAAAAAACCTGGTTCGCTAATGTCCTGTAAGGAAGGAAACTGTCATGCTTACCTGGTCTGGCCTACATGTCACTCCAGACCCACAGCAATGGGGTTGACTCTCAACTGCATTGTGGGAAATGAAGGATGGGCAATAAATGATGCCTAGCCAGCAAAACCATCATCCTGTGAATGAATAAAGGAAACAAATCTTTTCTGAACCCTTCCAAGTTTAACAAAATCCTTCCCAGAGCAGGGAGACCAGAATTGCATGCGGTATTTCAAAAGTGGAGGCTAATACAATTACAACGTTTAAAAGCCATCTGGGTGGGTATATGAATGGGAAGAAATGGGTCAAATGCTGGTAGTTGGGACTAAATTAAATTTAGGATATCTGGGTCGGCATGGGTAAGTTGGATCGAAGGGTTTGTTTCCATGTTGTATGACTCTCACTTGGTTCTGAACCATAATGAAGGAGGTCCCAAATTTGGATCCACAGTTTCTGCTGTTGATCAACATCTGCCAAGATGTCAGGAATAATGCTATCAATAAGTTGACTTCAAAGGCTGTGAAAGGGGATAGCTCACTCTTAGCAACTTGTGATCATTGTTCATTGAATGTTGGGTGAATACAGAGCAGGCTCAGTTACTGTCAGAATAATCACTATATCTGGATTTATAAAGTGTGGCCACATGGGTCAGGTTGCTGTGCCTGAGGTGTTATCAGAATCAACAAAAATGAATGAACTTATTTCAATATGAAGTTTAGTAGACTATGTTTTGGGCTTATCTTTCATTTCAAGTGAAATAGAGGAATGAAGATGGTTCATGAGACCTGTTCTGAATTATGCCAAGCTAACAATCACCACCACCAGGTTATAGGCCAACAGGTTTATTTGGAAGCACTAGCTTTTGGACCACTGCTCCTTTATTAGGTGGCTGTGGAGTATAAGATCATAAGACACAGAATTTAGAGCAAAAGTTTACAGTTTGATGCAACTGAAATAGTATATAGAAAAAGACCTGGATTGTTTAAGTCTTTCATCTTTTAGAATGACCATATTGGTTTCAGTTCTTTCAGGAATAGTTAGTAAGTTTGTCGATGAAAATTGGAGTTGTGGTGGACAGTGAAAAAGGTTACCTCCGATTACAACAGGATGTTGACCAGATGGGCCAGTGGGCTGAGAAGTGGCAGATGGAGTTTAATTCAGATAAATGCGAGGTGCTGCATTTTGGGAAAGCAAATCTTAGGACCTTACCACTAAGTGTATAAGTTCTGCTAGGAAGTGTTGCTGAACAAAGAGATCTTGGAGTGCAGGTTAATAGCTCCTTGAAAGTGGAGTCGCAGTAGATAGTGAAGAAGGCGTTTGGTATGCTTTCCTTTGTTGGTCAGAGTATTGCGTACAGGAGTTGGGAGGTCATGTTGCGGCTGTGCAGGACATTGGTTAGGTCACTGTTGGAATATTGCGTGCAATTCTGATGTCCTTCCTATCGGAAAGATATTGTGAAACTTGAAAGGGTTCAGAAAAAATTTACAAGGATGTTGCCAGGGTTAGAGGATTTGAGCTATAGGGAGAGGCTGAACAGGCTGGGGTTGTTTTCCCTGGAGCATTGGAGGCTGAGGGGTGACCTTTATAGAGGTTTACAAAATCATGAGGGGTATGGATAGGATAAATAGACAAAGTCTTTTCCTTGGGCTGAGAGAGTCCAGAACTAGAGGGCATAGGTTTAGGGTGAGGCGGAAAAGATATAAAAGGGACCTAAGGGGCAACTTTTTCAAGCAGAGAGTGGTACGCATGTGGACTGAGCTGCCAGAGGAAGTGGTGGAGCCTGGTACAATTGCAATACTTAAAAGGCATCTGAATGGGAATATGAATAGGAAGGGTTTGGAAGGATGGGGCAGGTGGGACTATATTTAGTTGGGATATCTGGTCGGCATGAATGAGTTGGACTGAAGGGTCTGTTTCCATGCTGTATATCTCTTTGACTCTATATGTCATTCCCCAAACTTTTTTAAAAAGTTTCATTCTCAAGTAAACTTTAGCGATAAATGCCATGTTGTCTCAGATAATGCTCAACTCATCGGCAGTTCCGACGTGCCACAGGAAGAAACCATAATGGCCTCCTCAGGAGACAGATACAGGGTCCCCTTCATTATCCAGTACTTCCCAGGAGCTGAAAAACTACGCCATGTTCTTCGCAGTCTGCAACACATTATCAATGAGGATGATGAGCACTTCGCCAAGACCTTCTCCACACCTCCACTTTTCGCCTTTAAACAAGCACCAAACCCCAAGCAAATCACTGGTTGCAGCAAACTGCCTGGCTTTCAGGACGACACTGTACAAACCTGTCATGGCAGACACTGCAAGACGTGTCAGCGTGTCGACATGGATACCACTGTTACACATGGGGACACCACCCACCATGGTACTCGTGACTCGATCAACTTTGTCTACCTCATAAGTTGCAGGCAAGGATGCCCTGAGGCATGCTACGTTGGCGAGACCGAGCAGAGACTACGGCAACAGATGAATGGACACTGCACAACAAAGTTTATTTCCCAGTCAGAGATCACTTCAGAGTCAGTATGGATAGAGCTGAGAAATTCTAAGGGGAGAAAGACCGTAATGGAAGTTATCTGCAGGTCCCCAAACAGTAGCCTGGGTGTAGTGTGTAAGTTGAATAAGGAACTGAAATTGGCCTGTCGCAAAGATATTACGACAGTTGTTATGGGGGATTTCAACATGCAGATAGACTGGGATAATCAGGATGGTACTGGACTCCAAGAAAAGGAATTTGTGGAGTGCCTCCGAGATGGAGTCTTAGAACATCTTGTGCTGGAGCCTACCAGGGAGAAAGCAATTCTGGGTCTGGTGTTTTGCAACGAACCGGATTTGATCAGGGACCTCGAAGCAAAGGAGCCATTAGGAGGTAGTGACCACAATACAATAAGCTTTGATCTACAGTTTGAAAGGGAGAGGGTAGAATCGGAAGTGACAATATTTCAGTTGAATAAGGGGAACTATGGAGCTATGAGGGAGGAGCTGGCCAAAGTTCAATGGTGCAATGCCCTAGCAGGGATGGCAGTGGAACAACAATGGCAGGTATTTCTTGGTATAATGCAGAAGATGCAGGATCAGTTCATTCCAAAAAGGAAGAAAGATCCTAAGGGGAGGCAGGGGTGACTGTGGCAGATATAAAGACAAAAGGGAAAATATATAACCTAGCAAAGATGAGTGGGAAATCTGAGGACTGGGAAGCTTTTAAAGAACAACAGAGGATAACTAAAAAGGAAATACGCAAAGAAAAAATAAGGTACGAAGGTAAACTGACCAAAATATAAAGGAGGATAGTAAAGGTTTTTTTTAGGTATGTGAAAAGAAAAAAATCATTAAGACTAAAATTGGGCCCTTGAAGACAGGAATGGGTGAATTTATTGCAGGGAACAAAGAAATGGCAGAAGAGTTGAATTGGTACTTTAGATTCACTGGGGAAGACACAAGTAATCTCTTAGATGTAATAGTGGGTGAAGGACCTGAACTGAAGGGAATGGTGTTGGAGAGACTGTTGGGTCTGAAGGCTGATTAGTCCCCAGGAGCTGATGGTCTGCATCCCAGGGTACTGAAGGAGGTGGCTCTAGAAATCGTGAATGCATTGGTGATCATTTTCCAGTGTTCTATAGATTCAGGATCAATTCCTGCAGATTGGAAGGTGGCTGATGTTGTCCCACTTTTTAAGAAAGGAGGGAGAGAGAAAACAAAGAAATATAGACCAGTTAGTCGACCTTAGTGGTGGGAAATATGCTGAAGTCAATTATAAAGGATGAAATTACAACACATCTGGATAGCAGTAACAACATAGGTCAGAGTCAGCATGGATTTATCAATGGGAAATCATGTTTGACTAGTCTTCTGGAATTTTTTGAGGTTGTAACTCTGAAGATGGACAAGGGAGATCCAGTGGGTGTAGTATACCTGGACTTTCAGAAACCCTTTGATAAAGCCCCACATTGGAGGTTAGTGAGCAAAATTAGGGCACGTGGTATTAGGGGCAAAATGCTGACATGGATTGAAAATTGGTTGGCTGACAGGAAACAAAGTAGTGATAAATGGCTCCCTTTCAGAGTGGCAGGCAGTGACCAGTGGTGTGCTGCAGGGATCAGTGCTGGGACCATCATTAATGTAACAATGTACATTAATGATATCGATGAAGGTATTAAAAGTAATATTAGCAAATTTGCTGATGACACAAAGCTGGGTGGCAGGGTGAAATGTGAGGAAGATGTTAGGAGAATACAGGGTGACCTGGACAGGCTAGTGAGTGGACGAATGCATGGCAGATGCAGTTTACTGTGAATAAATGTGTGGTTATCCACTTTGGTGGCAAGAACAGGAAGGCAGATTACTACCTTAATGGAGTCAAGTTAAGTAACAGGGCAGTACAACAAGATCTAGGTGTTCTTGCACATCAGTCAATGAAAGTAAGCATGCAGGTACAGCAGGCAGTGAACAAAGCTAACAGCATGCTGGCCTTCATAACAAGAGGAATTGAGTATAGAAGTAAAGAGGTCCTTCTGCAGCTGTACAGGGCCCTGGTGAGACCACACCTGGAATATTGTGCGTAGTTTTAGTTTCCAAGTTTGAGGAAAGACATTCTGGGTATTGAGGGAGTGCAGTGTAGGTTCACGAGGTCAATTCCCAGAATGGCGGGACTATCTTACGCTGAAAGATATGGAGCGACGGGACTTGTATATGCTTGAGTTTAGAAGGCTGAGAGGGGATCTGATTGAGATGTACAAGATTATTAAAGGATTGGACACTGTGGAGGCAGGAAGCATGTCTCCGCAGATGGGTGAGTCTTGAACCAGAGGACACATGTTAAAAATAAGGGGTAGGCCACTTAGAACAGAGTTGAGGAGAAACTTCTTCACCCAGAAAGTATGGAATGCTCTGCCCCAGAAGGCTGTGGAGGCCAAGTCTCTGGATATTTTCAACAAAGAGTTGGATAGAGCTCTTAAAGAGAGTAGAATCAAGGGTTATGGGGATAAGGCAGGAACAGGATACTATTGATAATAAATGGTGATGCTGGCTCAAAGGGCAGAATGGTCTTTCCTGCATGTATTGCCTATTGTCCAGGACATTTGACCTCAAACCTTCATTAGACATTAGCCATGCGGCTCGTGCAGCCACCACCCCCACGCTGATTGATGCTGTCACTTCTGCCCCCATCATGGCCGCTCCCACAGCCACTTCAGCCCCTCACAATTCCTCATGCACCACATGTGACATCACTTCCACCCCCTCACATCATCACTGATGTCACAAGCTCAGTGACTTCCGCCCCTACCTCCCCCCGCCCCCCCCACTGCCGTGTTTGCCACACTTCAACCCCCACCAATGCCACTCACCTGCATTCTGCTAACACGTCCCCCACAGATCCCACTGTCACCATCCCTGCCCCCCAGAACCCTGATGGGAGCACCACCCCTGCTCATGGCTCCACCCCTATTCTCCCCACCCCTATTCCCCCCACCTTCACACCCACTCCAGTTACCGGCTCTGCCCCCACTCCCAGCGCCACACCCACACCGTGTCCCAGCTCCCAGCCCTGTCGAGTTTTCACCATCTCTCCACACCTCCCCCCCTCACTGAGGACGAACGATCAGTCCTCAGAAAAGGACTCCTCTTCATCCCCCTCCACCCACGCATCAATGAATTTAATACAAGCCGTGACATCGAACACTTCTTCCACCGCCTCCGCCTCCGAGCTTACTTTCGCAATCAGGACTCCCGCTCACCTTCCGAGGACCCCTTCGCCCACCTCCAACACACTCCATCCACCTGGACACCCCGCACTGGCCTATTACCCGCCCTCGACCTCATCATTTCCAACTGCCGCCGGGACATTAACGGCCTCAACCTGTCTACCCCACTCCAACCTCTCACCCTCGCAACGTGCAGCCCTCCAATCCTAACCTCACCATCAAGCCAGCAGATAAAGGGAGTGCTGAAGCCAGACGCCAACTCGAGGACACCTCTTCCTACTGCCCCCTTGACCATGACCCCAACCCCCCATCACCAAACCATCATCTCCGAGACCATACAGAACCTCATCACCTCAGGAGATCTCCCACCCACAGCTTCCAACCTCATAGTCCAGGAACCCCGCACTGCCTGGTTCTGCCTTCTTCCACAGATCCACAAGCCTGACCACCCTGGCCGAGCCATTGTCTCAGCATGCTCCTGCCCCACTGAACTCATTTCTACCTACCTCAACACTGTCCTATCCCCCTAGTCCAGGAACTCCCCACATACGCTCAAGACACCACCCACACCCTCCACCTCCTCCTCCAAGACTTCCAGTCCCTGGCCCCTCATCTTCACCATGGATATCCAATCCCTCTGCACCTCCATCCGCAATGACCAGGGCCTCCAAGCCCTCCTTTTTTTCCTCTCTAGACGTCCCCAATAGTACCCTTCCACCGACTCACTCATTTGTTTGGCCGAACTGGTCCTCACCCTTAACAATTTCTCCTTTGAATCCTCCCACTTCCTCCAGACCAAAGGGGTAGCCATGGGCACCCATATGGGCCCCAGCTATGCCTGTCTCTTTGTTGGCTACATAGAACAGTCCCATCTTCCGTAATTACACTGGCACCTCTTCCTCCACTACATTGATGACTGCATTGGTGCCACCTCGTGCTCCCGCGAGAAGGTTGATCAATTAATCAACTTCACCAACGCATTCCACCCTGACCTTAAATTTACCTGGACCATCTCTGACACCTCCTTCCCCTTCCTGGACCTCTGTCTCCATTAATGATGACTGACTTGACACCGACATTTTTTACAAACACACCGACTCCCACAGCTACCTGGATTACACCTCTTCCCACCCTACCTCCTGCAAAAATGCCATCCCGTATTCCCAATTCCTCCGCCTCCGCCGCATCTGCTCCCAGGAGGACCAATTCCACCACAGAACACACCAGATGGCCGCCTCCTTTAGAGACCGCAATTTGCCTTCCCACGTGGTTAAAGATGCCCTCCAACGCATCTCGTCCACCTCCGCCCTTAGACCCCACCCCTCCAACCGTAACAAGGACAGAATGCCCCTGGTGCTCACCTTCCACCCTACCAACCTTCGCATAAACCAAATCATGTGCCGACATTTCTGCCACCTCCAAAAAGAACCCACCACCAGGGATATATTTCCCTCCCCACCCCTTTCCGCCTTCCGCAAAGACCATTCCCTCCATGACTGCCTGGTCAGGTTCACGTCCCCCTACAACCCACCCTCCCATCCTGGCACCCTCCCCTGCCACCACTGGAATAGCAAAACCTGTGCCCACACCTCCTCACTCACCTCTATCCAAGGCCCTAAAGGAGCCTTCCACATCCATCAGAGTTTTACCTACGCATCCACCAATATCATTTATTGTATCCATTGCTCTCAATGTGGTCTGCTCTACATTGGGGAGACTGGATGCCTCCCAGCAGAGCGCTTTAGGGAACATCTCTGGGACACCCACACCACCCTGTGGCCCAACATTTCAACTCCCCCTCCCACTCTGCCGAGAACATGGAGGTCCTGGGCCTCTTTCACCGCCGCTCCCTCGCCACCCGACGCCTGGAGGAAGAACATCTCATCTTCAACTCCAGGGCATCAATGTAGACTTCAACCGTTTCCTCATTTCCCCTTCCTCCACCTCACCCCAGTTCCAAACTTCCAGCTCAGCACTGTCCCCATGACTTGTCCTACCTGCCTATCTTCCTTTCCGCCTATCATCTTTTTCACGTATCCATTCCACCCTCTTTCTCCCCCCCCCCCCCCAGATTCCCTTCATCCCCTCCCCTACTCACCTATTGTACTCTATGCTACTTTCTCCCCACACTCCTCTCACTTATCTCGCCACCCTTCAGGCTCTCTGCCTGTATTCCTGATGAAGAGCTTTTGCCCGAAACGTCGATTTTACTGCTCCTTGGATGCTGCCTGAACTGCTGTGCTTTTCCAGCACCACTCTAATCTAGACTGTGGTTTCCAGCATCTGCAGTTATTGTTTTTACCTCTGCCCTTTGGGTGACAATCCTCCAAGACAGACTTCAGGGCAAGCAACAGTGCAGTTGCCAAGCAGAGGCTGATAGCCATGGGGATGCTCCCAGTCTGTCATACTACATGTCTGTCATGTGTCACTCTCGCTCACTCTCTCCCTCTCCCTCTCACTCTCTCTCTAACAGGCACTCATACCCCCCCCAAACACGTGCACACAAGTTTGTGCGGTGAATTTGTACTTGCAGCATTATATTTTATTTTGCTCAAAAATTGCATGAATCCATGTAACAATCTGTAAAACCCTTTTTTAGAAATAGGATCAGTCTGAACACTGGGGCACAGTCCACCTCACTCAGGGCACCTCACACCTTAGTGCATTATCTGAGACGACGTGGCACCTATTGTTAAAGTTCACTTGAGAATGTAACTTTACATTTACATACGAAAGAACTGAAACCAACATGGTCATTCTAAATGATGAGTGACTTAACAAACAATCCAGGTCTCTTTCGATCTATAATTTCAGTTGCATTACACTGTAAACATTTGCTATAAATTCTGTTATGATCTTATACTCCATTACTACCTGACTAAGGAGCAGTGTTCCAAATGTTAGTGCTTCCAAGTGAACCTGTTGGGCTATAACTTGGTGTTGTCCGATTTTTAACTTTGTACACCCCAGTCCAACACAGGCACCTCCGAATCTTGAATTCTGCCAGCAGTGAACCTGATTGATTGATTTGATTGTTCAAGGTGTTGTTTTACTGGGAAGAAGGTACAAGTTATCACAGTTGTACACAATGACAGAAATAGCTGTGCTGAGACTGTTAGTCTCCAAAGTTTCAGGAATATGTCAAAAATGTCATGTTTTATAAATGGTTATACTTTAATTGCTTATTTACTTCTGAGATGGAAGGGAGTTGGGAGGCCCAAAGGATAGTTAGCATTTTTATTTGGTTACAAGATCAACGTGATTCATGTTGCTATGGAGATGGCCTTTGTAAGGGGAAACATCCATAGAAAGCCATTTGTAAAATTAGATTAGTCTTCTAATAACTTTTTAAAAAATTAATATTTCCTCCAATGAAGTTCAAGAGTTTAAAGAAGATTCAGATTTCTTCCACTGATGCTATGCATATGTCAGTATGCTGTGCCAGGAGGATTATGTTATGGCAATAGTTTTCTTCTTTCGTTTTCACTTGAATAGTTTTCGTAAATGCACTCAAAATGGTCACCCTGAGCCATCTAATGAAATACTTTGTGGAGAAAGATATATATACAGAACATAGAACAGTACAGCACAAGTACAGGCCCTTCAGCCCTCGATGTTCTGGCTTTTTATCCTACTCTAAGATCAGACTAACCTACCTACCCTTCTTTGTAATACCTTCCATATAGCTCTTTATATCTTTGTACTCAGCACCACAATTTGAAGGTGGAGTTAACGCCACCCATTTTCTTCAGACATTTTTTGAATATTGTGCACAGGTATATTTGAGGAGTTTACATATTGAATTTTGGTCTCTGTTACTTGATCTTGCTCCTAATTTTGTATGTATAGTCCTTTTAAAAGGCTATGCACATTCACCATTTTGAGCACCTATTGTTTTGCTTTGCTGTTTAAATTTGCCTAAATTTAAACAAGTGTTATTTTAATTAAATTGCCGTTCTTAGACATTGTAACTTCCTTCATTGTGGTTTTTAAGAATCTTCAGATGAATGTTAACTTGTTTAAACTTATTTGTAATCACGTGGAAAGAGTCAAATTTCCATTCTGTTTTCTGCTGAAAGTGATGGCCATTGCCCTTGCCGTAATTCTGTTGGGCAGGAGATGGCACTGTAAGCCAATATTTTTCTGTATAAAACTTTACAGGTTTTTTAAATCATATTGTCTTCAAAAAGAAATTGATGGATGAACTTTTTTTAAAAACCAATATTCAGACATTTTATGAGGCGCTTCTAAGGCGGGGAGGGCCTGACCCTTCTGGCCCAGAGGTGTGCCACAAGAGTCTTTCATGGATGGATGGTTGGCTTGCATCACAATTGTGTTAATTAATCAAAATTGAAATTAAATTGCTGTGAAGCATCATGGATTATGTCTGTTTTTTAAATTATAACATTTGAGAAAGGGCTGTCTTGAACCTTTCTTTCAATGACACTCGCAAAATTTGGTTGTCAGAAAGGTAAAATGACATGAAATAAGAATGGGAGAATGCACTTAAATGTCTTAAATGTTGCTGTATAATAACTAGGGTGAAGGTCGCTAATTTTTAACTGTTCACAATATTTGGCTTTGGAGAAAAGAAGTTTTAAGTTTGCCCTTGGATGTTTCAGTGGCATCCACAAGTTGTGACCTGTCGTTTGAAAATAATCTCTTTGAAAATCAGATAAGATGTAACCTTGAAACTCTGCTTTTAACATGTCTGGTCCTAAACTGCATAGTTAGGAGAAATACAAGTTCATAGTAGTTTTACTGCTTCCTTTGTATCCTCCAACCTTTTAAGTCTGTTTCTTGTGTAGTTGGCATTCCCACTATCAAGTGGTGTGGTGCAGAGGGCGATTACAATGTGATGGTAATGGAACTGCTTGGACCAAGTCTCGAGGATCTCTTTAATTTCTGCTCTCGTAAATTCAGCCTTAAGACAGTCCTGCTCCTCGCTGATCAGATGGTAGGAAATACTTTTGTGTATTGCTTTTTTTTTAATTGTTATGTTTGTAGAATGAGCAGTTAAATGATAAAACCTGGATATTTTTCCCCTTCCCAATTTTCACTAATTACAAAAACCAATACAATGTCTCCCAGCAATTGTTAATATATATTGAATTGAAGAAATGTGTGAAAGCGAAAGTCAATTAATGTAAAGCTTTAGGGCTTCAATTGATAAAAGATGGGTTAGTATTTTATTGTTCTATCTTTGTTCCTTGTTCCAATTGTTGAAAAGTATGAAGTGGAAACTAGGTGCTTCTCAATCAGAGAGAGAGCAGGGTTGGAAGGATCCCTCCCGTGAACCCCATTTGGATCTTGATTGTTTGTGTAGACATAGTTATGGGAGGGTGTTTTGCCTCAATGCAAGCTTTCTTGGCTAAAGATTGCTGCATAAGTGTTAGCATATCTAGGAAGCCGAAACCCAGTGTCGTTATTTTAATCAACTTGTTAGGGCAAATCTCTCGGGCAGGTGGGATTTGAGCAAAGACCTTCTCGCCTAGAGGTAGAATACCTTAATACCTGCACCATAAAACCCTTAAAAATACAGAAATGACTCTTGTCGAAAGAAACCAAATTGAATGTGGTAAGATTGATATGATATTGATAAATATAGCTTTCGAAATGCTCATTCAATCCAATAATTTTGGATTAAAACAATTCCAGTCCAAATAACTATAGCCAACAAATGCAGAGAATGCTGGAGAAACTCAGCAGATCTGACATCTTCTGTGGAGAGAGAAGCAGAGTTAACATTGAGTCCAGTGCGACTCTTCAGAAATAATTATAGTTTGGATTGTGAATTTTATCCCATTCTTACTGCATAAATAGCTCAATTTTGTTTTCTTTTAAAAAGGGTGCGATCGTATTACAAATGTTTCAGAGAAGATTCATTACTCTGTTAATGGCATGAATGATTATCTTAAAAAGAAAGGTCGAAGGCAGTGAAGTTTTTTGCAATCTAAGATCCTGGAGACCTAATATGGTGGATGTGGGGCAAAGTTTTCTCATGTGGGAGACTATAATTGGGGAGCACAGTTTAATAATAGGTCTCCCTTTAAAAGAAATAAACATAATCTTTTCTCCCAGCCTCATTCTCTTCCATAGGAAGCAATGGAGACCAGGTTATTGAATTTATTAAACACTAGGGATCTATTTTAATAGAAAAGGGAGTTGAGGCATGATGGGGGGAGTGCAGGCAGGAGAGTGATGTTGAGACCACAAACAGATTGGCAGTGAGATTGTTGAATGGCAAAGCAGGCTTAAAGGCTCGATCAGTTCTTTATTAAGACATCCACATTTCAACCGAAAACTTTTAAAAGCGAAAGACATGGAAGTTAGATCTTGTTTTGTCCCCAAGTTACCCTTCAAGGATTGGGCATTGGGTGCTTATAGATATTACTAAACCTATATTACTCAAGATTACTTATGAAACTTGAAAGCTGAGCCACATCATTTTTGGAAGGTTGAATGCAAGGATTGATGGTCAGTTGTATACAATAAAATGCACCACTTGAGCTTTCTGCCTTTTTGTATATAAAAGCTGTTTTTACTCTTATTTAGATCAGCAGAATTGAATACATTCATTCGAAGAATTTTATCCATCGTGATGTGAAACCTGATAATTTCTTAATGGGGTTGGGAAAGAAAGGCAACCTGGTCTATATTATTGACTTTGGGCTAGCAAAAAAATACCGCGATGCACGAACGCACCAACATATACCATACCGTGAGAATAAGAACCTTACAGGAACAGCTCGATATGCTTCGATCAATACCCATTTGGGAATAGGTAGGCAGATGTATTCTTCTCATTTACTTTGTAGGTTAGAAACACTCCAATGTATGCTAATTACTACTCTTACATATTATAATCATCTTGTCAGATTATTAAAAGGACCTCTAATTTCACAAGTGTGCAATTTTTCTTCAGCCAACAAAACCAGAACTCAGTTGAATTGTGATTTATCTCTCTATTGTTAGGATTTGGCTGTGACTTCAACGTAGGCATCACTCACTACATTTCAGAGCAATTCTTATGTGAAGTATTGAGAGCTGTCTGAGAGACCTAATGAGGCGCTATCTAAATGCATGTCTATCTTTTCTTGGTATCTAAAAAGTCATATGTTCACTTAATTTTCATATTTGTGGTTTAGCAAGGAAATCTGTAATTGAAAGTGTGTGTCTTGTAGTAAGGCTCTTCATACTAGTAACTATAAAGTTCTGTACAGTTTATTTGGAGCCTGGGTTTTGCAGTAACTTTCCAGCAATAAATAAAGAAGTAGTGTCTTCCAACTTGATTGTCATGTTCAAGACTAATGCCCTTGTCCCTTTTGCAGAACAAAGTCGTCGTGATGATTTGGAATCCTTGGGCTATGTTCTCATGTACTTTAACTTAGGATCATTGCCTTGGCAAGGCCTAAAGGCAGCAACAAAAAGGCAGAAGTATGAACGCATTAGCGAAAAGAAAATGTCAACGCCAATTGAAGTGCTCTGCAAAGGTTACTCATGTATGTATAAAATTTATGTTAGACAATGGTATATGTACGTATATGTGGAGATCTATGCTTTTGATCATTAGAGTGAACTAGTCGAGTGACCACATGTCATGTATGACTTCATAGCCAATCTGTTTCTAATTTGTGCATTACTAAATTGTTAGGAATAAGTCTATATCATTTTATGATTGAAACATACAAACTGGTAGTGTTGGTTGGCTCTAAAAGAAACCCTAAATCATCTTGTCCTATTTTCTCTGTGAAATTAATTCTTACTAGTACTCAAATGCAAAGCGCTGAAGTTGTGGGAGATCTGAACTAAAAGCAGCAAGTGCTAGAGAAGCTCAAAAAAGTTCTCGTTTCGAGTCTGATATGACTGCTGTTCAGAACTGATTTGTAATCCGACTCCGTAGAGTCTCAAAGTATATTACACCTTTCAAAATGTTAAAAAAATTGTTGCATAGCATGGATGCAATTTGCTGACTGTAACAGCCCAACTGTTGAGCTGAAGAGGAACCTTCAGTTAAACAAATTCCTCCCCAGCACCCAAAGCTGTTGGAGGCAGATGGGGAGGAAGCAGCGTTGGTATGTTATGGTCTCAGCTATTGTAACACTGTGGACAAATCACATTCCAGAGTTAATTCTGGCTTAATACACTATCAGTTTATTTTTGCAAATTTGTTTATTGCTGCAATAATTAATTACTGACCATAATCACATGAGGTTGTCATTATCCTTTTTAGCAAAGAATCATAGGTTTATGACACAAAAAGAGAAAAACGAGCCATCAACTGTGATAGATGACTCTCTAGTCAGGAACACAGGCATTTCTGCAAGTGAGAATCCAGATGGTGTGTAATGTCCTTTATGCCAGGGTCAGGGATGTTTTAGAGCGGTTGCAGTGATTTCTCGAAGAGAAGTGTGAGCAGCCAGAGGTCATTGATACGAATGTGTACAATGTCAAAGGTAGAAAAAGGGATGCGGTCCTGCTGAGTGAATACACAGCATTAGCAGGAGGTTAAAAAGCCGGACCTAGAGTAGTTATCTCTGGATTATTCCCAGTGCTACCTGCTAGTGAGAATAAGAATAGAAGGATAATGTATGGCTGAGGAACTCGTTCATGGAGTAGGGATTCAGATATTTGGATCATTGAGATGTCTTTCAGGAGGAGTGGGTTGCACTTGAATTAGAGGGGACCCAAATTTTGATGGGGGAGATTTGCTATAGCTACTCAGAGTTTAAACTAGTCTGGCAGGGGAGTGGGGTCCTAAATTGCAGTGAGACAGAGAAAATATTGCAAAAGTTAGAGAGCAAGTTAAATAGTTACAACAAGCAACAGCATGACATGGAACAAAGGAAGACCGATAAATTGAACTGATTTAGTTCAATGCAAGAGGACTCGCAGTTAAGGCAGATGAACTCCAGGCATGGATGGGGATATGGGACTGGGTTATTATAGTTATTACAGAAACATGACTAAGGGAAGGACAGATCTATGACACACTATAAATGGCAGGTCAGTGTTCTGGGTACACATGATATAGGAAGAATGGAAGGCAAGAGGGGAGGGCAAGTGGCATTGATACTTTCCCTAATCAAAAATGTACTTAGATATTCCTGAGGGATCACAAATTGGGCTGGGTGTGGAAATGAAAAATAAGGGTGATCACTGATGGTGTTGTAACGTAAACCCCAAATAGTAGGAAATTGAGCAAATATGCAGATAGCAGATAGCTACAAGAATAATAGGTTCATAATGATAGGGTATTTTAACTTTGCAAACATAGACTGGGACTGCTCTGTCAAGAACTTAGATGGGGAAGAAGATGTTGAGTGTTCAGGAAAATAAGACAAGGCAAGTGACTGAGATGTTAATGGGTGAGCATTTTGGGACCAGTGAACGTAATTCTATCAATTTTCAAAGGGTTACCGAAAAAGATAAGTTTGGTCCACAAGTTAAAGTTCTGGTTTGGGGCAAGGCCAATTTTGATGGTATTAGAGAGGAATTTCCAAAAGTTGATTGGGGGATGCTGTTCACAGGTAAAGGAGTGCCTGGCAAGAGAGAGGCTTTCAGAAGTGAGATAACAAGCGTTCAAGGCCAGTATGTTCCTGTTAATGTGAAAGGCAAGGCTGGCAAGTGTTCGGGAACAGTGGTTGACTAGAAATATTGAGGCTCTATTCAAGAAAAAGGAAGAGGCATGTGTCAGGTGTAGGCAGCTGGGATCAAGTGAATCCCTTGGAGTATAGGAGATATGGGAATACATTTAAGAAGGAAATCAGGAGACCAAAAAGGGGGCATGCGATAGCTTTGGTAGGTAGGATAAAGGAGAATCCAAAGAAATTCACAAGTATATTAAGGGCAAAAGTGTAACTAGTGAGAAAATAGGGCCCCTTAATGATCAACAAGGCCATTTATGTGTAGGAGATGGGTGAGATCCTAAGTATTTGCGTGGAGAAAGACATTGATATTAGGGAACTCAGGAAAGTAAATTGTGATGTCTTGAAAATAGTCTTCATTACAGAAATGTTGGTGCTGGAGGTCTTAAAACACATACCTGATTGTGTATCCCAGGACATTGTGGGAAGCTAGGGAAGAAATTGCACGGCTCCTAGCAGAGATATTTGTCTCATCGACAGCCACCGGTGAGATGGCAGAAGACTGGACAGTGGCTAATATTGTGTCATTATTTAAGAAAGGCTGTAAGGAAAAGCCAGGAAACTATAGACCGGTGAGCCTAATGTCAGTGCTGGGTATGTTATTGGAGGGGATTCAGGGAGACAGATCTGCGTGCCTTTGGAAAGGCAAGAACAGATTAGAAACAGTAAAAGTGGCTTTATGCTTGGGAAATTGTGTCTCCAGAAACTTGATTAAGTTTTTTGAAGGGTCGAACAAGAAGATAGATGAAGGCAAAGTGGTAGATGTTGTCTACATGGAATTTAACAATGCCTTCGACAAGTTCTACATGGTAGATTGGTTAGTAATGTTAGAATACATGGGATCCAGGGAGAGCTAGCCAATTGGATACAAAATTGGCTGACAAGAGAGGTGTAATAGGGGCTTGTTGTTCAAACTGGAGGCATGTGACCCGGGTTGTGCTGCAAGGATCTGTGCTGGGTACGCTGTTTGTCATTTACGTAAACAATTTGGATGATAATAGAGGAAACGTGATTAGTAAGTTTATGGATGACAGCAAAGTTGATATAGTGGACAGTGAAGAAGATATCTTAAAATAGGATCTTGATCAACTGGGGTAAGGAGTAGCAGGTGGAATTTAATGCATATTGGTGTTGCATTTTCGTAAGATGAACTAGGGCAGATCTTACACAGTTAATGGTGGAGCCCTGGGGAGTGTTTTTGAACAGAGACCTAGGAGTGTAGGTACATAGTTCCTTGAAAGTAGTGTCACAGGTAGTTAAGGTAGTGAAGAAGGCTTTTGGAATGCTTGCCTTCCGAGCATTGAGTGCAGGATTTGGGAGGTCATGTTACAGCAGTACAAGACATTAATAAGTTTACCTGCTTGCCAAAGAAGTTAGTCTGAACGTTCCCCAACTGGAAACCATGGGTGAACCAGGAGTGCCGAAGTCCATGTCTGAGTAGTTCAAGTCAGGCAACCCTGACCCATAAAAGAAATTGAGATACAGTCTTCGCAGAGCCAAAGCGAAATACCAAACTAAGCGAGACACAGACTGACCATACGGACACCTGTCGTTTGTGGCAAGGCTTCCTTAACGGACTGCAAAGCACAGTCGAACAAAATCGTGGGCAGCAAGTACATACCGACCCAATGAGCTCAATGCATTCTACGCTCGCTTCGAACAGAAAGACAGTGAAACAATATCATCTGTCCCATGTCCTTGGCTGCACCTGTATCGTCAGCCACTACCACAGACATTAGGTCGACCTTCAAAAGGGTGAACCCACGGGAAGTGACCGGAGCGAATCCCCAACCTTGAACTCAGATCCTGTGTGAATGAGTGGTAGGAGTATTTAAAGGCATCTTCACCCTCTCCTTACGACAATCTGAAGTCCCTGCCTGCTTCAAGAAGATCACCATCATCCCAGTGCCAAAGGAGTATCATGAAGCATGTCTCAATAACTGTTACCCAGTAGCTCTGACATTCATAATTATCAAGTGCTTTCAGAGGTTGGTTATGGCTCACATCAACTCTAGCCTCCCAGATTGCCTTGATCCCTTGCAATTTGCCTACTAATGCAACAAGCCCACAGCAGACGCCATTCCCTGGCCCTACATTCCTCCCTGCAACTTCTGGACAGCAATGATACCTACATCAGGCTCCTACCTATTGGCTATACCTCCACCTTAAAAACCATAATTCCAAACAAAATCATCTCCAAATTCTGGGATTGAAGACTCTGCTTCCCTCTCTGTAACTGGATTCTCGATTTGATTAGATTACTTAGTGTGGAAACAGGCCCTTCGGCCCAGCATGTCCACACCAACCGCTGAAACACAACCCACCCAGACCCATTCCCCTGCATTTACCCCTTCACCTAACACTACAGACAATTTAGCATTGGCCAATTCAGCTAACCTGCACATTTTTTGGACTGTGGGAGGAGACCGGAGCACCCGGAGGAAACCCACGCAGACACAGGGAGAATGTGCAAACTCCACACAGTCAGTCGCCTGAGGTGGGAATTGAACACGGGTCTCTGACGCTGTAAGGCAGCAGTGCTAACCACTGTGCCGCCCATATTTCAAACTCAACATTTCATGACCAACAGACCGCAGTCAGTAAGAATAAGTGGCAACACCTTCTCTGTGATAATCCTCAACACTGCAGCAAGTCTACTGAACTCATTATGCACACATGACTGTGGCCAAATTCTGCATCAGCTTCATTTGCAAGTTTGCTGATGATATCACTATTGGAAGCCGGGTCTCGAACAATGATTAGATGGAGTACAGGAAAGAGACTGACTGCTTAGCAGCATGTGGTAAAGACAACAATCTTTCCCTTACGGCAAGACTGGTCATTGACTTCAGGAAGTGGAGTGAAGGACACACCTGTCTGCAACAATGGTGCTGAGGTGGCGATAGAGTCATAGAGATGTACAACATGGAAACAGACCCTTCAATCCAACCCGTCCATCCGACCAGATATCCCAACCCAATCTAGTCCCACCTGCCTACACCTGGCCATATCCCTCTAAACCCTTCCTAATCATATACCCATCCCAATGCCTTTTCAATGTTGCAATTGTACTAGCCTCCACCACTTCCTCTGGCACCTCTTGCCATACACATAGTATCCTCTGTGTGAAAAAACTTGCCACTTAGGTCCTTTTTATATCTTTCCCCTCTCTCACCCTAAACCTATGCCCTGTAGTTCTGGATTCTTTCACCCCAGGGAAAAGACTTTGTCTGTTTATCCTATCCATGCACCTCATCATTTTATAAACCTCTATAAGGTCACCCTTCAGCCTCCTCCGCTCCAGGGAAAACAGCCCCAGCCTCTTCAGTCTCTCCCGATAGCTCAAATCCTCCAACCCTGGCAACATCCTTGTAAATCTTTTCTGAACCTTTTCAAGTTTCACAACATCTTTCCGATAGGAAGGTGACCAGAATTGCACGTAATATTCCAAAAGTGGCCTAACCAATGTCCTGTACAGCTGCAACATGACCTCCCAACTTCTTTAGTCAAGATTCTGACCAATAAAGGAAAGCATACCAAACACCTTCACTATTCTATCTACCTGCGATTTTACTTTCAAGGAGATCTGAACCTGCACTCCAAGATCTTTGTTCAGCAATACTCCCTAGGACCTTACCATTAAAAGTCTTAAGTACTGCTAAGATTTGCTTTCCCCAAATGCAGCACCTCTCCTTTATCTGAGTTAAACTCCATCTGCCACTTCTCAGCCCATTGGCCCACCTGATCAAGATCCCGTTGTAATCTGAGGTAACCTTCGCTGTCCATTATACTTCCGATTTTGGTGTAATCTGCAAACTTACTAACTGTACCTCTTATGCTCGCATCCAAGTCATTTATATAAATGACGAAAAGTAGTGGACCCAGCACCGATCCTTGTGGTACACCACTGGTCACAGGCCTCCAGTCTGAAAAACAACCCTCCACCACCACCCTCTGTCTTCTACCTTTGTGCCGGTTCTGTATCCAAATGGCTAGTTCTCCCTGAATTCTGTGAGATCTAACCTTGCTGACCAGTCTCCCATGGGAAACCTTGTCAAGCGCCTTACTGAAGTCCATGTAGATCACATCTACCGCTCTGCCCTCATCAATCCTCTTTGGTACTTCTTCAGAAAACTCAAATTTGTGAGACATGATTTCCCACGCACAAAGCCATGTTGACTATCCCTAATCAGTCCTTGCCTTTCCAAATAGATGTACATCCTGTCCCTCAGGATTCCCTCCAACAACTTGCCCACCACTGACGTCAGGCTCACTGGTCTGTAGTTCCCTGGCTTGTCCTTATTTAAACAGTAGCACCACATTAGCCAACCTCCAGTCTTCCAGCATCTCGCCTGTGACTATCAATGATACAAATATTTCAGTTAAAGGCCCAGCAATCACTTCTCTAGCTTCCCACGGAGTTCTAGGGTACACCTGATCAGGTCCTGGGGATTTATCCACTTTTTTATGCGTTTCAAGACATTCAGCACTTCCTCCTCTGTAATCTGGACATTTTGCAAGATGTCACCATCTATTTCCCTACAGTCTATATCTTCCATATCCTTTTTCACTAAATACTGGTGCAAGTACTCATTTAGTATCTCCCCTATTTTGTGCGGCTCCACACAAAGGCTGCCTTGCTGATCTTTGAGGGGCCCTATTCTCTCCCTAGATACCCTTTTGTCCTTAATGTATTTGTAAAAACTCTTTGGATTCTCCTTAATTCTATTTGCCAAAGCTATCTCGTGTCCCCTTTTTGCCCTCCTGATTTCCCTCTTAAGTATACTGCTACTTCCTTTATACTCTTCTAAGGATTCACTCAATCTATCCTGTCTATACCTGACGTATGCTTCCTTCTTTTTCTTAACCAAACCCTCAATTTCTTTAGTCATCCAGCATTCCCTATACCTACCAACCTTTCCTTTCACCCTGACAGGAATATACTTTCTCTGGATTCTTGTTATCTTATTTCTGAAGGCTTCCCATTTTCCAGCCATCCTTTTACCTGTGAATATTTGCCCTCAGTCCGCTTTTGAAAGTTCTTGCCTAATACCATCAAAATTGGCCTTTCTCCAATTTAGAACTTCAACTTTTAAATCTGGTCTATCCATTTCCATCACTTTTAAATCTAATAAAATTATGGTCATTGGCCCCAAAGTGCTCCCCCACCGACACTTCAGTTACCTGCCTTGCCTTATTTCCCAAGAGTACGTCATGTTTTGCACCTTCTCTAGTAGGTACATCTACATACTGAACCAGAAATTTTCTTGTACATGCTTAATAAATTACTCTCCATCTAAACCTTTAATACTATGGCAGTCCCAGTCTTATGTTTGGAAAGTTAAAATCCCCTACCATAACCACCCTATTATTCTTACAGATAACTGAGATCTCCTTCCAAATTTGTTTCTCCATTTCCCTCTGACTATTAGGGGGTCTATAACTACAATCCCAATAAGATGATCATCCCTTTCTTATTTCTCAGTTCCACCCAATAACATCCCTGGATGTATTTCTGTGAATATCCTCCCTCAGTACAGATGTAATGCTACCCCTTCGCAAAAATGCCACTTCCCCTCCCCTATTGCCTCCCTAGGATAGTCAAGAGCATGAAGTTTCTGGGAGTGACAATCACCAGCAATCTGGTCCAACCATTTGGCACTTTGAGCAAGAAAGCACAGCAATGTCTCTGCTTCCTCAGGAGACTTTGGAAGTTCAGCATGTCCATAACGACTTAGAAACATTTGTAGATGCATTGTGAAAGCATTCTATTTGGATGCGTCACATGTTGTGGCAACTGCTCCCTCCAAGGTTAGAGTTATGGACACAGCCCAGTCTATCACGCAAACCAGCCTTCCATCCATTGACTTTATCTATATCTCCCTCTGCATCAGAAAAGCAACTAACATAATCAAAGTCCCCTCCCACCACGATTATATGCTTTCACCTTCTTCCGTTGGGCAGAAGACATAAATACTTGTATACACACACAATCGGATTCAAGAACCGTTTCTTGCCCATTATTATTAGACTTCTGAATGGGCCTCTTTAATGTTATGTTGATCTCTCTCTGCACCTTTTTGGCAGCTGTAACATTGTGTGCTGAAGCCTGTCTTGTTACCTTGATGCACTTGTATGGTATGATCTGCCCGTAATACATGTAACCCTTTCACTATACCTGGGTACACATGACAATAATAAATCCAATTCAAGCATTGGTAAGGTCACCTTTGGAGTACTACTGATTATTGTGGCTGCCCTGCTATAGGAAGGATGTTATTAAACTGGAAACTGTGCAAAAAATATTTCCAAGGATTTTATCAAGAATTGAAATTTGAGTTAAGGAGAAGGTGGATGGTCTGGGACATTTTTACCTGGAGCATAAGCGGCTGAAGGATTATCTTGTGGAGGTTTATAAAATCATGAGGTGCTTGGATAAGGTGAATAGCTAAGGTCTTTTCCAGGTAGAGCAGTCCAAAACTAGAGGGCATCAGTTTAAAGTGAGATGGGGGAAGAAAAAGGATCAGAGGGAGCAAACCTTTCAAATTGGTGCATATTTGGAACAAGCTGTCAGAGAAAGTGGTAAGCGTAGGTACAGTTACCATATTGAAAAAAATATTTGGACAAGTACATGGATTTGAGAGAGGGAAATGGTCAAACACAAGCAAATGGGATTAGTTCACTTTAGAAAACCTAGTCGGCATGCTGAATTACTCTCAGACAATTTGGAAAGCTTATCGGTAGCAAAAATAAAAATTAACCTTTTTTTTTCTCAGCAATATACTTTACAATAACCAATCACCAGTAAAATGTTGGTCTGATCTTCACTTTAAAGTTTCTTACTCAATTAATAGGCTGGTAAACATTCCTTTTGGTAACTTTCTGCATATTTACCGGAAATGGTCCTCCCTGGCTTTCTCAAGACATGCAGATAAGCAAACTCATTGACCTTTTGTCATTAAACCTTAAGCCATGAGTTTTTTTTCCAGTCCTGTCTATTTGCACTCCTTTTGTTTTAATAATTTGTTCATCATGTGATACGATGCTGGCTGTGTCAGCATTTATTTTGCATCCCCAATTGTTCAGAGGACATTTCAGACCTTGTTTTGGATCTGGAGCAACGTGTGGCCACAAAGGTAAGGGTGGTCAATTTCCTTCCTTTTAAGGGCATAAGTGAACTAGATGAGTCTTGTATGACAATTGATAATAGCTACATACATAAGCAAACATTTTCCTCCATATTTTTATTGAATTCAAATTTCGCCATCTACCTTGGAATTGTTGTGGTTCTGTTCGCCGAGCTGGGAATTTGTCTTGCAAACATTTCGTCCCCTGTCTAGGTGACATCCTCAGTGCTTGGGAGCCTCCTGTGAAGCACTTCTGTGCTGTTTTTTCCGGTATTTATAGTGGCCTGTCTCTGCCGCTTCCGGTTGTCAGTTCGAGCTGTCCACTGCAGTGGCCGGTATATTGGGTCCAGGTCGATGTGTTTGTTGATGGAGTCTGTGGATGAGTGCCATGCCTCTAGGAATTCCCTGGCTGTTCTCTGTTTGGCTTGCCCTATAATGGTAGTCCCAGTCGAATTCATGTTGCTTGTCTGTGTGTGTGGCTACTAAGGATAGCTGGTCGTGTCGTTTCGTGGCTAGTTGGTGTTTGTGTATACGGATCGTTAACTGTCTTCCTGTTTGTCCGATGAAGTGTTTTGTGTAGTCCTTGCATGGGATTTTGTACACTACATTAGTTTTGCTCATGTTGGGTATCGGGTCCTTTGTTCTGGTGAGTTGTTGTCTGAGCGTGGCTGTTGGTTTGTGTGCTGTTATGAGTCCTAGTGGTCGCAGTAGTCTGGCTGTCAGTTCAGAAATGCTCCTGATGTATGGTATTGTGGCTAGTCCTTTGGGTTTCGGCATGTCCTCGTTCCGTTGTCTCTCCCTTAGGCATCTGTTGATGAAATTGCGAGGGTATCCGTTTTTGGCGAATACTTTGTATAGGTGTTCCTCTTCCTCTTTTTGTAGTTCTGGTGTGCTGCAGTGTGTTGTGGCCCTTTTGAATAGTGTCCTGATGCAACTTCGTTTGTGTGTGTTGGTGTGGTTGCTTTCATAGTTTAGGACTTGGTCTATGTGTGTGGCTTTCCTGTAAACCTTTGTGGTGAATTCTCCGTTCGGTGTTCTCTGTACCATCACGTCTAGGAATGGGAGTTGGTTGTCCTTTTCTTCCTCTCTAGTGAATCGGATTCCTGAGTGTGTGGTGTTGATGATCCGGTGTGTGTTCTCTATTTCTGTGTTTTTAATTATTACAAAGGTGTCATCCACGCATCTGACCCAGAGTTTGGGTTGAAGTTGTGGTAAGACTGTTTGTTCTAACCTTTGCATTACTGCTTCTGCTATGAGTCCAGAGATCGGTGAGCCCATGGGTGTTCCGTTGATTTGTTCATATATTTGGTTATTGAATGTGAAGTGTGTTGTGAGGCTACCATACATCAGGAGCATTTCTGAACTTACAGCCAGACTACGACCTCTAGGACTCATAACAGCACACAAACCAACAGCCACGCTCAGACAACAACTCACCAGAACGAAGGACCCGATACCCAACATGAGCAAAACTAATGTAGTGTACAAAATCCCATGCAAGGACTGCACAAAACACTACATCGGACAAACAGGAAGACAGTTAACGATCCATATACACGAACACCAACTAGCCACGAAACGACACGACCTTAGTAGCCACACACACAGACGACAAGCAACATGAATTCGACTGGGACAACACTACCATTATAGGGCAAGCCAAACAGAGAACAGCCAGGGAATTCCTAGAGGCATGGCACTCATCCACTGATTCAATCAACAAACACATCAACCTGGACCCAATATACCGGCCACTGCAGTGGACAGCTGGAACTGACAACTGGAAGCGGCAGAGACAGGCCACTATAAATACCGGAGAAAACAGCACAGAAGCGCTTCACAGGAGGCTCCCAAGAACTGAGGATGTCACCTAGACAGGGGACGAAACATTTGCAAGACAAATTCCCAGCTCGGCGAACAGAACCACAACAACGAGCACCCGAGCTACAAATCTTTTCACAAACTTTGAACACCTTGGCATTCAAACCCATGTCCCAAAAGGTTAACCTGGCATTCTGAATTACCACTCCTCCACCACTTTTCCTAAACAGCTTAAGACTACTTTGAATCTCTGGAGGCTTCCAGAAACTAAGCTGTACCTCTGTTAGTCTTCTGAACACTCCCTTCTTGTGGCCCAGGCCTCCCCTTTTCTGGTCCTTAAAAATCAAGTCTCAATAAGCATTAACTATCCCAATTAATTAAGCTTAAGCTACATGATTTCATGGAAAGACACGTTCTCTCACTTACAAATAGCTTCCTTTAAAAATAGCAGATCAGACCTTCAATACCTAAAACCAAAAAACCATTTACCTCTACTTGAGAATCCACATTTCCCTATAGTATATTAGGAATTTTCTCCTCTAATATATTCATGAATGTGAGACTGCTAGTGAAGATAAGAACGCATGGGATCAAAAGAAATTGTTCTAATTAGATTCAGGATTGTATGTGTGGCTGGAAGCAAGGAGTGATGGTCGAGCAGTATTTTTGTCACTGGAAGTCAGTGCCTCCATTTGAAGTAACTTAATGTTGATTGTCCATTTGATTATCATGAGCTTTTAAGATTTCTGCTGTCAACATCCTAACACTCTCCATGTCCCATTTACCCTTTGCCCTGTGATCACTTTTAAGAGTTCCAATCTCTGGGCATAATTTTGTCGAAAGTAATGAAATATCCCAGTGCGCTTTACAGGAACATTATAAGACAAAACATGGCACTGTGCCACAAAAGGACATATTAGGTAGATGACTAAAAGATTGGAGGAAGGATCAATGACCAGGAGCACAGATTGAAGATTAGGGATGTTTCGAGGGGATGTGAGGAAAAAGGTAAGAAAGTGTTGGGAAACTGGAATTTACTGCTTATAAGGGTGGTGGTGGCAAAAACCATTAAAATATTTAAGTAATCTTTAAATGTGTATTTGTGCAGAAGTATGCAGAACTCTGGTCTAAGCGATAGAAAATGGGATTCGAATAGTTAGATGCTTGTTTCTGAACCACAAAGCTCTGTTTTCTGTGCTGTAGACCTCAATGGCTCTAACAATGATGTTCTTATAAACGATCAAAATTAAACAGGAAGAAGGTTGCATAAAATTTTAATTTAGGCTTAGGCATGAGGTGATGCTGCTAAAGAAGTATGTGTTTTTAACTATATTTAACTTGTTTTGTCCATTTGATTATCATGAGCTTTTAAGCCTGCATTTACAATGGAAGTAATTCTTAAATCTGCTTGAGTGTAGATTTGGTTTGAATGTACAAGTAATTTGATCTTTTTCTTCCCCATAGCTGAGTTTGCTACATACTTGAACTTTTGCCGTTCTCTACGTTTTGATGACAAACCAGACTACTCCTACTTGAGGCAATTATTTCGCAACCTCTTCCACCGCCAAGGCTTCTCCTATGACTATGTCTTTGACTGGAACATGCTCAAGTTTGTACGTTTACTTTGTGCTTAATACTAATGTTGTAGAAGTGTTTTTATATAGATCTCAAACTGAAATGTTGGATTAAAAAAAATGTCAGTGCTTGTTGGTAACCTGTTTACCAGATTTTTTTTTTAATATCTCAGCGTTGTTTCTTGAAAGTTTGGCATGTTTAGGATTGTTCATGTCAAGCCTGGTACCAAAGTAACATTGTGGTTTTTCAGTCAAGAAGGTTATGAACTGAGCCCCACTGCAATTTTTTTAATGGACAACTTTCAGTGAAGTGTTGAGGAAGTTCTTCCTTTATCAGAAATAATGTTCACATGAACCACCAAAACAGAACATATTCAAAAGAATTTAAAATAACTTTTGACACCCTAGTCGTTATTGCAGGTGCTGTATTGCAAAATAAATGTTTTTGCTAATATAAGCCATCGAATAATGGGTTTTATAACACAAGAGTTAGCATTCAACCATGTATGCTAATGCTCGCCTCTTAACTGAGCCATAGGGTGTTTTAAATCAACTTTGCCTTTCCAAGTTTGAAGTTTGGAAGTGTTTTAGAAACCAGTACAGGGTGATCAAAAGTTGATTTTCAAAGAGAAAAAAAAGATGAAAGCAAGCTAACCAGAAATATACAAATAGTTTGTAAGAGTTTTTACAAGTATATTTAAAATAACAAGTATAAAGAATTTGCTTCCTTAGAGATAGGAGCAGTGCTCATCTGGAAAATAGTACAGATGCTGAACAAACATTACATCATAGAAATTCAGTCTAACTAAGGTGAGAACAAGCATGAGGAACTTCAGGTAATTAATGTCACCAAGAGATCGTGTAATGGCGAAACTTGAAGAAATAAAAGCTGGCTCTTTCCATGACCTAGTGACAGTTATCGTCAGATTGATTTGATTTATTGTCATATGTACCTAAGTACAGTGAAAAGCTTTTTTTGCGAGCAGTACAGGCAGATCATAGGGTGAAAAAGATTCTGGACGGAGTTAAGGCTGAGTAGATAGTTGGACAGAGTACAGGTTACACCGTGCAGGACATGCACTAGACAAGGTCAGCATTATTTGAAGTTAGAGGGTCCATTCATCAGTCTAATAACGGCAGGGTGGAAGATGTTCTCGAACCTGCTGGTGCATGTGTTCAAGCTTCTGTATCTCCTGCGCTCTCCAAAAGGTAGCTGCAGAGATATTTTGGATGCACTGGCGGTGATTTTCAAAAATTTTCTAGATTCTATCATGGTCCTAGTAGATTGGAGGCGAGCAAATGTAGCACCACAATTTAATACAGAGATGGAAATGGGGGATTACATGCCAATTAGTCTGACATTGGTCAGTTAGGAAAGTTCTAGAATCCATTATTAAGGATATCTTAACTGTGTACTTATAAAATTAGAGTATACTCTGACAAAGTCAGCATTGTTTGTTTACAAAAGGAAAATCATCATTCACAAGTTTAATAGTGGGTTTTTAAGTATTTAGCTCTTAAGGTAGATAAAAGGGAATGAGCAGATATGATATACTTAAAAAAAATTCACTAGAATCCCACAGAAAAAGTTAATGTATGTAATAAGTATTTATGCATATGGGGGATAATACTGGGGGTTAAAAGGTTAAAAGATATGAATATGTTGAAATTCTGAGGGACTTTTTCCAACACTATTAAGATCCAGCCATGATTCTATTACATGCATGTTCGGAGATTTTTTTTATTTTAAGACGAACAGTTTAACTACCAGTTGGAGAATTCTTTGTCTTCCTTATTGATTGTCATTGATGAATTAGTGTCTGAAACCTGGCTGATTTTAATTTAATCCTGATATCCCTGTGAATGATATCATTAGACATCCAGAACTGTTTGAGGGAAGCTGAAAAGTCAATCCCATCATGAATCTGTAAGTCCTCCGTATTTTCAGTGTCTAGTTCAGAAACACAGGAGTAATGCTCAACAAATCATTCCTCAGGTTATTTAGTTGTTAGTGATTACAGCTATTTTTATTTTGTTGGATGTGGGCATCACCAGCAAGGTGAGCATTTGTTGCGATTCCCTAATTATCCTTGAACTGAATGACTTCCAAGACCATTTCGGAAAGCTGTTTAGAGTCAACCAGATTTGCTGTTAAGCTGGAGACAGGTAGGCCTGACCAGGTAAGGATAGCAGACTTCCTTTTAAATAACATTACTGAAGCAGGTGGCTAGTGTTGACAATCAGTGTTAGTTTCATGGTGACCATCACTGAGACAAGCTTTTAATTCCAGAGTTTCTTAATTGATTTTAAATTCCACCAGTTACTGTGATCCCCAAAATTAGACTGTTCTTCTAGAATACACTTCAGTGATGTGTCCACTATGCCAGCTTATTTCACTTTAAGGAAAATGATTAACACTTCAACTGAAATGCTTCTCAATTAAACATATTCTCTCTTCGATCGTTTCAGGGAGCCAGCAGAGCTGCCGATGACGATCGCGAACGGAGAGAGCGAGAGGAACGAATGAGGCACGGCAGAAATCCAGCAGCACGGGGATTACCTTCAACTGCTTCTGGAAGGCTTAGAGGAAATCAGGAAGTAGCACCACAGACACCCCTCACACCCACGTCCCACACTGGTAAGATAAAACATTAAATTTATTTCACAGATGTCAGAGTATCCGAGTCATCTTATACATCCGAGTCTGTGTCCTGTTGAATTTTTATTTATTTTAAAATCAGTTTAAAGCTTTTCAGTCTTACATGTTTGTTTTCAGTGCAAATATTTGTACTTAACTTGCTATCATCCTGAGAATTAGAGGAAATGTGTAGAATCATAAGCTCAGTATATGGGTGCTGAGGAACATCGATAGATGCAAGACAATGGCAAAATTGTCTAGAAACTCTTAATGAGGTGAAAGACAAATCTCGTACCCCAGAAACATGTAGCAGAACCTAAGGTTTGTTTTGACCTCGAAATATTTGTAGCAAACCGCCGTTGTGATAGGCACTATATCAATGCAAATGCAAGTTTGTTTGTTACAAACAGTCTCTAACAATTTCACTTATTTATATCCTCTGTTTTAATAGTTACAATAATCTGATTATCGCCATTTTATACATGTAAAATATTTAACTATCTCAATGTTAACTGAGACTTGAAGCATCTGTTTTGAAAGTTGAAATAACCACCTATGTTTTGTTGATCTGAACTAGAATCTCAATATCTTCCTTTAGGCATGAGTAAAAAAGAAATGTATATTTCACAGTGAATTCCAAAAGAACTATCTATGTACTAGCATAGGTGCCTTGGAAAGCAGCACGGTAGTACCTCCACGTGGGAATCCTTTGTCCTCAGTTAAACTGTCCTGTCCCTCATTCACTGCTGACTCCTGGAATCCACTTCAGATTCTGTGAACTCCTAGTTTTTCCAAGCTGAGGTCAGCTTCCCACAGGCCAGTCAGACTATAGGTTTCTTGGTAATGCCAGACCACAGGATGTTAATGCTGTCAATGTTGAATAAGTTACTACAGTTGTCAACTTCCCAGACTCCATTGTATTTGTGTTAAGCCCAAAACTATTAACCCTCTGCTCACTAGTGCTCAACATTCTCTCTCTCTCCCTCTCCCCATCCCCCTGTGTTGACTAGATAAGCTTTTCTTTTCTGATCATCATTTCTAATGATCTTCTAAATAGTCAGCTTCCAGAATTTACAGCCATCCTATTGTTTCCTATCATTGGTGTCAATATCTGCCGTCTTGAAATCCTACATGCAGGTATTTTGCATTGGAAATCTGGACTCCCAGGAGTTTGTAATGTAATGGCTAATTAATCTAGCAGAAGATCTCTGGGTATCTGGCTGTCATCCAGTTGATGAATGTGGTTGAGTGGGTGCAAATCTTTTTGGCTTATCAGTGAGTGTATGCTGTTAGAATTAACTCATAGCAGGTATGCAGAGCTGCTGACCTTCTGCAGCCAAGAGTTTCTAAAGATATGTCTGAAACAGTGAAGTTGGAAAATGTTGACCCTTGCCTCCAACCCAGCAGTTATTCTCCAGGATGCCTTGCAGAATGCATTGAGGACGCTGGCTTATTAGACTTGAAATTTGCTGTTTTTGAGTCAGGTTGTAGTTCCGTGCTTTCTGTTACTCAGTGTGGGTGTTACACCTGCAGTTTTTCTGATGCATGTCTTAATTTCAGAACCAAGTGGTATGTTGCTGGTGATTGTGAAACCTAGATATCCGAAACTATCAAGAACCTCCAATGTCACTTTGTCAGTGCTGATAGATGGTGGTAGAGCAGCAGCTGGACCATGAAATTAGTTTCCAGATGCTGATGGTCAGACCAACTCTTTATAGACTTGAAAGAGTCTGAGCACTTGAAATTATTTCAAGTTATTTTTGATAGGGTAAGGCTCAACTTCTTCTGTATTACTTTACAATGGGAATAATGTGTATAATCTAAAGTGTACATCAAATCACTTGTTCTGCCTTATTGCATTGTGAAAATGAAGCAGTGCACTCCATGGAGATGTAGGGTGTTATAGACATGCTACCATTGCAACCCTTCCACTATGCCTTGTATATTTCATTTTATTCACCATATAGGTCAAATAGTCTTTTTCAATGTTGTAAAATTGTATGAAAAATCCAAGTTACCAGTTACATTAAATATCTGTTATATATTTGTAGTCTGTACAGTGTGATAATAGAGAACTGGTTTAAAAGGTGAGCTCTTCAGTAAAGAATTTATGCCTTGACCCTAGGTATGACATAAAATCTTAATCTGTTTAAGGAGTTTGCTGACATGGGGAAATCTCTCTGGGAGAGGGCAAAGTGAACCTTGTATTAGCTTTATGCCTAATCAATTCAGTATAATAATAATGTTGATGTTGCTACTGCAAGCTAAAGTTTACCTATATTGGCTCATACAGAAACTGACCAGGAGTCATTTGGCTTAGTTGGTTGGACAGTTGGTTTGTGATGCAGTGTGAAGTCAACACTTGGTTCAGTTTCCTCACTGGCAGTCATTACCATGAAGGACTCTCCTTCTCAACCTCTGGATGACAGTGTGGTGACTGTCAGGTTAAATCACCAACAGTCATCTCTCTCCAATGAGAGAGCAGATATAATAGGATCTGCTAGTCCGGTATGGTCCACTAATTTATCTTTTTCCTTCTAATATAGAAAGTATATTCAGTCATGCAGAAGTAATGTACAAGCTGCTGATTGAATTCCAAGTGATAAGATATTCAATATTGTTATCATTAGAGTTGTGAAGCTTGTTGAGTTATTTGTTGGAGTAAGAGGTTTTGGCATTATCAAAATTTCTGCAGAGGTCTTACAGCAATTAGGGATCCCTTAAAGCATTTATTTTAATGTAAAAACTTAACTCCCATCCTGGATCTCAACAGAATTGGCAACTTGCTTTTGTGGCCATATTTCCATCCCCAGTGATAGATTCTTGTCCCTGCCTTTGTACTGCTCAAGTAGCCTCAGGGAATGTGTATAACTACCAAATAAGTGAAAATGAGAATTTTTGTTAATAGATTAAGTCATAGCCCTATCATGGGACCTGCTTCAATGGAAACTGTTAGGAAATGGCAATATTTGGTCCTATTTTTAAAATTATACATTTAAATAATTGGTACAATAATTTTACATCTTCCATTGTCCAATTTTGGACAACCTGCATTCATTACCATTTTGAAAAACGTCACCATTTTCAAAATGTTCCAACTCTGGCGCCTGTGATTTTGCAATAATATAGTGGATGATTAAAGCCACGATTCAGTAAGCTAATAATGCATATAGCACTGTGTGATTGAGTGGTTTGTGTGTGTGTGTTTGTGGGGGGGCAGGGGGTTAAGAGGGGGCGGCGGTGGCAGTGGCTGAGGGGGATTATGAAGGTGGGGTATACTGATAACAGCTTGAATCTAACTTTGTTGTCACATGCATACTGTTGACATTAAAAATGTGAACCAAGATATTCTGATATGAAGATGGTCACTGCTAACGTGTACAGTTGTGTGTTGGGACCATGCAGAAGTCCTGACTCCACAGGAATTCTGAAATTGTCTAAAGAAATCCCTGATTTAGAGTTTGAATTGGAACGTTCCAAATTCCTTATCTGACCAGTTTGGCAGAAGAGAGAGATTGCAATTGCTCAAACTCCTTGCTGTCAATTAAACTGCCCTCCTGAAACCCCAAAGACTTATATCTTTTCACCTTCATTATATTATACATGTAATGTTTTTAGACCCAAACCTCACCCACTCCTCTCTCCCAAGGACCTGATGCTATCCCTTCAACCCCAAACCAATCTTTCCCGACCTGTGCCCTCACCCCAACAACCACAACTTTCTTTCCTACTTACCCATCTGTTTAGCTGGCACCTGAACCCCTCACCCAAGCAGCATTTCTATTCGGTGCCCACCTGACACCCTTTCCTCCAACCCCGCTTAGCTGCCATCTGAAATCCTCACCCATGTAGCATTTCTATTCATGCCCACCTGATACACTTTCCACCCACCAGACACCTGATTCCTTCCAGCAGCATGACATCCTAAGTCACACGGTAAAAACAAGGACAGCAGATGTTGGAAACCAGAGTCTAGATTAGAGTGGTGCTGGAAAAGCACAGCATCTGAAGACCAGGAAAATCGACGTTTTGGGCAAAAGCCCTTCATCAGGAATAGAGGCAGGGTGCCTGCAGTGTGGAGAGATAAATGAGAGGGGTTGGGGGTAGGGATGGGGATGAAGGTGATAGGTCAGAGAGGAGGATGGAGTGGATAGGTGGAAAGGAAGATAGGCAGCTAGGACAGGTCATGAGGGCAGTGCTGAGCTGGAAGGTTGGAGCTGGGGTGAGGTGGGGGAAGGGGAAATGAGGAAGCTGGTGAAGTCCACATTGATGCCATGGGGTTGAAGTGTTCCGAGGCAGGAGATGAGGTGTTCTTCCTCCAAGCGTCGGGTGGTGAGGGAGTAGCGGTGGATGAGGCCCAGGACCTGCATGTCCTCGGCAGAGTGAGAGGGGGACTAAAAATGTTGGGCCACAGCGCGGTGGGGTTGATTGGTGCGGGTGGCCCGGAGATGTTCCTGAAAGCACTCTGCTAGGAGGCGTCCAGTCTCCCCAATGTAGAGGAGACCGCATCAGGAGCAACGGATACAATAAATGACATTGGTGGATGTGCAGCTAAAACTTTGGATGTGGAAGGCTCCTTTGGGGCCTTGGATGGAGGTGAGGGATGAGGTGTGGGCGCAGGTTTTGCAATTCCTGTGATGGCACGGGAAGGTGCTATGAAGGGAGGGTGGGTTCTTGGGGGGCATGGACCTGACCAGGTAGTCACGGAGGGAGCGGTCTTTGCGGAAGGCGGAAAGGGGTGGGGACAGAAATATATCCCTGGTGGTGGGGTCTGATTTTGGAGGTGGCGGAAATGTCGTCGGATGATGTGGTTTATGCGGAGGTTGGTAGGGTGGAAGGTGAGCAGCGGGGGGGGGGGGGGTCTATCCTTGTTACAGTTGGAGGGGTGGGCTTTGAGGGCGGAGGGGCGGGATGTGGATGAGTTGGAGGGCATCTTTAACCATGTGGGAAGGGAATTTGTGGCCTTTAAAGAAGGAAGCCATCTGGTGTGTTCTGTGGTGGAACTAACTGGTCCTCCTGGGAGCAGATACGGCAGAGGCGGCGAAATTGGGAATACGGGATGGCATTTTTGCAAGAGGTAGGGTGAGAAGAGATGTAATCTAGGTAGCTGTGAGAGTTGGTGGGTTTGTTTTAAAAAAAGTCAGTGTCAAGTCGATCGTCATTAATGGAGATGGAGAGTCCAGGAAGGGGAGGGAGATGTTTGAGATGATCCAGGTGAATTTAAGGTCAGGGTGAAATGTGTTGGTGAAGTTGATGAATCGCTCAACCTCCTCGCGGGAGCACGAGATGGCGCCACTGCAATCATCAATGTCGCGGAGGAAAGGTGGGGAGTGGTGTCGGTGTAACTACAGAAGATGGACTGTTCTACATAACCAACAAAGAGACAGGCATAGCTGGGGCCCATTCCGGTGCCTAAGTCACACCCCCAGCTGGCTTTTGAGCCCCATCAACCATTGTAAACACTTTCATTCTCTCAGTAGCTGGTAAAGTGGTAAACAGACCCCACCACCACAAGGCATCAAGTGTTTTTAAAAAGGGGTTATGTTTCAGCATTGATTCCTTCCATTCTTGTCTGCGTGGATTGCGAGACTTACCTGCATCAATGCAGCTGGGAAAGTTCCTGGCCTGAGCATTTGTCTGAAAGCTGCACAAAAGTAACATGAACCATG
Organism: Chiloscyllium punctatum; assembly: GCF_047496795.1. NCBI lineage: Eukaryota > Metazoa > Chordata > Chondrichthyes > Orectolobiformes > Hemiscylliidae > Chiloscyllium > Chiloscyllium punctatum. Next base: position 41,092,730 of record NC_092777.1, read on the forward strand.
TTAACTCAGTGACTTAGAAAAGAATTATCCATTGCCAGAATGCTACTGGTTATACTGGAAAGTTTCTGGTTTTAGTTTACTCATACGTGAGGAATAAGAGAATGATCAGGGAGAAGGTAGGGCCGTTCAGGGATAGCGGAGGAAACTAGTGCGTGGGGTCTGAGCGGATAGGGGAAGCCCTAAATGAGTTTTTTGCTTCGGTTTTCACCAAGGAAAGGAACATGTTGTAAATGAAAACTTAGAGGAGCTGGGATACAGTCTTGACCAGATCAAGATTGATGAAGTTGATGTGCTAGAAATTTTGGAAAACATTAAGATTGATAAGTCCCCAGGGCCAGACCAGATTTATCCGAGGCTGCTCCGGGAAGTGAGAAAAGAGGTTGCTAAGCCACTGGTGAGGATATTTGCTGCCTCGCTCTCCACAGGGGTCGTACTGGAGGATTCTAGGAGGGAATGTTGTTCCTATTTTCAAGAAGGGTAATAAGGAAATCCCTGGCAATTACAGACCAGTCAGTCTTGCGTCTGAAGGATAGGATTTATGACTACTTGGGAAAGCATAGTCTGATTAAAGGCAGCCAGCATGGCTTTGTGAGGGGCCGGTCATGCCTCATAAATCTTATTGAGTTCTTTGAGGAGGTGTCAAGACAGGTTTACGAAGGTCAAGCAGTGGATTTGGTGTATATGGACTTCAGCAAGACATTTGATAGGGTTCCCCATGGTAGGCTCATTAATAAAGTCAGGAAGTATGGGATACAGGGAGATTTGGCTATCTGGATTCAGAATTGGCTAGCTGACAGAAGGCAGAGAATGGTTTTAAATGGAAAGTATTCTGCCTGGAGGTCAGTGTTGAGTGGTGTCCCACTGGGCTCTGTTCTTGGGCCTCTGCTCTTTGTAGTTTTTATAAATGACTTGGATGAGGAGGTTGAGGGGTGGGTTAGTAAACTTACAGATGACACAAAGATTGGAAGTGTTGTCGATAGTATAGAGGGCTACTGCAGGCTGCAGCGCGACATAGACAGGATGATGAGCTGGGCTGAGAACTGGCAGATGGAGTTCAACCTGGATAAATGCAAAGTGATGCATTTTGGAAGGTTGAACTTGAAAGCTGAATATTGGATTAAAGACAGGATTCTTGGTAGTGTGGAGGAACGGTGGGATCTGGGTACATAGATCCCTCAAAGTTGCCACTCAAGTGGATAGGGTTGTTAAGAAAGCATATGGTGTTTTGGCTTTCATTAATAGGGGGATTGAGTTTAAGAACCGCGAGGTTTTGCTGCAGCTCTAAAAGTCCCTGGTGAGACCACACTTGGAATATTGTGTCCAGTTCTGGTCGCCCTACTATAGAAATATATAGAGGCTTTGGAGAGGGTGCAAAGAAGGTTTACCAGGATGCTGACTGGACTGGAGGACTTGCCTTCTGAAGAAAGGTTGAATAAGCTCGGACTTTCCTCTCTGGAGAGGAGGAGGAAGAGAGGAGACCTGATCGAGGTGTACAAAATAATGAGTGGCATAGATAGTCAATAGCCAGAGACCTTTCCCTAGGGCAGGATTGACTAGTACGAGGAGTCATATTTTGAAGATATCAGGAGGAAGGTATAAAGGAGACGTCCGAGGTAAGTTCTTTACGCAGAGAGGTGTGAATGCATGGAATGCGTTGCCAGCTGTGGTGGTGGAAACAGTCATTGCGGACATTTAAGTGACTGCTGGACATGCACATGGATAAGGGGTACGTAGATTAAGTTACTATATTTTACATTAGGATTAAATCTCGGCACAACATCGTGGGCCAAAGTGCGTGTTCTGTGCTGTACTTTTCTATGTTCTGTTTTCATCGCCATTTCTAGCGTAGGGCCAAGGAACAAAGGCACACAATTAAGAGGTAACCATGCTAAAACTTTGAATATCTTCATGGTAGCAATGTAAAGGTTTAACGTGTTTCTCTTGTAAAAAGCACGGGTACATAAAAGAGTTTCAGAAAGGCATTGAATGTAGTTTAATCCACATCTGGACAGTCGGGCTGCAATTTAGTTTTTAAATGATAGTTTTCTGTTTCCATGTAAACAGCCTTGCTTATCATAAATACTTCTGTTGAGTAAACTTACCTTTAAGTGTCAATGCTCTTTTAATCCACCACTAAATAAATAAATATTCAGTTCGCTCAATTGACTTTCTTTCCATTATTGTGAAATAGGATGGGTTATCTAACTTGAACCTTTTATTCTTCAGCTAACACATCTCCACGCCCTGTCTCTGGTATGGAACGGGAGCGAAAAGTGAGCATGAGGTTACACCGTGGCGCTCCTGTTAATGTTTCGTCAACAGATTTAACCGGACGTCAAGACACATCACGAATGTCAACATCACAGGTAAGATCAGTACAAACCACTAAACTGTGCTATTACTAGATTTGATAGAAGATAAAAATTTGCCATTACAAAAGTTTTCTAAACAAAGTTTTTGACATTTCATGCAGCGAAATAAAAGCTAGAGACAAGGGTCTGGTGTCAATAAATGTGCCCATGGATCTTTTAGTTTGTCATTTAAAAGTCCAATGATTCACTATGTCATCGAATCCCTAGAATGTAGGAAAAGGCCATTTTAATCTGCATCAACCCTGTGAAGAGCATCCCACCCTGTCTCCATGACCCCAGCATTTACTGTGGCTAATCCGCCTAGCCTGCACATTCCTGGACACTATGGGGTAATTTTTTAGCATGGCCAATCCACCTAACCTGCACATCTTTGCACTGTGGGAAGAAACCCATGTGTGCCCTGGGAGAATGGACAAACTGCTGGAATTGTACCTTGTACAATTGTACCCAGTCCCTGTGAAGCAGCAGTGCTAATCACTGAACCATCATATTGCCCGTCCTTTTAGGGAGAGAAACCTGCTGTTAATGGGTCCGATTGACCCTTGGTAGCAGTTCCACAGCTACACCATTTACTCTTAACTACCCTTGGAAATAGCTTGGAGAGTCTTTAGTTGTACAGCAGGACTGAAACTGCAGGTTACTGACCTTAGTTGATAAGCTGCTTGAAATTTTGGTGTTGTGAGCTCTGAGGCAGCAATGGCTAATGTGAATGCTAGCAGTTATGTGACCTCTTTAAGGCATGCTCTATCGAGGATCTCTCCTGTCACCCCTCTGTTATCAGTCTGGTGCAACAGTGGGGTTCTGAAAAGGCAAGTAACATGGGCAGAAACATATATCTTGGGCTCCAGTGCAGCTTCTGGCCATACCCCCCTTGCTCCTGACCCAAACACAAATGGCCCTGGTAGTTAGGCCCTGATGTGTTGCACCAACACCCCTATCCCAGGTTCTGGCAGCTAAGGATCAGTAATAAATTGCAACCTTACTGAGGTTGCCTGAATTGTGTTGTTTCATTGAAATAAAGGCTTTCTGTTGCCATTATCAAGTTGACATTTTTGTGGGTAAGCTGTGTTGATCAGGCTATCACAGTTACATCAATACCCACCAACTCTAGTTTCAAGTTATTTGGAGGCAAGAGTATCTTCCAGTACAGTCCTTTGGATAGTGACAAGGTGGAGAAACTGGCAGAAATTAGTCATAGATCAACAGAAAAGAGTTGTTGAAGCTCTAACCTGATAATAAAGGTACACTATTGGATCCCATTATGTCTGTGTTTTTATACTTGGCAATCATCAGTCATTGGCAATATTTTATAAATAATGTTTTTAAGGATAATTCAACATCATCCATGCTCGAGTAAAATCATGTAAAACCATCACATTTATTGAATGTTTACATTGGAAATTGTTTGTTAGGAATGGCAAAAGCTATATAGCTAGTTCCAAAAAGGGTCACATTTTTCAATGTTAATGGTAACTATTTGATTCTATCCAAATTTTGAAAATAAATCCAATCAAAAGTTTGGCATTTTCTTTTTGAAATAATTGAAATCAGGCCAATAATCAAACTCATTGTTAAGTAAATGCATATTGTTTTGATTTTAAAAGCTGTATGGCCAGAAAATATCTTCATAGTGTACAATGGAAACCGTATCTTCATTATTTAGTTGCCAGGTTGACTGTCAATGTTAGATCAATATTTACATCATTCATGTCCTAAAATCAGTTTTATTGTCTGCTATCTTTAATTATTCTTCTGACCATCGTGTTTATGGATAACTTAAGACAAGTTAATAATATTTTAAATGTCAAACTTAAAAGAAGCAGCAATTAGTTGTAAGTTGTGTGTAAAAGCATTCTAGTTGCTCATTTTATCTTGTGTGGGGGTTTTTAACCTTAAATTATTAAATACTGGAAGTAAGTTTGTTCGCTGAGCTGGAAGGTTATTTTGTCACCATACTAGATAACATCATCAGTGAACCTCTGGTGAGGTGCTGGTGGTATGTCCTGCTTTTTATTTGTATTTGAGTTTCTTTGGGTGGCTGATGTCATTTTCGGTTCTTTTTCTCAGAGGATGTAGATGGGGTCCAAATCAATGTGTTTGTTTGTTGGTAGAGTTTCAGTTGGGATGCCGTGCTTCAAGGACTTTGGGTCCACTATGTGGATGACACCTTTGTCATCACCAAACAAAACAAATTAAAGGAAACCTACATAACCATCGTTAATATCCTCACTGGCATAAGATTCACAAAAGAGAACAACAACAAACTGCCATTCCGAGATGTCAGAGTAGCGTGATCACTCCGTGAGGAACTTCAAACCAGCATCTACAGGAAAACAACACCTGTGGAACAAAAACTTCACTACAGAAGCAATCATCCCAGCACCCACAAACGAAGCCACCACACACTGCAGCACCGAGGAACTATGAAGAGCGGAAGGGAAATACCTATACAGCGTATTCAAGAAGAATGGGTACCAAATAAACACAGTCTGTCAATTCCTCAGCAACAAATCCAAACAAGCAGGAAAAACGCATCCAGAAACCCGGGCCACTTTACATCAAAGACATCTCTGAAATGACTTCCAGACTGCTCAGAATTCTTGACAACATGGTAGCCCACAAACCTACCAACACACTAAACAGTGGCTTATGAATTTAAAAGACCCTGTACAAACAACAAGCAAAACAAATGTCATTTACAAAATGCATCACAAGTACTGTAGTAAACAATACATAGGACAAACAGCCACCAGGATGTATGAACATCAATGAGCCACAAAAAGATATACTGCACTATCACTAGTATCCTTACATACAGATGAAGAAGGATGCCACTTTGACTGGGACAACACACCCATCCTAGGACGAGCTAAACAGAGACACACACGAGAATTCCTTGAAGCATAGCATTCCAGCCAAAACTCTCTCAATATACACGTCAATTTGGACCCCATCTACCACCCTCTGTGAAAAAGAGCCAGAAATGACATCACCACCCAAAGAAACCTAAACACATAAATAGAAAGCAGGATATACCACCAGTGCTTCTCCAGAGACTCACTGATGATGTTACCTAGTATAGTGACAATGTCTGAAAACAAACCTTGCAGCTCCGTGAGCAAGCTTACATCCCGAACCTCTACTGAGCTACAAATATTATCAAAAATTGTATGATGAAATATATACATATCTTTTAAATTGTGGACCTATAGTTTTTGAGTCCAACATTTGAACAGCCATTATCGTTGCATCATGAACTGGCAATGATAATATTTTTGATATTGTAGGATGACTAGAGCTATAAAAAATGTGGTGAATGCCTAATTTGAGTTTTTATTTCCCATTTTTGCGTCAGATCCACATTAATATATATAATATGTCACTTACATAGTAGCACTTAGGAGTTTTCAAAATGTTTGAATAAGTCCCTGCATTCAATACATCTCTCTTATTTCTTAGCCATTCTGTGTGTTCTTGAAGTACATGATCTATCAACAGCATAGATTTAAAAACTGATAGCCTTTAGCAGGCAAAATAGTACAGCACGTAGAGTCAAAGATGTGTTTTGCTGAACCATTGACATAAATTTCAACACAAAGCTGTAATTGCTTACATCTTAATAAGGAAGTGGTAGGTTGATGGTTGTACTTGCAGCTTAGTGGTAATAGAGTTGGCTTATTTGTGCAGAAAGTTTCTTAAATCATTCTTTCAGTTCCTTTTCTTCCAGTGCACCCTGTATGACCCAGGAAGTGGTTAAGCATACATGTCAAGGATGAGGAATGACTGTCTCAACCTGTCAAATGTGAACCTTGTGTCAAATCTTTTATTCCTTCAAAGCCCACAATAAAAATTCCAAGTGGTAGTTGGTATTGAGTTTTTTTTTGTTTTATGGAATAAGAGAAGGAATGGAAACTTGGGGCTGCAATTGGATTCAGTAATATTCTTTAGTACAAGAATATCAGTAAGTTTTATATATTGTTCGACTGAATTGCATAATTTCCCTTGACGTAAGAGTATGCTTTGTTTTAAAGTTACTGGAAAGTTATTGCAAGAGACAGTTTTAAATAATTTGTTCCTTTGATGCCTTTGGCAGATTGCAGTGTATTAGTGTTCTAAAGCTTTCCCAAGAATGAAGAAACCATATAGATAGTTTTATCACCAATTGCCCATCTCCCACAGCACCACACCAAAAAATTCAGAGGCGGCTTGTTTTTGCAAGTTTGAGCAGAATAGAAATTGTGTATCATCTGGTTTTCCTTTACAGATATTTCTCGATGAATTACGGTGGAGGTTGTGAGGATGCATTCCTGGTGATTGTAAAAGTGAGATTAAAGTCCACTGGCTCCAAAAATTAATTTAATTAAAATAATCCACACCTACTCCCACAACATTAATAATGTGATGTATGTCACACCTTTTCTGATAATTTGAATTTTCAGATAATTGCTTATTTTGAATCCAGATAATACTGAAGATATTGGAGAAGACTTGTTTATTAGAACAAACTCAGCAAAGATTAAAGTGTGAACATTAATGCAAAGAATCCAACAAGATTTGTATTTGGAAATAACATTTATTTTATGCTCTGCCCTTCTGTGCAGAACACTATATTCTAGATTTCCTCCCCTCCTAGGTGCAGATCACTGTTGTGAAGGAGTGGCCACCTCTTAAAATAGAAAAGTATGAAATAAGAGCAATCATTGACCTTTCGGCCTATCAAGCCTGCTCTACCATTCAGTAAGATCTTGGTTGATTGGATTACTCCACCTCCAATAAGCTTTCACCCCCTTGATTATCATGAACTTATAATCAACTGAAAAATATTCATATACTCGATACCTGCCATTTTTTGAGGACGAGAGTTCCAAAGACACTTAGACTTTTGAGAGTAAATTTCTCCCCAGTTAATGTTCTCAAGAACCCTCTATAATACCCAAGACCTTTCAGTGTCTGGATTATTTTGATGAAAATGGAAAACTTGTATTGCAACAATTTTACATCTGCTTTAGATGGGCTGATTTGGCTTGTGGTGTAACTGTAACATGCTCTCTGTTTGTAGGCTGGTGATCTGTGCTTCAGTAACAATCGCGTTTGCTTGCAGCATTCACAATATGCAGTACTGAAACTGGTTTTGCAAATGTATATAAAGATGGCACGTGATTTTTTAAAAAAAGTATACTGTGTAGTTGCAGAAGGTACTAACTCAGACAGTGGCCTATCTTGTCAGCTGAGGGTAAAATAAGATTAATTTGTTTGCCAAATCAATTTGGTGTTATTTGTTCTCTGCATTTTAGAAAGCATTTTTCAGGCTTATTTAAAATGTCAAATAGAAATGACCATCTTTTATAGATCAGTTTTGACTGTCTCCTACTCCCAACAATTTGAATTTTATTATCATGCTTTTCAGCATGTCTTGCTCATGTATTAAGCTCTGACATAGTTGAAAACTTTTCATTATGATCTTCTGGCAGAACTTAAATCTTTCATTTATCGAATAATATCATTGCCAGGGAAATGTTCTTATAAATATATCCATTAATAAAATCATGGTACCTGTATGACTCAACACTTTTTATTTCCATGTAAAATTGAAGACACAACCTTTAGAATGTAGCTCCTCCATTTCTAATTACAATTTATTTATTATTAATCAAATTGAGGTATTATGATGAAGCTACATTATTATGTCAGAAACTTCATTGTTAGATATTGTGTCCAGACTATTTGTACTCTCTTTATAAAATCTTCACTGTTCAGTTCCACATGAAACTGAAGTTTCAGTCAAATAAAATTGAAATCGCTTGCAGGTATTATTTAGTTGTGATTATCTATTCTGCATTTTAGAAGTTTTCTGACCCTTAAAGCTTCCTTTCCATTTATTTTCTTCTCATCAATATAAAAAATTTAAAGCATTGAGTTGATGCTGAATTTTATTAACTAGGTGTCTGAACCCCTGCAAGTCCTGTAGTGTACCACATCAAGTTGCTTTCAATTAGCCCTTTTTATGTAGTAAAAGATTCAAGGCGCTTGATAGCAAGAAACAGAAAGAGTTGATACCAAACCAAAGGACATTAACACAGGTGTCAAGGGTTTGGTCAAAAAGGTTGGTTTTTAAGACTGTCTTAAAGTAAGACAGAATTGATAGGATTTGAGGGAAATTCCGAGCTTGGAGCCCACCCAAATGAAACTAAAGAAACACAGTACATGGCCAGGATGTTAGAGAAAGAGGTGAGGCCAGGGAGGGGTTTGAACACCTGGATGGGAATTTCAAGTTTGAACGAGTGGTGGACTAGGAACTAATTTAGCGAGCGCAAGGGATGATGGGTGAACATGACAGTACTAGTTTGAATACAGACAGCAGAATTTTGGGCTCGGTTTTGGAGCAATGACATTGGGAGACTGGTCGTGCAGGCTGCAAAACAGTCAAATCTTGAAGTAATAGCAGTATGGATGACACTTGCGGAGGTAGATTAGCTAAGGTTGAAAAATCAGTGTTAGGAATATGAAATTCAGCTTAGTTTGTGATATCACTGTTCCATTTGATACTATCTAGAATGGGGCAGAGTCAATAGCTCAAGTACAAAATTTGTATCCGAGTTGTAGGCAATATCTTTTGTCTTTGTGTTTAATTGGAGGAAATTTTTTCTCATCTGGTATTGGATGATGGACAAACTAGTTGACAACAGCGGAGGTTTCACAAGAGATGGCATTGTGGTAGGGCTGGCTGGTGTCAGTGTACATGTGGAATCTGATGTGATTTGAACAATGCCGCCAAGAGAAATGCGTGCAGATGAATAAAAAGGAGGAAGGCAGTTATAACTTCAGTTTTTTTATGGTTATGGTTTGAGTATCAGAGCCATCTGATCTTAACTCTGCCAACCTCCTGCCTATACTGCCAGATGCAGAGGTCATTTTTCATCATCATTTCAGTTAGTGGAGAATAAAAGATTCTTGGCTAGTTCTGAGCACTGGAAGAAATTAATGTAGTCTTAGTGCAGTGTTGGTTCAGGATGCTGTGATAATGTTTATTAACAGCTGATAAAGTCATTTGAGAGAAGATGTATAGAATCATGCTTAAGAATGTAATGGAATCTGACATTTAACTTTTATATGCAGAATAGGAATGTGTACAGCTTTTGAATATTACATGGTAAGGTTTAGGAAAGAAAGAGGTGATCAGATAAGATGCTCTAGAAGTGACCCAATTAATTTTATTTGGTTTGCAATTTCAAACTTGCTATTATGTCCAACTTGCTAATTTAGCTGTATAGATCATTACTGGAGTTTTACAACGCACTGTTAAGAATGGTTTTTGCATGGGTAGTGGCACAGTTTACAAATGGCTGTCTTTTCCCCCACCTCAGAATAGCCTCCCTTTCGAGCATCATGGCATGTAGCTGGTCCAAACGCATTGAAGGCAGCACTGGGTGAGTTTACCTCAGTCCCAACTCGTTAAAGTAGAAGAGACCGAGGTGGAATGCTTTGAAGCACATTTTGTAGGGATCAGTCAGTACTGCAAGGTGCCACAAAATTTCCATTATTAATCTCGCTCCACGTGCAAGATCCTTCTCATTCTTTTCATTGAAGGTAGATATTGATGTCTCAACCTTTTGTACAGTTTGATCGTAAAGAACATTAGCACTTTGTCCACATTCAGCTTGTCTATAGCATTTCATCCTGTATAGTTTGTATCCTTACAAATTTCTGTTTCCCATATGTGACAAAGGACAAGCGCCTGATGATACTGGAGTCTTCAGCTCCTTTTGTAGTGCATTGTATGTCAAATATTGGCTGCAAATTTACAACAGCTTCAAGAATATAACCGTTCAAAGCCAACTGCCTTTGCAATTGTCAGATACTGATGAACTTCAACAAGTCATCCATTTCGCATTACTGACCCAAAATTTAAAGCAGAACATGCCACACTTTCTAAGACAAGCGCAAGAGAGGTCAATCAAACCTGACACTGATTTGTGATGTATTCTCAATTACATATGGATGAAATGTGACCTATTATTGAATCCAATAAGAATTTAGCTTATTCACCTGTAATAGTGTGGATACAGTATTAGATGACGCTAATGTGAATACAGGCTGAGAAAGCAGGATAAATGTTTGAATATTCAGTTGAACATGCATATGTAAAATGTTGGAGTTTAGGGGAAAGGGCAAGACTGTGCTCCATCTTTTACATTACAGGTCTGTGTTTAAGGGGAGAATAAAAAGCCCAATGCATGGATATTGAAAGGTAGTTCAACATTTCCATGCTAACAATGGAGAAGATCAGGTGTATCTTTGTTCTTGTATTGCCTGGTGCTTTTCTCAAGTCACTTGCTGCAACTTGTTATCCTGCTTGTAAGTTCTGCACCCCACATGAGACTGCATTCTGGCTGCTGTATTTCCTTGGAACCTTAATTTGCATTTTTCAGTTTGAGTTAGTGTAGACTATGTCTGCAGTTACACTTGACATTTGTAGATTTTGGCCTGATTTCCGTTTAATCTGTTTATGAACATTTTGATGCACGGTCTTCTGCTTCAAATACTATTGCTGCCTTGTTTGGCACTACCCTTTCTGCATGGGGGTGCTGGGTAGTACTGCAGTGTTATAACTTCTTTCCTTCAAATAGGAAATTAGAAGGAGATATGTTATTTAAACTGAGATTCCCATACCACAATTTGAATTACGGTGGTTCAGTAAGTGAATAGATCCTTTAATATATTCTTTGCATGCTATTCTGATAGATCGTAGTTCATTGTCTAAAGACAGTAAACAAATTGGAAGATTAAAGGATGTTAGCAGCTGGTACAGTTTGGCTTGAAACAACATGCAAAGAAGCATTTGTGTTTGGATTATTAATTTTTATCCAGGTTCACATATCAAGATTTTCTCTCTGAATTTGCTCAAGGAGGTGTACAACAGAAAATGCTTTTACCTTTCAACTGAGTGTTTAGCTCAGTCAGCACTGCTCCCTATCACTTTAAAGAATAACGCCACAATTATGATACTAACTGTGTATTAGGAGTGTCTGTATGTCAGTTCAGATGTAAGTTGCCAATTTGCTTGAGTCTGCAAAGTAGACTTGAGTACAAGTTTCAGGTTAGGACTGTAAATATCAAATACAGCAGTGAAATAGGGGCTACCCTCTAGATTCCATACCTGCTTTTAGTTAAATAGTGAATAAAACCAAAAAGATTATATTGCAGTTTGGTGCCACCGAATAAACAATATTTTGATTACCGTTTTACAGGATAAAGAGAAATGAAGTAAGTTCAAACTTAATATTTCTACAGCTTAGCATGTTGACACAAAATGGCAAGGTGTGTGGCTGTGCAAATACCTTACAGCATTTTCATTGAGATGTTTGGAACTTTCAGTTAATCTTTACATTATGGTTGCCACAAATTTAATGCCAGAGAAACTAGTAAATGCTGCTCAAAAAAACTAAAAATTCTTTACATCTGAGGTAAATACTGTACATCAGCATTTAAATATTTGCTGTACTTCAAGACTGAAAGATATTTCAGCAGAAGCATGTTAATGGGTTTACTCTGGTTGTTAGATCATGGCTTTCCAAAGTGAAGGTCAGGAACCCACAGGATTGTGACCTGAAAGTTTGGGGTTGAGAGCTCCAAGATAGCATTGAGTGCTAAGGAGCTCTGTTCCTTTTCACCTGCTCTCTCAGACCTTCCTAAACATCACCTTCTCTCATAGGTTATCCTGTCTCCTGGTTCTCACCAACATCTCTTGATAATATTCAAATTTTGGGATGGAGTCACAATGGGAGAGAAATTTGGGACATACTGTATTGGGTATATACCTGTAACACCTAATCCGGAAGTGTTATAAATAATTAAAGTTGAGAGTAAATTGTGTCTTCAATAACATGAATAAATTCAACCAGTAGCCAATAAATCTTAAAAATTTTATTTACACCTTTGGAGAATAGTTTTGATACTGTATTTAAAGGTTTTTTGTTGCCAATGCCAATATTTTCTTGGGTGACATTTAATAACTGTAACCTCTAGCCATTTTAAGTTCTAAAAACATAAAATTATTTGCAATTTTAAAATATAATACTTAGATTGAAATTTCAAAATCAATTTGGAGTGGGAAGTTCAGTTAAATTTGTACTGCTCTAGATCCAGCATCTGAGTATACTTTGGTCTTCTCTGCTGTGACCAGCTTCATTGGTTCTTATTCTCCTGATGCAGATATATAGTGTGTGTAGTGGAGTTACTGAAATCCATTTTGGTGCAATAACCTCATATTTTAGAAAGCTTCCTTTTAGAAAAAGAGAGAATTTGGAATTTAGTATTTTCTCTTCACAGTTGTTCCCTTGAGCTTTAGCTATCAGGAAATTAATTTCTCTGAAACCAAGGTGCAGCTGCTTTGTTAATAATACTTGAGGACATTACTTGTGTCCTTTAACCCTTCTGTGTTAGGTAAACTGTTCAGTGTGATGACCTTTTGCAGTGTAAATTCTAGCAAAGGAGTCCATCCTGCTTACATTGTTTGCTATTCACAAAACTAATAAGATAGTTAGTGATATCTCCTCGTAAATGTAAGTTTATTGGCACATGTAGCTCTTGTTAAAGCTTTCAGAAGTTTCTAGGGTTATCAATGTGCATTTTAACTTGAAAGTACTATTGATCCTGGAGATTGAGATGATTTCTACAGTTCAGCATATCAAATATTTGCAAACCAGGTATGCAGTGAAAAACACATTTCACTTCCACTACCAGTGGCATGACTTGACCCCTGTTTTAATAACACCTTCCAGCATACAATTTTGTTCCAACACCTTTGTGGTTTCTGAATTTGTATGTTTTTGAGAAATCATTCATTAAGTCACTGTTAATGATGTTCCTCGGACATGCAAGTTTCAGAAAACAATTCTATGTTTTGACTGTTGCCCACTAAGAATTGGGTTAAGATGCCTCTGTTTAATTTATAAACCATGTGGCAGGTAGGAAGAAATTGATCACCCATCAGGGTCAGGATTCTGACACATTTCAGAGTTTGAAAGTTTGAGCATCTTACCCAAAGTTGTACCCAATGTCAAGTTTTCTTAATTGTTTTTTAAATGCATTTTTAAAAATGTAATTACTTCTGGTTTTATTTGCTTATGCCATCTAATTGATAGAAAGTATTATGCTGTTAGCTTTTTGCTTTGTATCTCACTTTATCCAGCTTTCTTGTGTAGGCATTTGTATTCTGCATTTCCCTAACAGTATATGTCAGTGGTTGAACTTTGAAACTGAGAGGCTTCATGGTGCTGATACCAGTAAGGCACTAACTTATTTCTTGTTTGCTTCTTTGGACAGATCCCAGCCCGGGTGACTTCCAGCGGCATCCATTCCACTGTTCCTCGATGAAAATGACTCACCATGGAGGGTGGACAATGCATGGCTGATGTCCCATTCTAACCTTGAAACTTGTGACCCCCCCTCCCTCCCCCACAAAGTAAACCAACAAAATGAAGCTCTCGATGCCTTTAACTTAAATGCAGAAGGAAAACTTTTTTTTAAAATGTTTTCTTTAAGAACACCTTCGCAAGGAGATCTTTTGCCTGACTGCAGTGTAAAATACAAGTTAAAAGATTGTGCCAGCTGTTTCAGTAGCAAGGGCTCTAAAGACGGTTTACAGAATTGACCGCATATAGAATAGATATCGCCATCCCTTCTCCTTCCATGATTGGCATTATGTAGCCTTTTATTACTCTACTGTACAACTGTAGACCTTTACTTGGTTTAAATATTTTGTAACAGCCTGCTAAAATTGAAAGCAGAATCTATGTAGATAAGTAGAATGTTGTCCTGCTTTTATGTATGTGATGCTCTTATCGGTTTGAGAATTGAAATGGAGATTGATTGACTTGAAATCCCCTAGCAATAGGGTTGGAAATGTGTGTTTGTGAATTTAAAAGCAGCTGATTTTATTTAAAGCTTTCTCCAGTCTTTTGTATTAAACTTGAGTTTAAAAATGTTTCCTTCTTTGGTAGCACACTGTACCAATTAATGTTTTTGAATTATTATTTAGGTTGTTTGTGCACTTTTAACTTCCACATTTTATTTTTTTTATCATAATAAAAACTGAACACTGGTGCCAGTAGCCGTTTTCTATCTTGTGGCAGAGGCTGCCAACATACCAGGCAGAAGCAATGACAAGTAACATGGCAGTGCCAAAGTCCAACAGAAAATGTGACCATAAAAATCAAAATGTGGAAGAATAAAGTAAAAATTAATGGTAAAGCTGTGTTTTGGTGACAGTTATTTTTAAAACTACAGTGTCTGAATAGTGTTAGGACCAAGTTTGCTCTTGGGATTCCCCAACCCAAGGAGTTATAGCATCTCCATTAATCACTTAGGAGTAGAAAAGGCTTTTTAAACAAAAAGCTCTGAAGGACTTGTACAGTAAAAATGTGAATTCTGCCATTAGCCTGAAGCGGCTAATGAATATATACATTCCAATGCGCATGCTTCAAGATATACTTTATTTTAAAATGTTTACATGTGGTATTATTGAATCCAGATTGGAGGTTTTTATTGAAAGCTGACTGGAATTCAGCCAAAAATCATAACTTGGTTGCCATGTACAGCTTCCAGGTAGCACACTTGAGGGAATGGAAGAACTCGGACTTGTATATGTTTCATCAGATGCTCAGCTCATCTGTTTTTATGAATCACCCACACTTGCATTTCTCATCAGTGTCTTGGGAGGTAACATGAAAGGGCTGCTGGCTAAATGTCAGAAATGCCTTACTATTGATGCATGCGCACTGACATGTTGAACAGGAACACAGCTACACCTGGCATTACTGTATTAAGGCTCTTTCCTTCATTTCAGTAGCTATGTGAGATTAATTTTGTAAATGTTTGTGGTTAAATTATTTTTTCCCATAAGATTTGTCAGAGCAAACTTGAAGATAAATGTTTCCTTCTCACAGCCAATACATCAAACTGGTGGTGCCTCCAAGATACCAGGCTCTTCCAATTTTTATTTCAAGTAAATGAACCACAGTGACCTTGGATGGCTGATTTTTCCCTCTGTAGAATGTCTGTGTATATCCTGTGTAATGGTAACAGAATACTGGTAACCTATTTGTATTGCAGCTGTATTTGTGTACTTTAAAAATGTAAATAAATTCATAATGACTTGTATTGGTTTTTTTTGCTGTAAAATTCCATGTTGGGGCATCTTTGTAATTAAAGCATTGAATATTTGATAATTTATTTACTTTATTTAAATGATCAGTAGCAAGAAACTGGAATGCTTTACCACAAGTGTCAGTCAATGCATATGCCATTATTTGAAAGTAAATTGTGGGACACAAGTTGAGTGAAATTGAGACCAAAGCAAGATTTCTTGAAATCAAAACACAAAATGCTGCAGACAAAAGTAAACATTGACAAATCAATATGACTTTTTCAGAAGTCAGAGTTCTGAATCAAGTTCTTGGAGTCTAATTGAAGTCTCAATGCTCTGTTTTTCTGTTCACAGATGCTGTTGGCCTGCTGAGTTTTCCAGGGCTCTCTGTTTTCATTACAGATCTCAAGTACCTGTAGTACTTTGTTTTTATGATCTTATTGCATGTGGAATAGATTCAATGGACCAAATGGTCTACTCTTGTTTTGATATCTTATGAGCTAATGTCTTAATCTTCATCCGTTCATCTTTATTATTTTAGAGTTATCAGCTGTTTATTCCATTGAAGTTAGAAGCAAATAGAATGTGTTATTTTACTCACCTGCAATTATAGCACCAAGTCTTTTTTGCATTGCAAGAGAATTGTCCAGTTTTTGATGAAACTTTGATTGGAACTTGGAATAGTTCCATTCAATCTCAAGGAAAACATCCAGCCTCCAAAAAGGTTCTGTGTGCAGGACATGTCTCCACACAAAATGGGTGAGGAATATTTTCTAGTTAAAAGGTGAGTTAGCTACCAAGCCACAATTTTAAACTGGTTTTCTGCTTTGTTAACCTTAAACAGTAAGTTGCCCTGTCTTTAAAAGTAATTTAACTAAAATTTGGTCGCTGATCATGTGAATTTCCCCAACTTGAGTATTATTCACTTTCAGTTGTGTTAGCCTGGCTCCACTATATAGCTGTTAATCTAGTGACACTTGTCAAATTGCATTTGGAATTTTGTATGGTACCAAATATTTCCATTTGTTTTATTTGAAAAAGCCAATCCTATTTTCTTGGATTTGACCGTTTCATTAATGTAATTTCTAATGAGCAATGGCTTCAGTTGACATTACAATTCACTAAAATAAACTTAATTAGAAAAATCTTAACAGTGAAAAAGTCAAAGTTACAAACTGATCAATCAGTTGATTACATGTATGTTGATATGAATAAGATATCCTATGTACATTGTTTATGTTATGTAAAAAAGTAAATTAAATGTTCTGTAATTAATATTTTGTGTATGAATGCCAGCACATGATTCTCTTAACCTTAGGGGATATGCTATAAATCTGTTTAAACTTCAAAGCAGTAAGGTAATTTCCAAAAATCAAAGAAAATAGTTTTTAAAAAATACAATCTGGCACCTGCAGGCTCTCAGGCTGATTAATTTAATTTGACAGTTCTTATCAATAACTGCCTTTTGTTTCTGTCACTTTTATATAATGCACTTGAAACTCTTCACTCGTTGAATTTGCATCTTTCATTTTCACCTTTAGACTCCATGCTTGATAATTAGGATGCAGAGTGTAAACTGTAAACAAATTTAAATATACTGCTCCTTGTGTTGCACTAATCCTGTCACATAGTTATCTTGCAGAAAGAAATACTAACATTATATAGCTTTATCATTTAATCATCTGGAATTTATCTCTCATTTAAGACTAGGCTTGCCATTACAGTACTCAAGTTCATTCAAACCGGGACTTTTCACCTCTTTGCGACCACTTATTGCATTTAATACAAAAGTTAATAGACAACAAAATGGCAGGCAGGTTAAAACAGGTGAGTTAGCAGCTGAGACTTTCTCAGTCTGTCCACATACAGAAGCATGTTGGTTTTGCAGCAAGCAGAGTGATTTGACCTTTTTAGTAACTTGATATATGTGTAAAGATGCAATGTTAGAATCCTCACAAGAAAGCTGTTGTAATGTATCTTTTTCTTTTGATAATGGAAATATGAACCTACTATCCACAACACTCCCTGCAATTTATGGGTGATAATCTTTCAATCATTCTCGACAAATCTTCAACAATTCCGTTCGTGAGCATGGATCAAGAGGATTGTCACTTGAATTTGTTGGAGAACATTTGTAGAATACCATGCTATTAAAATATTTAAAACTGCGTTTATACTGTACGGGTTCACATTCCAAAGCATTTCACAATTAATAACACTTCAAGTGTAGCATTGATGCAATGGAAATTCAGTAACCATTTTGTACATTGGAAAGTCCAACAAATAATATTGGGATATACAACAAGTTTATGTTTTATTTCAATGAGGGCTTTTGCAGACATCTCCTGATTTTAGAATGTTGCCATGACAACTCTTCTACTCGTCGGAACAAATAGGTGACCTCAATTTATTGGCTCATCTGAAAAACAGTTTAGCAAACACTTCCTCTGCACTGCAGTTAAATGTCGGAAAAGATTCTCTGACCAACTGATTGGAGCTTGATTCTTCTGACTGAAAGGCTAGCTCCCAGTTCTCAAACGGTTCATTTTGCAAGCAAAATAAATCTGGATTATACTATAATTTGAAAGTTGTTTATCTAAAGTATATTTTAGAAATAAAACTAAATGCAGGCAATAAAAGCAAGAGAGTTGTCCCTGTATATGCTGAGTTAGCAGGTCAAATATTTATAGAAACGTGCTATCCCCTGATTAGCGGTGTTAAAATAATACCATCTAGAGACTTTGTTCCTGTTTGCTATACAATGAGCTCTCCTGGAAATGCTTATGTACAACAGAAATGAAGACCGATTGGTTGATGTCCTTCATTTCTTGGTAGCTTTTTCGTGTTAATTGTTGAATCTCACATTTAGCAAAGCACTAATGAGAAATCCTCATTGCCAACTTCATAAGTATTTTCAAATCAAATTCCAATATTTTAATGACAAATGTTCATTTTAACTTGCCCATAAATATTACAGTTATGTTACTAAATGTGCTACACTGGGCATTATGGTTAAAATACATTCTGGTTGAATTCACTATGAAGGCTGCACCATCTTAACCTCTTCTGAGGCATGGTAACCCTCAGGTTAAACCACCATCAGTCATCACTCTGTAAAAAGTGAGCAGCCAAATGACACTATAAGCATTGAGTAATATTGATCAAATTTGTGTAAAAATATGGCACCTCATTCAATGTACAGTGCACAATGTGTCTACATTTATATTATTTTAAAATATTCCTGCTAACTGCTGTCTGAGGGTTTCCAAGCCCTCTGTGCTTAGCCCCCAGCTCTTTATAATCTATATCAATTATGTGGATGTGGGAATCAGAGTCCTAGACCCTTTGGTCCAACTTGTCCATGCTGAATATATCCTAAATTAATCTAGTCCTATTTTCCAGCACTTGGGTCCTAAATTGTGGCCTTTCTTCCCTGACCTTTCCCAGCTGCTGCCCCAGCTCTCTAGTACGCCTGGACCTTGGAATGTGCAAGTCTGTAACATTTGTTGGTGGTTCCTTGTTTGGGATAGTTAAGTTTGGGCAGGTCAAAGTACAGAGTTTATGGTCTTTCAAGAGGATGCTTTGTTGTATGTGTTTGGGAGCACAGCAGCCAGGTCCTCTGTTACATAATCAGTTTCCTTGTGATTATTTTGTCTATTGCCTTCACTTTCTTTGTTCGCTCAATTCTGGTAGATAACTTGCTACCAATAGAACGTGTCAAATTAAAATTTGCGGAGTTGGAATAGCATATTAGACCTTTTGATCTATCCTTTGCTGATGGTACTGCCCATAATCTCAAATCATGTGCATTTGCAAATATTTTAGATTAGACTTCCACCAGTATATAGAGGCTTGAGAGAGACCTGCAAGTTTGCCAAAGCAAATTTTCAATGTGAAATTCACCTCAACAGTAAGAATATGATCATAATAGCAAGACATCGGCAAAACACAAAATTCATCGTTGGAAAAGTGGCCTTACTGGATTTTGAAGAAGCTGCAATGGAGCACCTTGTCATGTTAACAGCACTAATAAACATTTATGTTACCACACTGCAGATGTTTTGCTAACTGTTGGTGTCATAATGGACAGGAAAGAAAGTTATCTCCGTGTACAACAGATCTTGATCAGATGGGCCATAGAGGGGCAGATGGAGTTTAATTTCGATAAATGTGAGATGTTGCATTTTAGAAAGGCAAATCAGGGAAAGACTTGTCCACTTAGTAAGGTACTGGGGAGTGTTGCTGAGCAAATAAACCTTGGAGTGTCAGTTCATAGTTCCCTGAAGGTGGAGTCACAGGTGGACAAGTGGTGAAGAAGGCATTTGGTGTGCTTGCCTTTATTTGTAAGTTCATTGAGTATAGGGAGTTGGGAGGTCATATTGTGGCTGTACAGGATATTGGTTAGGCCACTTTTGGAATACTGCATTCCTTTCTGGTCTCTGCTATAGGAAAGATGTTGTTAAACTTGAAAGGATGGGGCTATTTTTCCTGGAGCACCAAAGGCTGAGGGGTGACCTCATAGAGGTTTAAAACATCATGAGGGGCATGGCCAAGGTGAATAACCGAAGTCTTTTTTTTTCTAGAGTGGGAGAGACCAAAACTAAAGGGCATAGGTTTAAGGTAAGAGGGGACAGTTATGAGAGACCTAAAGAGGCAATGTTTTCATGCAGAGGGTGGTGTGTGTATGGAATGAGCTGCCAGAGGAAGTGGTGGAGGCTAGTAAAGTTATGATATTTGAAAGGCATCTGGATTGGACAGATTAATAGGAAAGGTTTAGAGGGATATGAGCCAAATGCTGGTAAATGGGACTAGATTAATTTAAGATATGAGGTTGAACCAAAGAGCTGTACAGTATGGAAACAGACTAACTTGGTAGTCTGGAAAGTTTTTGATGATTTGGATTCTTAAATTATCAATGATAATGGGATGTATTTAAATGAATTAGTCAAGGGAAAGTTGGTACCATAGGGACAAGATACCCCATTTTTGAATTCTAACAATAAACAGTAAAAATCTCAGAACAGGTTGAAAAAACTTGAAGTAACGGTCTCTTTAAGAAATGTTGGTGGAAATGTTCCACTTATATTGACTGTAAAATAAGCCAAGCTGTTGGTTATGGTCACTGCCATTACACCAAGAATCATATATAATTCCAGTTCAAAATATAGATTCTACTATTTAATGCTAATCTGTTTACTCCACATGCTTCTTCCTTTCTTCTCAGCTCCACCCACCTTTTCCTATTTCTGCCCAGAGAGGAGCAGCTCTGTGACATCAATGCAAGGGCTGTTTCTGGGTCCTAAAGTCCTGAAAGGTTCCTTGAAACTTCAGAAGTACCTCAGCTACAAAAAATGTTTGGAGCATCCTGAGATTGTGAAATATGAGGCATAAATGTGAAATTTATTTCATTCTTTCTGTTGGTTCCTTTCTAGTGGATCAAGATAACTGAAAATTAGAGGCTGGAATAGTGGTGATGGAAGAGCACAGCAGTTCAGGCAGCATCCAAGGAGTTTCGAAATCGACGTTTCGGGCAAAAGCCCTTCATCAGGAATAAAGGCAGTGAGCCTGAAGTGTGGAGAGATAAGCTAGAGGAGGGTGGGGGTGGGGAGAAAGTAGCACCACGACATGGTTGAAGAGCTTCAGGGCAGAGGAAATGACCTGGGAGTTGCAATGGGAGAGGGACTCCCTGAGATTCTTGTAGACAGAGGAGGAAAACTTGAAGACAGGCATCCTCATTAGCACCACTAATCCAGAATCTGGTTTCCAGCATCTGCAGTCATTGTTTTTACCTTGAAAATTAGAGGTGACTAGTTCATATGCATTAGTAGTTCACAGTTGAATTGTTTAACAACTTTTCTCACCAGATTGTGTTCATTTCTTTTGAGGTTACGGTTGCATGGACACCAGGTATTGTTTGCGCCATGTCCAAGTATACAATTTTCGTTAAAACATCACTGCAGCCAGCTTAAAAAAAAGTTTACTTTTATGCAATAAAGTCACTTGCAAGCCCTAGCTATTGATAACAAGCTCTTTGAGTTACATACGTGTCATTTTGGAATGTTTGGCATGTAGCCCTAAAGGTACCGAAAGCTATTGAAATATGCTTTCTTCAGTTCATCTGCTCAAGTAATCATTAACCATAGATAATTCAAGATAACATCACTGGAGCACATCCTGTAAGTATAGTGAGCAAAATAAGTCAGGCTGGACTGGGCTGGGCTGCCACATGAGCTTTTTCTTAAATGATGAAGCACTGCAGCAGATCTTCACTCCACAGCCCAGGGCTCCTGAAACAATTTGTAGCATTCCTACAAGTAGCAGTGCATTGGACCTCTTTTGGCATAGGGGTGGTATCCCTATCTGTGTAATGAGGGAATTAATCTAGGGTCTTCCAATTTATTTTATTCATGTTTCCTTGACCCAGTGAGATAGACTGTGCTTAGGAGCTGAATGCCATAGAAATAGGAAGGAAGGAAAATAAGAAGAAATAAAACAGACTGATAGAAAGTATGTTTGAAAAGATAATCTACATTGCACTGTCCTGGTCAAAGAGAGTAGATACACATGAAGGAAAACTGAGTTTATATTGCATCTCATTTTGCCTGTCATAAACAGCTCTATTAACGAACTTTCAATCAACAACAATTCTTCATACAATGAGGTCTTATAAACAGAAGTGAAATGAGATCTAAAGGAGTAACAGTGACAGATTTGGTTGATAGAGAAACATTGGCTGGATTAATTTCTTGTTTCATCTTTTCAAATGATCATTGCATATCCACAATCATTGTACAGATTGGGACACAATTGTGACTAGACCATGGCAACTTGTATTGCATTACCCAGCTAAGGAGAGGAAGTAAGTGGCCAGCGGATTGGAATA
Source organism: Chiloscyllium punctatum (assembly GCF_047496795.1). NCBI lineage: Eukaryota > Metazoa > Chordata > Chondrichthyes > Orectolobiformes > Hemiscylliidae > Chiloscyllium > Chiloscyllium punctatum. The sequence goes on from NC_092777.1 coordinate 41,115,132, forward strand.
TCCTTAGGATAAAGTGAGGACTGCAGATGCTGGAGATCAGAGTCGAGAGTGTGTGGTGCTGAAAAAGCACAGCGGGAGAATCGACATTTCGGGCAGGATCCTGTAGGATGTCTGGAATTTGATCAAATGACTAGTGACAGATAATGTTTAGAAGGTGATGCAGTCAGTTCTTAGGCAAACGGTGTGATGATCAATGCCAAACATTCAACTTCAGGGTAATATCTGACTAATTCATGTGCACAGACCATTGTTCATCCCATATCATATGATCTTTTGGAGGTGACAGGACATTTTGAGATAGCATTTAGTAAAGTATGTGTGATTTTGGACTTCATAATTAAAGATATTGTCAAATACAGGGAAGTTGTGAAGAACGTTTTTCAAAGCTCTGGTTAGGCCAGTGCTACAATATTGCATTCATTTCTGTCATCATAATTTAGGAAAGATGTGAAGGTACTTGAGAGGGCACAGAAAAGATTTATCAAAATGGTTCCAGAGACGAGAGATTTTAGACTTATGCTGGAGAAGCTGGACCCGTCTTCCTGAGAGCAATGGTGGTTGAAATGAGATTTGATAATAATACGAGAGGTTTGACTAACATAGACAAAGAATGTCTGTTGAAGATAAGGGACACTAATATAAAGTTCTGGATCAGGGGCATATGAGGAAGAACATTTCCAAGTCCACATGAGATGATGATGTGGAAGTCAGGGTGGTGGAAGCAAATATGAACAACTCAGAATGAAATTGGACAGGCAACGTAGCTGCAGGAGGAGAGAACATAAATGAGAATGACTGGATGGATTGTGTGCAGCAAGCTGGCATAGACTCCAAGGGTGGCATTACCACTGCTTGGGCCATTACAACTCTGTGCTTTGAAGCTATTCTGAACAATTGGTAGTGAAATTCAAGTGATGTTTGATATAAAGTGCAACTGGTCAATGGCAAACTTTTCTCCTAGTAGCTGGAGGAGTTTTGGTCATGCCGTATCAAATATTTGAGGTGAACAAAATGTCCAAGAAAGGATTCTCTTCAAAGGACCTTCAAGCAAAATATGCAACACCATTAGTGCATCTTGTACCATGAAACAGTTAAACAGGACAGGGGTCAAATTGTCCACATTGCTCATTAATGGTTATTTATCTATTCATCAAGATATGCTCTCGTTTTAGTTGAGAAATCTAGGTGAAAAGCTACTTCACCAGGGTTGATAAAGGTCACCAAGTAGTGATAAAGCTTAGGTTTTAAATATCTGCAATTGTAATGAGGGGTAATGATTAGGACTATAAGGAATTTGATTGGTTTTAGATCAACTGTAATTAATTCACATGGTCAGATCGTGATTTCAATATAGTAGGAACATAAGAGGATCATTGAGCCAGTAACTATATTAGGCGTGAATGTAATTTAGAATATAGGAAAGCAGCCTTTTATAGTAAATTGCCTAACAAACAATTGTCAAAACAGACTTTGGACACAAAAACCTTTGTATCTGTCAACTGAAATATACTATTGAAGTTTCAGTTAAAGCTATGGCCTGTATTCCTGATGAAGGGCTTTTGCCCGAAACGTTGATTTTAACTGCTCATCAGATGCTGTCTGAACTTCTGTGCTTTTCCAGCACCACTAATCCAGAATCTGGTTTCCAGCATCTGCAGTCATTGTTTTTACCTATACACGTGTTCCTACGTGTTTCAGTGTGATAGAGGTACAATTGCATGTTTTTGTGTGCTTTAATGTCAGACAGTGGCACTCTGAAATTCATTTGAAATGACATTATTATGGCAGAGGATAAAGCCATCACTGTCACCACATAAGCAAGCACTCTCGAATGGACGTAATGTGAAATTACGTACGAATCCTAGCATCCTGGGGCCATGATGAAACTTCATCAATTGTAATACAAATTGTGTTACAATCCTCCAGAATTCAAGGATCCTAAAAAGTATTATTTTTAAAAGTTCATCACTTTGTGTTAAAATACACAAGAGCTTTAATATCAATTTTAATTTCATGATACCTTGAGTTAACCAGCTGCAGACAAACTAACAATGTGATATTGAGATCATTGCACAATTTAAATGAAATAATGTCTCTGTCAAAGTAGCCTGGCTTGTTGTACTGTTGAATGGTTAATGTCAGTACGTCAACAACTTGTTACATGATAAAACTTAGATCTGTACTCTGCTGCCAGGACACATGGTAAGCAGAGGTTGTCTAGCAATTGAAGATAGATGGAAAATATGACTGCTTTATGATTTAATTTGTTATATTATTTAGGTAAACAAGTGCATTTAAACTTATGGTCCATCTCTGACATTTTCCCTTCCCTGACTTCACTGTTTCCATTTCTGAGGATAGACTGTTCACCAGTATCCATTATAATCCCACCAACACACACCATTACCCCCAATAACGCCCTTAAACCCAGTTTTCTGCAAGGGCTCCATTCCATTCTTCAAGTTTCTCTGTCTCAGTTGCATCTGTTCTGATGATGCCACCTTCACCTGACGGCATCCTACATGACCTACCTTTTCATCGTCAAGGAAACCCCCTGCAATCCTTGTTGTGTTGGATAGGGCCCTCAACCAGGTCTGACCCACCTCCCAGATTTCTGGCTTCTCTGCTCCTTCTCAGAACAACAATACGGTTTCCCTTGTCTTCACTTTCCAGCTCATCTGTCTCCATATTTCCATCCTTCACCATTTCTGAAAACTCCAGCAGAATTTCACTCCCAAGCTCATTTCCCCCCACCCCACTGTCAGCATTCCACAGGCAACGTTTACTCCCTGACACCCTGGTGCACTCCTCCATCACTCCTAAGATGTTTTCACTAACCCTTGACATCATCCCTTGTAATCACAGAAGGTGAACACATGCCCTTCCACCTCCTCCCTTCTCACTGTCCAGGACCCAAAGGCTGACTTCCAGATGAAATTGCATTTCACTTGTACTTTAAATCTAGCCTATTGTATTGGCTGCTCACAGTGTAGTATCCTTTACACAGGCAGGAAAAAGTGGTGGCCCCTTTTTGGAACACCTCCACTTTGTCTGCAGGAATGACCCTGACCTTCCAGTTGCTCATCATTTCAACAAACCACCCGGGTCTCAAGCTAATGTTTCTGTCTTGGAACTGCTGCAATGTTCCAATGAAACACAATGCAAGCTTGAGCAACAAGAAGCAACACTTCATTTACAGTTTTGGCACTTTACAGCTCCTAGGATTCAATTTTGAACTGTGCAACTTCACAACCTGATCAGATTTCTCCATTTTTCTTCTATTGTCTGACCCACTCCCCTTCCGACACCACACTCTTGACTTGTTTGTATCATGTTTACTTTGCTCTCAGTAGACAGGACACATTCTCTCCCTTTCACGCCTTAATTTAAACCTATTTTACATCTCTTTATCTCTTTCACCATTACTAGAACTCCTTTATCTTTGGCAATGGGCCACCACATCATCTGGTCCAATTCTTAGAACTGAAGAAAACATATCAGCTTCAAAACATTACCTCTGTTTCCCATTCAGCAGATTCTGCCAAACCTGCTGTGTCTTTCCAGCATCTGTAGTATTTCACTCCTCTTTAGTTTTTGATGTCTGGCTTTGAGATTTCAGTATAGAGCCATCTGTATTTGCATTAACAACCGATAGGATACCTTACATCAAAGATATTTCAGGAATGACTTCTGGACTACTCAGACCCCTTGCTATCATGGTAGCCCACAAACCTGCCAACACACTTAAACAGTGACTAATGAGCCTAAATGATCCATTAGATACCACCAACAAAACTAACATCATTTACAATATACCATGCAAGAAGTGTAAAAAAACTACTACATCGGACTAACTAGCAGGAAACTTGCCACCAGGATACACGAACACCAACTAGCCACAAAAGACACAACCCAGTCTCACTAGTTTCCATACATACAAAGAAAGAAAGAAACTACTTTGGCTGAGACAACACACACATCCTAGGACAGGCAAAGCAAAGTCACACACAAAAATTCTTAGAGGCATGGTATTCTAACCAGAACTCCATCAATAAACACATTGATTTAGATCATATCTACCTTCCCTTGAAGAAAAGAACTGGAAATGACATCCCCCACCTTACAAAACCAAGACCTTTATACAGAGAGGTGGGACATACCACCAGCGCTTCACCGAAGACTCTTGGTGATGAAACGTCTGAAAACAAACCTTCCAGCTCAGCGAGCTAACTTACATACTTATCATCAAACTGTGCTACAAATCTTCTCAAAAATTGCTAACTGATAGAATAAATAAATCATGGTTATCTTTTCAGACTCTCAAATGCCATGTCCTCACTATTTTTGCAAAAATCTTACCCTTGCTGGAGTGCTATGAACCAACCATAGTAATAACTGCTGAGGGAGTTGACATCAATGTGTTCACTGACCTACAATCAATCCTGGTCTAGCAATGCCTTGATCTAAAAATTTGTATCCTTCTATTCAAACTATTTTCTGGGTTGTCACTATAACCTCCTCCAATTTCAGAATCCTCCCATTCTGGCTTCTTGCCAATTTCCCTCACTTCACTATAGGTATCTGTGCCAAAATAAGCTCAGGAATTTCTTATCTAAGCCTTATTCATTTCCCAACCTCTCCTTCTTTAAAGACCTAATAACATCTTCTTTATTGACTACTCTGTCTTAGCATATCGGAACATTTTACTGTATGAAAGGGGTTATGAAAATCCAAATTGTACCACTATAAAATCATTGTTGACTTCTAGCTAATTCTCATGGAATGCACACTTCAAAGAATGACGAGGAAATGACAGTTAATTTTGAAAAGTTTCCACACCATGAGAAACAGAAATGCATGATTGTGTCAATGCAAATGGACCTCATGGTCTGCAATGAACTAAATCAGGCAAGTAAGTGAAATGCAGTTTACAAATTTTAAATTCTAGTTTAATCTCCAGGTTAGACACTGTGAAGTTCAGATGCACAAATCAGCAAGTGCATAATTATTTACTGATGTGATAGTGTCAGGGTATTGCTAACTGCAACACTGAATAAACCTGCAATTCCACAGTGTTTTAGCCTATAGATTTGCAAGTAAAGTACAGCATCAAAAAGAACTGAAGGCAATCAGAGCATTGACTAAAGGACCTGGGAGCTTGTACAGGACGTTGGTTAGACCACTTTTGGAATATTGCATGCATTTCTGGTCTCCCTCCAACAGGAAAGATGTTGTGAAACTTGAAAGGGTTCAGAAAGGATTTACAAGAATGTTGCCAGGGTTGGAGGATTCGAGCTATAGGGAGAGGCTGAACAGGCTGGGGCTGTTTTCCCTTGAGCGTCGGTGGCTGAGGAATGACTTTATAGAGATTTGTAAAATCATGAGGGGCATGTTTAGGGTGAATAGACAAGGTATTTTCCCTGGGTTGGGGAACTAGAGGGCATAGGTTTAGTGTGGGAGGGGAAAGATTTAAAAGGGACCTAAGAGGCAAATTTTTCACACAAATGGTGGTGCATGTATGGAAGACTGCCAGAGGAAGTCGTGGAGGCTGGTACAATTATAGCATTTAAAATGCATCTGGATGGGTATATGCATAGGAAGAGTTTAGAGAGATATAGGCCAAATGCTGGCAAATGGGACTAAATTAATTTAGGATATCTGATCAGCAAGTCGGACTGAAGGGTCTGTTTCCATGCTCTATGAGTAGGAAAGTGCAAACTCACCACTAGATGCTGATCATGAATAAGTGCTATTAAACAGAATTTTTGACAAGATGTGATTCTTTGTGATAATTTTTGTTTTTACCTCAATGAAGATGTTAAAGCTGGAACATGAAATGGATGCAACATAATAGCTCCTATCCACCACTCTACTCAACAATTTAACAATTTAACTTAAGACCCAGGCCCGACAACTCTCCACGCGAGTGTAATCTTTCGCTTCGGCTGTTATCAGTAAATCTCACAAATTAGCAGTAGCTGTTTCTTTTCCATTGCCCACTAAGCGGAATTGTATTGTTACCAGCCAGATAGCTGAAGGAGATTTCATGCATTGGATTCAAATTCAGGTTCCAGAAATATACACGTCATTATATTCTTCTTTCTTCAGAAGAGTTCTGAAAAAAAGTCATTTGACTTAAAATGTTAACTCTGTTTTCTCTCCACAGATGCTGCCAGACCTGCTGAGTTTCTCAAACAATTCCTGTTTCTGTTTCAGATTTCCAGCATCTGCAATTCTTTGTTTTGTTGCATTGTTCTTTTCAGCTTGCTCATGTTTCAAGTGGATGTCTATTCAGGATCAGACAATTCTGCATTGGTGTTCATGACTGAACAAGCTGATCTTCATTCTGTCAGCTAGATCTCTCGGTACTTGGGACAGGATGCCCCATGAGGTAGAGAGATCTGGAGTGCCAGATTTCCTTTCTTCCTTTGCTCTGACTCATCATTAAGGCACTTGGACTCAAAGCATGATGCAACTTGATGAAGAAATTGTTATTTTAAATTAAAGGCAGCAAGCACCTCACCAACATTAATCTCAATGTTTCTGATCTTCAAGGGGAGAGTATCTTTGAAATGTTTTGTCCTGTATAGGGTGCTGCTTTCTGCTATTCAGATAGCGTCCAGTCCAGCATAAGTGGTTTTGCCTGCATTCTTATGGAGTTCACTTCAAGAAGGACACTAACATTTGTTGGTTTGCCTCCTGATTGAGTCTATAAGATATGGGAAAGGCATTTCTGTAGAAATTCTCGAGTCCTCTTTTGTGTTAGTGATGCACATTCCAGATCGCACAACAAGATTGAATTCTCATGGAAAAAAGTTAGCTAATAAATTTCCATATTTACAGAGGTATGGAGACTTAGGGTATGAAAACTAAAGTCATTTACTGAGGTCTTAAACATTATTTTGTGATGTTAAATATAGAACTTTTATTTCAAATGATCAAAAATAAATTATTTTTATAATGCATCACCAATCTCCAGCATTGCAAATGCTCAAATTTCACTCTGACCTTTAGCAGAGCCAAGAGTATTGCAGCTTAGAAATTCACACACAGTTACTCTATTATTAATCTGTTAAATCTATTGTAGCATTGTAGGGTTATTATCGAGCATTAGTGTCTGGTCTGACAACACTGATTTGTCATTGTATTAATCTAACCACTAATGCATTTTAATCCATAAAAAACCACGTGCCAAACAGTATACGTGTGTAGGAGTGATTATTACAGAAGCTGTACACAGAACATTTTGGTGCATATTTTAAATATTTGTAATAATATTAAGCCTTAGCTCAATTTAATTGATGCTGGATGCATGTGTATTTAAGGAAACCCCACTGTACCACCCCAGAGTCTGACATATGTATGATATCATTTGCTGAGCTCAAATTCAAAAACGTCCAGTAGAGGACAGATTAATTGTCAGAATTTAAAAGAACATACTGATTTTATTGTAAAAAGTATTTTATCTTTTATCATAATTTCAAACTTAGTTATCTTCATAGTTTATCCATTTCCTTCCTATTTCAATAAAAGGTAAAAACAATAACTGCAGATGCTGGAAACCAGATTCTGGATAAATGGTGCCGGAAAAGCTCTGTATTGCTGGTGCTGAAAAGATCTGTATTCCTGATGAAGGGCTTTTGCCTGAAACGTCAATTTTACTGCTCCTCAGATGCTGTCTGAACTGCTGTGCTTTTCCAGCACCACTAATCCAGAATCTATTTCAGCAAAAATCAGGTCTTGGTGCCTCTTCATTTCCCCTCCCACTAACATACATAGAAACATAGAGGATAGGAGCAGGAGGAGGCAATTTGGTCCTTCAAGCCTGCTCTTCCATTCATCATGATCGTGGCTGATTGTCCAACTCAATAGCCTAATCCTGCTTCTCCCCATATCCTTCGATCTCATTCACCCCAAGTGCTATATCTAACCACCTCTTGAATACATTCAATGTTTTGGCAAACCCACAGTTCTAATGAGCTGGATTGATTCCATATTCCCTGGCAGTCTTGGGGAATAGGAACCATCCAGGTTCCCCGTTGGTGCATTGGTAAAACTTCCTCATTAATTTGCTACTAAAGAAGGGGGCAACTCTGTTTAGTTTTTTTGGAGGGAGGAAATTCACTCAGGTTCAGTTCTGACTTCCTTCCTAAATCTCTTGCCTCTCTCACTCTCTCTCTCTCTCACCTATAAAATGTTCCTTGAAACCAATATCTTTGACAAAGCCTTCTCTATATCAGGAAGACAGGACACTTAACTCATAGAGCATTTCAGGGAACATCTCTGGGACACACATTAAACAACCCCACTGCTCTGTGGCTGACCACATCAACTCCCCCAAGGACATACAGGTTCTGGGCCATTTCCACTGCTAAATGAAGCCACCTGCTAACGGGAGGAAGAATGCCTCATCTTCCACCTTGGGCCCCTTCAACCATATGACATCAATATCGACTTCACCAGTTTCCAAATCTCCCCTCCCCCCATCTCATCTCAGATCCAGCCCTCCAACTCAGCACTGCCCTCTTGACCTGTCCATCTTCCTTCTCACCCATCTGCTCCACCCTCCACATCAACCTATTGCAATTCCCCCCCACCTATATCCACATATTGCCTTTGCATCTACCTTCCTCCCAGCCCCACACCCAATCCCCTTTTCATCTCTCATCCCCCTTCCCATAGTTGAAGACCTCTACCCAAATCATCGACTCTGCTGCTCCTCTCAGATGCAGCCTGACCTGCTGTGTTTTTCCAGTGCCACCTTTTTGACTCTGATCTCCAGCATCTGGATTCCTCACTTTCTCCTTAAGCCACCTGCCCTCATATCTTCGTAACCAGTGGGGGGTTTTTATTCACTCATGACACAAAATGCAATTTTTGTTCCATTGGAGTTTTAATTTGATTTTGTTGGCTTGCATCAAATTATCATGAATAATCTTTCTTATTCTTGTATTTGGAAATATAATGCGCAAGAGGTTCTATTCTGTTTATAAACTTAATTGAAACCATTTGATGAAATCCCAATCTCCTCTCATTGCCTGATTGTAGAAAAGAACAGAGCAGGAGAGGATGTACCTCGTCAAATAATGTTTTGACAAAAGCATTTTAGTTGCTCAGACTTGTCTAAGCCTAATTGGTTTGTGTTTAGTGTATGAAATATTTTTGCTTAGTGTTGAATTGTAAACATAGCAAGTAGGGACATTGACCTCTTGGAGACATTGAGTGCATGCATTTTAGGTTGAAGTGCTTTGAAGGTGCAAACTTGATGTTGGTTCCCTGATTTTAAGTAACTGGAGAGAAACCAGAGTTAATGTTTCAGTCCAGGGACCTTTCTTCAGAACTCTGCCAGACTTGCTGAGATTTTTCAGCAAATCTTGTTCTGTTTCTGATTTCCAGCATCTGCAGTTCTTTCGGTTTCTTATTTAGTTATAATCAGCTGCAGGTGAAATGTCAAAGTGTATATAATTATAATATTGAGAAAGAAGTGTAATTATTTCTTTAGTGTGCATTATGGATCAGCACAAGGACACCAGCAGTTAAAGAAGACAGCTCGCACCACCTTTTCAAGGACAACTAGAGACAGGAAATGTTGGCCAGCCATACAGTATTTTCATTGAAAGTAATCAGTGTAGTGATTCTAACAAGATCAGACACTTGACCATTTTGAATATGAGTTCCCTGATTGGAGCCATTAATCTGGTCCAATTGCTCAATATCCTGTTCACTCTGAGAGTTGGCTCTGAGCGAGCTGGATCAGTGTCAAGGACTCTTTACTGTAAATAAAAGGTGACTTGTTGACGGGATACCAGACTCCACGGAATTGTTTCAGTGACAATAAGAATGGGATTAATAATGTGACCAAGCAAAAGCACCTACTGAAACCCAACTGGACTTCAAACAGGCACTACAACGAGCTTTATCATTCGAAAGTGCATTACGTAGAGCATATGAGTTACAGAGTATTCTGATGGAAGTCGACAGCTTCATCAGTCTGATTGAGCTTGGGGAACATCACTTGAGTAAAGGCAATAGCATAGCCTCACTCAGGACATATCATGAACAGAGGGATTCTAGGTCTGCCCACAGCAAACCCCCAAAACAAAGCCAAGTTAGCATTTTCTTCAGAGTCCAAGCCAACATTGTAATTGCTGCTGAACTCAGGAAAAGAGTCCGACTCGACCTGAACTGAATAAGAGCATTCATAGGCCAGTATCCAAGGGAGTGCACACCCTGGAAAGTCTATCTACATCTGGATCAGAACAGCTAAATTGCTTAGCAGCTTCCAAATCAGAACCAATCTGTTTAAATAGTTACCTGGTTCTAAGGAAGGCCAATTTCTAAGTAGTGGATTGTCCCTTCTAAATAAACTAACAATTTGAGTGGGAGCAGCGGCCGAGGAAAAACGAACCCGGGAGACTACAGCTAAGGTAAGACAGTTTGTTTCAAAATTACTTACCTGTAGCGGGCAGCGGAAGTGAGGTTGGAGCGCATAGCTGGGCGGGAAGGTAAGTGATTAGTATTTGAGTGGGTGTGTTCTAGACCCCAGGTTATTGACTCAGTGTTCTTGTTTTTGGAGACAGTGTACAGTCATGGCAGCACAGGCGGTGGAATGTTCCTCCTGCAGGATGTTTGAGGTAGGGGTGACCACCGATACTCCTGCCGACTTCGTGTGCAGGAAATGCAGTCAGATCCTGATCCTCACCGAACGAGTTAGGGAACTGGAACTGGAACTGGATGAGCTGAGGATTATTAGAGAGGCTGAGAGGGTGATCGATAGAAGCTACAGGGACATAGTTACGCCAGAGAACAGAGGTAGCTGGGTAACAGTTAGAGGTGGGAAGGGGAAGAAACAGGCAGTGCAGGGTTCCCCTGTAGTCGTTCCCCTAAAAAATAAGTATGCAGCTTTGGAAACTGTTGGGGGGGACAGCCTTGCAGGTGTAAGCTGCAGTGAAGGGGTCTGTGGCTCTGAGATTCAGAAGGGAAAGGGGGAGAAGAAGAGAGCGCTAGTTATAGGGGACTCTCTAGTTAGAGGGACGGACAGGCGGTTCTGTGGACATGGGCGAGACTCTCGGATGGTTTGTTGCCTCCCGGGTGCTAGGGTCCGAGACGTCTCGGACCGTGTCTTCAGAATCCTTAAGGGGGAGGGTGTGCAGCCAGAAGTCGTGGTACACATTGGCACCAACGACATAGGTAGGAAGAGGGGCGGGGAGGTCATTCAAGAGCTCAAGGAGTTAGGCTGGAAGCTAAAAGCTAGGACAGACAGAGTCGTCATCTCTGGGTTGTTGCCGGTGCCACGTGACAGAGAGGCAAAGAATAGGGAGAGAGTGCAGTTGAACACGTGGCTGCAAGGATGGTGTAGGAGGGAGGGCTTCAGATATTTGGACAATTGGACTGCATTCTGGGGAAGGTGGGACCTGTATAAACAGGACGGGTTGCACCTGAACCAGAAGGGCACCAATATCCTGGGGGGTAGGTTTGCTAGCACTCTTCGGGGGGGTTTAAACTAATTTGGCAGGGGGATGGGATCCGGACTTGTAGTCCAGCAAGTAAGCTAGCTGTGTGTCAGGATGTCCAAGACTGTAGGGAGGCTGTGGAGAAGGTAGCACTGACAGGGACTACTTACGGACACAGAGATGGGCTCAAGTGCGTATACTTCAATGCAAGGAGTATCAGAAATAAGGTGGGTGAACTTAAGGCGTGGATCGGTACCTGGGACTACGATGTTGTAGCCATCACGGAAACATGGATAGATGAGGGACAGGAATGGCTGTTGGAGGTTCCTGGTTACAGATGTTTCAGTAAGATTAGGGAGGGTGGTAAAAAAGGAGGGGGGGTGGCATTGCTAATTAGAAATGGTATAACGGCTGCAGAAAGGAAGTTTGAGGGAGATCTGCCTCTGGAGGTAGTATGGGCTGAAGTCAGAAATAGGAAAGGTGCAGTCACCTTGTTGGGTGTTTATTATAGGCCCCCCAATAGCAGCAAAGATGTGGAGAAACAGATTGGGAAACAGATTTTGGAAAGGTGCAGAAGCCACAGGGTCGTAGTCATGGGCGACTTCAACTTCCCAAATATTGATTGGAAGCTCTTTAGATCAAGTAGATTGGATGGGGCGGTGTTTGTGCAGTGTGTCCAGGAAGCTTTTCTAACGCAGTATGTAGATTGTCCAACCAGAGGGGAGGCCATATTGGATTTGGTACTCGGTAACGAACCGGGACAAGTGGTGGGCTTGTTAGTGGGTGAACATTTTGGTGATGGCGACCACAATTCTGTCACTTTCACCTTGGTTATGGAGAGGGATAGGTGCACACAACAAGGAAGTTTTTACAATTGGGGGAAGGGAAATTACGATGCTGTAAGACAGGATTTGAGGAGCATACGTTGGGAGCATAGGCTGTCAGGGAAGGATGTGGTGGAAATGTGGGACTTTTTCAAGGAGCAGATACGACGTGTCCTTGATATGTATGTACCGATCAGGCAGGAAAGAAATGGTCGTGTGAGGGAGCCTTGGTTGACGAGGGAGGTTGAATGTCTAGTAAAGAGGAAGAAGGAGGCTTACATAAGGTTGAGGAAACAAGGTTCAGACAGAGCAGTGGAGGGATACAGGATAGCCAGAAGGGACCTGAAGAAAGGGATTAGGAGAGCTAAGAGAGGGCATGAAAAATCCCTGGCGGATAGGATCAAGGATAACCCCAAGGCATTCTATGCGTATGTGAGAAACCTGAGAATGACGAGAACGAGGGTAGGTCCGATCAAGGACAGTGGTGGGAGACTGTGTATTGAGTCGGAAGAGATAGGAGAGGTCTTGAACAAGTACTTCTCTTCAGTATTTACGAACGAGAGGGACTGTATTGTTGAAGAGGAGAGTGTGAAACGGACTGATAAGCTAGAAGAGATATCTGTTAGGAAGGAAGATGTGTTGGACATTTTGAACAACTTGAGGATAGACAAGTCCCCCGGGCCTGACGGGATATATCCTAGGATTATGTGGGAAGCAAGAGAGGAAATTGCAGTACCGTTGGCAATGATCTTCTCGTCTTCACTGGCAACGGGGGTGGTACCAGGGGACTGGAGAGTAGCGAATGTTGTGCCCCTGTTCAAAAAAGGGAATAGGGATAACCCCGGGAATTACAGGCCAGTTAGTCTTACTTCTGTGGTAGGCAAAGTAATGGAAAGGGTACTGAGGGATAGGATTTACGAGTATCTGGAACGGCACTGCTTGATTAGGGACAGCCAGCACGGATTTGTGAAGGGTAGGTCTTGCCTTACAAGTCTTATTGAATTCTTCGAGGAGGTGACCAAGCATGTGGATGAGGGTAGAGCAGTGGATGTAGTGTACATGGATTTTAGTAAGGCATTTGATAAGGTTCCCCATGGTAGGCTTATGCGGAAAGTCAGGAGGCATGGGATAGAGGGAAATTTGGCCAATTGGATAGAAAACTGGCTAACCGGTCGAAGTCAGAGAGTGGTGGTAGATGGTAAATATTCAGCATGGAGTCCAGTTACAAGTGGAGTTCCGCAGGGATCAGTTCTGGGCCCTCTGCTGTTTGTAATTTTTATTAATGACTTAGATGAGGGAGTCGAAGGGTGGGTCAGTAAATTTGCAGATGATACAAAGATAGGTGGAGTTGTGGACAGTGAGGAGGGCTGTTGTCGGCTGCAGAGGGACTTAGATATGATGCAGAGCTGGGCTGAGGAGTGGCAGATGGAGTTCAACCCTGCCAAGTGTGAAGTTGTCCATTTTGGAAGAACAAATAAGAATGCGGAATACAGGGTTAATGGTAGGGTTCTTGGTCAGGTGGAGGAACAGAGGGATCTTGGGGTCTATGTACATAGATCTTTGAAGGTTGCCACTCAGGTGGATAGAGTTTGTAAGAAGGCCTATGGAGTATTATCGTTCATTAGCAGAGGGATTGAATTCAAGAGTCGTGAGGTGATGTTGCAGCTGTACAGGACTTTGGTTAGGCCACATTTGGAGTACTGTGTGCAGTTCTGGTCGCCTCACTTTAGGAAAGATGTGGAAGCTTTGGAGAGGGTGCAGAGAAGATTTACCAGGATGTTGCCTGGAATGGAGAGTAGGTCATACGAGGATAGGTTGAGAGTTCTCGGCCTTTTCTCGTTGGAACGGCGAAGGATGAGGGGTGACTTGATAGAGGTTTATAAGATGATCAGAGGAATAGATAGAGTAGACAGTCAGAAACTTTTTCCCCGGGTACAACAGAGTGTTACAAGGGGACATAAATTTAAGGTGAAGGGTGGAAGGTATAGGGGAGATGTCAGGGGTGGGTTCTTCACCCAGAGAGTGGTGGGGGCATGGAATGCGCTGCCCGTGGGAGTGGTAGAGTCAGATTCATTGGCGACCTTTAAGCGGCATTTGGATAGGTACATGGATGGGTGCTTAATCTAGGATAGAAGTTCGGCACAACATCGTGGGCCGAAGGGCCTGTTCTGTGCTGTATTGTTCTATGTTCTATGTTCTATGTTCTTTTGGGACACTGAAAGCAATATTGGCCAACTGAATGGCATGCTGGGAAACTGGCCAACTGAGCAGCGTGCTGGGAATTGAATCAGGCCAGACAGACAGGGATGAAAACCAGTTACCTTTAATGATTATATTGCAATGGTATTACTGAGGCAGTGAAACTGAGAAATTAAGCCATGGAAATTGCAGCATTCACTGTCAAATTGAATCAGGCCAGCCAGGTCTGCCAGCCAGGTCGGCAAGCCATTCACTTTGCTTGACTATTGAATGGGTTGTTGACGAGACAATGCCACAAAGCTTCAGGTGGAACAATTGATCTAAGTTTCAGTAGAGACTGCTTGGCTCTGAGGGGCAGCTTGATCAATAGGGAAAATTACAATATCCAATACTGTCATTGTAACACCTTTCCTGAAACAGAAACTCAAATTATGCTAATTACATCAAACTGCTGCTAAGCCACTATACTCAGAAATGACTCGGATAACTTGTTATAAGAAGACAGTCAAATCAGAGAGGTCTCTCACACACACCAGAGAATATCAGGATGAAGAAGCAGGAAGTCAGCCAAAGCCACATTGGTGGGACAGTACCCAGAGTGCCAACAAGGACAAGAATTACCACCAACAACTCCCTCACATTTGTGGGAATGGCCGGGTAAACCCTGGACTCAATTACATATCAATAATGCAGGCCCTTTCATGGGCTCAATGGTCTTAGTCATTATGGACGCCCGCTGTAAGTGGCAGGACATGCATAGGAGTTCATCTGTCAATCAAGGGGACAATGATAGAAACATTGCACGCCTCTTGCAATACACAGACTCCCAGAAGAGCTGGCCACAGATATTGGGGCACCGTTTACCAGCAGAGAATTTGAGTACTTCCTAAAGTCAAATTGTGTTTGACATTTAAGGACAGCTCCATGCCATCCATCATCCAATGGTCTGGCAGAAAGAACAGTCCAAACGTTGAAGGCAGGCTGAAAGAAACAGCCTACAGCTTCAATAGATCCCGGTTCCTATTTGATTGTATTCCTCATGCTACAACAGGAGAGTGAAGAGGGCTATCTCATGGTACAATGAGACCTTAATCAGATGGGCCAAGGAGTGGCTGATAGAGTTTAACATAGATAAATGCTGCATTTTGGAAAGACAAATCAGTGCAGGGCGTAGACATTTAATGATACGGTCCTGGGGAGTGTTCTGGTAATGATTGTCCTGGTGCTTGGGGAGAGGGGAGGTGAAAGGACATCAGTAACACAAATACCAACCACAAGATTCCACTAAGAAAGACAGAAGTTTACTTCTGGGGATGAAGTTTGGTGTAGGAACCATGAGAATGGCCTGCACGGATAAGAGCCATGGGCAACGCAAGGTCAGCCCAGTGTTTGGGTAAGTGAGACAGTCCTGAACCAGTGCATGGACTAAATGAAAGCTGCAAACTCACAAACATGGCAGGACAAAACATGCCAAGCTCCTTAACTCCCTTTCCGACTGTTCCAGAACCAATGGGTTCTCCCTCTCTGTCAAGCATTGAAGACATCTCAGAATCTGAGATGGACATGGCGGATGTCACCATCTCAAAGCCTTTGCTGCCTGAAAAAGAGAATGAATTTCTTCCAAGATGCTCTGGACACAGGAGGCGAGACACTGTGCATTACACACTGCTCGTGTCAGAGGCAGAGGCAGAATCAGAGCCAGAGGAACCTAACCCAGCACTAAAACTCTCCAGGAGGAGCTACAAAAAAGAAGAACCAGTCTATGTCCTCAGACCCAAAGTAGGAGGAATGTAGGGACTGTAACAAGGTCAGCCATGTAGACCTCACAGAATATGAGTTCCCTGATTGGGGCTAATAATCTGGTCCAATCAGGGAACCCTGGCTGACAGATATAAACAGGAAGGTCCGACATCATCACATTCTGAGGCAGTTGGATCAAGTGTCAAAGACTCTCCACATGTAAGTAAGGCATGATTTGGTAATGGGATACAGATCTCTGTAGAATTATTTCAATAGAGATTAATTGCAAGCCTACCTGCCCAATAGAAATTAGGTGGTTACGCAGTTACAATTTCCTGACTTATTTAGTCTCCCTGAAGCGAACTGGGCTTGATCAAATCACAATGTGAACCTGCTGGAATGAATACATGAAGAAGATACCTTTTATCATCAGGAACCAAACTAATTTTAAATAGGCAGCTTGAACAGAAAACAGCAGTGAATTTTCCAATCGGTATTCAGGACGATTGGCTTCAGATGAGAACCAAAAGATTAACTTGATTTTAAGTTTCTATTTCCCTCATGGCACTAGGAGGAACAGGATGGCATATTCTGGAAGCTATCCCCCTGTTGCCCTGCAAGTAGTCACCAGGTGACACGATCTTCAACCATTTCCTTCTCGGGACAGCCACTTGGTTGGAAATGAGATCTCGCTGTTAAAACTGATTGGGTCTTGTTCTATGACAAGGCAAAAGTGGGTACTGCAGATGCTGGAGATCAGAGTTCCTGATGAAGGGCTTTTGCCCGAAACGTCGATTTTCCTGCTCCTCTGATGCTGTCTGACCTGCTGTGCGCTTCCAGCACCACTCTAATCTTGACACGCTCTATGATAGGCAGGGTAAGATGATATTAATTCACCAGCATGGTTACCAATCAGAAAACTTCTAGCAGATAAAACCCAAGTCTGTGCATTCAAACAATTTGAAACACTGTATAACAAAAACTTGCATCAACTTCTCTATGATGTGTATAATCCTCAAGTACAATCAATTCTGAAAAATTAGTGAGAAGAATCTGAATACTCAAACTTTTAAGAAAGACCAGCTCAGTTTTTGAGCAGAATATTGGGAGGAGTTGGTGGTGGCCAAGGAAGTGATAGTTGTAAATACATTTTTCAATTTGTGTGAAAAAGTTTAAAATACAGCAGCTTATTCACAATAATGCTACATTTCATTTATTCTTTCATTTGGGTGCAAGCGAATTGTGCACTTGAGGGTGAGAAACCACTTCACTCCAAATGTTTGAACAGCAAATGGATTGGTACGTTTTTAAAAAAATTGTCAACATATGAAATTAAAACCATAGGGGTAATTTTAATAGGAATTTAAATTGATGTAGTGCAATTCATATAGAATTACTGGTGTGGGGCTATTTTAACAATCAGATTTTTTAGGAGTGGCTACTTATCCACCTACAGAGGCTTCTTCAGACGATATATTTAAATCTGAGACCAGCTGGAGATGGGATAATAGTCTTGATTTTTCAGTTGAGAGATATAGGTTAGATCTTGTCCACATATAACCACCCCCTCCCCCCCACCCCCAATGCTGCCAAGTGTTTTGAAATCACGCACTAGCACAGGTAAAGGTGCTTGTGAATTGAAAAATGGTTTGATGCTGTAGCACTTGATCCTTAAAGAAGAAATTGTGCTGGGAACACAGGGCTGGAGAAATTGTTCAGAACTGGCATAGCTGCGACACATGGGTAACAGTGCTCTCTGGTTCCGGTCAAACTAACCTGGCTTCTAGGAGTTAACACACATTTACATTGACACAATCAAACAGTGTGTGAAAGGGAAAACTGTGTAGCTGTAGATGAACAAGGAGTGACAGCACACTTTGTTTGCAGCTGGTGATTGGATACTTGGAACAAAGTTAAAGGAAAGTTTATACAAAGCGTGTCTGTTTTCTCTAGAATTTAGATAGTTAAGGGGTGATGTGATTAAAATCTTCAAGATATTATCAGGTAAAGACGGGATAGATAAAGACGAACTATTTCCACTGGCTAAGAGAAAGTGAGGACTGCAGATGCTGGAGACCAGAGTTGAAAAATGTGGTGCTGAAAAAACACAGCAGGCCAGGCAGCATCCGAGGAGCAGGACAATCAACGTTTCGGGCATAAGCCCTTCTTCAGGAATGAGGCAGGTGTGCCAAGCGGGCTGAGATAAAAGGTAGGGGGGAGGGAATTTGGGGGAGGGGCGCTGGGAATATGATAGGTGGAAGGAGGTGAAGGTGATAGGCCGGAGAGGGAGTGGGGGCAGAGAGGTCGGGAAAAAGATTGCAGGTCAAGAGGGCGGTGCTGAATCCGGGGGTTGGGACTGAGATAAGGTGGGGGGAGGGGAAATGAGGAAGCTGGAGAAATCTACATTCATCCCATGTGGTTGGAGGGTTCCTAGGTGGAAGATGAGGCACTCTTTCTCCAGGCCTCATGTAGTCAGGGTCTGGTGATGGAAGAGGCCGAGGACCTGCATGTCCTTGGCGGAGTGGGGGGAGGGGGGTCGGAGTTAAAGTGTTCAGCCACGGGATGGTTGGGTTGGTTGGTCCGGGTGTCCCAGAGGTCTTCCCTGAAACGTTCCACAAGTAGGCGGCCTGTCTCCCCAATGTAGAGGAGACCACATCGGGTGCAGCGGATACAGTAAATGATGTGCGTGGAGGCCTCATCTTCCGTCTAGGAACCCTCCAACCACACGGGATGAATGTAGATTTCTCCAGTTTCCTCATTTCCCCTCCCCCCACCTTATCTCAGTCCCAAACCTCGGATTCAGCACCGCCCTCTTGACCTGCAATCTTCTTCCCGACCTCTCCGCCCTCACCCCCTTCCTCTATCGTATTCCCAGCGCCCCTCCCCCAAATTCCCTCCCCCCTACCTTTTATCTCAGCCCGCTTGGCACACCAGCCTCATTCCTGAAGAAGCGCTTATGCCCGAAATGCCGATTCTCCTGCTCCTCGGACGCTGCCTGGCCTGCTGTGTTTTTCTTACACCACATTTTTCAACTCTATTTCCACTGGCTGGCAATTCTAGAACTAGGGGGTACAGTCTAAACATTAGGGCCAGACCATTCAGGAGAGATGTTAGGAAGCACAAAGGCTGGTAGAGGATTGGAACTCTCTTCTGCAAATGGCAGTGGACACTGGATCAGTTGTTAATTTCAAATCTGAAATAGGTCAACATTCTGGGGTTACTATTGACCAGAAACTCAATTCGACTGCCACAAGACAGTAGCTTCAAGAGCAGGTCAGACATTGGAATACTACAGCAAAAATCTCACCTCCTGAGTCCCCAAAGCCTGTCCACCAACTACAAGAGACAAATGAGAAGCATGATGAACTAACCTCCATTTGTCTGGATGGGTAGAGCTCCAACAACACTCAAAGCTTTACACCATCCAGGATAAAATAGCCCACTTGATTGACACTGCATGTAAAAGCATCCATTCCCTCCATCACCGATGCTCAGTAGTTGCAGTGTGTACTATCTACATGGTGCAGTGCAGAAATCCAAAGATTCTTAAACAGCACCTTCCAAACCCACAACCACTCCCATCCAGGAGGACAAGGGTGGCAGATGCAGGTATTCCTAGGCAAGTTCCCCTCCAAGTCAATCATCATCCATACTTGGAAAAATATCATCGTTCCTTCACCGGTGCTGTGTCAAAATCCTGGAATTCCCTCCTCAAGGGCATTGTAGGTCAATATACAGCATGTGGGCTATAGTTGCTACAGAAGGAAGCTCAGCACCTTCTCAAAGGCAACTTGAGATGGATAATAAAGAATGCTAGTCCTACTAGCAATGCCCATGTCCTAATTTTTTAATAAAAAAATAAAACCACATTAATTGATATGGGCCAAAGGTAGGTGTATGGAATTAGGCCACAGATCTACCATTGTCTCGTTGAATGGTGGAACAGGCTCCGAGGCTGAATAGCCTACTCCTGTTCCTATTCAAATGCTTGGTCTTCTAGGTGAAACCTCTTTCCTGTGGTTATGAGATCAACAACCCTAGACTCAAGTTAGAAATCTATGTCATTGTACACTTGAGTGTACAGAATTCTTGGTTGATTTGTGACTGCAGTGTGTGAATATACAGTTGGATATTTACCAGGATGGGTTACATAGGTATTAGAATTCATTACTTTAGAGCAAGTGTCCTTTCTTCTTGAAAGGTTTTGCTCGTCATCACAAGGTTTGATGCACTCAGTTTCCAGTCCTGGAAGCAGGAGGGTGTGGGAACTGTTTAGTGACTCAGTGGGCTTTTTGGGGGTTGAGGGAAATGTGTGTGTACCTCCTGCTCAAAAGGCAGAGCTATAAAATGTACATATTTTCCCCTTCTTGTGGGGTTTGCACTGCAAAGCCGGTTAAAATGAGTCTCATTAACATGTTTACAATGACAACCTTCATGTTCCACCTCTGCAAAGCCAGTGGGTTAGAGACAGCTTCCCAATGTACTTGGAAATTTTCCTAATTTGTTATTCTCTAGCTCCCCTACTGATCACACCTGTGTTAAAATCTGTTTCATGTTTCTGCAGTCATATGGTCTATCTGTCTTGTCACCTCTGCTGGTTTCTGAGAACTGGGCCATGGCACACACTTAGGAGCAAAGTACGGCCATTGCCTTCTGTAGGATGACCAGGTGATTCTCTCCCTCTGATCACACTGAGAGGATTTACAGGCTGACCTTCAACCTGCTTGGTCACGTTACAAATGCACCTTCCACAACCAACAAGTCCTGACTAGGGACTCAATCCCGAAGCTTCTGGCCCACAGGTAGGAACACTAGCATTGAGCCACGTTTCTGGTCACATAGTAACCAAACATTACTAAAAAGGTGCAAGTGGACAGAGGGGGATAGATATGACGAATGAGAGCATGTTAACATTCACAAATAGGTGTTAATGAGGTTGTGGATTACACAACTGGGATTAATAACTGAAGATGAAAGCCCGCCAATATTTAATAAGTGAGATAGATGTTTGAAGGAAAGGGGAGTTTGGGATTAAGGACTAAATTCTCATGTGCATACTAAATACCATCGTAATACACAGTTCTAAATTTTAAAAAAAGTCTATTTATACATGTTATGACATACCTCTGCAGCTGGTGGGACTTGAACCCAGGCTTCCTAGCTCAGAGGTACAGCCAATACCACTGTACCATACTTTCCTCAATATTGTCATGGAATGGTTGGGCTGAATGGCTGTGTAATTCTATGTAATTGTTTGATGCAACTACACAATGCAGAATGTCTATGGTCTTTCCATTTCAATTCAAGCTTTCAATTGTACTAACTTTTGGCTATTAGAACTGCTCAGATGTTATGTAATGGTCCTTGTGCGGCAAATTAAGTCTGTTCAATTAAGCCAAAGACAGTTCTCTCCTGACTCCTGAATATATTCCACTGGTTTGTGAATGCAGACTCCAGGCACAAGTGATGGGTGCAGACTGAATGCTATTGGACTTGGCGGTCTCTCACTTCCCAAACTGAAGCATTCAGGACAAAACCTGACAAAGAATACCCACGCTCAGCACTTTGTATGGTGCCAATTAAGTCATCTCAGAACCAAGAATATTGGCAGAGGTGAAAAAGTGGCATAATTCCCAGCCAAAGTAGTTATTACACAAGGGAAATTGTAGTAAATGCATCGCTGAAGAAAATAAAAAGCTTTCCACATCAATACATTGGTCTACTTTCTGAAAGCTCCTTAAAGTAACTGTGTGCTTTGAATTGAGTACAGTACTTTGCATACCAGTACTTTAGCCTCAATTTCAGTTCCGAAACTGCTAGTCGGGAAACTTGGCAAAAATGGCTATAGACCCACACTTGCTTTAATTTAGGTTCTTATGTTAGCAACCTGTAGAGAACTGGAATATTGTTCTTACTATGTTCAAATGGCTTGGAAGGATTAATTTAAAATACAGAACACGAAGACAAAGTTTCTTTTTTTTTATCCAAATCTACCATGTATATATAACTACAAAATATAGAACTTGGAGCACTTCAAACTTCAAAAAATAGCAATACTTCAGCAAAGATAACAGTAAATCCATACAATCAGATTAAACAGTGAAAACCCAATTAGATCAAACCATTAAGATAGAATAAAGCTGCAATGTAAATCAAACTGTGATCTATGTGGGTTTTGAGTAGAACAGTACCAATGTTTCTTAGTACAGCTTCTAAATACTTATTTGCGGTCAAGCAAGCATTCATAATTCCTGAACAAAGTGACGTTATTTCTTAGTTATGCACACACACACACGCATACATACAGACATGCGTGCACACACACATGAAACACAGTAAATTCACAAGTCCCAGGTCTTTTTGATTATAAGGAGTAGTCCCAGTTCTGATATTTCATTAGTTTGAAAATATCCTGAGCCTGAAAATAGATGGTGTACATATTTAGAATAAGCACAGTGCTCATGATAAGAATCGTTAAGGTAAAATCATTACGTGGGATATTTGCTACTGAGTAACTGCATATAGACATACTCTGCAATTTACAAAGTTTTTTGTGCATAGAAGCCAAACCATGCCTGCCCATCCCAATTTGTATCATTGTACTTAAAAGATACAAAGACCCAGGCTTGGAAATCCCATATTGAAACCACAACCTCTATTGCAAACACATCTGGTCTAATTAAGATACAGACCATGGGCTCAAAGCAGTAACAGCTCAGTCAGTCTTTAGGTTTAACCATAAAGTTATCAGAAATACATTTACATGATAAAATTCTGTAGTAACGGGAACCTCCTTTAAATTTGTTAGCTGGAACGTGGCAAAAACTTGCTGCCACATGACACAGTTAGATTGAACATTAATACACAAATGACAGATTCACTGAGTTTACAGACAGACACCAGATTTGAAATGTTTGGTTAGTTACCTCCTTGAGGATATAAAGAAGGCCAGTGTCTGTGTTAACAACAATTACTCGCACATGGTGAAATCTTGCATTATAAAAATACTTTGAATGTAATGAAACCCCCAGCATTCGAAAAACTACTTTTTTCTCAATGAGATTTTCTGCAGAATTGCTTCAACCCTTTGAGGACACCATTTATGTATTTTCCATTGTCTCAGTTTATGTAACATGTTAAAAAGAGGATTCCATCTTACTTTAAACAGGAAACAAAAAAAAAGACATAACTCATCTTAATTGAACACAATGCTCTTGACACTTGTGTTATGGACGACGACAGTGGGAAATATTTCTCTTCACCTTCCATGGGAGCAAACAAGAAATCACTTCACTGATACTGGAGCATTGCTCTAACCCCAGTCTTCTCACATCTTCTCCTTCCTATCCTGAAAGTGCTTTATTTCCCTGGGGTACAGTACAATAGATTCAACTTCCATATAACAGCTCATAGTCAAAAGGCTCTGAGATTGAAAAGGTCTAATTCTGCAGAGTCTAATTCTGCCCTGATCTCTGAGAGATTGGATAGATTGAGGTTGTTTCCCTTGGAGCACAGAAGAATTTTGGTGGTGGTGGTGGTGATGATAGTAGTGGTGGGGGGGGTGGCTGTTGGAAATATTAGGAGGAGCATAGACAGAAGAAACATTTTCCCGAGGTGGAGGGATCAAAACCACAGAGCGCAGGTAAGGGGCAGGGAGGGTTAGACAGAATGTGAGGAAATTTATTTCTCACCCAGAGGATAGTGGGAATGTAGAACTCACTGCCGGTAAGGGTGGTACAGGCAAAATCCTTCAGAACACTTAGGAAGTATTCAGATGTACACTGTGATGCCAAGGCATACAGGGTTACTGGGCCAAGTACTAGAAAATGGGATTAAAATAGTCAGGTGGTTAAATTTGATTGGTGCAGCCTCATTGGGGTGAAGGGCTGTAGATTTCCATGATATCATCCACAGAGCTTCCCTGCAGTGGTCACAAAAGAACGACTGGCAGTAGTTATTTCTGGCTTTTTTCACCCTTTCATGGAGAGATGGAATAATTGTGGCCCCTAGCTTGCTGGATGACTGACAACAGCCAACCTATCTTAGATCATTGCTAATCTCTCACCCTATTAGTCACAGTCTCACAATGTGCAAAAGAAGTAATTCTGTCTGATAAGATGGCCTGCACCATATCTTAAAGTGCAGACCCAAGCTGCCATGGTAAACCTCCTTTCTATTTTCCTTATAAGGATAATGATTTGCAAAAAGTAGACAATGTCCCCTTCATCTGGTTCAACCCTTCAAACATTGTAGAAAGCTTTTGTTTTAAAAAAACAGACCAGAGATTATGGAATCCTCTGATGTAAGAACTGTCATGTTAAGGAAATAATCAACAACTGAAAATGACTCACTTATCTAGCATAACTAACCAAAATAAACCAAATATACTACAGGATATACTTCACCAAAAATTGATCTTCTTGTGGTTCTCCAAAATCAATAAATAGAGGACCTTTTGAACCAGTTTATGTAAAATCTGTCAAATGTGATTTGTGCAGGCAATGCATAATTATCTATAGTCCACATGCATCCCTTTGTTTGGCCATGTCACAAACACTCCTTCCATGGCCACCAGTCCTTCAATGAGACTTGAACCCAGATCCTCTGGCTCAGGAGGCAGAGACCCTACCCTACGATTTGCACAATTCTTAAAAATGCCAGAATGTGACAAGACTCTGAACTCTGAGCTTGGACGATACACTAACTGTGTATCATGAATTGCTTACCAGCAAACTTAGTGGAAACCACAGGGTGTGCCATGCACAGGACATACAATCTGGTAATACCAGTTTTGCGATCACACTGAAGTGAAAACACGAACATATCTAACTTGAAATGGATACATTTTCCAATCTGTGGAATAGGATCCTATAGAACTTCATTGGCAAAAAGCATCACAGACTTTTTAATTTAAAAAAAAGCAAAATTCAGAGAAAAGAAAATGCTGGGGGTAAAACTGAAGCATTCAGTTAATGAAATGTTTTCACTAGGTTTATGCAGGAAAAGAGATGGTTACGAATGATCAGATGATAACAAAAACAAACAGGTATTAAAAATAATAGCTTAAGATATATCAAATATTCTACACAGACACTTCATATTAAAAGAACACAGTGCAGAAATGTTCAGGTAGTCCTCAAAGTGTGTAAGAGACACAAAGGGCTAGATTTTCAACTTAATTCCCAGGCAGTATTCTGTATTGCAGGTCAAGTGCCCATTAAAGAACCTGAAACCGAACTGAATAATTTCCCTAGGAAAGTTGCAAATCTAAACCCTCATGCATTGGTTCATTAGAGATAGCAATGAAGAATCTTCCAAATTCAAATCTACCTTTGTTATTGTAATTATTTGCATCTATAAAATCTTAAATTTTCTTCCATGCTGGTAAAGACGCACTTGAATAACCCAGTAATGGTGTCCACAGTTGCTCTGTTGTGACAAGCATAGATAAAATTGCGAGTATTTTGTTAGCCATTTCATTAACTTCCATTTAAATGTATCTCAGCAGTCATTTAGTCAAGCCTGCAATACAATTACTGACAGTGCAGTCGTTTAGAAGAATCTGGTTGGAATGGAGGCGAAATTCAACTTCAGTATGAATGCAAAAATGGTAGGTGGCACATCAGTGATTATGCATTAAAGCTAAAAGCAATTAAAATGAGACAGGTTGAATAATGGCCAGAAATGCATTCCCATCAGTCTTACATCCCACTGAAGTCAAAATCCATGCAGCAGTTTTTGCAATGGAGATGTGCTGGTGGGGAGACAATTATTTAAAGTCTTGAAATCTGTTATACATTATCTCTGAAACTATCTTTTTGCTAGAACAGGTACACAATCCTTTATCTGAAATTCCAAAATCCGAAAAGTTCTGAAATCCGAAGTCTTTTCGTGGCGTGTGGAGCATCAGTCATGTCTGCATAATAAGGCTGGTTTGGCGTGCGAAGTCCAATCCTACTTGACCCATGTGGCTGTGCGGCCCAGCACTGGCAGGTGTCAATTGTGTATTTTTTTTCACTGTGTTTAATGTCTGTGAAAATGCCCAAAAGAGCTGCTGATCCACCTATGCGTAACAATAATTTAAAAAAAGGAAGCATCTAACGTTATCAATAACACAGAAAAGTGGAGATATTTTAGAAGCTTGATCGTGGTGTGTCTGTGTAGCGTCTTATTGAAGAATATGGTGTTGGAACGACCATTGTATGTGATTTAAAGAAACAGAAAGGCAAGTTACTGAAGTTTTATGGTAACATTAATGAAAAATAGGAAAACACTGCATAGGGCAAAAAAATGAAGATTTTAACCATGTTGATGGAGTGGATTCGACGACAGAGAAGTGAACATATGCCACTGACTGGTTTGCTGGTCATGAAACAAGCTCGAAAATATCATAAAGGACTGAACACTGAAGGCGAGTGTCAATATTCAGAAGGTTGGCTGCAGAAATTAAAGAACCATCATGATGTAAAATATCTGAAAATCTGGTGAAAAGGCTTCTGCTGGCAATGAAGCACCTGAAAATTATATTGACAAATTTGCCAAGATAATATCTGACAGAAGCCTTAATCCTGAACAAATTTACGATGCTGATGAAACAGCTCTCTACTGGCGCTATGTCCCGAGAAAAACATTAACAATGGCTGATGAGAGAGCACTAAAGATTTTAAGGATACTAAGGACAGGTTAACTATTCTTGGGGTATGCCAATGCTGCGGGCTCACACTAGGTGAAGTCAGTTGCGATTGGAAAAAGCAAACATCCGAGATGTCTGAAAGGGTACACAATTTGCTTGTGTATCATTATGCAAACAAGAAAGCATGGGTAACCCGAGAAATATTTTTTGACTGGTTCAGTAACCACTTTGTATCAGTGGCACGACCTCATTGCAGGCGAGCTGGACTGGAAGAAAACTGTAAAATGTTAGTGTTCCCAGACAACTACTCCGCACATCCCCCTGCCAAACTTCTTGTGAAAAGTAATGTTTTCGGTGTTTACTTGCCCCCCTAATGTGACATTTGTACTACAGCCTTGTGACCAAGGAATTTTACGCTCCATGAAGAGCAAGTATAAAGACTATTTTTTTAAACTGTATGCTTGCTGCAGTCAACAGAGAGGGGTCGGAATCCAAGACTTCCTGAAAGAGTTTAGTGTTAAGGATGCCATTTACGCGGTTGCTAATGTTTGGAAGGATATTGATAAATCAACATTAACAAATACTTGACGAAGACTGTGGCCGACAGTGACGTTTGATGGAAGTGAACCTACAGAAGGATTTGAAGGATTTTGTGTCACTGATGAGAAAAAGATGATCGCAAACCCGGTAACTTATGCACAAAGTTTATCGGATGCAAGTGTAAATAAATTACAGGAAGCTGACATTGAAGACATGTTGAACATTGACAACGATACACCTGTCGTTCATTCCTTGAGTGATGGGAAAATTACTGAAGTCTGTATTTAATACAGATAAGCATGAGTTAGTAGTGATGATGATGATGAGCTAGTGAACCCAGGTGAAAAAGTCCCCATTGACAATATGGTGAAAATGTGTGATCAGTTAATTGCTGGCCTTGAACAACATTCGTTTATCAGTGAGCAAGAGATTATGGCAATTTACTCAATTAAAGAGAGATTGTTAACCTATGTTAATGAGACAGATAACGCCGTCTGCCTTAGTGCTGAAGCTCTGTGTGTTGAAGTTTTACTGAATGTTTTTCTTGGAATGCTTTTTCTGGAAATAAAATGTCCTCAAATATTTATGGTCTTAAGTATTTCATTTACCAGTGTTTTACTGTATAAAGAAACTCTAGTAGTATTTCTAGTTTTTATTTATCCCACTTAGTGTTGAGTATTGATATGTTTTTGCTGCAGTATTGATGTTTGATTACGGGGTGCTGCCCTGGACCCTACAGGTGGCACTACATTTGTTCTGAAATTTGAAAAATTCTGAAAAACAGCTGGTCCCGATGATTTTGGATAAAGAATTGTGTACCTGTACAATATTAGGCATATCTAGGCCATTGCAGATCCTCATCCTAGGTTCAGACTTTGTTTATTTTCCACCTTTTGGTTAATCAGGATTTTGACAAGCAATTTGAGGCAAGTGCCTATCTGTAAGCCTCACACCATGTTTAATCTCACCAGGATGGTATTTTCAATCTATTTGTTTCTTCCTTGGCAATACACAATTCTGTCGGTTATATGGCCAATACATTTATGATACATAAGCAAGCTTTAAAGAGTTCCCTTATTGGGTGACTAATGAACCTGGCTGTGTCCTCATTAAGATTCATCATCAATCAATTGGAATTGTTTTTTTTATGAGGTTTGGTCTCCTTGATTCCATATTTAAAGTTGATATGAACTCTGGTTTGGACACTGATAATCTGGCTATGTTGAACTGTTGCAACATAACCAATAATCTTAGTATATAAAGTGAAACGGTTTAATTAGGAGTTATGTAGAAATCAAGAACACTACTGAAGTGAACTCAGATAAAGCAGTCTTCTTTCTGAGAACATAGTGATACCACAAAATTGATGTCTGTTGATGAATATTAGTAAAAACCATGGCTCTTCCAATTTATTTAATAATGTAATCAATTAAGTTAGAATTGCCTTTACTAACAAAATACTGCAGTGTATTCAAGCATCAGGACAGTCCATATTGAAACATTGATTTGAGCTCTCTGTCTGTTGAGCACCTCATCTAATAGGTTACTATCAGGTGTAATCTTTTAAGGACAAAAGGCTACTATTTTACAATCCCCATGAAGCATCCATTTAAAATAGTTATTTAGTCACGCTTACATAATTTGGTAAGAAACAGAATGATCTTTTCTACTTTATGCAGTATGGGTTGTTAGCTTTGTGTACTAAATTATTTGAATCATAGTTGGATCAATTTACATCAGGTCAATACCAACAACTATCAGGTTTGAAAAAAAAGTCAAAATTTTAACTCATAACCTTTTAAGTTCACTACATACTAGCAACTTGGCTACCTTCTTAATTGTTATTAAATGTAGACAATGGAAGTTTACATTTAAAACTCAACAGTATTAATAAATATGGAGCTACAACTGATGTAGGTGCTGAAATTCTCCTTAAAAATATTTAATACTTGCTGAATCACTATTTGCGAGTATCTGCCACTCCTACAAGTTGTGGAAACTACCATCTGGTGACCAATACTGTAAGCTAGACTGCAGATGTACTGCTGTCACTAATTGTGTGGTTACCTGAAACTACTGTGTGCATCCTACCTCCTTCCTATTTTATGGAATTCTAATTCATAGATTTGATTTTTCAGAACGTCCTTAAAGCATCCCTATAATTTCAACTGATACCTTTACATTCAAAAAAAAACCTTTGTGAAAGACACACATGTATGACAAATGCAAGGCAGCAATTTAAACAGAAACAAATCACAATAATATTCTGCACAATAGACTACTCTTACCATTATACATGGAGATTCCTCACATTTCTAAATAAATACACAAAACTTGTTTCTCTTGACCTTTTGTAAACATTCTGTTTCTTCCTTCACTGAAAACCTCATACACTCGTTTCTGGTGTGGGTAAAATTTCACCATTTTTTCCAGTCTCATCTTTTAAGAATTGCTCCACCTCTATGGAATCCACTGCTTCCGGTTCCTTTGGTCTTTCTCCTTCTTCCACATTTTCCTTTTGCTCTTTTACAGGGGACTCAGGTTTACGTTTACGTAAACAAAAGAAGTTTCCAAGAGCCAGTACAATGGCAGACAGGACTACTTCACATCCAGCCAAGTAGAAAACATACTTGAAATTCTTGGTAGCATCAAACAATTTTCCTGTAGCAAATACAAAATGAACACTAATTCAATATATTTATCTTTTGCAACCCAATCAACATGAGCAGATCACATCATTCAGGCCAAAACTTATTACACTCTACCCTGGAAAAAGCCCATTTTGCTGCAACTCCAAGAGGTAAACAGATACACTACAGCAACCCATGAATGGCCGAAAGTTCACTTCTTTTGGCCAGTTACAGGAAAATCATGTTTGAAACCCCACTCGGGAAGGCTGTCAGAAACAAGATCATTTAACTCTCCTAGATTGTATTTGGGAACATGGTGATGGCGAGTATGGGTTTGGAAAATAATAGTTTGCAAGAACATAACTAATTTTCTTTTGCCATAACAGGTACAAGAACTCCTGGCTTTTTCTCTAAAAGAAGTCAGACATCTGTAACTCTAAATACCAATTTTTTTAATGTCAATTGCTTTGGTTAATGCACTAAAGAGGCACCACTGCTGACTGTGTCAGTTCAAATGTATAATCCCAATGAAAACCTCAGTGTTTCAAATGATAATTGACAATGTACATGTCATGTTTTTGTAAGGCTTTTACATCTATGCTATAGAGAAAACTCAAGCAAGTCTCCTTCCACAAACATAATTGTGTACACAAACACACACCATCTCTCCCTTACCTGCTCCTGGAGGACCAACTAAGACAGCCATGGCTTCAATCAGCAACACAAGTCCAATGGCACTGGAGAACCTCTCAGTTCCAACGATCGCCATCAAGACCTCAAACTGCAGTGCTCCGACCATTCCATAGGACATTCCAAAGAAAATGCAAAACACCGTCAGACCAACATAATCACGAGCGAAGGAGCCTCCTAGATCAGTAATTCCATTGAAAATCATAGCAAAGCTGAAAAGATACACACAGCGAGGCCGGACCACCTTCAACCCTGCAACAATACCACTAAGAGGTCGAGCAAATATATCAACAAAACCCAAGATAGTCAGCAAGAAAGCAGCATCTGTATCTGGTACTCCTGTATCTTTTGCATAGTTGACTATGAACACAGGAGGAACAAAGAGACCAAAGACCATGATGGAAGCTGCTACTGTGTATATCAGGAATCCTCGATCCCTAAAGACTGTGAAATCCAGAAGTTGCTTTTTCTTCTTGTGCACCTCTGTTTTCTTTGCTTGCTCTATCATTTCCTTTTCTTTACGACTTGGTTTCAAGGGCCTCATCAGGGCTGCACATGCACAGCAGTTCAGCAGCAAACCCCCAAGAATGAGGAAACCTCCTCGCCATCCATAAACTTTAGACAGGATCTGACCTAATGGAGAGAGGCAACACAGGAACACGGGACTCCCAGCTGCAGATAAGCCATTTGCCAATGGGCGACGCTTGTCAAAGTAGCGGTTTACCATGATAAGAGATGGTTGAAAGTTCAAGGCCAGACCAAGACCTGCAATGGAAACAAAAAGGTGATTCCATTGGTTAAGTATTTTTTTTAAAAAAAGATAAGGCTCTGTTTGCAGTTAAATAATGAATTAAAACCAAAACATAGGTCCCAAGCTATTTCAGGGGAGCACTCTCAAACACAATTTGACACCAAAAAACATGACAAATGACAAAAACGTTGGGAAAAAAAAAGAGTTTCAAAAAGAAGGAGTGGTGGAGATAATTGGAAAGGGAACTCCAGCACCCAGGTTATAGAAAACATAGCTGATGGTGGAAAGGTTAGAATTCGGGAGACGCAGGAGAACGGAGTTGGAAGACAGAGAACTCAAAGGATTGTATAGCTCAAGGAGGTTAGCAAAATAAGAGAGGGGCATATGGAAAAATTTGAAAAATAGGATGAGACTTTTAAAATTGAGGCATTAGCAAACTAGGAACCCATGCATGTCAAAGAGCATGGGCTGCTGGGCGAAAAGAGACTTGGTGCAAATTAGGCTGCTGGCTGCAGAGTTTTAGATGTTAAGTTCATGCAAGATACTTTCAAAATATGGCCAAGTTAAAACTAATAGTACTGCATTTCAAGCAGACACCGTAGACAGTTTCAATGATAATTTTCTAAAGGAAATTCTTTTCAAGTACGTATTGAATAGATATTCCCAGGCTATCGGGGAAAGAGCAAGAGGTTGGGATTAATTGTATTATTATATGAATCTCTATGACATTGAAATGTAAACTGATTAAAGCCACAATAACTTGAAAATTTCAGTATAATAAAGAGACCGTGTACTTTTTCAGGTATCACACAGTTTCCATATCATTCAGAAAGTTTCACTTTCACATACGTAATTTGAGGTACTGAAACCATCAGGAGTTGTAGTGACTTGAGACATAACACATTTTATTATAGAGATTAAACAGAAAATACTGGAACTATTCAGCATGTCTGGCAGCAACTATGAAGAATTAAATATTTCATCGTGTTGAGCTTTGCTAGAACTGACAGATAGCCTGAGAGGCTAAATTTGCTTATCTCTCCACAGATAATTGCTTATCTCTCCAAACTGCTGGGTGTGTCCAGCATTCTCTGTTTTATTTCAGATTTCCAGGAGTACTTTTTTTTAAAAATGACCGTTGTTCCTTACCAGTGATAACTCCAGCAGTCAAATAGAGCTGGATGATGCTGGTGCACAATGAGGCAAGGATCATACCTCCTGATGCAAACAGGCCACCTACCATCATGACAGGACGACAGCCAAAGCGATTCACCAAAATACTGCACAAAGGCCCTGCATTAAAAGACAGGAGGAAGAAAATTGCTCAGCTGACTACTGGAGAATGAAGAACTTTCAAAGACTCAGTTTAGTCTTTTGTAGAAGACTTTGACACCACAGCAAAACTCAAATGCAAATCAAAAATCTGTTACCCAGCATTACAGAGTTACAAACTTAAATACTTGATTGTAAACAATATATTTCACCAAACATTCACCTGCTCAATTGTGTAACAAGGACATTTATTAACCTAGGTTAAGGGCAAAGAGCAATTCCATAGTATGACCACCAAGAATGAAAGGAACATTTCAAGCTGCAATGATTATAAGTTTAAGTTTAATGCTAAGCTTTAGCTTCAACAGCTTGTTATTACTGGAAAAAGGAACAAGTTTTGGAATTTTAAAGTCCTTAAGAATAATTTACAGTGTTTATAAACTACAGTAAGAAGTGAAAGAGTGATTGACAGCACAAGAAAGAAAAAGGATCAATAAGCAAGAATATGAAAAGCAATGCTTTACTTTATACAGTATTTTCACAACGCACAACATGTGTATTGACTTTCTGTAATCTTAAGCTTCAGACTTGAATTTAACAGTAGTTTAGATTTTCCAGAGTCTGAGATGACAATGGTGGAGACAGAAATATAAGCCATCCAACAAGTTATCTCCTTCGTCAATCAGGCTGAGGATGGGAAAATTGACAGCATATTAAAGTAGGTGAATACAGTATCAAAGTTGGTACAATGAAAGAGAAATAAAGGGCAGAATTCCAGCTGCTGGGGTTAAAGTAGAGGAGAATGGCTGGGAATGGGGGGTGTTGGGGGGGGAAGGGTGTGGTATTCTAATGCATGTGGGATTACAGACTCAAATCGTGGCATTGAGATGGGAACTCACATGATCCTACCCACTTCTGGATTTAGCCTACATAGGTTTGCAAGCAACCAGGACTTCCTATAAAGGGCTAGAGGTCAAAAGTCCCACTGAACTTGAGATTTAATCCACACAATGGTTGTGTGCATGGAATTTGCCAGGATCAATCAGAGGAGAACTCAGAGGGTAGTCTGTGTACTGGCTGGGATGTCTTCAAAACAATGAAGACTTTCTGCCATGCCCATGTGAGAGAGGCTGGAGCTCACAGCCCTTCTTCTAAGAGTCTGCATTCTCTGCTTGACAATTGATTGCCAACTTCTTGGACGTGAACTCACCCTAAGCTGCAATTCTCAGCTGTCAGCCTTCACTACAGGTTGGAAGCAGATTATGCTGCTCTACCTGGATCTCTGTTGAGGAACAAGAGGAGCAGCAATAGCAAAAACAATAGTACCAACAGAAACAGGAGCAATACCAACAGCAACAGCAGCTGCCTTCTCCTCAACCATAACCCTCTCCCCAGTACAGTCACATGGGCACAGAGATCCAATTTTAACGCAACAACAACCACAGTATTTAGTCCATAGGCAAAGTATCAGCACTTCCAATGCACCTCAGAAGACGTGGACTCTCACAAAAGGTAATGTCTGACATCTGCAGATTAGTTAGGCCTCAGCTATTTACACTTTATATCAAGAGTTCAGATGGGGAGATCATGTGTCATATATCTGAGTTTGCTGACAATACAAATTAGGTGGGAATGTAAACTGTAAGATGGCTGCAAATGGATATCAGAAGTTTCATTGCGTTTGGCGAGAAAATGATAGTAGAACATAATGTGGAGAAGTATGCTATTTATTATGGATGAGAAAGCAGAGAAAAAAAACTTTTTTTTAAAATGCAGAACAGCTGGGAAATTCTGGCATTCAGAGTGGCTTGGGGGTGCTCAGACATGAATCATAAAAAGTAAGCATGCAAGTAAAGCATGCAAGCAGCACATTACCTTTTATTACAAAGAGATTAGAGAACACAAGAAATTTTACAAAGATTATGCAGGGCCTAATTCAGAAAACATGCCAGAATAGTGTTTACTTTCAGAATCTTTCCCAGGGAGGATGTTTGCCTTAGGAGGGAGGGTCACAAAGGCACACTAGACTGTTAATGTGATGAGGAATATTGCCCAATGAGGAGACTTTGAGTAGATAGCTATTTGCAATAGCTATGATCATTTGTGTAATTTTTATTCAGATTAATGATTCATTTCCTGAACACAGTGATAATTTCCTAGCAGCCAAGCACTCAAAGTCAGTGTAAAATTTCTATGATTACATTCCCAAGAGTTTAATAATGAAGTGTCTAACTGAAGCATGGTAAGCTAGACAGTTTAGACTAAGGGTCACAGTCTCAGATAAAAGGAGACCGAGTTCGCAGATGACGCCAAAATTGGAGGTGTAGTGGACAGCGAAGGTTACCTCAGATTACAAGAGGATCTTAATCAAATGGGCCAATGGGCTGAGAAGTGACAGATGGAGTTTAATTCAGATAAATACGAGGTGCTGCATTTTGGAAAAGCAAATCAGAACAGGACTTATACATTTAATGGTAACATCTTGGGGAGTGTAGCTGAACAAAGAGACCTTGGAGTGCAGGTTCATAGTTTGTTGAAAATGGAGTCACAAGTAGATAGGATAGCGAAGAAGACATTTGGTATGCTTTCCTTTATTGGTCAGAGCATTGGGGTTTCACAGTGGCTCAGTGTGAGCATAGGAATTGAGTATAGGAATTGAGTATAGGAAGTGAGTATAGGAATTGGGATGTCATGTTGTGGCTGTAGAGGACATTGGTTAGGCCACTTTTGGAATACTGCATGCAATTCTGGTCTCCTTCCTTTGAGCTACAGGGAGAGGCTGAATAGCCTGGGACTATTTTCTCTGGGGTGTTGGAAGCTGAGGGGTGACCTTATAGAGGTTTATATAATCATGAGGAGCATGGATAGGATAAATAAACAAAGTCTTTCCCCTGGGGTTGGAGAGTCCAGACTAGAATGGCAAAGGTTTAGGGTGGTAGGAGAAAGATATAAAAGCGACCTAAGTGGCATCTTTTTCACACAGAGGGTGGTTCGTGCATGGAATGAGCTGCCAGAGGAAGTGGTGGAGACTGGTACAATTACAACATTTAAAAGGCATCTGGATGGGTATATGAATAGGAAGGGTTTGGAGGGATATGGGCCAAATGCTAGCGAATGGGATTAGATTAGTTTGGGATATCTGGTCGGCATGGACTGGTTGGACCGGAGGGTTGTTTCTGTGCTGTACATCTCTATGACTCCATGACTCTATGAGGAGAAATGTAAAATTTTCTTACACCTTAGAGCTGTGCATGCTCAACCATGGAATACATTCTGTAAATTTGTTGTTTGATGTTTGGATACTTGAATAAATGAATATGCAGACAGTGCAGCAAGGTAGAGCTGATCTTACTGAATAGTGGAGCAGTATTGGGGGCTGCCTTCCACACTTCTCATGTTGAAATTGCATCTTCCACACAACATTGCACACTGACAACTATTTCAAGACTAGGGGGTGCTAGGTCCTTGGTCTTCAACCACCACAATTAGAAAGACAGATTCAGATAATTTCTATTGAGTTTAATTATTTGAAGTAGCCATATGACAAATACCATTGCTGGTAGCAACAGAAGGAATACTGTGGCCTTTTCCTGTTCCAGAAAGTTGTTCATTGCCAGCTTGATAACAAGACAAAATACATGACACTTGCCACTGTGCAAGCAAGTGTTTCTTATTCATTTACTTACCCAGAATCTGAGATGTCAGAGCAGGACTTATAACTTAATGGTAAGGTCCTGGGGAGTGTTGCTGAACAAAGAGACCTTGGGGTGCAGGTTCATAGTTCCTTGAAAGTGGTGTCACAGGTAGATAGGATAGTGAAGACATTTGGTATGTTTTCCTTTATTGGTCAGGGTACTGAGTATAGGAGTTGGGAGGTCATTGGTTAGGTCACTTTTGGAATATTGCATGCAATTCTGGTCTCCTTCCTATCAGAAGGATGTTGTGAAACTTGAAAGGGTTCAGAAAAGATTTACAAGGATGTTGCCAGGGCAAGAGGATTTGAGCTATAGGGAGGGGCTGAACAGGCTGGGGGAGACCATTTTCCCTGGAACATTGGAGGCTGAGGGCTGACCTTACAGAGGTTTATAAAATCATGAGGGGCATGGATATGATAAATAGACAAAGTCCTTTCCCTGGGGTGGTGGAGTCTAAAGCTTGAGGGCATAGGTTTAAGGTGAGTGGGAAAGATATAAAAGGGACCTAAGGGGCAAAATTTTCACACAGAGGGTGGTATGTGTCTGAATGAGCTGCCAGAGGAAGTGGTGGATACTGGTACAATTGCAGCATTTAAAAGGCATCTGGATGGGTATATGAATAGGAAGGGTTTAGTGGGATATGGGCCATGCTGGCAAATGGGAGTAGATTAGGTTGGGATATCTGTCAGCATACCGAGTCGGACCAAAGGGTCTGTTTCTGTACTGTACATCTCTATGACTCCATGTAAAAGTCCAAATAGTAGTTGAATTCTCTAATGGATTTGACAAGATTGATAAAACAAGCATACATTTAAAGTTAAAATTGCAGTGCAATAATCCCAGAATAAATAAAATTCCCTGATTTAAATGAACGATCACTCAAAGCAAAATTGTAGATTCATCAGCAAAGGTGCTACAGAATGGTAAAGCTAATAGTGTTGTTCCTGAGTTGTACGGATATAAAGTCACGACTCAGAGCTCACTAATACATGCCAAAAAATCTCCTTTAAAGAGCAGGTTTCTATCTGAGGAAATAGATTACAAATGTCCAAGACCACCAGTGGATATTGGCACTTCATGTTTGGTGGTCACAAATTAATTACAATTAATGCCTTAAAGGCGGATATTGTACAGGGTTTTACTTTTACACTTTCACTGCACCAGAAGCATACAATAGCACTGTCTTTTGTCTACAATTAGAAATTATCTCATATTGAGGACTGGCCTGAAGGAAGCTATAGCCATATTCAAAGTAATGGAAAATAATACATGCCCCATCCAACTCTTCCTCCATCTTGGAAATTGTTGAATAACCTTTAAAAGTAAGAATCTTAAGACAGTTTTCCCATGCTTAATCAAGTGGGAAGGATGTTGTGACACTTGAAAGGGTTCAGGAAAGATTTACAAGGATGTTGCCGGGTTTTGAGCTATAGGGAGAGGTTGAATAGGCTGGGGGTGTTTTCCCTGGAGCATCGGAAGCTGAGGGGTGACCTTATAGAGGTTTATAAAATCATGATGGCATGATCTATAAGGTCAGAGGCTGAGGGATGACCATGTAGGAGTTTATCAAATTGTGAGGGGAATGGATAGGATAAATAGACAAGGTATTTTCCCTGGGGTGAGGGAGTCCAGAACTAGAGGGCATAGGCAAAGGATAAGAGGGGAAAGATTTAAAAGGGACCTAAGGGGCAATCTTTTCACGCAGAGGGCGGTGCGCATATGGAAGTGGTGGAGGCTGGTACACTTACAACATTTAAAAGGCATCTGAAGGGGTATATGAATAGTAAGGATTTAGAGGGGCCAGGTACTGGCAAATGGGACTAGATTAATTTAGGATAACTGGTCAGCATGGATGAAGAGTCTGTTTCCATGCTATACATCTCCATGTCTCTATGCTAAATGACCTTGTATCAGCACTTATTTTGGAAATATTTAACAATTGTGTTAAACTTGTTTCCTAAACACTTCAGAGAAATGTGTTATCTAAAAACATTGATAGCAGAGGTACAATGGAGGAAAAAGGAAATTGGTACATTTGTTACTCCCTGATACCATCAGCAAGTCATGAAAGGATACAGTCACATGGAGTGACCAGGAAGAAACACTGATAGTCAGAG
Organism: Chiloscyllium punctatum; assembly: GCF_047496795.1. Taxonomy (NCBI): domain Eukaryota; kingdom Metazoa; phylum Chordata; class Chondrichthyes; order Orectolobiformes; family Hemiscylliidae; genus Chiloscyllium; species Chiloscyllium punctatum. The sequence continues at coordinate 41,153,676 of NC_092777.1, forward strand.
CTATAGTGAAAAGTAGTTCCTTTGCACGAACTGCAAAACTCAGTGGATTGAGCAATCAAAGAAAAGGTAATACAAGGAAGATTTTTGTGCAATGAGGGCCAGCATTCATGCTAATCCTCCTAGAATACATCGTCACTGCCCCAGAAGTATACAGTAGCATTGTCTTTTGTTTACAATTAAAAATTATCTCATTGTTGAGATAAAATACTTGTTTCATGCCATGTGTAAGGTAGCTGCAGTTGTAAAGACCTTTTATTAATGTCAAGACAGAGGTCACATGACTTTGGCAAGCCACAATACAGGTAGTTCTCCTAAAACACACCTAAACGTGAAATATCTGTAACACAATTTGTGAATTATCAACTATTTTTAATAAGGTGAACTCCCATTCACTGTTACGCGATTCTCATCCCCGCACTAGGTGTTGCCGTGCGCAGAGGACTGGATTCCGCGTCGGCATCACGTGATCAGTCGGCTCATGTGCTTTCTTGTGAAGAGCTTCATGGAAGGCGTTGTGAAATGTTTGCGCTCGTGGGCTTGGAAAAGCATCATGAAAATATCTCTGCAGCTGGAGGGCAAGAAGCTGGGAGCAACCTGTTAATTTAAAACTTAAAGAGTTGAGATAAGAGTGAAATTTCACTGGAATTGGCTGACAGTAAAAGGACAGTGTTGAGGTGCAATTTGAATTTTGGGCTTTGTTGTTTGTATTAAGAGATTTTTTTTCTCTCTTTTTGTTAAAAAAATTGTTTAGATGTTAAGGAATATCTGCAGGCTCACGAGTCGATTTCAGTGACTAATCACTACCGTAACCAACTGCAAAAGAATACCAGTACACGGGCTTGGACATGGTCAGTCAGCTGCTCAGGGTGGTCAGAGTCAAGTCACTCTGCAAATAGTGGATGGCACAGTGTTACTTTTGGAGCATGCGTGGAGATGTCCTGAAGGGGTGAGTAGGCTGTGCGTAAGAGGTTCCGTGTTAGTCAGGCTCAGACATTAGCAACGATGGGAATGAGTGTGGAAGATGTTGCAGGAAATGATGGTTACAGTGTGGGAGTAAAACACATACTGCCTCTGCCCCATCCTCATCAGCAGTGTTTCTGTGTTCCTGCCCACAAAGATAGGCACCAGTTTTTCATTGTTTGTCACATCCAGGGCCAGTGTCAGGAACCGTGCAGGACAGCTCCAGACTGACAGATCTTGTCTGGGTGCAAAATAACTTTTTAAAGCTGGTGTTGCACCATGGATGTTGATCAATTCTGGGATATCTGAGGAGTGGTGAGTTGTGTTGGAAATGGCACATGGTGTGATGATGCTAGAATGCGTGAGGGGGACTCCAAAGGGCAGACTAAGTGATATGTCAGGTGGGTTTTGTAAAATATGTTGATAGACATCCCCAAGCATCACGATGTGAAACCCTCCAAAAACCTTGAGAAACCTGACACTGGGCGAAAGAAATTAAGATGACATATTCAAGAAGAATGGATACTCAAAAAATACAGTCCGCAGATTCCTCAAGAATAAACCACGACAAGCAGACCAAACACAGCCAGAAACCCTAACCACCTTACCATACATCAAAGAAGTTTCAGAAATGACAGCCAGACTACTAAGACCCCTCGGAATCCTAGTAGCACACAAACCCACCAACACTCTCCAACAAAAACTAACAAACTTAAAAGACCCAGTACAACCCATGGACAAAACCAAAGTCATCTACAAAATTCCATGCAGGGACTGCCACAAACATTGCGTAGGACAAACAGGGAGAAAGTTAGCCACCAGGATACATGAACACCAGCTAGCCTCAAAAAGACACGACCCTCTCTCCCTCGTACCTCTACACACGGATGAAAAATACCACCATTTCGACTGCGACAACACATCTATCCTGGGACAGGCTAAGCAAAGACATGCCAGAGAATTCCTAGAGGCCTGGCACTCCAACCACAACACCATAAACAAACACATAGATCTAGATACCATCTATCAACCCCTCAGAAAATGAACAGGAAATGACATCACCACAAACCCCAGGATCCCTATCCAGGACAAACATATAAATAGAAAGCAGGAGACAACAGCTTTGCTTCACTTGGAGGTCGCCACTGATGATGTTACCTAGCCAGGTAATGAAACTTCTGGATATCAAACCTACAAATCAGTGAGCAAACCTACACCCTAAACCTCAACCTGAGCTACAAACCTTGCAAGAAATTAAGATTCAGCCCTTGATCTATCAAGGCAGGTTTCATTCTGGGATCTGACTTGTGCAGTGTTACTATTGGATGGATCAGACAACTGGCTAGAACATAGTGCAGCCAGCAGGTATAGATCTGATGAATTGCACTATACTGTACCATACAGCAGGTCAAAATTTACTTCAGACCGTGCTATCAATTGTGTTAGGCTAACTACTACTTTTATTTCAAGTGTTACTGGTATTTTTGCTGGTTCACGCCCAACCCTGTTTTTCACAAAGGCCCCATTATTTCTATTGCCCAATTTTCTATATGGCATTACATGGGAACACATCTACGGCATTATAGCAGAACTACCTGTATGCAAAGGCATTTGTATAATTGAACATCCCTTTTCTATAATGAAAAGAAAACAAAAGAATTTGCAAGCATTCTTTGCGAGTCACATCACATACTTCGTTAATATAATCCTTTTAAAAAAATCATCAGGCATAAACTAGAAATTATTTTTTCTAGCTTAATCCAGTTCTTAAACACATATTGCTCACAGGCCCAGATCTCTGGTCTTTGGATAGTCTCAGACTAGATCTATAAGCCAGCATACATGACCAAACGCACTGACTGTGTGGGAACTGCCCAGGTGGCTTGAATTTCTGTTAGAGAATTTCCCTGCCCCCTGGGACTCTCCAACAAAAGTTTCCAAATCTGAGTTACACTTAGGGACTTTGAACAGTCCCAATACACCTATCAGGAAAGCAATTCAAGAAAATGTTAAATGGAAAAGTCATGGTCTAATTCCTGAGTATATACAACTAATGAACCACCTGACTCCCAACCCACACACACACCCCTCCCCCCCCCCCCCCCCCCCCACAACCATCCTGATCAGACCTACCTATACACTTCCCATGTCCCCCAAATTGCCCTGTAAACTGATGCCAACACAACACCCCTTTGTGACTGCCCTTCTCCTCCCCTGTCCCAACTTGACTAGACCTTACTACCCACCAAGTCTCCGGATCCCATGACACAATTCCTCCCGGGCTGAGCATGGTACCCATCTCACACAGCTGCCATCATAACTACATACCTCATCCACTCCAAACACTTACCCAATGACTACATCTGCCATTCTTTCACTCATGCACACACACTAACACAAAAATGCTCTGAGACATTTAAACCATGACCAGAATATAAAAGCAAGTGTTCAAATTAAAAAAAAGAGCATGTGACTTCTGCATCGATTCTCTGTCTTGTTTCCTTTGAGGCATCTTACACTAAAGGAGGTTTTGCCGAATACTTCTACTAAAAGATTGGAAGACAAATTGGAGGAGATAGTTTTATGTCTAAAATGTTGGAAACAGTTCAGACAATAACTGGAGGATTTAGGTCATTGCTTTAAAGATTTAAGTCTTTATGATATATATGCAAGTTGTTGTCTGTTCTTCTGGTACCTGCTTGTCTCTGGGGTGACATTGTTTCTCTGCTTGCATGACAAGTGTTGCCTCTTGTTGAAACAGGAACAGTTCAAAGTCTTGTACTAGCATCAACTTCCTTCACAGGGAGTGGGGCTCTCAACAATGTGCTGAAGACATGCATCTGCTTCCCTTGCTTATAATTCACTTCCTGGTGTCAAACTATCAACAGTGTAATATCCTTTGCAAACTTTTTGTAGCACGTAGAAGCAGTTTGAGAATGATGCTTTGGAATAATTCGAGATCAGACTCCACAAATCACTTTCTCCCCCCGTATCAAGAATTGTTGAATTGTTGTGGTTCTGTTCGCCGAGCTGGGAATTTGTCTTGCAAACGTTTCGTCCCCTGTCTAGGTGACATCCTCAGTGCTTGGGAGCCTCCTGTGAAGCGCTTCTGTGCTGTTTCCTCCGGCATTTATAGTGGCCTGTCTCTGCCACTTCCGGTTGTCAGTTCGAGCTGTCCGCTGTAGTGGCCGGTATATTGGGTCCAGGTCGATGTGTTTGTTGATAGAGTCTGTGGATCCACAGACTCTATCAACAAACACATCGACCTGGACCCAATATACCGGCCACTACAGCGGACAGCTCAAACTGACAACCGGAAGCGGCAGAGACAGGCCTCTATAAATGCCGGAAGAAACAGCACAGAAGCGCTTCACAGGAGGCTCCCAAGCACTGAGGATGTCACCTAGACAGGGGACGAAACGTTTGCAAGACAAATTCCCAGCTCGGCGAACAGAACCACAACAACGAGCACCTGAGCTACAAATCTTCTACCAAACTTTGAATTGTTAAATTCCTAAACAGACAGGTAGACTTTCTTGATCTGGGGGCTGGCATTATTTGAGGTTGCGTGAATACTTTGAATGCAGCAGCATCTGGTAGTCCTTGTCGTTTGACAGATGCTTTAAATTCTCTCCCTTATTGGCTTCAGGGTGACTTCTTCATTAACATCATAATATTTTAACACTGGCATTGTCGCCATTTTTTGTTGTTTGAGCGAGTGAAAGCTACTGATTATTCTGTACCCTCCCCCCCCTCTCCCCTCAACATCGAACATGTAATTGAACAATCACGTGCCTATTTCAGGCAGTAACACTGGTACCCACTTGGAATTCAAGAGAACCACTTGGAAGAAGATTCTTGTTTTATTATTTTCTTCTGTTCGCTGCTCTAATTTGCAAGCACAAGTGGGACAATAGGTTGGTGAAAAACAACTTCTTTCATTGTGTTTGGTATTTTGGGATAAATTTTCCTGTTCCAAGGTGGAACAAGTAATGAAGAATTGTATGTCAATGAGCATTTGTTTGTAAGGCAGCCCGTCACATTTTTCCAAACTAAAAACCATTTTTAGGAAGAAAATCAGTTGTCCCTAATGGGAGCCTGCCACTTCCCCTCAAAATCCATCCCTTATTTTCAAATACTGCATTCCCTGCTGCATTTTATTCAATGAGAACAGATTGGATTTACGCTTTGAAATTTTAAAAGTAGAACCTGTCTTCACTTAGTGACTTTCACACCCCCAAGGGATTGCAGAGAATCACAGCCTGTATATTTTGAAGTCAGTTAATGGACTCTCTCAGACAAGTTGCAGCTAATCACTCCTTATAAATTTATTATCTCCAAAGCTAACTGCATGTGAATTTATGGTTATTTGCCATCTGATAAAGAGGCAGGGAAGTAATTTAAAAATAAAAATGTTTGTGCCACCCAGTTGTTGGAGGAAAAGCACCTTCTGCAACACAGAGAGAGGAAATGCCCAGGTTCAAGCTGTGAACTCCGTGGAGGTAACGGATTTCTGACATAATAGTGCAATTATTATCCAACAAAAGTGAATCATACCATCTTCTCTTGAAATTCAATCGTATGACCACTACTGAGTACTCCATGGGCGTTACTAGTGACTAGAACTTAATTGCAGTTTTAGTGTCCTTATGTGAGGAAGGATGTTCTTTCTTTGGAAGGATTGCAATAAAGGTTTACCAATCACTTACTGAGATGGCAAGTCCAATGAATGAAGAAAGACTACTACAGTTAGGACTTATTCACTGACATTTACAACATTGGGATGGGGCTGGTTGGTGTGAGGGGAGGGGGTGGGGGGTGAGACCACAGAAACATATAAAGTTGGAACAGAATGAGACAGAATGAACACAGGAAGCATGTTCCTGATGACCAGGAAGTCCAGAACCAAGGATCATACTCCAAGGATGCAGGGTAGACCATCTAGGCCCGAGGTTAGGAGAAATTTCTTCATCTGGGGAGCATCCCTCTCCCATCAACACTTGGTGTAAAGTCAATATGAATAGTGGCCATTCCAGCAAGGTCAGAGAGTGACTGCTGCTATTGAACCAAATCACAATATGGGACTCGGTGTTTTCGAGTGGAGAGGAGAAAGTTAAAAGATTCTGTCTATCTGTCTGTTACAAATAAACTGGCTGGACAATGATTATAAATATCTTATATAAAAGTCAGTAAACCTTGTGAAATCAAACTTCAGAACTAGAAATGGAATGCTGTATTTTGAAATGCACTTTTGTTCACAAAATACTACCTACACAATGTTTCCTAAACACTGAATGCCTTACCTGTTCCATATAACATAGCAAGAAGAATGGAAGAGATCCAAGCCGTATCACTATACCCAATGTGGAACTCTTTAATCAACTCCTTGAAGAAAACACTAACGGCTTTTGGAAAAGCATATGAGAATCCAGTGATGACAAAACATCCAATGAGAATGGCCCAACCCCAGCCTCCATCAGGGGCCTTCATTCCTGCTGGCTTCTCATCTTGTACAACGACTCCCATGGTTCAGGTCACAGCCTGTAAATTTAAAATAAAGAAGGAGTTGATAAAAATCAGTTCCCTACTAGTATAGTTTGGATTAACATCATTAAAATCATATGCATTATGAAAGTTCCACAATATCAAAATACAATCACACTCATTAAATTATTGTGTTCGAATTGTATACTTATTTTTACAATCGATGTATTTTCAATATCTGAGGAGTTGCAAATGGTGCTGAACAAGTCAGGAGTGTGATGAAAGACTCTCCACTTGCCTCGACGGGTGCAGCTCTAACAATATTCAAGAAGCTGCACACCATCCAGCTCAAAGCAGCCCACTTGACTGACTCCACATTCACTTCCTCTACCACTGACACTCAGTAGCAGCTGTGCATACTATCTACAAGATGCACAAGACAAGATGCACAGGAATTTACCAAGGCTCTTCAGACAGCATTGTTTAAGTCCAAGAGTATATTGTTCTACAAGGACCAAGGCAGCAGCGACATGGAAACATGAGTACCTGTAAATTCCCTCCAAGCCACTCACCATCCTTATTTGGAAATATCTTAACCATTCCTTCAGTGTCGCTGTGTTAAAATCCTGGAACTCACTCCCCAGTGGCATTGTGGGACTATCTACACTAAATGGCAAGCAGCACAGTGGCTCACTGTTGCCTCAAAACGATGGGACTCCAGTTCAATTCCAGCCTCCAGTGACTGTCTGTGTGGAGTCTGCACATTCTCCCCATATTTGCATGGGTCTCCTCTGGGTGCCCTGGTTTCCTCCCACTGTCCAAAGATTAATGGATTGGCCATTTTAGGTACAGGGTCACAGGGATAAGGTAGGGGTCTGGCTGGGAAGCTCTTCAGAAGGTTGGTCTGGATTTGATGGACTGAATGGCCTGTTTCCATACTGTAGGGATTCTAATCCAATCTAAAATTCATTGTACTGGTTCATGGAAGCCACTGTCTCAAGAGCAACCAAGGATGAGCAATAAAACATTGGCCCAGACAGGGACACTTGCATTCTATGACTGAATAAAATAGCTCTGGCTAGAATACTGATATGACATTCAATGCAACATGTTTTGAATTGAATGAGTCATGCATTTCATGAGCCGCAAGCCTCACGAAAAAACGTTTGCGGAGGTTTAGAGGGCCCCCACCTCAGGGAAGTCGTCATGAACAAACATGGGTGGCATGGTGGTTCAGTGGTTAGCAGTGCTGCCTTACAGCACCAGAGACCCGGGTTCAATTCCTGCCTCGGGCAACTGTCTGTGTGGAGTTTGCACATTCTCCCAGTGTCTGCGTGGGTTTTCTCTGGGTGCTCCGGTGTCCTCCCACAATCCAAAAATGGCCATGCTTAATTGCCTGTTGTGTTAGGTGTAGGGGTCTGGGTGGGTTGCTCTTCGGTGGGTCGGTGTGGACTTGTTGAGCCGAAGGGCCTGTTTCCACACTGTAAGTAATCTAATTTATTTAGCAGCTTTTACTTTGCAATTTCTGAAGATCTGCCAATTCCCCACCAGTTACAATGGAAATCCCATCCTTCACGGTCCCTCTGACACTCACTCTCTATGCTATATCTGTAATACATCATAAATCTGCGCTCACTTCCTATCAATTTTTTCCCATTATGAATTACTGTGTTGCAACTAAGTGGAAATGTTCCATATAAATATTACTGTAACTACATTCTTGATACCCCAAGAGAGTAATTGCAACTTTTACAGAGGCAGTTTCTGTTATAATTGTAAATTTAAGAGCAAGAACAGATTATACAACTTAATATATACCCATTGAGCTAAGTGTGCATATCCTGGTCCAAATAACCCCTCCTCTTGGTTCCTCTCTCGAGCTGTGATCGATTTTGATTAGCACTTGTCTGCTGTATTTAATACTCCAATTCCAGCACTGTGTGAAACAATGTCTTCTAATGCTTACGCTTTAGTATTAATAGCGTGTTTGTCTCCTTATTGCCAATTCACCAGCTAGTGAAAAATATCTGTATCACTTTTCAATTCTCTCAACTCTTTCACAAATCTGACTTGTTTTCCAGCAAAAAAATAGTGTCAGCTGAGAAATGGCCCACTTCTACTCCTACATCTTATGGTTTTATGCATCCCAAACAGAGGATGTATAAATCTTACGGTTCCAGGCCACTTGTTAAGAGTATAAAACAAGTAAGTCTCTCGTATTACTCCTTCAATCAATACAATCAAATCTGGGTCAGCTGTAAGCCTTAGAAAGTCATGCTCCATAGGACATTTTGTGCAGAAATTAACTTCAGGTTTTACACAGGTTTGGACACTTTGCTGATTTTGGCACAGAATGAAAAAAAAACTTCCCCTACAAACAGGAAATGGATAAAAGATTGTTTCACTGATCAGTTCAAAAACCAACAAAATTCCAAATAGCGAAAGGTTTGGTTTTAGTAGAATAAGCCACATATCACTTACATATAAAAAAGGAGAAAATGCATAAGTATGATGAATATGAAAAAGTGACACTTTTCAGTTCATACTTGATCATTTTCATGTTTTTACCTGTAGCATGGGTCACAACTGTAATCGTCAAGACTGACTGTGACCACAATTCAAAAAACAAGATTAGAATAGAGTTAATATTTAAAACACTCTAACTTTAGTCTATGTTTTAGGATTTGACTAAGATTTCAAAAAACTCTCTCAGATAAGAAAACTTTTGAAGAGTTTTGATGACAGAAAACAACATGGACCTAGTAGTTAATGTTAAGAAACATTTATTTTCCTATTCTCTCTCAATGCATTTGCTAACTGCATAAAGGCTGAGAAGAAGGAAATTGGCAAATTAGATTAGATTAGATTACTTACAGTGTGGAAACAGGCCCTTCGGCCCAACAAGTCCACACCGTCCCGCTGAAGTGCAACCCACCTACACCCATTCCCCTACATTTAACCCTTCACCTAATGGAATGCATATTAATGTCATGGTAAGTTTCTCACAGATGCAACTTAACCCCTTGTAAAATTATGAAAGTAAGACACTGATAATCAGGCATGTAATTAGGTTAAGCCCTGACTGTCTTCTGTTCTCTTTTAAGGAATGGAATTGCTTCCACTACATACCAATCTCAAACCAAACAGAAATTAATCATTGCCCTTTCAAGACAGCATGTCATCGAGTCTGACTGTACTTCATCCCTACCATGAGGGGGCATCGTGATGGTTGCCCTTGGCTGCCCTGAATGTAGAAATTCCTGGGTATATAATTTGCGAGGTAGGAAGGAATGTGGCCGCAGTAGCATATGCAACTAGTGTAAAATAAACCACTATCTGATGGAAAAATGCTGCACCTATTTATGCAATCTACTAATTATCCTGGTACTATAATATGTTCTGAGGAGGGATTTAACTCAAATATATTGTACCATGCTTTGAAGTTGCTAGAGAAGCATTCTTATCAACAATAGCAAGAGGTCAGACCTATATTGGGATGCAACCGGCTCCTATTCTTAGTTGCTGATAACTTGTTATAAACTGGAGCCTCTTTTCTGTCAAGGGAAATTTCTGACAGCCACTCCACACAGTCCAATACTACTATTATAGGACAAGCCAAACAGAGAACAGCCAGGGAATTCCTAGAGGCATGGCACTCGTCCACTGATTCAATCAACAAGCACATCAACCTGGACCCAATATACTGGCCACTGCAGCGGACAGCTGGAACTGACAACCAGAAGCGGCAGATACAAATCACTATAAATGCCAGAGGAAACATCACAGAAGCGCTTCACAGGAGGCTCCCAAACACTGAGGATGTCACCTAGACAGGGGACGAAATGTCTGCAACACAAATTCCCAGCTCGGCGAACAGAACCACAACAACGAGCACCCGAGCTACAAATCTTCTCCCAAACTTTGAACTCCACACAAATTTTAATAGAATTCACACAGCTATGTACTAATTGTCTACACTTCAAGGAAAAGCTGCAACAGACTATGTAGCTGTATCTGGGTACATCTTCACACGTGAAGTGCTGATATCAGATGCAGTCGTCTGAATACTTGATGAATGGTGGGTTATGCTGAATGAAATGGTCCTGAAGAAGGGGAGGGTGCAATTTTTGCATATGCACAACAGGCCAGTCAGAAACACTGTGCTCAGCATGGAGATAGGTTTGCCAACTGGTAGGAATTTTATACTGTCCTTGAATGCTTGGCAACTGGGAAATTATCAGTATGTTCATGAATGTAAATAAATCATTAATCAATAAAGATTACACAGATGATCATAGCAACTACAAAACCGCTAACTTTTTTTAACATAATAAATACAATTTCTACATTAAAGAATTAAAGTCAGAGGTCACACAACACCAGGTTATAGTCCAACAGGTTTATTTGAAACTACAAGCTTTCGGGGTCAAATGCATACTTGGCATTCAAGACAGTACCAGGGTTGGAGGATTTGAGTTATAGGGAGAGGCTGAACAGGCTGGGGCTGTCGGAAGTTAAGGGGTGACTTTATAGAGGTTTACGAAATCATGACGAGCATGGATAGGATAAATAAACAAAGTCTTTTTCCCTGGGGTCGAGGGGTCCAGAACTAGAGGCCATAGGTTTAGGGTGAGAGGGGAAAGATATAAAAGAAACCTAAGGGGCAACTTTTTCACGCAGAGGGTGGTACATCTATGGAATGAGCTGCCAGAGGAAATGGTGGAGGCTGGTACAATTGCAACATTTAAAAGGCATTTGGATGGGTATATGAATAGGAAGGGTTTGGAAGGATATGGGCCGGGTGCTGGCAGGTGGGACAAGATTGGGTTGGGATATCTGGCTGGCATGGACGGGTTGGACGAAATTGTCTGTTTCCATACTGTACACCTCTATGACTCAATGACTCTATGATAGTAAAGACTGCAGATGCTGGAAGCCAGAGTCATTAGATGGGAAGCTGGAAAAGCACAACACATCAGACAGCCTCCAAGCAGCAGGAAAGTCAACATTTTGGGCCGAAACCTTTCAACAGGATGGGAAGGGGGAGGGGAACCCTGAAGTAAATAGGGGAGGGGAGTAGGGCTAGGGGAAGGATAGGTAGGATGGTGCTAGGTGGATGCAGGGTAGAGGGTTATTGTGATTGGTCAATGGGAAGGGTGGAACATATAGGTAAGTTGGAAGATGGACAGGTGAGGTCAGGCCAGGGAGGCGAGGAGAGGGGGAGGGCTAGACATGCGATAAGACTGGCATTTAGAAGCTGGTGAAGTCCATATTGAGGCCATTGGGCTATAAGCTCCCCAGGCGAAATAAAGGTGTTGTTCCTCCAGTTTACGTTTGGCATCACTCTGACATGCTTAACATGGGCAGAATGGGCATAGTGAAATAATATAAGCAGCATTAGCAAGAGTTTTGTTACAAACAGGCTAGAATAGCTGAGTTATACTGGAATGTATCCTTTAGGTTTTTGTGGTTTAAATGAACAGACCATTTTCAGGAATGCACTCGGGTCCTAAAACGTAACCTGTTAGGAGGGAACTACAACACCTCTTCCTGGACAGTGTTCCCAGCTGGACCAGACAATATTAATAATGTTTGCCTACACAATACTAATTATATATATTAAAAAAGTGACTAACTGGCAAGGATTACAACCTGATTGGAAGCTATTATAGAATTACAGAATCATATTATTTTTAATGCATATTTGGAACAATTACTACATTTACTATGTAAAATTTACACACATGGATTTGGGCTACATTACAACAAACAGTTGTACAACAAACTCAGGATATTTCTGAAAGAAACCTAGTCTTGCCTATTCTCTATTGACAGAAAGCAGAACTCTGTGCACCAGCCATGAGTTTCCAATGAATTTTAACCTCTTTATAAAATTTTAAACATTGTATGTGTCCAATATATGATCATACCAAGGTCTTCCTTATAACAATGAACACAAATATTCGAACCAATTTTCTAAGGAGAGTAGGGCCAAGATCACCTTGAAGATTGGAAGGAACAACTAGGAGAAAAAATACTGAACACTGGTAGAAAATAAAAATCTCAACACAAAGATATAACTATTGCAGGGTCACATTCTGGTTTATTAATTTGAGCTCAAAGAAGCTGAACAATATTGTGGTAAAGTCAGCTCTGTCACTCCTTGCATTCATAACTTCAGTCGATCCAGCTTTTAACTCTGGTCTTGCATATGTCATGTGTTTTACTGCCTAGTTAACTCCAGTGTAAGCACCAGCCACCAACCCAATCCCCAAACCTTTACATGGCTCTTTAAAAAGAAAGACATTTCCTACTTCATTGGGTATTTCTAGTGTGAAATTTTTGAAGAATCTAAGAAGGTATAGTGTGACCTATGAGTGATGCGTGGCTCTCGTTGCCAAGCTGTCAGACACCAAAACCACCTTTCCTTTCCAGGAAGAGTTTTTTAATGGCAGAAGTATATGGTCACTATATATTTATAGGTAAATTTGTTAATGGACTTTAATCAAATTAAATCTTAGTATAAGCCAATTCTTCAACAACCACAAAGCATGTGTGTGTGCACACATGCATGTTGCAGAAGGTGAACAATATGAGGCTATGTCACGACCAAATTCAATACTAGTGTTAACTTCCTTGAGCTATATTTAATAACTGAAGAGTCTTTGATCTTAATGCCCTGGTATTTAGGAATGAAAAGACAATTGTACAGGATGCCGCTAAATGAAATGCACCGAGCTTATTTACATAGTTCCTGCAGGTAGCCTTACTTTTCTGCCTTTAACGGAAGCAAAAAATATAAAAACATGATTTTGTTTTAACAACTGGTTATATTACAAAAGGTTATTTCCCCATTGTATGCTCTCCGCATGTGGGCTTGCCAACCTGGAAATCACAGGCATGGTCTCCATGATTGTTATACTGATAGTGATTAGAAATTCATGTGGAGCACTCGTCACTACTCAAGCCGATGTTGTATGGTGCCTGTAGCAATGTAAGACCTCAGTAGCAGCAGGCTACACAAGACCGACGACATTCGAAATGCACCCAAATAAAAATCCATGTTCTGTCGCTGTGAATCTAGAACAAAGAATATGATCAACAGGTCTCACAATAAATACTCGCCTAAAACAAAACGAAGCCTGCACCTGGAAATAGACTTTAGGTTCCAAGCAAAGCAATTATCTCACCCGTTCAAATGGTTGTCTAGAGATCGGCTGAATAGCCTGAAGAACAGCACCTTGTAAAAAGCACCTTTAAAAACACTGTTCTCCATTCTCTCTCTCTCTCTCTCAGCAGGGAGTCTCTTCACCATCAAGGTCCCACCAGTTAAAATGAACAGCAGGTGCTTACACCCAGCTGATATTCAGATTGCATTTAACCACAGAGAAAGGTCATCATGTGCATCAGTGAGCATTATTCAAGAGGCAGCCAAGATGCCTTCATTAATGTGTAATCCACAGAGCCTAGGGCTGAATCTTATGTTTCTTTTGGCAAATTGAGACTGCTTCAGGTTTTTGAAGGGATTCTTACCTTGAGGCCCAGTGACATTTCTCACTGTAGACTACCAAACACTTCTCATTAACTACAAAACCCTGGCCCTCTTGCATCCATCTCAGATTATTCTACCCCTGCCTTACCATGTATGGTTCCTGAAACATGTCACGCACTGAATATCTGCTATAGACCAGCTCCCCTTGTATTGCACCATTTTTAAAAGCTCACTGTGCACCTGGTCAGTCCACTGATGTTTTGCATGGCTCCTGAAATTTGTTCTGGATATAGCAGACAAGGGGAAATTGGAAGATGAATGGGGTTGTGCATACATGAGAAGTCCTCTTCCCCCATGATCAGCTGTGAAGGCATAACACCAGACCATGCTATCCTGGTCCAAAGTTAGCAACCAGATCATTGCAATCTCAGTCATCTGGGGGAATAGACAGCAGTACAACAAAAAGGTCAATGACCTCCTCCAAGTCTGCCAGCGTAAATGCCAATACTTCCTCCAATACCGTATCCCTTTGATACCGTATACTTTAAATTGCTATGTTTATTCTGGATATCACAATAAGAATTTTTTGGACAGTGAATTCTTACAATCCCTAGAATGTTGAAGCTGGCCATTTGGCCCATCAAGATCACACTGACCATCCAAAGACTATCCCACCACTCCTGCCCAATCCCTGTATCTTCCAGGGCTAATCCATCTAGCCTGCACATCCTTGAACAATATCGGCAATTTAGCATGTCCAATCCACCTAACCTGCACATCTTTGGACTGTGGGAGGAATCCCAGTCAGACACAATAAGAACATGCAAACTCCACACAGCCAGTCATCCCAGGATGGAATCAAACCCAAGTCCTTGGCACTGTGAGGCAGTAGTACTAACCAGTGAGCCACCATGCCACCCTATCAGAGAGAAAGCTATATTTAAGTCCCAGGAGTAGGAATTAATTAAAATTAGTGACATTGTCATTAGGCCACTGAAAGTTCACAAAGTTATTAACTGAAAGCTGCACTGTCTTGGAGTAGATTGACAGGAACCACAATATTATGGCATAATACTAATTAAGACTTGTAAGAGCCTTCCTCTGCTACAGTGGTTTCAGCATGTGCAGATAATTTGATCGCTGTCCTCATTCAGTCAACAAAATCCATTGATGTGGCTACATTTGAAACATTAAAACTTACTGAGATCCATAGTCAACACATGTACATGAGTACACAGATACACTTGGGGCATAGGTTTACCAACTCAAGGGTTTCAGTTGCAAATTTAGGATGTAACAACTGCATAGTACATTGATATCGGCTTGAAACTTTAAATTTGGGTAAGAATTCTAATTTTCAATTTGGATCAAAATAAAATGTTGCCTACTCACCTTTGCTGCAGTTTATCAGGCAAAATGTCACGGCCAAGACTTCCCAGAAGAAGCAGTGTGGATATGTACAGCTACTTAGGAAGGTAAGAGTGAAGATTGGTGCTGAAACCATGTTCCCTTTCATGCCATTTTCTTTAACTTAAAAAATCCTTATGTCACTGACAGCTTCGGTCAGAAACTAATTGTCGAAGGATGGATGGGGTGGGGTGGTGGGTGTTGGTGGTTGAGGGGAGATAGTATTGCAGGCAAATGGGTGAGGGTGAAGGGGGTTTGAAGAGTCAGATCTGTCCAGGCTGATCCAGTCCAAGTATTGTTTTGGTTGGGGCGAGCAGGAATCAGGGAAGAATTAGAGCTTGGAGAGGGATCAGAGGCATTGGGACCAGCAGGTCAGCGTTGAGTGGAGGATCGTAGATGGGGCTGGGGTGGTAGTCTGAGTGGAGTGCTGAATTTGCGAGTCAACTTTATAGTTATCCAGGTGATGGGGACTTTGTGCACAGCATTCCAGATGCTAGATAATTGTCCATCAGAAGTTTCAACTTCCTCGGCAATTCCCACAATCAGCTTCATCAGGACTTCTGCATGGGCCTGACACCCAACTTCTGCCTCTGACTATCATTCTATTGGAAGGCCTGTCATTGTCTACAACTGGTATTCAATAACATTTTTAAGTAACAACTTAATCTGAAACATTACTCATGTTAGGGAATGATCTTCAGGATAACTGAACCAAAAGTGTTAGCAAACAAAAGAAACTTAATCTCAGTGACAAATCTTGAAATTTTATGCCTGACAAGATAAAAATACCAATCAAGGGTGTGTTGAAAGATAGTAATCTTTCTCAGTGCGAGTGCAGAACCAGTTGTTTGCTTGGTATTTCTACTGCTAGTTTAAAACATCGGTACTTAATATAGACATGTAATAGGATTTGAGATGGCTGTCAAAATTAATTTGTAATTAAATGAGAAACTAATCTGGCATGTGACAACATAGTATGGATATATTAAGGGACTTTTTAGTTTGGAAGATGCCAACTTCACTGTAAAGTACTTAAAGTAGATATTCTGAATGGAAATTGATTTGCAAAACAGGTTGATCAGCTTTTGAAACAGAACACCAGGTTAACACATCACACATTAGCCTTGCTAGCAAACTAGTTCCAATGAGAGATACTTCAAGAAAGTTAATCTCTTTCACATGCAAAGTGACCCACTTTATTTCTGCAGTTTTGTTATATATGCCTAGCAATACTTTTAAAATCTTTATTCTATAAATGTTATATTTGACTCTTGATTTCAAAACTTTCCTGTCAATAAAATGTTGTTTTTTATTTACTAAGCAACAAACAAGACAAGTAGTTAGTTAACTTATGTGGTGTTCGTTATCCCTTTAAAAGGTCACTGTCTTTAAAGGTTGAAAATGGGGCATTTCTCCAGAGGTTTTAAAGGATGATTGAGTTACAGGCAACAGTGATGCAGATGGAACTGCAACTAACATGTTCAAAATGTTTAACCTTTCCATGACATTCAAACTGCTGAGGCTTGGCAATGTCTTTCCTGATATTTAAAGTGCATCTACATTGTCAGAGAATAACAGCAGAATGAGCTACAGGAACAATTGGAAGGTTAAGTGGTCACCGCTTTAAGATTGCCGTTTCAGACAGTTGCAATCAAATCTCTTCTTTATTTGAGTGACTGCAACAGTGACTAAGGCTAGTTCACAGGTGAATATAACTTCATATTCTCAACATTGACTCAAATGATTGTAGTCATTCATGCAAAAATCATATATATATATATATTCCTTTTTTAAAAAATGTTCCTCTGAACACAAATATAACTAAATTAGAGTGTTTAAATGATCGACTAAACAAGTGACTACGTTTAGTTTTGACCTTGATGATCACTGCTATCCATGGTCAAGTGATTCCTGCCCCAATTACATTATGTGCTCATTTGTCCAGAATTATCCCATTGTACCTTTTTAATATATAACTCACATACTTAGGAGAATATTATGCTGATTGCAGTAAATAAATGCTGCCAGCCATTGGTGAGATTCAAGTTTGTCCACAAGCATTCTCTGGACTTCCACATAGCAAGTTCCCATGAGCCAATCATCCAAAAGGCACGATGCCCTATTAAGGGAATCGGGCATCTGTGTGAATAATATAAACAAGTGCGTGTGCCTCCTTCAGGAGATTAATGAGCTATTGCCAAGCAGTTGAAACACTGAATCAGGAAGTTGTATTATTGCATGTCAAATGTACTCCCGGAAGTGAAATAAACAGAACGAAAGAAAGAGACAAAAGTAAAAGTATATTTGAAAGAAAGAGAGAGAAAAGTAAAGGTATATTTTAAAATCTCCATCAATAATTAGAAGTAGTAGGAGTGTGACACTGCTTTAAAAAGTTGACTTTTCAGTACCAGAGAGTTTGTTTGGATGGAAATATAGATATCCCACATCTTTAAATGGTTATACATCGCCTTGGAATGGAAAAATACTTTATTTTATAAAAATGTTTTATTAAAGTTCACCCCTCTCTAAACTTGCTGCACTCTGCTTTCAATTTCACACCTTAAAATTCTCATTATATCTGCTGTTAAGGGAGGCATGGCTCTTGATTGACAAAAAGCCCCACTACCTGGCTGACTGAACCCCAACCATGGTCCGACCAGCAAAAAGCAAGCCACTGTTTCTTAAATAGCCACTGATCTCATTGCCCATAGAAACCTTCTATCCTTTGTCTGCAACCATAATCAGTTCACTTCTACCTTCTTCCCCAGATCCACAAAGCGGGAGGCTTTTATTTTAGCCACGTGGAACTTAATTCTCCTTATATCTACTCTACCGTTTTCTTTCCTTGTCACAAACTTCCAAGATTATCCTCTGCCACTGATGGTGTGAGGAAAATGGGAATGGGCAGAGATTTCAGAGAGTAGGAAAGTTGGAGATTATAGAGTTTGACACAAGGCAACGGAGATCACCAAAGCTGAGAATTTTAAAACACTAGGACAGTGAATATGGGAACGTACGTAAATTAAAATGTGCATACACCCCGATCCTTCTGCTCTTCCTCACTATCATTCCTTCTTAAACCAACATAAGCTTTCAGATATTTTAATTGTTGCCAAAATTTTCACATGGAGGCCTGATCAGAGAAAGATGGTAAAAATTGTCTTCCCTAAAATGTTGGTGAATCGCATAGACTTTTACAACAATAGATGACTCTTTCACGGTCACCATTATTTAACTAGCTTTCATAGATTCATAGTCATAGAGATGTACAGCACGGAAACAGACTCTTCAGTCCAACTTGTCCATGCCAACCAGATATCCTAACCTAATCTAGTCCCATTTGCCAGCATTTGGCCTATATCCCTCCAAATATTTCCTATTTATATACCCATCCAGGTGCTTTTTAAATGTTGCAATTATACCAGCCTCCACAACTTCCTCTGACAGCTCATTCCATACATGCACCACCCTTTGCATGAACAAGTTGTCCCTTAGGTTCCTTTTAAACCTTTCCCCTCTCACTTTAACCTATGCTGTTTAGTTTTGGATTCTCTTACTCCAGAGAAATGACCTTGTCTATTTACCCTATCCGTGCCCCTCATGATTTTATAAACCTCTTTCTATCATTGCATGTCCAGTACCTATCAACACAGGCTACTGAATCATTTATACTAACACTCAGTTTTGTACATCTATTCTCATTATCCAGTTTAGAATTCAGAATTGATTGATAAGTGAGCTGCACTGTTAAACTCCGCAAATGCTTTTTGGAAAAGAAATCATAGGGTTCAAATTGAAATCAATAGAGAGCTTGTTGTGTCACAAAACTCACAAAGCATGTTTGTCTAATGCATCTTTCTTTGGCATTAGTTACTGGCACTTAACATTGTTCTGAAATTCAACATGAACATTTAAAAATAATAACGCATCAACTTTACTTAGGCAGTCCTTTTATAGTGCTTTTGAGCTTCATTTTGTTTACGAACTCTATGTTGGACTATTGCAACCTCTGTGATACTATTGCAACTGTCAAATTTCACTGACTCCAAGACAAAGTCTGCTTGTGCACAAGTCTCTAAGCAACTGGTGACACTAGTATATACAATTATAGTACTGGAAACTTTTTTATGAAACAACTTAAGTCATCTATGGGTTTAACTCCATATCACGCCTAATACAAGTCAATACTGCACATGTTGAGACCTCAGTAAGAGCCAGCACAGCTACAACATTACAAGACATTTCTCAAAAACATACACATAAACATGCATAAAAATATCTAAATGCTGGCAATTCTCGGTGTCCTTGTACCGATGCTTTCAAATAATATGAATGCTACAAGTCCAATTACTACTCTGATATAATATGTAGAGAACATAACATCATAAGTTCAAGATCATCTTGAATCATGCTGTAAAGTTGAGTGAACTAAGGGTTAAGGGGAAGGGTGAGAGCAGTAACAAATTAAAAATTCTATATATGAATGCACGAAGCATTAGACACAAGGTGGATGAGCTTGAGGCTCTTTTGGAAATTGGCAGATACGATATTGTGGAAGCTGAGACTTGACTTCATGGGGACAGGGCCTGGGAAATGAATATTCAAGGCTACACATGCTATCGTAAGGACAGACTGACGGGCAGAGGGGGTGGAGTGGCCTTGCTGGTAAGGGAGGATATTCAGTCCCTTGCGCGGGGGGACCTAGAGTCAGGGGATGTAGAGTCAGTGTGGATAGAGCTTCAAAACACTAAGGGTAAAAAGACCCTCATGGGAGTCATCTACAGGCCCCCAAACAGTAGTCTGGATGTCGGATGTAAGTTGAATCAGGAGCTGAAATTGGCTTGTCGCAAAGATGTTACTACAGTTGTTATGGGGGATTTTAACATGCAGGTAGACTGGGAGAATCAGGATGGTATCGGGCCTCAAGAAAGAGACTTTGTGGAGTGCCTCAGAGATGGATTTTTAGAGCAGCTGGTGCTGGAGCCGACCAGGGATAAGGCGATTCTGGATCCGGTATTGTGTAACGAACCAGAATTGGTCAGTGACCTTGAAGTGAAGGAGCCATTGGGAAGTAGTGACCATAATACAATAAGCTTCAATCTGCAATTTGAGAGGGAGTGGGTACAATCGGAAGTGACAATATTTCAGTTGAATAAAGGGAAATATGGAGCTATGAGGGAGCAACTGGCCAAAGTTCAATGGTGCAATACCTTAACAGGGAAGACCGTGGAGGAACAATGGCGGATATTTCTGTGTATAATGCAGAAGTTGCAGGATCAGTTCATTCCTAAAAGGAAGAAAGATCCCAGGAGGAGACATGGGCGGCCGTGGGTGACGAGGGAAGTAAAGAAACATATAAAGTTAAAAGAGAAAAAGTATAACTTAGTGAAGATAAGTGGGAAAACTGAGGACTGGGAAGCTTTTAAAGAACAACAGAGGATTAGTAAGAAGGAAATATGCAGAGAAAAAATGAGGTACGAAGGTAAACTGGCCAAGAATATAAAAGGAGGTTAGTAAAAGCTTTTTTAGGTATGTCCAAGGCAAAAAAATGGTTAGGACAAAAATTGGGCCCTTGAAGACAGAAACAGGGGAATATATTACTGGGAACGAAGAAATGGCAGAGGAATTAAATGGGTACTTCAGATCTGTGTTCACTGGGGAAGACACAAGCAATCTCCCTGAGGTAACAGTGGCTGAAGGACCTGAACTTAAGGGAATTTATATTTGCCAGGATTTGGTGTTGGAGAGACTGTTAGGTCTGAAGGTTGATAAGTCTCCGGGACCTGATGGCCTGCATCCCAGGGTACTGAAGGAGGTGGCTCGGGAAATCGTGGATGCGCTGGTGATTATTTTCCAGAGTTCAATAGAATCGGGGTCGGTTCCTAAGGATTGGAGGGCGGCTAATGTTGTGCCACTTTTTAAGAAGGGTGGGCGGGAGAAAGCAGGAAATTATAGACCAGTTAGTCTGACCTCAGTGGTGGGAAAGATGCTGGAGTCTATTATAAAGGATGAAATTACTGCACATCTGGATAATAGTAACAGGATAGGACAGAGTCAGCATGGATTTATGAAGGGGAAATCATGCTTGACTAATCTTCTTGAATTTTTTGAGGATGTAACTCGGAAGATGGACGAGGGAGATCCAGTGGATGTAGTGTACCTGGACTTTCAGAAAGCTTTTGATAAAGTCCCACACAAGAGGTTAGTGAGTAAAATTAGGGTGCACGGTATTGGGGGCAAAGTACTAGATTGGATAGAGAATTGGTTGGCTAATAGGAAACAAAGGGTAGTGATTAACGGCTCCATTTCGGAATGGCAGGCAGTGACCAGTGAGGTACTGCAGGGATCCGTGCTGGGACCGCAGCTTTTTACAATATATGTAAATGATATAGAAGATGGTATCAGCAATAACATTAGCAAATTTGCTGATGATACAAAGCTGGGTGGTAGGGTGAAATGTGATGAGGATGTGAGGAGATTACAGGGTGACCTGGACAAGTTAGGTGAGTGGGCAGATGCATGGCAGATGCAGTTTAATGTGGATAAATGTCTGGTTTTCCACTTTGGTGGCAAGAACAGGAAGGCAGATTACTACCTCAATGGTATCAAATTAGGTAAAGGGGCTGTTCAGAGAGATCTGAGTGTTCTTGTCCACCAGTCAATGAAGGCAAGCATGCAGGTACAGCAGGTCGTGAAGAAGGCTAATAGCATGCTGGCCTTCATAACAAGAGGAATTGAGTATAGAAGCAAAGAGGTGCTTCTGCAGCTGTACAGGGCCCTGGTGAGACCACACCTGGAGTACTGTGTACAGTTCTGGTCTCCAAATTTGAGGAAAGACATTCTGGCTATTGAGGGAGTGCAGCGTAGGTGCACGAGGTCAATTCCTGGAATGGCAGGATTGCCTTACATGGAAAGACTGAAGCGACTGGGCTTGTATACCCTTGAGTTTAGAAGACTGAGAGGGGATCTGATTGAAACGTATAGGATTATGAAAGGATTGGACACTCTGGCAGGAGGAAACATACTTCCGCTGATGGGGGAGTGCCGAACCAGAGGACACAACTTACAAATATGGGGTAGACCATTTAGGACAGAGATGAGGAGAAACTACTTCACCCAGAGAGTGGTGGCTGTGTGGAATGCTCTGCCCCAGAGGGCAGTGGAGGCCCAGTCTCTGGATTCATTTAAGAAAGAATTGGATAGAGCTCTTAAAGATAGTGGAGTCAAGGGTTATGGAGATAAGGCTGGAACAGGATACTGATTGGGAATGATCAGCCATGATCATATTGAATGGCGGTGCAGGCTCGAAGGGCTGAATGGCCTACTCCTGCATCTATTGTCTATTGTCTATTGTCATATCAGAAGCCATACAGGAAATGTTACTACTGTGGCATGTTTGACAAAAAGTAATTGATCACAAAAACAATTCTGATGGTTACACCAATTTAGTAGAACTAAAAACATCAGCTGCTTAGGCTATATGCTAAATTTGCTTGGGGATTTTGAATTTATATTTTTAAAATTTGATTTATAACCAATAAACAGCCATACCAGAGCCTGTAGTCTCTGAACTATATTAAAATAATTCCATTTACAACAATGAGACAATAACATTCTTTCCAGAATTCTGTTTTCCTCTGAATTTGGAATTTAATCTCAGTAAACAAAAGGTAATATTCTTCTAATTATTTTAAGGAAATAAGGCCCTTCGTGCTCATGGCAACATTCCAACAGATCAATGTCACTACCAAGTATCTCTACTTCCAAAATAATTTATGTTGTGGGTCAGACATAACATATGTTATGGATTGTTAGTTTCCATGCCATCTTCATCCTGAGCTAGTGATTTGTAGAATACCAGATTTACATTTCCTCGTGACATGTGTTGAAATAAGTAATAAAGTCTCAACTGGTCAAATCAGGTGATATAATTATCATGCGAAATGTGGTAGGTACCTAAACAACTTTCAAGCATATAGTCTAGAGACATACTTTAAATGTTAGAATTTTGTAACTATTGGAATATATAGTTATGCTGTTTAATAGCAGTAGCACATTTCAAACTTCAGATAGTGCTTCTAAAGCACTTCGATTTTTACTCTTATAGTTTATGACATTATCTCAAGCCACTCACTCAGTGCTATGAAAAGTAACCAACTATCAATTGTTGAGTTATGTTTTACATGTATAGTTTTACTATTCCTATACCATTTCCAACTATAAAATGTGGAACTGAATGGCATGATCTCCTTTTCTAATCTGGCTCTCTGAACAGCTTTGATCCATTAAACATGGGCTCACAGACACTTTTTTCTCATTCAATAATTCACTTGGGCAGAAATCCAAGGTGAACTGACTGACAATTTCTCTGCCAATGTTTCTTGTGCTTCCTGGAAACACCCTATCAGGATATCAGAACTTCAACCTAGATTTCATCAAATGTTAACGTGCATTGAATTAATAAATAGTATATACAATACGAAGTCCATCAATAAAATTGAGCCAGAGGAAGGAGAACTTATGCACTGCAATACATGATTTAAATATCAAAGCTTGAGGCATTTGGTTGCACTTATTTGCATGACATAACTCATCTGCAATTGGCAAAGCGAGCTTAAACAATTGTGGACGTTTTGTACAGAGAGAGGTTCTGCGATCCATTGCATCCTTTTTTAAAAGAAAAATTACAGAAGGTTGGTCCAGACGCAAAACTACCACATTCTCAGATTAATCACATGAACAAGCCTTTCCAAATTGCATTTTTATATCGGTCTTCAAGAAGCTTCTGAAACTTTGTGTACAAGGACAGTAACATGCATGTTATTAAAGATTTGGAATTTTTATCATTGAATGAATTACCATAAGCCTGGATGAGTAGTTTCTATATTTTTTTAAAACACATTTTGTCTTATTCAAAATCAAGTTACTCAGAAAACTGAAAGAAGCTTCATAAAATGCTTGCAAATTTGTATCAGAATTATTTACAACTATGTTAATGAGAGTCAAACCAGGTTTCCACTCTTCGGAATATCTATTGAAGTACACTTGTTGTAAAAACAGGAGCTTACTTGCTTAATTGCATTAGTTTCTGGTAGTCTACATTGGTGTCAAAAAAATAAGATGACATTTGTCCTCAGCACCTCTGTACATGAACGTGTTTTGGAGTGGTCCCTACACAGTGATTAAACATTAAGCTGCAATTTTGTTGTAAAAAAGTACTAATATTCATTGCTGCAAAAAGAGTAAAGGATCCAACAGCACATAATATGTAGTTCAATATGGAAAAAACAATAAAAATTGAACTTTAAAAAATGTATGAAGGATCAGGAAAACATAATATCAATGATTATTTAATGCTTAATGTTCCTTGAACTTCACCTTTACGTCATGAAACAAGAAAATGTATTATGCTGGAAAAAGGGAAGTCCCCCTAGTCCTACAAGACCATAGGACTGCTCTCATTAGAGAGAAACAACTGTTGGTTTAACCAGAGTTTGACCATGCTGAAGGGAGGTGTTGAGAAGGAGCTTCCTTCAATGGTAAGTTCAGCAAGTGCAGGAGCAAATTACTGCTGATACTGGAATCTGTACTGAAAACAAAATGTGCTGAAGATCACAGCAGATCAGGCAGCATCCATAGAGAGAAACCAAATGCAAACTGGGTAACTGATTTGCAGTACATCTCCAGTTCGTGCACTAGCATGACTCCGACCTTTCTGGAGCCAGTCATTTTAATACAGCGTTTTGCTCACTGCCAACTTGTGTGTCCTCGGCATGCTGCAATATTCCAGCGAAAACTGGAGGAGCAACATCTCATCTTCAGACTAGGTATTTTACAACTGGACTGAATATCGAGTTCAACACCTTCAGATTGTGAATCCACTACCATTCCTTTGCTTTCTTTTAGCCTTACTTGTCACATTCTCTGTCACCATGTCCTCTTTCCCCTTCCCCCATCCCAGTGGGACTATCTGGTCTTTCCAGTCACACTATTGATCTGCCATTCTCACATTCCAATCACTTAATCTGAACTATCAACATCCTTTCTCCCCCTGCACTCCACACCCCACATTACTATATAAATGCTACGCCTCCATATTTCACATCATCTAGACTCAAAATGTTATCTTGCTTTCTCTCCACGGATGCTGCCTCACTGCTGTGATCTCCAGTTCTTTTTTCAGCCAGTGAAGGAACTGAACCCACATTGTTGGCATCACTCTGCAGTGCAAACTGACCAATCAGCCAACCGAGCTAGTTTACCCATCAAAAACTATCCGCTTGTAGTCCTCATAGAATAGATAGATATAATAACTTGTATTTATGTAACACCATAAGTGGAATGCACTGCCAGCAGTGGGAGGAGAGACATGTGTCAGTGAGGTTGACCTTAGACTAAGACAAATGCTCGGCACAACATTGTGAGCCGAAGGACCTGCACTGTGCTATGCTGTTCTATGTTCTATAACTGTAGTAAACCACTTCAAGCACAACACGACAGTAATATCAAAGGAAAAATGACATCAAGCCATAACAGGAGATATGAGAGCAGATTACCAGAGGTTTTGTCAAAAAGGTAGGTTAAACAGGGTCTTTAAAATGAAGAAAGAAAAGAGGAGAGGTTTAGCAAATAATCTCAAGAGTCATTGGCCATAATAAAAGGAAAGTGAACATCTTGGAAGTTTATGGTGCTGAAGCAAGTTAGATAAAGGAAAGGGCAAGTTTGGAGATGTTGAAAAGATGAATGATGCAATATATTGCAAGCTTTGAGTATTGAGTTCTGTTGACCTGTGTAATGGCCTAGGTCAATTGTGGTTGGCTGCAACTACTCATGTGTTTAAATATTAATTTGAATATAGAGGCAAGAATGTTAAAATTGAGGCATTTTGTAAATTCAAAGTCAGTAAGCAACCACTCAATGAGATTCTGAATGAAATTTAGTGCAAATTTGGACACTGGCAGCAGATTTTGGATAATATTTGAGTTTGCAAAGAGTGGAGAAAGTAGGCCAATCAGGGGTACATTGGAACAGTTGAGTTGAAAGATATTGAAGCCACAAATTAGGGTTTCTTTAAAACCTGAGCAGAGATAGGGATGGAGTCATGCTATGTTATGGAAGTGCAATTCTGTCATTGCAGTGATGGCTCAGCTTTGTCAAAAACTCAGTTCTGGATTAGCTAGGACATTAGGGTTGTGAAAAGTCTCATTCATCCGAAACAGAGTTGCCAGGAAAAGATGGAATCAGAGACTAAGATATCATTTTTGCTGGGAACTGAAGGAAATGGATATCTCCAAGCTTTATAGTATTTGGAAGAAAATTCTGAGCTGACTTTTGCTGCTGGATATGCCAAGTGTGACAATTAAGAGACACTGGAAGAGTCAGAAAGTGTAGGAATGAGGTAGAACTGGTTTTCATCAGCTTCCGCGCAAATATTGATGCTCAGTTTTCAGATGATGTGACCAAAAGGCAGCAGGTTTAGAGCAACAGGAAGTAACAGGGAAACATCTTAGGTGGACATATATGACTCTATGACATCAGAGGTAGTGACTCTGGAGTGGGAACAGCACCCATACCAAATGATTCTCTGGCTATCAATATTAATTGTTAAGAATGGAACCAGGAAAGTCCAGTCCAACTCAGCTATATATCATTGGATCTGCAGCAGGATGGTATGCTCAAAGACTTCAGACAGGTCAATAAAGAGAGATATTTTATCATTGTCCATCACATAAAAGGTGTCAATTGCAACTGTTTTGGTCCAGCGGCTGGGACCAGAATTTGACTGAACTCAGATTTGGAGTTATGCATTTAGTGAGAGACAACATCATGTTTAAGGACTTTTGAGAGGAAAGGGAGATTGGAGACAGGGCAGTAGCTTGTAAAGATGAATAATCATGTGTGTCTTAGGAGGTGTGACAATGGCAGGTTAGCACAGTTGGGGAGTTTTTGAAATACCTGAGGGGAGAGTTGTTAAGCCAAACCAGCCTGGAATGCAGGAAAAGACATTGGATGGTCAGAAACTGGGTTAGGGTTCGTAAATTAGAAGCTTAATAGGAATAAAATCAAATGACGGTCACCTAAAAAAATGTTTACGCATGAGGGGAGACAAGGAAAAAGATACACAGAAATTAAGAGGAGAATCTTAAGAAATTTTGACCCGGTGGACTAGGGAAAGGGAGGGAAGAAAATGAGGTTGTGAAGTGGTTGGTCTGAAACTTGGTGACAGAAAGTCTGTGAGTTCCTTGCACTTGTTCAGGTGAAGATTAATAAGATAGGGGCGAAAGATCTCAATAGGACAGTTTATAGTACCTGCAGAAATTGTGGTAAATGGAGAGTCACAGGCTAGACATTTGGGATTTTGAAAGTGTTGTTCTCAGAGAAAGGCAGTAGAATTTTTGTTTTCCCAAGGACAAAACAGGAGGCAGGACTGGGAAGGGAACTGTGAGTGGAGAGTGCTAAACGTAAGTATCCAGGGCCAGCACTGTGAATGACATAATGGGCACAGCCAAGACATGGGAGATAATAAAGTCAAAGTGAAAATTGTAAACATATTTAACGGAGTTTAGATGCAAGTATTTTTCTTATTAGGTAATAAAAATGCAACCTGTTAAATAATGCATCCTGCGGTTTTCATAACATTGTGTAAAAAATCTGATTGGGAAAGAACTGAATGTAACATTTCAATGTTGTACAACAGCAGTAGAAGCAACAATAGGACACTAGCAATTTACCAGAAATTTACTCATCAATCAATGAAAGTTCAATTTGCACTTCGTGGAAAATGATCCATAGTTGCACAGCACCAGGAATCTGAGCAAGAATTTTTTTAAAAGTGACCCGAAGCAGCACTTTCCAAGTTGGAGAAATGCATCAAACTATCAAGGGTTTAGTGAGAAAAAAAAGACACAAATCACAAATTGGGTACATGATTGCTCGAAATTGTATCACTCTGCTGCAGTAGAAGGGAGGATTGGAGTTAGAAAAACAGAGATATAAGCCACAAACAGCATGTGAAAATGATGGCTGTGGCCTAGAAATATTAGAAATCAGGATTCTGAAATCAATATTTTTTTGCCGGAGGGAGGGGGAAGAGATGAGGACCTTGCCTACCCTATTGATCAGTGTTAAGATTAGTATCAGACCCGTGCAGTGACATGTTGGAGGAATTGGAGTTTGCATACAGTGGTCCTCAGATTTATGCACAGCCTGCCCTGAAATAAATCCCAATTTCAGAGTTTGTCACATTTTGCCGTACACAAATGGAAATCTATTTTGATCTAGCGCAACCTAATATACCATGTTTTTTGTCAGCCTTGGCTCCATCGTAGAATTCTCACCTCCAGGTTAAAAAAGCATGTATTAAAGCTCAAGTGCTTTAAATGTTGAACACATAATCTAGGTTCATGCTTCGTTGCAGTTCTGAGGGAATGCTATACAGTCAAAGGAGACCATCTTTCAGATGAGACATTTAACTGAGACCTAGTTTCCCTCAACATTAGCCAACAAACTTACAGTACTAGTTCAATTAGAGAAAGGAATCGTTCCAGGTATCTCACAAACAGTGCCTAAAACAAATCATCTGGTCATTTATGATTATCGTTGATGTTTTACTGTGTTTAAATTGGTTCCTATGTCTCCTACTAGTGACAACATTTACAAAGTATTTCATTGACTACCAGTGCATTAAGATGTCCTGAGGTCATGAAAGGTGCCATATGAATGCCAATAATTTCTTCTGGTAATGGAAAATGTTAAGATCACCATGTCTCTATACATAAGGCAAAGCAGACTTCGGGGTACTGCAAGATGGTAAAATAATAAGGTTGAGCTAATTAGTAAACTACTTGTTAGTTAATCTTATTCTTGTTGTATAATACCTTTCAGGCTGTGTGTCTTAGTCATAGTCATAGGCTCATACGGCACAGAAACAGACCCTTCAGACCAACCAGTCCATGCCGATTATGTTCCCAAATTAAACTAGTCCCACTTATTGGGCTTGGTCCACATCCCTCCAAACCTTTCCTATTCATGACTTTTAAACCATTTCCTCAGGAAGTTCATTCCTTACATGAACCACTATGTGTAAAAAAAACCCTCCGTTATTTTTTAAATCTTTCTCCTTTCGCCTCAAAAATATAACTGCTAGTCTTGAAATCTCCCATATTAGAGAAGACACCTGCCATTCATCTTATCTATACCCCTCATGATTCTATAAACCTCTATACGGTCATCCCTCGACCCCCTATACTCCAGTGAAAACGTTCCCTCGCCTTATAACTCAAACTTTCTTAGGGTTTCAAACTTTCCATTAGTTTTCCACAGAACACAGGCTATTCGACCGAACAAGTCCACACTGACCTTCCAAAGAGCACCCCACCCCGACCATCTCCCTAACCTATCCCTGGAAACCTGGATTTCTCGTGGCTAACACACCTAACCTATTGAACGCTATGAGTAATTTTGCATGGCCAATCCAACTAACTTGCACATCTATGGACTTTGGGGGAAAAAACTGGAGTACCCGGCAGAAAGCCACCCCAGTTTTATCGGTGCATTCCAGGGTAAAATGGCAGAATAGTGCAAAAGATCACAGAAACTCCAGCATAATTCATGAAAAAGAATCCATTTTCTGCTAGTTTTAATACTGACTTAAAAATAATTATGTCAAATCCAGCACTGACCACAGAACTGGTACATCCCATATTAAAATACTGAGGATGGTCTGAGAGTCTTCACAATTTAGTCTCTTTTCAAGGAGGATCTCCAAATTAAGATAATTTTGATAGGCGTCCAGATCTCAGTAGACATGTTTTAAAATAAATTTATAAGTACTGAAAATACTTACTTTACTAAGAAACTGAAAAGTGTACACGAATTCAAATAGCTCAGTGTTTAATTTATTTTTTGAGCAAATTATATCCGGTACTTTAAAAAGGGAAGACTGAACACATTGTATTCAAGTTACCACTCCAATACAAAATTGATTTTTTAAACAAAATTATATTTTTATTATGCTGAGCTATAATAGTATATGGCAACGTTTAAGATTATAGAATGTAAGTTGCCTAAACTATCCCATAACTGGCAAGACAATGCACACGTACTCCACCATTGCTGGTTGACCAAACCAAATCCACAGTCAAATAGAAGAGACTGTTCATACACCATATCCTGTGACCAGTGGTGTGCCACAAGGATCGGTGCTGGGTCCACTACTTTTTGTCATTTATATAAATGATTTGGATGTGAGCATAACAGGTATAGTTAGTATGTTTGCAGATGACACCAAAATTGGAGGTGCAGTGGATAGCAAAGAAGGTTATCTCAGATTACAAAGGAATCTTGATCTGATGGGCCAATGGGCTGAGGAGTGGCAGATGGTGCTTCATTTTGGAAAAGCAAATCTTAGCAGGACTTATACACTTAATGGTAAGGTCTAGGGAGTGTTGCTGAACAAAGAGACCTTGGAATGCAGGTTCAAAGCTCCTTAAAAGTAGAGTCACAGATAGATAGGATAGTGAAGAAGGCATTTGGTATGGTTTCCTTTATTGGTCAGAGGATTGAGTACAGGAGTTGGGAGGTCATGTTGCAGCTGTACAGGACATTGGTTAGGCCACTTTTGGAATATTGCATGCAATTCTGGTCTCCTTCCTATCGGAAAAATATTGCAAAACTTGAAGAGTTCAGAAAAGATTTAGAAGGATGTTGCCAGGGTTGGAGGATTTGAGCTATAGGGAGAAGCTGAATAGGCTGGGGCTTTTTTTCCCTGGAGCATTGGAGGTTTATAAAGTCATGAGTGGCATGGATAAGATAAATAGACAAAATCTTTTACCTGTGGTGGAAGAGTCCAGAACTAAAGTGCATTGTTTTAGGGTGAGAGGGGAAAGATATAAAAGAAACCTAAGGGGTAACTTTTTCACAAAGAGGGTGGTATGTGTATGGAATGAGCTGCCAGACGAAGTAGTGGAGGCTAATACAATTGCAATATTTAAAAAAGCATCTGGGTGGGTGTATGAACAGGAAGGGTTTGGAGGGATATGGGCTCGGTGTTGGCAAGTGGGACTAGATTATGCTGGGATATCTGATCAGCATGGACGAGTTAGACTGAAGGGTCTGTTTCCGTGCTGTACATCTCTATGGCTCAGTTACATCATAACCTTCAGGCAAACAGACTTCATGATATAATTATGGCTTGAGTGTTATAAATCCTCTTTTCACTGAGACTTGATCATGTTGTACGAGCCTAACTTTAATATGTAAGCTCTAGTGTTCGCATGTTAAAATCAACATTTCAGTATGACTAGCCTCATCATATTAACACGGTGTCGTCGTGTGATGAGACATTGACTGGCGGTGGGACAATCGTCTGACCCCTTCTTTAAGCAAAATCAATGCGCTTTAGAAAAAACAAAAACAGAAGTTGCTGGAAAATCTCAGCAGTCTGGTCTAGTTAGCCTTTTTCAAGACAAGCTTTAGAAAATGCATTTTATATTATCCCCCCATCTCAGATTAAAAGACTCAAAGCTGTTTTCTGCACGGCCGCCCAGGTATGTCTGAGAACAACAAAGCGCCTGTAACCATGTGCTCAGCATCAGATTATACCGCGCTCTGTGCTGACACACATTGACCTTTTTTTTGTTGTATGATGTGGAGGTGCCGGTGTTGCACTTGGGTGGACAAACTCAAAAAAAAAACACACACGACACCGGGTTGTAGTTGAGCAGGTTTATTTGAAGCGCTCGCGGTTGGACTATAACCCGGTTTCGTGCGTTTCCCCCCCCACCCCACCCCACTTATTTTAATTTTGTTCGCCAGCCCTGCAAAATACTCGATGTTAGAGGTGGGCCAGCCTCGCCAATGTTTCAGGTGGTAGGCAGGCAGGGAAGAAGGAAGAGGAGGAGGAACAAAAGCATCATCGCCACTGCAAGAGGACGTGAGAGACGTGACCTGAGAGGATGAGGCGGTGAAGGGTGCTCTGTCTCCCCCGAATCATGAGTAATCCGAAGGAGTTGGGGGGAGGGGGGGGGGAGAGGCGTGGTATATTAGAACAAGAAAGCGGAAATACACCGGGGAAAACCGAGGCGGGTGATGCACTTGGCTTGGAAACGGCCCTG
Source organism: Chiloscyllium punctatum (assembly GCF_047496795.1). Lineage (NCBI taxonomy): Eukaryota > Metazoa > Chordata > Chondrichthyes > Orectolobiformes > Hemiscylliidae > Chiloscyllium > Chiloscyllium punctatum. The sequence continues at coordinate 41,186,133 of NC_092777.1, forward strand.
GGCTTTTGTCTGCTCATACAACAACGCAGTGTCAATCTCCCTGGCAGAGCCGAGCTGCGGTGCTCATAAATCAGCGGGGAAATCGAATGGGAGAGCTTTCAGGTCAAACTCAGCAAAATCAATGGGAAATACTTTCATGGCTCGGCTCTCTTTGGCCAGTCTGCTAGGCAAAAAAAAACCCAATTGATCAGAGAGCCTTTTCAACCCCGTACATCAGATGACTTAACCTTTAAGAGGTTTAATTCTATCGAAAGAACACAGGCAGAAAATAACCCATTTGCTCTCAACGCTAAAACACTTTCATCGAATTTCTCTCTGGCCAGACGTGACAATGTGTGCCTTGGAGGAAATACAAGGCAGTACCGTAATAAAATGGTGCGGATATTTAAAAAGGTCACGCACTTTACAAATCCAATCGCCATTATAATAAGGTGCTCCGTAGTGGATGTAGTTTTAATTTAGGGCTCTATATTGCCGTTTCCCCTTGCACTCCATCTGATTTAAGTCCTTGCATACTGTGTAAGGTACATACTTTTCAAAAAGTTTGCCGAGAAACATTCCGCGGTTCAGCACAGGAGCATTGGGCAAGCAATGGGACTATGCTGTGCTGAACTGGGTCGAATTCAATGAAACAAACGGTCCTCGGGCCATTTCCTCCTCGGATCATTCAGCAATGTCCCCCTGCCCGCCACCGGGAACTAACACCCCACCCCGGAGTTTGCCCACGTTAACAAAGGTGAATGACTCTAAGGAGCAGCGAGTATTTCCACCGAGCTCTGCCTCCAGGAACCAGCCCCTTGCAATTGCTCTTGGGAGCGCGTGTTGTGTAAGTTGCTCGTGGTCACCAACGCTTCAGACGCACCTACTTCTCAATTCACCAACAAAAAAAAAGGTCCAGCTTGCATAGAATCGTCAAAATGTAGACGTAATTTGATCGCCCGAGTCCACATCTCACCCTAGTCCTTGTTAAATGCGATTTTTCTTTGGTGGGGGAAGTCAAGCATCTGGTCAATGGCATTTCATGTGCTACACAATGCTGCCCAAATTTAAGAATGTTAATCGGAAAGCGAGGATCCACAACACACACACACACACACGTTTAAATATGTAGCGCACCTCACCGGAGATGTATAGAGCTGCTCACATTAAAGGCAGATTTAAATGATGAATTTCAAATTTTCAGTAAAGACATTGATGAGATTAATCTAATCACCCTTCTCAACGGAGTCCCCTTTGTAACATATTATTTTAAGATAAGGTACACAGATAACCACATTGTACTCTCGAGGTATGGATTTATAGGCTGTAGGTCGTTACCTCGTTGTTGGAATTGTTGCTCCCGACACGGTCAGACTTTCCTCCGGATGATGCTCTCCCACGCTCTGCTCTTATTCACACTGCTGCGTCAGGCCCTGTGCTCGGAGCTGGTTCCGCTGGGTCTTAGTGGCCGGATCTCTCAAAGTCCTTCCCTCCCAATGTGATCAGCACCTCGCCCCAACACAGTCTTGATTATTCATTTCAAACGTTGCCCATTCGTTCAAGTGATCAAGAGAAGAGGAATACTTCAAAACGTGCCAGAGAGATGGAGAAAGAGAGACAAACAAAAAAAAAGGCTCGGATTTCCACCACTTGTCACTTATCGAATGCACTAGTGTAGTCATAAGTTCAGAGCAGGTCAGACTACTTCTGGCGGAGCTTGTTTACTGCCTTCCACATACACCTAAGGAAGATCAGAAACGAAACAAAAGCGAAATGCTGCCGCCACCGGAAATACTCAGCAAACCAGACAGCATATGTGGTGATAGTAAAACAAAGGTCCAGGCTTCACCTCGATTGACTTTTAGATCTGGGAATAATTAAGAGATGTCGGGCTTAATCTTAGGGTAGTTTGGCAAAGTACTATTTTTATCAAGTTTCGTGGAGGATACTGGACACAAATCTCTAAGAAATCATGAACAAAGCCTACTTGCACATTGATGGACTGGAATGGAATCCTTTTCTACTGTGTTGTGATGTGGTGTTCTGAATGTGAAGTGTGCACAATCCATGATGCCTTGGCCTGGGGGAAGCAAGCTATGTTGCCGAAACCTACTGCCCACGCTGCAGCACTGACCTTGTCGTGGGGAAACAAAATGTTCCCCCTTCTTCCTGCATCTTCGCCACATTGGCAACAACAGCATCTGTACCCTTGCTGTGGCTTTAACCATCAGTTACACTTGCAGTGAAATGTGTTAGGAACACAAGTTACAGGATGTTAGCAATAAGCACGGTCAATAGTTGCATCACTTACCAATGAGGCTTAATGTGATCGTCCACAGAGTGAGACATGGAGTATCCCAAACACAGAACATTGCCTCTACCTGAGCAGCCACCTCTCATCTACACCTGACATCAATGCAGAAATACAACATCCCATCCTAGCTGTGAACTCCAGCTTCAGACAACAATGGATGAGAATCTTTGATGACCGTCACATCTGTGCTGATACTAAGGTCCTTGTGTATAATGTAATCATGCTTCCAAAGCTTGGACAATAATAGATGCCACCTCAAGACCCTTGAGCAGTATCATCAACATGGTGTGAAATGGATTCTCTCCATTAGCTGGAAGGACACAAACTAACATCAGCAAGCTTGAAGCATCTAAAAGCACGAGCATCAAGGTCATGATCATCCAAAACTAACTCTGCTGGGACAGCCATGTGCTGAGGATGCCTGAATTCTGACTTCTAAAGGGAATCATCTTCACCCAGCTCAAGAAAGGCACTCAGATGAGAGGACAAAGAAAGTATTTCTAAGATCCCCCTAAGTTTCTCTCAAAAATTCTTTGAGAATTTGAGAACACCCAGCAACAAGAGGAAGAACAGAAAAGAAAGCAGAGAATGAAATACCAATGTTCTCAAGGCTAAGGACCACCTCCACCAGAAAAATACCAAATGTGTGGCCAGAGGTGTGGCTGTAGGATCAGGCTCATCAGCCACACAAGGACCTGCAGAACTATGACCAGTGACATGGAATTTTCTAATGGACAATCACATTCTTTAGTCAGTGATTGCCGACTGAGCTTCTGTTGAGCTTCACTGGAATATTGCAAGAGACTGTGGACAGAGAGGTCAGAATGGGAACAAGATGGTGAATTAAAGTGACAGGCAATTGGAAGCTCAGGGTCATATGTCAACAGTGGTTGGATTTGTTTAATAACCTCCTTCTAACCTTTAACAATTCTGTCATTCTGTTAATGAACACTTTCTCTCTCCAGTGAAATAGGAATGGACTGGTAGAAATATATCTGGTGACTCCAAACCATATTGTCAAGAGCTATATTACCTATTGGGATTAGCATACAAGATAAAGTTCATCAGGTTTGACTGAGCCAGGGCCACACAAAGCCAAGATTTACAGGGGGTAAGAGTGACCCAGTTGTCTTCTACATAAATCTTCCAAGTAACATCCAGTACCCATCCAACACAGGCAATAGCTATCAACACCAAAGATGTGCAGGTTAGGTGAATTGGCCATGCAAAATTGCCCATAGTATTCAGGGATGTGTAGGTTTGGGGTAAATGTAGAGTATTGGGGAATAGGTTTGGGTGGAATACTTTTCAGAGGGTTGGTGTGGACGTATAGGGCTGAAGGGCCTGTTTCCACTCTGTTGGGATTCTTTCATCATGACACTTGATATTTAAGCTTTCTAGCTTTGTCTAGACTGCAGCTGGGTAAAATAAACTGCCTCACACCATGCCACTCAGTGAAGTAAGTCAGTGACTGATGATTTATCTGCCAGAGTAAATTCCTTCATAACATTGGCAGTATTGTGACAATATATTACAATTCTATTGTACAGCTGGCTTTACACGGGGTAAACGAGTGTACATCCAGAGCCAAAGAAGTCTACACCAATAACACAATGATGTAAATGGTTAGGAAGAAGTATTTACTCAATGTCCAATTGTTCTTTCATTATCAAAACAAATTTATGTTGGTCAATGATTCTCAGCAATTCACACGATGCACCTATTCTATTTTACCAATCATCTGCATAATTTTATTTGAAGGAAAAAGGTTGTGTAAAATTCCCAAAGACCCTGGACAGAAATTAAAAATAGGAAGTGCTGGAGAAATTCAACATATCTGGCAGTACCTGGAGAGAGAGAGAGAGAGAGAGAGAGAGAGAGTCAACATTTTGAATCCAATATGATTGTTCTTCAGAACAGATGCTGCCAGATCTGCTGAGTTCCTCTAGTATTTTCTGTTTTTATTTCAGAACTCCAGCCTCCACAGCATTTTGCTTTTATTTGAGTATTTAAATCACTGCCCACCTTTAAGATGTTCTGCCATTGTTTCTGCTATGATTTGTGTTTTAATCTTTTAGCTTGTTTACCTTCATTATTTTCTGCCTTTCTCCCAGTGTTTGATAAAGTGTTTGTCAAAATTTGCTTTCACACCTGCATCTCGTAGAACATAGAACATTACATCGCAGTCCAGGCCCTTTGGCCTTTGATGTTTTGCCGACCTGTGGAACCAATCTGGAACCTATCTATTCTACACAATTCCACTTTCATCCACATGCTTATCCAATGACCATTTAAATGCTGTTAAAGTTGGCGAGTCTTCTACTGTTGCAGGCAGTGCACTCCACACCCCTACTACTCTCTGAGTAAAGAAAGTACGCCTGACATCTGTCCTACATCTATCACCCCTCAATTTAAAGCCATGTCCCTTTGTGCTAGCCATCACCATCGAAGGAAAAAGGCTCTCACTGTCCACCCTATCTAACCCTCTGATTATCTTATACGTCACAATTAAGTCACATCCCGACCTTTTTTGCTCTAACAAAAACTGTGTCAAGTCCCTCAGCCTTTCTTCATAATACCTTCCCTCCATACCAGGCAACATCCTAGTAAATGTCCTCTGAACCCTTTCCAAAGTTTCCACATCCTTCCAATAATGCAGTAACCAGAACTGTACACAATACTCCAAGTGCAGCCGCACCAAAGTTTTGTATAGCTGCAGCATGATCTTGTAGCTCCAAAACTCAATCTCTCTACCAATAAAAGCTAACACACTGAATGCCTTCTTAACAAACTTATCAACCTGGGTGGCAATTTTCAGGGATCTATGTACATGGTCACCTAGATCTCTCTGCTCATCTACAATACCAAGAATCTTTCCTTTAGCCCAGTACTCTTTATTCCTGTTGCTCCTTCCAAAGTGAATTACCTCACATGTTTCTGCTTTAAACTCCATTTGCCACCTCTCAGCCCAACTCTGTAGCTTATCTATATCCCTCTGTAACTTACAACATTCTTCAGCACTATCCACAACTCTACCAAACGTAGTATCATCCTCAAATTTACTAATGCATCCTTCTGTGCCCTCATCTAGGTCACTTATAAAAATGACAAACAGCAGTGGCCCCAAAACAGATCCTTGTGGTACACCATTCATAACTGAACTCCAGGATGAAAGTTTTCCGTGAACCACCACCCTCTGTCTTCTTTCAGCTAGCCAATTTCTGATCCAAACTGCTAAATCACCCTCAATCCCATGCCTTTGTGTTTTGTGCAATAGCCTACAATTGTGGGGAATCTTATGAAACACCTTACTGAAATCCATATACACCACACTGCTTTACCCTCATCCACCTGTTTGGTCACCATCTCAAAGAATTCAATAAGGTTTGTGAGGCACGACCTACCCTTCACAAAACTGTATTGTCTATTTCTCTCTAGATGATTATAAATCCTATCTCTTATAACCTTTTCCAACATTTTAGAACACAGAACATTACAGTGCAGAACATCCCCTTCATCCCTCAATGTTGTGTTGACCTGTGGATTAATCTAAGCCCACCCCCCTACACAATCCCATCATCATCCATATGCTTATCCAAGGACTGTTTAAATGGCCCTAAAGTGACTGAGTTAACTACATTGGCAGACAGGACATTCCATGCCCTTACCACTCTCTGAGAGTGCCTCTGACATCTACCTTTTATCTATCACCCATCAATTTGCAGCTATGCCACCTCATACAATCCGATGTCATCATTCTAGGAAAAAGACTCTCACTGTCTACCCAATCTAATCCTCTGGTCATCTTGTATGTCTCTATTAAATCCCCTCTTAGTCTTCTTTCCATTGAGAACAGACCCAAATCCCTCAGCCTTTCCTCATACAATCTTCCCTCCAGACCAGGTAACCTCCAGGTAAACCTCCTCTGCACCTTTTCCAATGCTTCCATATCCTTTCTGTAATGGGACAACCAGAACTTGTATACAGTATTCCAAGTGAGGCTGCACTAGCATTTTGTACAGTTGCAGAATGACATCGCGGCTCCGGAACACAATCCCTCGACCAATAAAACCTAACACACCGTATGCCTTCTTAATAGCACTACCAACCTGGGTGGCAACTTTCAGGGATCTGTGTACCTGGACATCAAGATCCCTCTGCACATCCACACTACCAAGAATCTTTCCATTGATCCTGTATTCAGCCCTCTTGTTATTCTTCCCAAAGTGAATCACCTCACATTTATCTGTATTGAATTCCATTTGCCACCTCTCAGCCCAATTCTGCAGTCCCCCCTGCAACCTGCAACATTCTTCCACATTGTCCACAGCTCCACTGACTTTAGTGTCATCTGCAAACTTACTAACCCATCCACCGATGCCTGCATTCAAGTAATTTATAAAAATGACAAACAGCAGTGGTCCCAAAACAGATCCTTGTGGTACACCACTAGTAACCGGACTCCAGGCAGAATATTTTCCATCAACCATCACTTTACCCTCAACCGAAGTAAGGCTCACTAGTCTATAATTACCAGGGTTGTCTCAACTCCCCTTCTTGAACAAGGGGACAATAATTGCTATCCTCCAGTCTTCTGGTACTATTCCTGTAGACAATGATGACATAAAGACCAAAGGCAAAGGCTCTGCAATCTCCTCCCTGGCTTCCCAGAGAATCCTAGGATAAATCCCATCTGGCCCAGAGGACTTATCTATTTTCACACTTTCCAGAATTGCTAAGACCTCCTCCTTGTGAACCTCAATCCCATCTAATCTCGTAGCCTGTACCTCAGTATTCTTCTTGACAACATTGTCTTTTTCCAGTGTGAATACTGACAAAAAATATTCATTTAGTGCTTCCCCTATCAGCTCAGACTCCACGCACATCTTCCCACTACTATCCTGACTGGAGAAAGATTAGGACCAGTCATTCTTTTATTCCTGATATATCTACAGGAAGATTTAATGTTTTCCTTGAACATATCTGCCACAACTTCTCATGTCTCCTCCTGGCTCTTCTTAGCTCCCTCTTTAGGTCTTTCCTGGCTAACCTGTACTTCTCTTTAGGTCTTTCCTGGCTAACTTGTATCTCTCAAGTTCCCTATCTGAGCCTTCACATCTCATTCTAACATAAGCTGTCTTTTTCCTCTTGACAAGAGATTCAACTTCTAATGTAAACCACAGCTCCCCTGTTCGACCACTTTCTCCCTGCCTGACAGGTACATACTTGTCAAGGACACACAGTAGCTGTTTGGATTAGATTACCTACAGTGTGGAAACAAGCCCTTCGGCCCATCAAGTCCACACCAACCCTCCAAAAGTAACCCACCCTAACTAATGCACCTGACAACTACGGACAATTTAGCATGGCCAATTCACTTAACCTGCACATCTTTGGAATGTGGGAGGAAACCGGAGTACCTGGAGGAAACCCATACAGACACGGGGAGAATGTGCAAACTCCACATGCCCAAGGCTGGAATTGAACCGGGGACCCTGGTACTATGAGGTAGCAGTGCTAACCACTGAACCACAGTACCGCTCGTTCCTTGAATAAACTCCACATTTCAATTGTGCTCATCCCCTGCAGTTTCTTTCCCCATCCAAAGCATCCTAAATCTTGTCGAATCATGTGATAATTGCCTTTCCCCCAGCAATAACTCTTGCCCTGCGTCTTACCTATCGCTTTCCATCGCTAAAGTAAACATAACCGATTGTGATCACTATCACCAAAGTGCTCACCTACCTCCAAACCTAAAACCTGGCCAGGTTCATTACCCAGTGCCAAATCCAATGTGGCCTTGCTTCTTGTTGGCTTGTCTACATATTGTGTCAGGAAACCATCCTGCACACATTCTTCACTAACTGTCCTTGGTTTTGCCTCACCCCACACAGTTTCCAATTAAAGTTCCATCCTTTATGTTTCAAATCCATCCAAGATTACAGGAATCTCAGAGATATGCAGCACTCCTGAGACCACTGTTTTTGTCACATCTTCAGATCCACATTCAATGCCAAGCACCATCACATGCTTACTCTCAATCTTCTCTCTTCATCTGTACAACCTCCCAATATCTCAAAGCTGTCCCAATTTGCAGTTCCATTTCATTCTTTATCTCATTCAACAGTTCAACAAAAAAAGAATTCTCTTCCTTTCAGGTGTTAAAGAATCCACAAATTCCCAGGTACTGACACCCCTCTGGATTCCTCCCCCCACCCTTCTCTCCAACTCCATCTCTTCTTCTAATCCCATGTTTTGTCATGTATTTGCTACTCCCTTGACTTCCCTCTCTCCGAGATTTAACAATCTGTGCTCAGCAAAGGACGTAGTGTTATACATCCCCACCTCAATGCATTTCAGGTATAACATGGCATTGAACTCTTTTGTCATCTGCCTCCATGCCACTTCTTCTAATCCAGCCCCATGGATCCTTTCACCAATCTTCAGTATGTCTTCTCCATCTGGACCAATCCTTCTGGCCTTTTACCTTGAACTTGATGTCTCCATTGAGAACTGATGTTCCAAAGAAGAATCATGCTGGACTTAACTCTTGTTTCTGCCTCCTCCCATGCTTGATATTGTCAAATACTTTCATGATGCTAGCTAACCATCAGTGCAGGAAATTCTCGCCTTGGTCCAGAGGATAGGGCTTGCATTCCCTGCCTTAAAACATTTCACTCCCTAAATTCTACAGCATCATTTTACTTAGTAAACACTTGTCTTTGCCCAGTTAATATATCAAATGCTTAGCTGCCTCCTAATTCCAGTTAATTACTTAAAAGATTAGTATTTCTCCATTTTCATTGAGTAGGAAACTAACACAATCATCAATAAATAAGCATTAGTGATTTCGTCCAAAAGTACTTATCATGCACAGTTGATTCAGGAACAGCACAACAATAACAACTTCTCGGATTTGATAGCTGTTGCCCATAAATATTCAAAGAAAGTCACTGGTTATTGGTAGTGGGTTGGAATGTGGAGTTGAAGTTACAATCAGATTAGCCATGAATTTACAAAAAAGCAGATCAGGCTTGAGAGGCCTTGTGGTCCAGTTCTGCTGCTAATTTATTTGTTTGCACAGCCACCAGGAATGAAAAGCCTGATTTAGAGCTAGGCTGTTCTAAAACCTTAGTCCCCTTAGTTTTAAGGCATGGTTTCCTATTTGTAAGAGTTTCAGAAAGTGAAAATGTGGATTTCAGAAAGCTGATTTTGCATTAACCCTTTCTGGTTTACTCCCAACCTCTGTATTTTCCATTTAGAAGATATATAGCCTATGTGGCAGGCAAGTCTATAGGTTCATTATGTTTCTCACTACCAGACATCTGAATTCTATTTGCCTGTATTTGTTAATCTAGTGACATTAGAATCTACTAAAATCAATAGATTTTACCTTTTCCATCAGCCTGTGAAATACAGTGTATTTGTGGAAAATCGTTCGCTACTGTTGTGATCTACCACTGCATCTGAACTATGAACAAAACTGAGAGGTTTTTAAACATATGGTTTGAACCAACATTAAGAATTTAATTCTGGTTTTATTTTTGTTGGAGAAGCAGGGAGTTATATAGACTTACAAACTAAGTATTAAGGGTGATGAGACTGAAAGATGAAAATCATTGGATAATAGAACCTTAATAGCACAGAGTGAGGTCATTCAGCTCATGTTTGTGCTATTCTCAGCAAGGGCAGTACTGCTAGTCCCTTGCTCTTTCCTGTAATGCAAACAAGTTTTCTCTCTTAATTTGTTTATTCAACTCTTCTTTCTGGCAGTAATTGAATATGCCTTCACCAAACTTTCAAGACGGTATTTCAGATCCTAACCATTGGCTGATTTAAACGGTCTGACCTCATGTTATTGTTTGCCATTCACCTTAAAAGTGTTTTGTCATTCACAATTGATCCATCTTTTTTTTCAGTAGTGGAACCTGAGCATCACTGGCTGGCCAGCATTTAAATTGCCTATCCCTAACTACCCGGAGAAGAAGGTAGTGAGCTGCCGTCTTGAATCACTGCAGTCTACATGCTAAAGGTTGAGACTTTGTAGCCAATGATATAACTGAGTGGCTTGCTAGGCCATTTCAGAGGGCAGATGAGAGTCGACCACATTGCTGTGGATCTGGAGTCACATAGGTGAGGATGGCAGGTTTGCTTCCCTGAAAGATATTAGTGAGCCAGATGTGTTTTTTTTTCTGGTCAATCAGCAATGGTTTCATTGGTTGTCAGCAAATTCTTAATTCCAGATTTTGTTTTATTGAATTTAACTTTCACCATCTGCTATGATGGGATTTGAACCTGGGTACCCAGAACATAAGCTGTATTTCTAGATTAATTGTCTAACAGTGACATGACTAGGCCACCACCTCACCATATTTCTATCAACAGAAACAGTTTCTCCTTATCTACTCCATCTAGACCCTTCATGATTTTAAACAGCTTTATCAAATCTCCTTTTAAATTGCCCTCCTCTCAGGTGAACAATGCCAGATCCTTCAATTCATCCATATAACTGAAATACATTATGCCTAGAATCATTCCAAAAATCTTTTCTGCACCTTCTCTGAAGCCTACATATTCTTCCTGAGGTTTGGTAACCAGAAATTGAACCTAATAATTTGGTTGTAACAACTATCGAGTCATCTCCTTGCTGGTCATTCAAAAAAAAGGTATTTGGCTGTGTTGCCTTTGTCTGTCTCAAGTTCTTGACAGAGCACATCCACCTTGAATTTGTGTGGTTTCAGACCTGAAGATCTACAAATGACATGACCTTCTCAATCCAGCAACTGCGAGAGAAATGTCATGAACAAAGGCAAACTGTATAGGTTGCCTTCACTGACCTCAGCAAGGCATTCAACCAATTGCTCAGAGGCTGCCCACTGAAGCTGCTCAATGGGATCTCCTCTTTCCATGGCATGATGGGTAAGGTCAACTTTGAAAGGTCAATATCAGAACTCCTTGAGATCTACAGTGGGTTCAAACAGTGTTCTATTTTGGCATTGACACTCATTGACATACTGTCTTTGTGCCTGTAATATGCCTTGAGGTCATCTACAGAAGGTGTCTACTTGCATATCAGACATTACAAAGCTGTTTGGCCTTGATTGCTTGAGATCCCCTTAGTCTCAATTCAATGACATCACTGCAGGAGTCCTGAGGGTAATGTCTTAGCCCTAAATAGCTTAATCAATGACCTTCTCTCCATAATAATACTGAAGCTTCTGAGTCCTGATGCAGCTCAGCCTGGACAACATCCTGGCTGAGGCTAATAAGAGACAAGTAACATTTAAGCAACACACATGCTACGCAATGACCATTTCCAACAACAGAGAATGTAACCATTACCTTTCAGGTCGCATCTTTCAGGTGTTCTGAAAAGCAGGCAGTTGCCCCCACAGCTGGGCCTTGTTGTCCTTTATAAAATGGAAACAATGAGATCCTATTCGTAGCAGCTTGCCAAATGAGCAATTAATACCATTTCCCAGGCTTTTACCTGAAAAGTGCACACTCTCCCTTTTCAGATAAATCAATTCCTCATTGAATGCAACTTATGCACCTGCCTTTACCACACTGTCAGGCATAAGTTCCATATCTTAACTGTTTGCTATGTGGACCATAAAACCTAGGAGCAGAAGTAGGCCATTCAACCTGTCTAGTCCACTCTGCATTCAATGAGATCATGGCTGATCTGATAATCCTCAACTCTGCTTTCCTACATATTCCCTATAAACAGTGATTCACTTTCTCATTAAAAAAATCTATCTCAGCCGAGTATATTTAACGACCTAGTTTTGACAGCCGTCTGTGGTAAAGAATTCTACAGATTCACTAAGCTCTGAGAGAATAAATTACTCCTCTTTAAAAGTTGTTCTCCCTTTGTCTTCATTGCTTCTTTTGCCAAAAACTTTAGGTCTACACGCTCTCGTTTTTGCTCTCCTTCTATGAGTAGGAACTCTACTCTGTCCAGATCCACCATGATTTTATGTGTCTCTATCAAATTTGCTGACAACTTTCTCTTCTCCAAGGAAAACAAACCCAATGTATTCGATCTTAATAAATAACAGAAAGTCTTCATCTCTAGAACCATTCTTGTGAATCTTTTGTTTTGCAATCTCTCTGAACAATACTTAAGTTGAAACTGAGCCAGTGTTTTATAAAGTTTAACATAATCTCTCTTGTTCTTGTACTCCTGCCCCTATTAATAAAGTCTAGGATACTGGATGTATTATTAACTGCCCTTTCAATCTGTCTTGTCAGCTTCAATGAGTTATATATTGATACAATCTGGTTTCTCGGTTCTTGCATTCCCTTCAGAATTGCTCATTTTATTTTTCATTGTTCCTTCACGTCCCTCCTACCAAAATGAATCATTTGCACCTACTAAATTGAATTTCATCCAGCACCTGTCCACCTGTCCCACCAACTTGTCTGTATCCTTTTGAAATTCTATACTATTCCCCTTACATCTCACAATACTTCTGCAAATTCTATAGTGCCCTGTACACCAAGATCTAGGTCTTACAATATATAGGGCAACTAAAAGTGTAGCCAGGCATGAGTTGTATCTTTATCCTTGCATTATCCAATCTTTCCACTTTTATTTTGCTGGTTTATAACAAGTACCTGCTCTCCCTAACTCTGTCTGCACCAGTCATTTACTTTTTTTTAACATCCACTATCAGTGATAAACATTCAAATAACATTTACATCAAGTTAAAAAATCTAAGTAATTTTAATAAAAAGCCAATTCACCTGTTCTAAGACAAAGGGAAATTCTTGGCTTGATTTCCCACTTCCTCCAATTCTGTTCTGTTCTCTTCAACCATTGAATTATGTTGAGGTGAAGTGTAAGTCAAAAAGTCCCAAAGGACCATAGGCTGTTCTCTCATAATAGAGAGGTGACCAGTATTCGTTTAACCTGAGGGTCAACATGTCTCAGTCGAGGCTGCAAAGGTGGGGCGTGCATGATGATCTCAGCTGCTGAGGGGTCGGCCGCTGCGTCACAAAACACGAGTGCTCTTGAGTATTCTGCAAAGCTGACATTCTTCAAGTGAGAGTCAAGGTTGTGAGATTTAGCAGTCTATTTGAACAGAGGGAGATCTTCTAATTAAAGTCAATCTTGTCTTCATTCAAATCCAAATGTGTATTTATTCCAGAAATGGAATATAAGTTAGTGAACAAGACCTGGTAACACTGTTACCCACCCACCCCCACCCCCCTTCCCTTTTCAGAGATACTGGAGCTTTCTGTGTCACCTTTATTGTTGCTTTATCTGAGGTCAGCCAACTCCACCACCAAAAGGAGAAAAAAAGGATCTTCCAGTTGTATGGCTTAAATATACGTTTCCTTTTGTAAGGGGCTGGCACCCATGAAGCTGGTTTCATTTGGTGTGTTTGATTAACTGATTTTAAAAGAGCTGGATATCTCCTTCACAAAGTGAGTTGAGGAAACTTTTTTATTTTAAAAAATGAACTGCGAATGCTAGAAATCTGAAGCTGGACAAACTTCCAGCATCTGTGGAGAGAAAGCAGAGTCAACTTGAAGAAGGGTCATTGGACCCGAAATGTTAACTGTTTGTCTCTCCACGGATGCTGCCAGACCTGCTGAGATTCTCCGACTTTTTCTGTTTTGGTTTCAAATTTTTTTTTATATGTGAAATTGAGTCATAAAATGAAGTGTTACCTGCAAAAAAGCAATGTTCCCGTAATAATGCAACCAATTAAAAAAAGATAGCTTTCATTATATAGTACCGTCCACAACAGTGTGATGATATCCTTCATGGTGGGGCATTAAATGTACTATTAACCTGTTGTGACAAATGTGGCGGTTATTTTTGTACACGGTAAGGTTCCACAAACAGCGATGAGATAACGACTAGATTTTTTTGTACAATATTGGCCAGGTCAGCTCCAATGTCTCCTTAAAGTGGCAACTTCTACATCCACAGAAAGGGAGATGAAAGACATCACCAGCAACCTTCTCATGAGAAAGCTGCTACTAAAGATTTCCCTTTTTCTTTTCCCTTTCCTTTTCAAAATGACTTTTTGTCCCACAACTTGGATTTCACCCCCTCCAGAACACGTTCCTGTTGTAAATGCAACCTTTTTGCTAAAGCAAAATGCTACGGGTGCAAGGAGACTGAAATAAAAACAGAAAACGCTGGATCTACCGAACAGGTCAGGCTGCACCTGTGGACAGAGAAGCGATTTGTTACGTTTTAGGTCACTGGCCTTTCGACGGAACTCAGAAATTATGTAAATTCTTATGCGATGTTTCAATGCGTTTCGCAATATGAGTAAAAGATTGCAACAAGAACTAACTATCGCTTACGCCCTTTCATTACAGACTTTTTGTCAATATTAATCATATCCTGAGGACTTTTTTTGTCCTTGCATTTCTTTGAATGAACTTTCTTTTAAACTAATACCTTTCCACTTCTTACCACAACGTTTAGTTTGCTCATTTACACTTTCGCTTGGTCTTTTTGTTTATTACATTGCTCCATTTCTCTATTTATAAATTTCCTTTGCTCGTACTTCCCTTATTGCTCGTTTGCCTATTCATCCTGACTTCACTTCGACCTTCCCATTTGATGTAACAGGAATGACGTTGCAATGTATTGCGTGCGTTGTGGAAAAGTGGATGGAAGGAAATACCCAATGCCTATAAATGAGTTGTGTATTCCTATTATAGTAAGATACAGTGCATTGTGAATCAGCAGAAAGCGTACACCAATCAGCTTTCCAATTCCCTCCCCACCACTCAAACACGTGCAGTAATTTACCAAGACTGGGTAAAGCTGGACACATTATTGCTTCCAGCCAGAGCCTTTTCTCATACTGTACTTGTAAATTGTGAGATGTACTGAAACCTGCACGCACAACACGGGGCTTCAGAAAACATATCCATCTCAGCGAGGCTCTGATGAAATTTTACCGAACCAAGATACTGACTGTTCTCCTCATGAATGCTGCCTCTCCCGCTGAGTGTTGCCAAACATCTTCTGTTTGATGTATGAGAGATTAAATGATGGATGGTCGTGCATGAGCACTTTCAAAATAAATGCTGGTAGACTTGGCTTTAGTGTCGTGTGGGTAACTTCAACCTTTTTGACACGTTTATTCACAGCGAAAGAAATGACATCCTAGTTCTATGAGAGAGTGTTCTTTTGCAGACCTTAACGGGAGAAGAATATGTAAAAGAGCTGATGCTTGCAGTTTCTCACGCATTTTCCACTAATTTTATTTAGAAACGGTCACTTACTGGCAAAGAGCTCATTGTTGGGAAATCTGGATCCAAAACAAAAAACGTGTGAATGCTTGAAGTTCCTTTTCATTAATCAGTAAGTCTTTGTGTATTTAAATAACATTATTGGACACTCCAGCATATTTTGTTGTTGCAGCGATTTGGGTCATATTCTGGATACGTGCAAATCAGCAGCTCTCTGAGTTGTTCAATATAAACAGCCTGAGCAGACGGAGGGCTGTAAGTTTAGCTTGACTCCACTCATCTGACTGAGCCTGTCCTGCCTTTCGGCTCCACAATGATGGGGAGAGGTGATAGTGTTAGAATTCAGCACCCTGCCTCATTGGGAATCATAGTCCATAAGACCATCAGATACGGGAGCAGAATTAAGCTATTCGGCCCATCGAGTCTGCCCCACTATTAAATGATTGCTGATACAGTCTTCAAACCTATTCTCCAGCCTTCTCCATGTAATCTTTGATCCAGTCAAGAGCCTATCTATCTCTGACTTAAATACCCAATTAATGCGGTCCTTATTTTTTCTTTATTTTAAGAACCAACCACCAAAACAAAACAACCCAATAATCTAATAAGAAAATTGAATATAGATTTGTACACCTGTTGTCTTTCGCTGTGTCCTCAAAAAAATCTAATAACTCAGTTTTTGACTTTTAAATCAACTTGTTTAAACGTGATTTTGCAACTTGAACCCAGGTCTTCTGGTCCAATGGCAGGCATACTTAGCACTGTGCTACTGCACCTTTCAAATATTTATCTGATTAATTTTTGATGTGAAAAGGTCCTTTTTTAAAGCCTTTGGGCTGATAGTTATAAAGCTAAAATACAGAGAGAACCATTATGGATAATGATCACTGAGAGGACTAAGAAGGGGGATGAATTCTCTCAGCACTCTTACTATTTATTTTCAACCTTTAGTTGATTTATTTGAATAAAATACATCTTACAAAGAAAACGGAACCATTGCCGGTGGCACAAATACTCCTCCCGTTCAGGGGAACACCAGACCCGGATGGATTTGACAGCGACACCACCGCGCGTCACCGTGGTAACGGGAAACGAGCGGCCTATTTGAACGGGCTTGAAATCCGTTTGCGTCTAAAGAGACGGAGTGAAGCACGGCTGTGGGTCGGCCGTGGTGGTGTGAGAAAGGTGAGCTTGGGGGCAAAGTCAGGCTTTTGAGGAGCTCGACATGATGCAGTTCCTGAGCAAACTGACGCTGGCCAGAGCTTCTTGTTGCAAAATTCACATTTGAAAAGAAGGATGGAGTTCTTCTGACCTCAAATGTCACTGAAGCTTGGAGGCTGGTACAATTGCAACGTTTAAAAGGCATTTGGATGGGTATATGAATACGAAGGGTTTGGAGGGATATGGGCTGGGTGCTGGCAGGTGGGACTAGATTGGGTTGGCATGGACGGGTTGGACCGAAGGGTCTGTTTCCATTCTGTGCATCTCTATGGCTTTATGTAGCTCTATATGCTTTTAAAATTAGTCTCTGCTTAAAGGCTTTGTTTAGCAACAAATTGTCGAATGTAAGATAATTTAGCCTTAGACTCTTTTCACTCCTTTGAAAACAACGCTACATTAGCTGCGACTAGCTAAATTGTGATAAACTACACCCCAACGTCAGATGATGTGGAGCCTGTGTGGGTGGAATTGAGGAACCACAAAGGCAAAAAAACCATAATTGGAGTTGTGTACAGGCCTCCTAACAGTGGTCAGGACCAGGGACGCAACATGTACCGGGGAATAGAGAAGGCATGTCAGAAAGGCAAGGTCACAGTGATCATGGGAGACTTAAATATGCAGGTGGACTGGGTAAATAATGTTGCCAGTGGATCCAAAGAAAGGGAATTCATGGAATGCTTACAGGATGGCTTTTTGGAACAGCTTGTCATGGAGCCCACAAGGGAGCAGGCTATTCTGGACCTAGTGCTTTGCAATGAACCAGATTTTATAAAAGATTTTAAAATAAGGGAACCCTTAGGAAGCAGCGATCATAATATGGTAGAGTTCAGTCTGGAGTTTGAAAGAGAGAAGGCAAAATCGGATGTAATGGTGTTACAGTTAAATAAAGGTAATTATGAGGGCATGAGAGAGGAACTGACAAAAATAGACTGGAAGCAGAGGCTAGCGGGGAAGACAGTAGAGCAAAAATGGCAGGAGTTTGTGAGTATAATTGAGGACACTGTACAGAGGTTCATCCCCAAGAAAAGAAAGATTATCCAGGGAGGGATTAGACAGCCATGGCTGACGAAGGAAGTCAGGAATTGTATTAAAGAAAAAGAGAGATCCTATAAAGTGGCCAAGAGCAGTAGGAAATCAGAAGATTGGGAAGGCTACAAAAACACACAGAGGATAACAAAGAGTAATAAGAAAGGAGAGGATCAAATATGAAG
Source organism: Chiloscyllium punctatum (assembly GCF_047496795.1). Taxonomy (NCBI): domain Eukaryota; kingdom Metazoa; phylum Chordata; class Chondrichthyes; order Orectolobiformes; family Hemiscylliidae; genus Chiloscyllium; species Chiloscyllium punctatum. Next base: position 41,204,085 of record NC_092777.1, read on the forward strand.
GTAGGCTAGCCAGTAATATTAGAAATGATAGTAAAAGTTTCTTTCAATACATAGGAAACAAACGACAGGCAAAAGTAGACATTGGGCCACTTCAAACTGATGCTGGAAGCCTAGTGATGGGAGATAAGGAAATAGCAGGAGAACTTAACAAGTACTTTGCATCAGTTTTGACAGTGGAAGACATGAGTAATATTCCAACAATTAAAGGGAGTCAAGGGGCTGAGTTGAGTATGGTTGCCATTACAAAAGAGATAGTGCTAGAAAAGCTAAAAAGTTTTAAAATTGATAAATCTCCTGGCCCCGATGGGATACATCCTAGAGTTCTGAGAGAGATGGCTGAGGAAATAGCGGAGGCATTGGTTGATATCTTTCAAGAGTCACTGGAGTCAGGGAAAGTTCCGGATGATTGGAAGATTGCTGTTGTAACCCCCTTGTTCAAGAAAGGATCAAGACAAAAGATGGAAAATTATAGGCCAATTAGCCTAACCTCGGTTGTTGGTAAAATTCTAGAATCCATCATTAAGGATGAGGTTTCTAAATTCTTAGACGAGCAGAGTCTGATTAGAACAATTCAACATGGATTTAGTAAGGGGAGGTCATGCCTGACAAACCTGTTGGTATTCTTTGAAGAGGTGACAAGTAGCTTAGACCGGGGAAACCCAGTGGATGTGGTCTATCTAGACTTCCAAAAGGCCTTTGATAAGATGCCACACGGGAGGCTGCTGAGCAAGGTGAGGGCCCATGGTGTTCAAGGTGAGCTACTGGGGTGGTTTGAGGATTGGCTGTCTGACAGAAGGCAGAGAGTTGGGATAAAAGGTTCTTTTTCGGAATGGCAGCCGGTGACGAGCAGTGTCCCACAGAATTCAGTGGTGGGGCCACAGCTGTTCGCATTACATATTAATGATCTGGATGAAGGGACTGGGGACATTCTAGCGAAGTTTGCAGATGATACGAAGATAGGTGGATAGGCAGCTAGTACTGAGGAAGTGGGGAGGCTGCAGAAGGATCTAGACAGTTTGGGAGAGTGGTCCAGGAAATGGCTGATGGAATTCAACGTGAACAAATGCAAGGTCTTGCACTTTGGCAAAAAGAATAAAAGCACAGACTACTTTCTAAACGGTGAGAAAATTCGTAAGGCCAAAGTACAAAGGGGTCTGGAGTGCTAGTCGAGGATTCTCTAAAGGTCAACATGCAGGTTGAGTCTGTGATCAAAAAAGCGAATGCAATGTTGTCACTCCTCTCAAGAGGGTTGGAATATAAAAGCACTGTTGTGCTACTGAGACTTTATAAAGCTCTGGTTAGGCCCTATTTGGAGTACTGTGTCCAGTTTTGGTCCCCACACTTCAGGAAGGACATACTGGCACTTAAACGTCTCCAGTGGAGATTCACACGGATGATCCCTGGAATGGTTGGTCTAACATATGAGGAACGGCTGAGGATCCTGGGATTGTATTCATTGGAGTTTAGAAGATTAAGGGGAGACTTAATAGAGACGTACAAGATAATACATGGCTTGGAAAGGGTGGACGCTAGGAAATTGTTCCCGTTAGGTGAGGAGACTAGGACCTGTGGACACAGCCTTAGAATTAGAGGGGGTAAATTCAGAACAGAAATACGGAGACATTTCTTCAGCCAGAGAGTGGTGGGCCTGTGGAATTCATTGCCGCAGAGTGCAGTGGAGGCTGGGACGCTAAATGGGTCTTCAAGGCAGAGATTTATAGATTCTTGTTGTCTCGAGGAATTAAGGGCTACGGGGAGAATGCGGGTAAGTGGAGTTGAAATGCCCATCAGCCATGATTGAATGGCGGAGTGGACTCGATGGGCCGAATGGCCTTACTTCCACTCCTATGTCTTCTGGTCTTATGGTCTAACAATCAGTTGCTAATGTCAAAGCATGAGTCCATATGTATTTTTATTAAAATTCAGCATGTAGATAGCAATAACTATTTAAGTTAATTTCATAAGTGTTCCAGGAGGGTATGTGATAATTAAGAGTTGACTACCTTAACTGAGAATTTTCCAATTGATGTAATTAATTTCACTCCTTCATTTTCTGTATATTGTGAACAAAAGACTAATGAATGAGTACTTGCAGAAAAAGAATGAATGTAGACTGGAAAATGCAGATGACAAACAATTTAATAAAAGAACTCTGGCTGAGAGCAGAAACTGATAAGGGACACACTTGGGATAGAAATAAATCTACTGATTAGTCTTATAACTGGACTAATTATGATTTGAGATGTACATACCAAGAAGTTCCAAGTACTGAATCAAGGTCTCTACTGAGTTAGTTCTCTTAATAAGAGAATTATAACTGATTTCAGCATCCTAAACTTAAAAGTAAAATAATTTTAAGCTGATAAAGATCACCAAAGGCACCATACAGGAGTCCTATAAGCAAAATTTGACATCATTCCTGATGAAGGGCTTTTGCCCGAAACGTCGATTTCAAAGCTACTTGGATGCTGCCTGAACTGCTGTGCTCTTCCAGCACCACTAATTCAGAATCTGGTTTCCAGCATCTGCAGTCATTGTTTTTACTTCATCAATCCACATAAGGTGATATTGGGATGTATGACTAGATGCATGGTCCAAATAATTTTAAGGAGCTTCTTAAAGGCAGAAAGAAAAGTAGGGAGACTGTGTGATTCAGATAAAGTATTTCTGAGCTTCGAACATTGACAACTGAAGATTTGCCCTTAAATAGTGACTGGTTAAAACTTTTTGCTTAAGAGACTAGATTAGAGGAGTGCAAACATCTCTGATGCTGGAGGAGTTGAGAGGTGTGAGGCCATGGGTGCAACGTGAAGGCAAGGTGAGAATTTTTAAAATTGAGGTGTTGCTTAACCGGCACCCATTCTTGGTGAGTGACATGAGGGTTTTTGGGATTGGAGGTCAGTCAGGACACAGATATCAGAGTTTTGTATGATCTCTAATTTATAGAGAGTGAAATGAGGGAAGCCAACCAAGAGTGTACTGGAATAGACCAATTGACCAGTAATAAAGGACCGGTTGAGGGTTTGAGAAATAACTGAGGAGCAGACTGTAAACAAAAAATGCTGGAGATCACGGCAATTCAGACAGGATCCATAGACCGAGGACAAGCTAACATTTCAAGTCTAGATAGCTCCATCAGCTGCAAAAAGGAGCAGAGTTGGGCTATGTTGATAGGTTGCAGCTGTGAAAACAGGTGGTCTTGTTGATTTAAAAACCAAAAGAAATGCGGATGTTATAAATCAGAAACAAAAACAGAAGTTGCTGGAAAAGCTCAGCAGGTCTGACAGCATCTGTGAAGAGAAATTGGCACTCTGAGAAAGGGTCACCATACCTGAAACATTAACTCTGATTTCTCTTCACAAATACTGTCAGACATGCTGAATTTTCAGGCAACCTGTTTTTGTAGTTTTATTACTAATGTGGATCTATGGTTGGAAGCTCATCTTGAAGTCTGATTATAAAACCAAGGTTGCAAACTGTCTGATTAGGCATCAGATAGTTCTCAGGCAGAAAGTTAGTATTGATAGCTAAGGATCAGAGTTTGTGTTGGGACTTAAGTAGTAATTTCAGTCTTCCAGGTATTGTTGGTGAAAATCAATGCTTATCAACAGCATTGGCCAGAGTTTATGCTACTTACTGTTGTTCATCGAAATCTGAGTAAGGAAAGCATTTCGGTTCAGTTATGATGCCTACTGTGGGGCTAACAGTAATCCAGTTTAAGGCTGAAAAGAATAATGATAATTTGGAAAGATAACATTTTGTGCGTACCTGCTGCCTGAATCACTATCCAGCATTGAATTGAGAGCACTGACGAGGGAGCTGTACAGAGAACAAAAACCAGTAATAAACAGAAAAAGAGAAAAATTTTGTAAGCTGAGGATTTGGCAGTTGGTAGAAGGAATTCTCCATGTGAACAAAAACAAGCTAGTTAGGACCAAGCAAAATGTTACATCACTGACACCAAACAAATACGAAATATAAAGTTAAATATGTTGTATTAATTAAAATGTGTGGAAACATAATTACATATATAAAATAATATTTACATTCAAAAGTTTAGAAATACATTTTGGATAATTTTTCTTACCACCAGCATGACGATCGGGGTTCTTCTGCCAGTGAGTCTATTTAAATGGACACAGGAGAATCAAAGTAGCAGGAATAACAATAGATGGAAGGAGGCAAAGCAGTGTTCTGATTCCGTGACTGTTGGAGTTTTATAAGGCATTTAAAGTAAGACCACTTCAACACAGGATCAAGTTAACATGAAGTTGCACACGGTTTCATAATGACAGTTTGAACTTGACCATGTACAACTGAGAAAGTCCTTCTATTGTAGCTTCTGTCGAGTTAGTTGAACTCACCAATGTGGCAATGAGGATGATGACAGAGGGCAGGAACATCTAGGATTCTACATTCAGTGAATTTGATTTCAAATGTGTGATTCTGCATCAATTTCCAAAATGTATTTCTTTCTAAACCTCCAATAATGGTGGCAACATTATGTTTAATGCTTCTCTGTAAATGCTTTACTACACTGTCATTTACTTTTCAATTTGATTGCAGTGAATTGTGAGCTCCGTTGCCATTCATTAAATAGGATGGAAACTTTAAGTGGAGAAAATATAGTTCAAGGTTGTAATCTTCAAATATTTTCTAGATTCTGGACTGTCCAACGAGTAGGAAAACTTCAAATATTATCTGTATTCAACAGGGGAGGGTGACTAAAAATAGGAAACTGTAAGCCAATTTGTCTAACATCCAGTTCTGAGGAAGGACCCAAAACATTGACTCTAATCTCTCTCCACTGACGTTGCAAGACCTGCTGAGCTTTTCCAACAATCTGTTATTGTCTAACATTTGTGATTGGGAAAAATACTGGAATCTTTTATTAAGGAAGTTACAGCAGGATATTGACAATTATCCTAATACAACTGAGCACAGCCATATGGTTTTATGAAAGGGAAATTCATATTTGACAAGAGTTCCTGGAGGATGTAACAATTGAGATAGGTAAAAGGGAACCTGTAGATGTAATTTATTTCTACTTACAAAAGACATTTGATAAGATATCACAAGTTTACTACATAAGATGAGAACCCATGGTTTTTAGGGTAATCTACTAGCATAAAGTTAGAATTGGCTAACTGAAGGAAACAGAGTCCTGGTTTCTTTTAAGAGAGAGATTGAATCCGAGATACTGAGCTGGTTAGTTAAGACAATTTGAGTAAACAGCTTGCGAGGTCTTTGGTCTCTTTTTTTTTTTAAAAATGGTCTGAATGAATATGGCCAGCTCTCTCCGATTAAGATTTCTGGTGTTTGGTTTTTCAGTAGCATCAAAAGCTATTGGGTCTCAACAGAATTAGGACCTTCAATAAATATCTCCTGGCTGCTACTCTTTCTGAATTTTCTCTTTATGTTTTTTCCACTTGGCTGGAGAACTGCATGTGAGAATCTGTGTCTGAATTTCCCTTTGACCCAAGGGATGTGTTTATAGAATGTCATTGTCACTGTATTGGAACAATTAATTAGTACAAGTTACTTTATTTGTTATTCTGTTAAATTTTTAATAGAGTAAAGTTATTCTAAATTCCTTTCTTCTTTGGTTGTATTTTAACAATAGTGTTTAAATAAATTGTGTTTTGCTTAATATTTAGTAGTTTGACCAGTCACATTGCATCAAGAACAGTTGTTCACATTTGCTTTCAAAAATAAGAAAAAGTTAGGGTCTAGGCTACCTTAAAATATTTTGAGAGGGTCTGGCCTGGACCATAACAGTAGCCTGTAACTAGTGGGATGCTACAAGAATCAGTGCTGTTGCCTTGCTTATTTACTATTTATAGTATTGACGTAGATGAAGTATTTGAGTGTAAGAGTTTAGGAGAATGAGAGGTGATCTTTACTGCAACATGTCAACAACTTCAGAATCTTGTTCAAGTGGTGGGAGAAGAGTAGGTGCTGGGGAGAGTTAAAAAGGAATTGCTTGGAGGAGGAAGGTGAAGGGAAATCTCAATCTGGTAGTTTAGTTTCAGAATAAGGTGCCTCCCCTCCCAACTGAAACAGATGAAGCAGAATTGTTGAGATTCACAAATCATTTTAATTCTCCACTCGAAAGAACTGAGATTCGACTCATTGAATATATTCAAAGCCCAGATAAATACATTTTTGGACTTGAGGGATAACTATTATGAAGAATAGGAGGAAAAGTAGAGTTGAGGCTAAAATCAAATCAGCAATTAATTCATTGAAATACTCGGCACTTGCCAAGATGCATGTGAACGTCATCACCTCGCAGCCACCTAACACCCTGACTTGGAACTGTATTACTGTTCTGTCTATGTTGCTGGATCAAAATCCTTTTACACTCATCTTTCCTAACAAAATGGGTATATGTGATTGGGTGGACCATAGCAGTTCAAGAAAGGGGTCAGCGCAACCTTCTTGAAGGCAATTGGAGATGGCCAACAAATGCTGGTCTTGTCAGTGATATCCATACTCCATGAAAGAAATTTTTAAAAAGTTTTCACTTTAGAAAATCTTTTTAATCTTGGCTTTTTCAGTTCACTTGAAATTCTCTTCTAGAAGAGTGATGGGAACAGATTCTAAATTTAAGATGTTTAAACCTCTGAGTTCAGACATATAGTCAACTGGTGAAATGAAATAAAAGTTTATGCAAGCCATGATCAAATCAGTTGTATGAATACAAGCACAATGGAAATATCTTCACCATTGATGCTTTGCAAACTTGATATTGTCATGAATGTTTCATTGCAAAGGAATGATGCTGTTCACCTTCCTGTCAATTACTCCAAAGATTTTCTTTTCCAGTGGTTAAAAGAAATATTCCCTAATGTGTTTTGCAGTTGGATTCAATGTTGTACTTTCTCCAACCATCAGTTTGATGGATCCTAATTAAGGTGGTCTGAATATGAAAGTATCATCAATTAGATCTAAATATTTGTGAAATGCTAACAGGGTTAAGGGAAATGAGTGCAAATGCAATGGCAATGTATATGTCAACCATTCTTAATGTTGAACTTGTGGTCAATTATCCCAAGTTCATGCTATTACAAACATTCAATGCTGAAGCAAGGACTACTGCAGACGACTTGTGATAGAACAGGATATCTCAGATAGTGACTTTTGCAATTGCCAGAAGTCACTGATTTATCTAGCAACAGTCTCCAAAGTTCTGGTCAATAATGTTCTGTATAATACAGGTTTTAAATATTTAAGTAAAGTCCTATGTACATTACATAGGTCACAGCACTACTTGAACCAAACACTTGGTGGGAAAAGAATTGCATATGAACTGTACAGTAAAAGCAAATGTTTTAAAGAATACAATTAATATGAGAGTTAGTACTGTTTGAATATTTTTGGTTCATGAGCATGGTCGGGCCTAGGATGAGGGAATCACTTCAGGAGAGGTATTTGAAGCTTAGTCTTGACAATAATCCAGTCTCAATGGAAACAAGAATTTAAATAGAAAGAAAACATTTTAATTGCATTTATTCTTGGTTGGTAGTGGGGGATAGAGAGGAAATTAGCATACATAATGGAGATAAACTTATATAACTGCAGCTTGGGAAACTGCTGAACAATCACTAATTAGAGGATTGTTTGTGTATGTCTTCCAAACCAAAGCCCCACCCCTTTTTTTAGCAGAAATTTTCATTAAAAGTTTCAAGTTAAGTAAATGTGAGCATAATCAGTACAATGAGTGTAGATAATTTTTTATAATATGCAGATCACATGCTAGACATTGAAGCACTTTAATACAAGTTACTCATGTGAAAAGTATCTTTATTATAGTTTTACTAAATCTTGACTGTAAGTTTAAACTTCTAAAACATAAATAGATTTTAAAAAAAGGTTTATTTTAACTTGGTTCTGAAAGCCCTTTTTTAGTAAAACAAAATCCTTTTACTTTGGAGAAACTATAAAGCTTTTTGTTTAGCTTTTCCTCTTTCCTCCTATTCACTTGGAATTTTAAGATTAGATTAGATTAGATTAGATTACTTACAGCGTGGAGACAGGCCCTTCGGCCCAACAAGTCCACACCGACCCGCCGAAGTGCACCCACCCATACCCATACCTTTACCCCTGCATCTAACACTACGGGCAATTTAGCATGGCCAATTCACCTAACCTGCACATTTTTGGACTGTGGGAGGAAACCGGAGCACCCGGAGGAAACCCACGCAGACACGGGGAGAATGTGCAAACTCCACACGCCTGAGGCGGGAATTGAACCCGGGTCTCTGGCGCTGTGAGGCAGCAGTGCTAACCACTGTGCCACCGTGCCGCCCAAGATATTGTTTCATAAATCATTAGATCTAACTGAAGTGATTCAAAACTATTTCTTTAAGCCAGACTAAGGCAATACAGTTATCAAGATTAAAACAAGTACTAATAAGACAAAGAGTACATATAAGAAGGAAGTTCCAGTGGTCTGTTTGGATCTCATTGGGCCCTGTTGCTTGGGTTCTTTGTTGCTGAATTGAAGTAGTTAATGCTTGAAGTCTGGTCCAGCACATAGTCGTAGAGATGTACAGCATGGAAACAGACCCTTTGGTCCAACTTGTTCATGCCAACCAGTTATCCCAACCCAATCTAGTCCCACCTGCCAGCACCTGGCCCATTTCCCTCCAAACTCTTGTATTCATATACCCATCCAGATGCCTTCTAAATGTTGCAATTGTACTAGCCTCCACCACTTCCTCTGTGGCAGCTCATTCCATACACGTAACACCCACTGTGTGAAAAAGTTGCCTCTTAGGTCTCTTATATTTTTCCCTTCTCACCCTAAATCTATGCCCTCTCGTTCTGGACTCCCCTATCTCAGGGAAAACACTTTGTCCATTTACCCTATTCATGCCCCTCATGATTTTATAAACCTCTATAAGGTCACCCCCCAGCCTCCGAGGCTCAAAGGAAAACAGCCCCAGCCTATTCAGCCTCTCCCTGTAGATCAAATCCTCCAACCCTGTAAATACATGATGGCGTCTAAAGTTGAATGGTTGGGTGATCACTTCTTATACAAGTGAATTAAGCTAAATAGCACAACATCTTTAAAAAGAGAAGATTTGTCAATTCGAGCTGCTAAATTACTTTACAACACGCCACTTTAACTGTTCAAAGGTTTTTGCACTCTCCCTTCCCCCTCCCTCCTTGTTAAGATGGTTTAACATGAAATGTATCTTTCGAGATGGCAAACTGCCCAGAAGAATTGAATCATGTTCGATAATGTACATGCTATCTTGAACTATGGCGGTCTGTCTGGTGAAGATCATCCTGCAGGGGTGTTTAGCCATTTATCACTTTTTTATGTAGTGATAGTAACTAAATTATGGTATATTTCTAAGTCCAAATGTTGTGTTACCTGGAAGAGAACTTGTGGGTAGCGGTGTTCCCATCCTCCCAGTTGCCATTTGTGCCCTTCATAACAATGGAGGTCGCAGGTTTAGAAGTTACTGGTGTAAAAGTCTTGACAATTGGTTGCAGTGCGTCTTGTCGACTGTACATACTTTAGTCATTGTGTGTTCGTGATGGAGAAAATTAATGTTAAGCCAATGAAATGAGCTTTTTGTTTGTTAGAGCAGAATTCACTTTGTTAAGTAAATGATCCTAAAACACCCCAAGCTGTTCGGTTGTTGGTCATGTGTTTTGCAGTGAATCACTTGCTGGAGAATATCTAACTTCTGTCTTGGTCTTGTAAACTTTTTATACTGTTAAGTTTCTTGACAAAGAAAATCTCTGCCTTTTGAAGCTGGGGTCTAGAAAATACTAATGTTGAATCTCAAGATGTATTCATTAAAGTCTCTTTTATTACTGGGTACTTCTGTGACAGATGCCATGATTGAATGTTATCCAGATTTCTCTGTATCTGGATTGCTTTAGTATCTGAGGAGTTGTGAATGGAATGGAACTCCATGCTACCATCAGTAAACATCCTCACCTTTTGATCTAATGATGGCTGGGAATGCAACTGAAGATGTTTTGGCGTAGGATATTACCTTATAGGAACTTCAATGAATTCATGCATGTTCCATTATGTTCAGTATAGAGTTTCTGTCCTGATTCCCATCCAGTTCAATTTTGCTCAAACTCCTTAATGGCACACTCCACCAAATGCTAACTTGGTATCAAGGGCAGTCACTCTCCCCTCACTGCAGGACTTTGGCCATTTCTGTCTGTCTTGTCACTTGTTTGCAAATGTGCACTAACTACAATAGCCTCTTTCCGAATTGTCAATATGACAGCAGCATGAGCAGATTATGAGAAAAACAATCAAACTCTACGATTTAACAATAAAATAAATTACCATGCACTGAATATAACATTTTGTACCCCTTTAAACCGTGTAGAACAATGATTAACTGCATTGTTTCTTTATCTGGCCCATTTTGAATACAGTAGGGTTATGTTGCAGATTCCAAATCAAACAAATTAGTTCAGATTTGTCATAAGACATCTTAGCATTTAAGAAATGGGAAAGTAGTAGTTATAGGGCAGTGTATTGTTCTTCCTGTTTGCCCAAAGGTGCTAATTTTAACTTTTTCCTTGACTAAATTTGAAGATACAAATAAGCTCAGGCATTTTGTATTCGATTTGTGTCTCAATCAATACTCCTGTATAATACCCAGGATTCACTCTTAGTTTTTGTTTACTTTGGAGGGATATAAAAAAAACTGATACTTCATATTAGTGGTGTTTTTGGTGCTGACGATTCATTAAAATGTCTTCATGTTGTAAAGCTATCTTGTCATTTGGGGGAAGAGAACTGCTATCTCCTCACAGGCAAGTTGACTTTTCTATTTATTCTTTCAAAATATTGAAGAATACACAAGAAGCACATTCTTTAGAATGTGTATGAAACTGCCAAGTAATATTGTAACTGCTGCTTCACAAGAATTACTCGTTTCATATGATGAGACATGTATGAAATCTTTATTACCAGCAGCTAAATAAGATATTAGAGATCGAGCTTAGTTATTGACTGCAACATATGATGTATGTCCCTATGCCATCAAATCTGCTAATGTTGTTTTGGTTAATTTGCTAATTAATTGTGTAGCTAGCTAGCTAAAATGGCATATCATGGAATTATACAGTTACCGAATTCAGCCTTGTATTGTTAAGAATAGTAATGTAAACGTTTTGTTGTTTCTCAGACAAAGCAAAATCACCTGCAAGTTTCCCTCCAAGCCACTCGCCATTCTGACTTGTAATCATGTGACTGATCCCACGCTACTGAAAGAACAAAATCCTGGCAACCCTACCTAATGGCATTATGGGTTTACCTACAGCCTATGGACTGTAGTGGTTCAAAAAGGCAACCTTTTTTTGAGCAATTTGAAATGGGCAGTAAATGCCCAACCAGTGACACTAGTGTCTCTCAAGTGAATTTAAAACAAGACTTTTTTTTTGATTTGACAAAGAATTAAGAAGTGTGCAGTTTAATTTACTTGCATTATGACATTAATTACTTTGGGTTCTATCACCCTTTTTGTTATTGTATAGAGCTTAATTTCCTACTACCACTGCAGATACCAAGATTCTCATTTAGAGGAATTTGGATTTGAACTTTCAAAGGAGACACACTCTCAAAACCCTTCCACTATCTCAAAATCTGTGTCTGCAGTAAAGGTGGATTGTGTATATTTAGAAACACTGCTGACAGCAAGATAACTGCATGTAGGCTATCAGCTGTACTGTTGAAATACAAAGTGCTGAAAGAAATGTACTTTACAAGCTATTCTGAATAGACTGGAAAACCTGACCGTGGCATCCTTAACATTCCTTTTTGAGGTCATTCAAATCAATGTAAGGAATAACATCAATGCCATTTACACTGAAGAAGTTTTAATAGTTGATGCAAGCATAGAAATCAACTTATGATATTGTTCTGTTACAAATACCAAGTTTTAAGTTTATTGTACTTTTGTTTGACTTTCTAGTTAATTTGAGGTCAAGTGGAGGAATGAGGGAGTTTGAGAGGCTGAAGGGAACAATGGTGGAGTGAAGAAGGCTCCATGGAGGAATCTGGATATATAAACTAGGCTATGGAGGGAGTAGGCAGAAATACCCTGGGGATGTGGGGATGGGGAGGACTGCAAGATGGATGAACGTGATTGACGGCAGAGCTTGAAATCCATTACTGAGGAAGTTAATTCTTAGCTTAAGTTTAAAGAATATTGGGGTAAGGGTTGGCACATACAATGAATGTGTTGTAATGAACCCTGTGTTAATTGTCAACTTTAAATCTGGGTTGAGATTTAATATACAATAAAAGGGGCAGTACCTGTTTATAGCTTGGCATTGTGCACTGGCTGAGATCTCACCAGTCTGAGGAAGGTGTGTTTAGGGTCTAATCTTTAGGGTCTATGTACGTGTAAGTTTTCTGGTTTTTTTTCTTGGGAGTTGCAAGAAAATGTCTCATGTCTGTTGTCTTGTGGTGTCCAGGAAATTTAATACTTTGGTATATTGTTGTTTTATGTTTAATGTAAAATTTATTTGAGATTAATGGATGCTTCTGCTTGAGTCCAATAGCTACTATGTGTACAGAAATACAGACAATATTATTACTACATGACTTTATCTAATAAGTGAATTAGCAAGAATGAAAATATAGAAAATGGAGAAAAGCATTTGACGACTTCTTTCATGCAGTCAATTTAAAATAATTGGATTTTCATTGGGCATGTGAATGGTCACAACTGAATGCACTGTAATGTACCATTTACAAAGTTTTTTAACAAATATATTTTTGGAACTATCTTATGCCTCAAACCATTGCACCTGATGGCATATTTAACAAATTGATCATCTCATTCAATAATTGTGCAATCCCACTTACAACCAGTGGCATGACAGCTCTTGCAAAATGTAGAGTACGCAATAGGTCAGTCAGTATTTGAGTTTAACATTTTTTTTGTTGGTACAACTAACTGGTTTGACAATGCTTGAAGAAGCTGTGTGAACTGCAGGGACCACTAATTCCTCAGTGTAATTGTACATTTGAAAACTTATTTTGTTTTATTTGTAAGGTATCACTTTGCAGAATGCTTCAAGATAATTTTGATGAACTTCTTATTCGGAAGGAACAGGAATGGAAGGACCTTCAGATACAACGTGTCCAGTCACTACATACTGCACTTCAAGATTCACAAAGAAAACTCAAAGCACAGCAAGAAAAGTTTAACATACTGAAAGAGGACTTCATGTTCAACCTAAAGGTACTGGAAGAACGAGACCGAGATTTGGAACGGTATGATGCCATATTTGCTCGACTGAAGGTTACCGAAAGCTGCAAACAGGCAGAGATCAGTGATCTGCAAATTCAGATTGCCAAAATGCAAGAACTTGTGACTAAGGAAACAAAGACTCTGGATGAAGTGCAGTTTCAGTACCAACAGGCACTGAAAGCACATCAACTAGAAATAGAGAAAATGCGCAGGTATGTTCAGGTCAAGGAATATCGTGCATAAGATTGCCTGCAGTTTCTGTCAATTGCAAGAAAATTATGTTGGAAATGCTATGGTTCATCAGCTTCTATGTCCCTTCTGTTTTAAAACTGCAATGCCACATGATCTATCTTCTATTGAAACGTTACCAGCTCACTTGGCAAGTTGCAAAGGACCACTGAAAGTAATTGTGAATAGATGGTCATTAATCACCCATTTTAACTGATAGATTGAAACCTTTGTGATTCTGCAGCAAATTTTTATAGAAGCCTAGTCTATGTACGCCTTTTCTTAATGTTAAGGATGCTTCAGAACTGCAACATAAATTCACTACTGCAATTTTAAAGAGAGATGTGAATAACAGACTGCATCTAATGATTCAGAAAGCAGCAATAATGAATTATTGTATTTTTCTATGTTTGAAGCACTTTTTTTTATTGTAGTTTGAATTTTCAAATCGTGCCAGATTTAGCTAAGTAGATGAATTTAATGAAGGAAACTATTTTATTTTCAATCTGGTGTATTATCAGCCTTTTTCTATTAGCAAAGGTATTGCCTGCTTCCTGGGGTTGAGTTACAAGAACACCTGTTCTTCTCCAGCACGTAACAACTGACCTTCATTCTCGATTTAGCTTTATAGTCTGTTCAACACAATCAGCCCAATAAAGAGGCAAGGAGATGACCCAGTGGTATTATCATAGACCATCCAGAAACCCAGGTAATGTTCTGGGGATTACAGATTGTTGAATTTGAACTCAAAAAAATCTGGAATTAGGAATTTAATGATGACCATGAGACTTGTTGGGGTTCATTAATGTCCTTTCGAGGAAGGAAATGCACCTGCAGTGATTGTAACAAGTTCCCTGATTGGGGCTTCTGGCTGACATAAAGGTTGAGGTCAGGGATGCTGACATTCTAGTGCCTAACTCTTTGAGGTGGTATTATAGTTAAGGATGGTCCCTTTGTAAGTAAAAGGTGACTTGCTGATGGGGTTCCAGCCTCTGTAGAATTATTTCACCACCCTTTCCTGATCTGGCCTACAAGTGACTCAGACCCACAGGAATGTGGTTGACTCTTAACTCCCCTCTGGGCAATAATGCAAGCTCAGCCAGCATGCTGTGAATTTATTTCTATTTGAAAAGCCTAATCTTATCCTTCGTAGAGGACCAAGTGAATGCATTTATGTTAAGTGTTACCAAGTGTAAATAAAATCCCCTGCCATAATTTTGGGTTATTGAGGATTGAATAATAACTCAGCCAAACCCACCCATTTTGTGCATATGTTCTGCATTTTGGCTTAGCAAATAGCTGGAAAGATTCAGACATTGGGTGCCTTTTTACTTGTCTGCATGCCAGCAGTTCTAGTCTTGAATTCCTGATTATGGGCAATAGTTTGCACGAGCTGTCTTTTAAACCTTCCATTGATAAAATTTTGAAGTCATTTTGCTTAATATGCATAATATGTTACCAACTGTATAACTTTTTTTTAAAATGTGTTTTGCATAAGATTTTAGAAATTATGCTGTCTTTAGCATCATGAATAATATGTTTTGATACTAAAAGAAACTTCAGTCTAATTTTGTGATTTTTAATTGCTGATTTGTAAACATGTTAAAATGCAGTTCAAAAGACTCCAAGATTGATGAGCAACATGAAGAGTATCAGAAACTAAAACAAAATCTTGAGCGCAAAGTCCAAGAAGTGGAGGGACAACTTGCTTTACAAAAACAGGTGTGGCAAGTAATATTTTCAATTTAGCCTTAATTCAAACTTGCAATACATTTTGCTAGAAACACTATGATGTCTTAGAAACTTACCAAGAAATATTTTCAATATTGTGGCAGGGTCACTTACCTTTTTTAATTTTTTAATTCCATATCATTGAATTTCAAAGCAGAATCCACATCTTCTTACTTTACCATTTACTGAAGGTGTGACTTTTTTTTTAATTGAAATGAACTGGATAAAATATTTCAAATAGAGCAAACTATAATATGCCTACTTTGAGCACAACCTGGTATTTAAAACTTGAACACACTGACTTCTTAGACCACATCAGAAATCAGAAGTTGAATTTATTTGACCAGCATAGGTGAAAAGCTAATTCATTGCTTGCATCCAGAAAGTTTAAGTGCAGTTGCTGATTTCATGATCCCAGCTGATGGTAAAACTGACCAAATTAGATCCCAGAGTGAATCTTGACTGACTAAAGGCTATATTTTAGCAATTTGATGGTCAGCCACTTGTTCACGTGGGGCTGTTAATGTACATTTAAAAGAAGAATATACTTTATTGTACAAAGGCAGGGGAGGGGGAAATCACAGCTTGTGTATATAGGACAATTTTGAAACTTTTATCATAAACAATAAAAAAGATTCAACCCTTTGCTCCCAGCTATATCTTGTGCAGCACTTAACCCCATCAAAAAATTACTCCCCTCACTATAAAATTTCTTATGCAATTGACAAGTTTGCAAGCATTTCATTTTGGTGACTTTCTGCATATCAAGATGTGAGTTTTATTTTCCCTTTTCTCCCCAACATACAGAGACAGGCTAACTCTCAATGAATTTTCTCTTTGCTTTAATTGTGTTGAGGCCATTTAAACAGTGTATCTGCTGGTATGAACTTTCCCTCTGACCCCTTTTATTTATGGTATGAAAGCTTTACATTGTAAATACCTGAGCAAAAACCATCCTAGTTACCTTGGTAATCATTTACCTTAAGTCGTGTGTTTTTCTTGGATAGGCTGTTCTTGACCTAATGCTTAAAAAAAGGTGAGTTGATGATCCTTTTTTTTTTATTTAAAAAACAAAACTAGTTACCTTCACAGAAGTAAGCCTAAAACCCCATTTTAATGTTACTGTAGAATCCTAGTTCCCAAACAATACAATATACTACAAACCCATATTATTGTATCAAATATTTGGATACTTTATTTAATTTTAAGCAGTCAAAACTGTGCAGCTTACTCGCACTAGACCATGGAAGGCTTCATGTTGCTTGTCCAGAGCCATTGGCGTATTGACTTGTGGAGTTATTAGGAGTGACCCTGTTTAATAAGATCATCAGGTTCTGTTAGTGAGGTGAATTTTTTTTTGGGCATCGGATTTGGAATGTGGAAGAATTGTCTAGTTTAGGCCTTGAATTACTTAGTCAGTACAAAGGATTGATTTGCTTGTCAAACATGTTTGGCACCTGCCATCTGGGGCCAGTTTTGACCTCTGACATGTTTTATACCTGTACCTCCATGCAGGTTATTTTTCTGGCATGCATTACAACAGTTGTTCGACTTCAAATAATGATTTGAATATGAAATGTTTGTTTGTATGTTCTGTGAATGTCATCTCTTTTGGTTGTTTTTTTTTCTAGTTTTTAAAAAAAAACTGAACAGTGGCTCTCGCGCAGTAGATAGCATGTACTGCAGTGCCTCCTCAGTAGTAACATGATGAGCTGCAGAGCTAAGGTATTATATCTCTCAAGTCTCTTGCAGCTATTTGGTGAAGTGAACTATTCATTTTGTTTGGCATTTGTGCATTGTAACGATTCCTACATTTTAATTGCCTAAAGTTTCAACTTGGGAAAGAAGGGGAATTAAAACTAGCTAAATTGTAGCTGAAAATTTGCCCAGCATAAGACACGTACTGCCAAGCATGACATCTAATAGGATAATTTGTCATCTTTTGCCTTTTAATTTAACTGTTTAGATAGAAATTAACGTTCCAAATTTAATGGCAAGTAATTTACAGATCCGTGAATTAACATATGTGCTCGAGGGGGATTAAACTAATGCAACTTCATCAAAGGAAAAATTTGCTTTTATTCACGTCTTTCACATTCTCCAGTTATCCCAAAGCACTTCATTGATTGATGAATCAATGATTCAATATCCAGGTATAGACAGGATAGATCGAGTGAATCCTTAGAGTACAAAGGAAATAGGAGTATATTTAAGAGGGAAATCAAGAGGGCAAAACGGGGACATGAGATAGCATTGGCAAACAGAATTAAGGAGAATCCAAAGGGTTTTTACAAATATATTATGGACAAAAGGGTAACTAGGGAGAGAATAGGGGCTCTCAAAGATTAGCAAGGCAACCTTTGTTTGGAGCCACAGAAAATGGGGGAGATAATAAATGAATATTTTGCATCAGTATTTACTGTGGAAAAGGATATAGAAGATATAGACTGCAGGGAAATAGATGGTGACATCTTGCAAAATGTCCAGATTACAGAAGAGGAAGTGCTGGATGTCTTGAAACGATTAAATGTGGATAAATCCCCAGAACCTGATCAGGTGTACCCGAGAACTCTGTGGGAAGCTGGAGAAGTGATTGCTGGGCCTCTTGCTGAGATATTTGTATCATCGATAGTCACAGGTGAGGTGCAGGAAGACTGGAGGTTGGCAAACGTGGTGCCACTATTTAAGAAAGGTGGTAAAGATAAGCCAGGGAACTATAGACCGGTGAGCCTGACCTCTGGTGGGCAAGTTGTTGGAGGGAATCCTGAGGGACAGAATGTACATGTATTTGGAAAGGCAAGGACTGATTCGGGATAGTCAACATGGCTTTGTGTGGGAAATAATGTCTCTCAAACTTGATTGAGTTTTTTTTTGAAGAAGTAACAAAAAAATTGAGGGTAGAGCAGTAGATGTGATCTATATGGACTTCAGTAAGGCATTTGACAAGGTCATGGGAGACTGATTTAGCAAGGTTAGATCTTATGGAATACAGGGAGAACTAGCCATTTGGATACAGAACTGGCTCAAAGGTAGATGACAGAGGGTGGTGGTGGATGGTTGTTTTCCAGACTGGAAGACTGTGACCAGTGGAGTGCCACAAGAATCTGTGCTGGGTCCTCTACTTTTTGTCATTCCCATAAATGATTTGGATACGAGCATAAGAGGTACAGTTCGTAAGTTTGCAGATGACACCAAAATTGGAGGTGTAGTGGACAGCAAAGAGGATTACCTCCAATTACGACAGGATCTGGACCAGATGGGTCAATGGGCTGAGAGGTGGCAGATGGAGCTTAATTCAGATAAATGTAAGGTGCTGCATTTTGGGAAAACAAATCTTAGCAGGACTTATACACTTAATGGTAAGGTCCTATGGAGTGTTGCTGAACAAAGAGACCTTGGAGTGCAGGTTCATAGCTCCTTGAAAGTGGAGTTGCAGGGAGATAGGATAGTGAAGAAGGTGTTTGGTATGCTCTCCTGTATTGGTCAGAGTATTGAGTACAGTAGTTAGGAGGTCATGTTGTGGCTGTACAGGACATTGGTTAGGCCACTGTTGGAATATTGCGTGCAATTCTGGTCTCCTTCCTATCGGAAAGATGTTGTGAAACTTGAAAGGGTTCAGAAAAGATTTACAAGGATGTTGCCAGGGTTGGAGGATTTGAGCTACAGGAAGAGGCTGAACAGGCTGGGGCTGTTTTCCCTGGAGTGCCGGAGGCTGAGGGGTGATCTTATCGAAGTTTACAAAATTGAGGGGCATGGATAGGATAAATAGACAAAGTCTTTTCCCTGGGGTTGGGGAGTCCAGAACTAGAGAGCATAGGTTTAGGGTGAGAGGCGAAAGATATAAAAGAGATCCGAGGGGCAACTTTTTCACACAGAGGGCAGTGCGTGCATGGAATGAGCGGCCAGAGGAAGTGGTGGAGGCTGGTACAATTGCAACATTTAAGAGGCATTTGGATGGATATATGAATAGGAAGGGTTTGGAGGGATGTGGGCCGGGTGCTGGCAGGTGGGACTAGTTTGGGTTGGGATATCTGGTCAGCAGGGACAGGTTGGACCGAAGGGTCTGTTTCCATGCTGTACTTCTCTATGACTAAGTCTTTTCTGTCTTTTGATAAGATTGTGTTGAGCTGGTTGTTTCAAATTTCACCTTCCCATTTATCCCTGATTTAACCTCTGTTTTCCTTGTCTAGCAAGAATCTATCTACCTCTAAATTTAAAGTATTTAATCACCCACCTCCTCCCCTTTTCTGAGACAGAAAGTTCCAAAGCTGCATAACCTTCGGAGAGAGAAATTAGAGTTACAGAGATGTACAGCATGGGACCACCCTTCGGTCCAACTCTTCCATGCCTACTAGATATTCTATATTAATCTAATCCCTTTTGGCCCATATCCCTCTAAACCCTTCCTATTTGTCTAACCATCCAGATGCCTTTTAAAGGTTGTGATTATAACTGCCTCCACTACTTCCTCTGGCAGCTCATTCCATACATTCCATACATCCCTCTGCATGAAAAAGTTGCCCCTTGAGTCCCTTTTAAATCTTTACCCTCTTACCATAAACCTATGGAGTTTAATATAGATAAAATGTAAATGCATTTTGGGAAAGCAAATCTTAGCAGGACTTAGACACATAATGGTAAGGTCCTGGGGACTGTTGCTGAACAAAGAGACCTTGGAGTGCAGGTTCATAATTCCTTGAAAGTGGAGTTGCAGGTCAATAGGAAAATGAAGGAGATGTTTGATATGCTTTCCTTTATTGGTCAGAGCATTGACTATAGGAGTTGGGAGGTCTTTTTTCACTATGGGTAAATAGTTTGTGAAATTCTTTCCCAAGAGGCATTGCTGTTTTGGGTCATTTGAGCTTATTCTAGTGTAAGTTGAACATCTTTTGATAGACAAAGACAAAGGAGTTGCGGGTCATGTGGGACAGACCTGAAAAGAGTTAAGATCAGTTCAAGATCAGCCATGATTTTATCAAACGATGGAACAAGCTTAAAGGGCTGAATGGCCCAATCCTCTTCCTCAGGCGTAATACTCCTAATGTACTGCTTGTAAAAACAAAATGTATGGATGTTGCAAATCTGAGATGATTTTGTTTTCAATATTAACTGTTTTTTTGAAGCATTTACAGCAGCAAGGAAAAGGGGGAGCAGGAAAGAGGAAGATTTGTGTTATGGTGCCAGATAGGAAAGATGGTGCATGGCAAAAGGAGATGGCAACAAAATTAGGCTGAGAAAGGATAAAATGTCCAAATAATGAGTGGTGGTTATAACCTAAAGTGGTTCAACTCAATGGCCAGAACAATTTATTCCAGTTGCAGACAAAAGTACCTATTTACCTGCTATTTATGGCCATTCTTCTAATGCTGGCTGCTCCCTGAAGCCTCCATCATGGAGAATTGGGCAGACTTCAATGCACCACAGGCAAAGCAAAGCCCAGCCCTTCATGACACCAGAGGAGCAAGGAACAGCCCTTAAGAGCAGCAACAGATGTCATGAGGATTCAAACTACAAATTCAGTTCAATTAAAATTCTCTAGCATCTTTTAGGTATTGCATAGCTTTCTTTTCTAAAGTATTTTTTAAAATATGGTAAGTCAGCCTGTTGAGACATGTTATGATACACCTCTAGAGCAGGTGGAACTTGAATGCAAATCTTTTGCTTCACAAGTAGGGACACTGCAAGAGCACCCTTTTATGTTTTTTTTTCAATACAATGTTATTGTCAAATTGTAAATGCAACTTATTAAAAATTTCTACCAAGTATTTAATTACATATAATTAGTAAATGTTATTAGTTTTTCTTGTTTTGACATTTGCTACATACTTAATTCTTGAATGAATGAAGTGAGGGATTTGGAGGATAGGTGGGCATCTAGCTAGGGTAGTAAGTGGCTGAGGGAGTAGGTTGGATCAGGCAAGAGCCGGGTTGGGGGGAGTTGGGTCGTGAGGTCAGGTGGAGATTTGGTGGCATTGACTATTGAAGGCAGGATGGATTCTGATTGGTTGGGGTGGGATGTCAAGGGAGGCTTGATGTTGGGTGGAGGATGTCAAGTCCGATTTGAGGAAGGGACAGAACTGGTGGTCAGTGGTGAGTTCAGGAGAATGGACAATTTTTATAGTTTATCTAAGATTTAGAGCCGGTTTTCATCCCTCTAATTCTCCTGTGTAACTATTCAAGCAAATGAGTCAATTCTGTGAAGACTTCAACTCAACTTAAGAGTTGGAGACCTTATTGGTAGGTTACAGACAAACGATAATATCCCATTGGAAGCTTCAACTTCCCCAGTAGTTACTGCTTTGTTGGGTATATTGGCACATATACATGGCCCCAACACATCTCCTATCTGAGCTGCTGCAATGACTACCTTCCTGTTGAAAGATCTAGTTTATTATTGAGCTGAAAGATTGCAAAGTTCTTTGAGTTACACTAAAACAATAGAAGGTGTGGATAGACAGCAGACTGTGTGGCTTGGAAAATTAAAGGCACCACAGTCAGAATTATGCTTGCAATTGAATATGAATGTTCTGCAAAGCAGTCTGCAGACTCATTTGGCTTCCCCAATACCAGAGTGATTACTTATATGCTACATCATGAGCAGTGAATACAATACAGCATACTAAATTGAAAGAGTGTTAGTAAATTACTGTTTCACTTGTAAGTGTTTTTAACCCTGAATAGTTGCAGGTGTTGTATTTCCCCCCTTGCACCTGTCTCCAGCATCCACAGTCCTTTTTGCTTCTAATTGTTTTTATATTTTGTTCCTATCACTGCTGAAAATAGAGTATATCTCTTGGGAAGACAATAAATTTAAAAATGTTTTTACTTTCCATTTCTGTGTACTATGAATACAAATGTAATGGTGTTGGTGATAATTGAAGAGTGGAACAGAATACTGTGGAAGGATTGGTCACTTCATAATATTGAAAGTGGGGAGGGGTGCTGATTGATTTGGTAGTGACATCCTGTTGAAAGTAGAAATGGCAGAAGTTGATTTGTTGAAAGTGGAAGTTAATGTATTGTCCTCAGCCTTTCTTTCCAACACCTCTTTGCATCATTAGCAAATTTGGCTTCAGTACATGGTGTCTGGTCAGCAAGTCAAGTCACCAACACCAGCTGTAGCTTTCCTTATTTTCAAATTCCCCGCCATTTCTGTTTGACAGCATTGACACCTGCTGTTGTGTTCCCAAGAGGGCTGCAGTCCCCTAGACTACCTGTGTGATTACTGCTCACTTCCTACCCATTGTGATGAGCTTCTTGTGCCTGTTCCTCAGTGAGCAAGTCTTTTTGTGGTGTTCAAACTTCCATCCGGTCCAGTTAATTCCTTGGGCCATACATGATCGGTCTGCACCTGACAATACATGCAGCCCATGCAACCAATTTTCACCCATGAAAGTCATGCCATGTCCCTTTAACTGAGTGCTTAATAAAATTGTTAACCGTTTTGATTGGTCTTCTTAGATCATGTAAGATCCTACTGCCACACTGCCTCCACCTGAAACTAGCCAGTGCTAATTTTTAACCTTATCCCAGATTTGCTTCTAGTGGATCTCTGTGTTCAGCAGTTGGTGCCTGAAATGAAAACTATTCTATTTTCTACAGCATAGGAACCATAATTTTCTAGTCCTCTCTTCTTCTGAAGAAGACTCAAAATACTAACTCTTTTTCTTCACAAATGCTGTCAGATCTTCTGAGTTTCTCCAGCACTGTTTTCATTTCACCTCTCCAGCATCCACAGTCGTTTGTTTTTTTGCTTCTAATTGTTTTATATTTTGTTCCTATCTCTGCTGAAAATAGTATCTCTTGGGAACACAATAAATTAAAAATGCTTTTACATTTCTGTGTACTATGAACACAAATTTGGTGTGTAAAGAATCCGGCAATTAATTATTTAATGTAGCACTGGTGTACATATAGAGTTGGATTTAGTAGATTTTACTAATTCAGTTGATGTAAAAAATTTCCTTGAATACCTTGTCCAAAGTAAAATTTCAAATTTATTGTTAAGGTAAATTAAGAAATATGAATGACCAAAATCTGTTGGATACATACAGTACTATTTGAGGATGTACAATTTTTGAAGAGTTTAAGGAATGTTTACTTTTTGTCACTCATTATTATACAGCACAGAATCAGGCCCTTTGGACCAACCAGTCCACACCGACCATAATCCCAAGCTAAACTAGTCTCGCTTGCCTGGTCCATCTCCCTCCAATCCTTTTCATATTCATGTGCTTATCCAAATGTCTTTTAAACATTATGAATGTACCCACATTCACCACTTCCTCAGGAAGTTCATTTCCCCATGCGAACCACCCTCTATATTTTTTGAAAAAAAATTGCTCCATATGTCTTTTTAAAATCTCTTTCCTCTCACTTCTCACCTTTTTAAAAATCTGCTTCCTACTCTTGAAATCCCCATCACAGGGAAAAGACAACTACCATTAACTCTCTGTCCACCTCCATTATTTTATAAATTTTTATAAAGTTGCCTTTTTGAAATGGTTTAATCTTCATGAAAATGTACCACCTTTAAAGCTTGATTCAACTATTTGTCTTCTGAACTGGGTTTTGAATCTCTATGAATACACCCTGTATATCCTGAGGGTAATTCGATAATATTTACCCTTTTGATGAATAAACCTTTTGATTCCCAATTTTGAGTTAATTTGCAGATTTTATTAAATCAGAAAATGCATCTTTATTTGTCTTTTACAACTAAAGTTTTTTCATTATTTAAAAAATGTATTCACTCATCTCTTCAAGTATTTGTCACATTAAGCCAAATTAACATAGATTGCCCATTAGTTTACTTTTACAACATTTGCAACTGAACAAACCTTATTTCAGGGGTACCCTAACAGAATAATGGTCCTTTCACTGTTGCTACAAAAAATACTTTATTCCATGCATAGTGCAGAGCTTTGTCTCATTGAGGTCAGCCTGATTGGGACTGACTTTTGTTTTCGTGCATGAGTGGTCATTTTATGGTACGGTCGCTTCAGTGGAGACAATATTAAAACAGTTTGTAATGCAGGACATTTAGTACAAGAATTTGAGGGATGGCCTTGGGAATTCAGAAATGGTTCACACCCCTGCCAATTGCATATTCAATAGAAATAGAGATTGCACAATGGATAATAGACAATTACTTGATAAGTGAGCTATAACAATCTATCACATGGGATTATGTGGGTATTGTGCCATTGGTAAACACTGGCCTAAATGTGCTGTCTGTCTGTTTTTCTTTTCACTAGAACTGAGGCAGCTGGAGATAGGAAAAGGTTTCAGCAAAATGACTCCTCAACCAATGGCCATTTTTACAGTGAAGCAGAGAAAAAAATAGATTATATGACACACAGGACCTTTCAGCCCATGTGTATGTGTCAACCAATAAAGGGCTATCCCTAGTTCATAACCTTGCAGTTCTTCTTAATTAAATTCCATTTGCTGCTATTCTGTCCATTGACGTCATTCTATTGTCTAAGCTTTCTTCATCAACTGCACTTTTTTTTTTGTATCCACTGCCAGCTTCTTTCACAACATCTGCATGTAAGTCTAAATCATTGCTCAGTGTCATGAAAAGCAAAGGGCTTTGTTCTGAGCCCTAGAGAATACTACTGA
Organism: Chiloscyllium punctatum; assembly: GCF_047496795.1. Taxonomy (NCBI): domain Eukaryota; kingdom Metazoa; phylum Chordata; class Chondrichthyes; order Orectolobiformes; family Hemiscylliidae; genus Chiloscyllium; species Chiloscyllium punctatum. The sequence continues at coordinate 41,228,918 of NC_092777.1, forward strand.
GACGGCTTTCCTGTGAAACGAATACTGGCTGAGCATTACACTACCTCCAGTCTCTGAGCCAATTCTGAATCCACATGCAGTTTTCTTATGGATGCCATTGGCATTTACTTTTCTGACCAGTTTGTTGTCTTTATCCTTGTCAAAAGCTTTTCCAAAATTAAACATATGACCTTCATCAAGCCTCTTTGTTACTACCTGAAAAGTTCAATCAAGTTACTCAAAAGACAAAAATAAAACCAAGAACTGTGGATGGTGGAAATCTGAAACAAGAACTAATTGCTGGAGAAATTCAGCAGGTTGGCAGCTTCTGTTGAGAGAAAGCAGAGTTTGTTTTGAGTCCTGTGACCATTCTTCAAGACTGTTAGCAGCAAGGAAAAGGCGATATGTATTCAGAAGACTGGAATAGGGTGCAGCAGGGGAGGGGGCGGTGAGGAAAGTGAAAGTGAACAGGCAGAGTTGGAAACCAGAGATGGGAGAGAGAACAACAGTTAGGCAGTCAAAGGTATGGCAACCTCTGTGGAAAGAAAGCAGAGTTAATGTTTTGAATTCTGTTTCCCTTCTGAACTGTTAGGACTTAAGAAAAGCTGATATGTCCGCTAAAGACAGGCGGAGGGAAATGAGAGAGTGGACCGTGGAGCTGTGACTGTGAATGAGTGAGAAAATTACAGACAAACAAAGAGATGGATGGTAACATGCCGGGGAGAAAGAAAAACTGATAATGGAGAGCACAAGCAGGTGAAAGTGGGTTGGCTGTGCTGAAACCAACTTGTGTCAAGACAAGAGTAAAGGGTGGGTAAAGGGCATAGATGTTCAAGTTCTAAAACTTGATCTAGTTCTGAAGGCTGCAAGATCCCCAAGCAGAAAATAAAATGCTGTATTGAGCCTTGCTGGAGCACTGAAGCAAGCCCGAGATAGAAATATTAACCAGGAAACATGGTGGTCTCATCTACGTTGAGTAGATTAATCAAGACTGGTGACCACCTTGCAGAACGCCTACATTCGGTCTGTAAGGGAATGACTTTCTTGCAGTTTCCTACTGCATTACTTCAGTGAGACTCAGCCTGGCTGGAAGAACAGCATCTTGTTATCTTAGGAATCCTGCAACATTTATGCTCCCTAGTATGCTCTCATCCATCCCTTTTTATCTGCCGAATTGCTGTTTTCTCACTCACTATCACAGTCACAGCTCTGCCATTCACTCACTCCTTTTCCTCTTCCATCTCCCTGTCTTTGGTGTATATATGAGTTTTTTTCCCTAAGTACTGTCTGTTCTGAAAAAGGGTCAATGGAATCAACACATTAACTTTGTTTCTTTCCACAGATGCTGCCAGTCCTGCTGAATTTCTCCAGCAATTTCTGTTTTTACTCCAATACGATCTTCCCTTTAAAGGTATGCAGGCTCCCCTTGATTGATCTATGCCTTTAAAAATAAACAGGAACTTTATATTGTTTCTAAGAAATTTCCCAATCATTTGCCCACTGCTGAGGTTAGGCTGACTGTCTTGTCATTACTCAGCCAATACTTTGTTTTGGTCTTTTTTTTAAACATTAGTATGAAGTTATCAATTCTCCAGTGCCTTGCTAGTAGCGAGAGAGTACTGGAAAAAAAATGGTCATCTAGTGATATCAGCTGTAACTGATGGGTGATATTATCATGTGCCATTGATTATGCCTGTATTGTATGCAAAAGGCAAATGTGTAACCTAATGTAAATTCTGCTGTTTGTACATTTAGCAACGTTGGGTTTCAAAGTAGCTGATTTGCCTAAATCATTTAACATTGCTGTTTGCTTTGGAAGGAATATATAACTTCTAAAGCAGCTGGGGTCAGGCACCTTTTTTTGTTTTGTTAAAATGTTTGAACTTTAAATGTAAAATTGAGACTAAGGAAAGCCACTCAGATAATTCGTTGTCACAGTCATGCATCAACTTGCTCCCCACCCATGAATTCCTGAGTGGAGCCGTGAGAGTCCTTGTTATGCTTTTTTTTGTTATTGTGGGATATGTGAAACCTTCGTTATTCCAGCCTTCCTCTTGGCCTCCTCCCTCATTTCTTTTTAGGTAGATTGATAACTATGGGTGCCACCTCTGGGTCTCATCATGGACTCAAATTTTATTGACTCTGTTTCCAATTTCCATCCTTCGTTCCTCTTTTTTTTATCTGGTCTATCCCTCTCTCTTTCTTTCCTTTTTCCTTGGTTTCTCAGTCTGCCTCCAGGAATGGAGTCAATCTACTAATGTTCACTTAAACTCTCTGACTTCCATAACTACACTTCACAGCCTGCTACTTGTAAAGACTGCATTCCTTTTTTCTGTTTCTCTGAATCCTTTGATGCAATCTTCCACACTTGCATTTTTCATATGTCCTTCGGTTTCCTCTTGAGAATGTCCATGTGATGTGGTTATCAGGCCCCCCAACTTGTTCAATTCATTTCATGGACCTCTGCTGTCACTCTTTCCCATCCCCTCCAGAAGGATGATAGGGTTTTCCTTCATCTAATCTTCCACATCAGTGGCATGTATTCATATTATTTCCACTGGCTTCAGTATGATCTGACTACCAAGCATCTTCTTCCCCTCTCCTTCTTCGTTTGCAGTATTCCCTGGGGACTTTCATCTTTCACCCTCATCAGCTTTTGCAACCTCTGTCTTCAAAATGCAAACTTTTTTCTTTGCGAGTGTAGAGGATGCAGCACCTTACTCATTCCTCTGGCTGTCCATGACCCCAAATACACTTTTTTTTTCTTTTTCTTTTCTTTTCCCGCTGTTTACTGATCATGATCCCCTTCTCTACATTAGGAAGACCAAGTGCACAATGGATGAACACTTTGCATAACACCTCCATTCAGTTCACAAGCACAACCTTTGTAGGTTGTCTGCTTGTAGGTTTAAGTCTCCACCTAGTTCTCTTGATGACCTTTCTGTCCATGGTTTGCTGCAGTATTCAACTGAAACTCAACACAAACTTGAGGAACAATACTTTACTTTATCTTTCTACTGAAATTATGCACAATCTTCTGGACTCAACATTTTTAAGTCAACAATTTTCTTCCTCCCCTCTGCCATGTGTTTTTTTTTTGTTTAGCTGGGTTAATCTTGCTTTATTTCTTTTCTCTTTGGTGTTGTATTCAGATATTTTGATGTATAGCTATTCACTCCTCATTTAGACACCTGTTTCTTCACCTCATCCATTACCAGTGTTTTTGATGGTCACATCATGCAATCTTTTATCATCTCTTTTTTTTTTCTGGAATTCACCCTTTCTCACACTTCCTCCTTTTTTCTGTCCTCTTCTACTGGTTTTAAACCTTTTTTAAAATCTTTTTTTTTTCTTCAGTTCTCATGAAAAATCATCGAGCTGGAACAAATAGAACTGCAAATGTTGGAAATCTGAAACACAGACATTGCTTGCAAATTCTGTGGATAGAAAACAAGAGTTAAAATTTTGAGACCTGTGATCCTTCAAAACTGAGTTGCATCTAGGAAAAAGTAATATTTATACTGATGACCGGGCATGGGGCGGAAGGGAAATGAGTGAGGGGGATAAAGGTTAAACGAGCAAAGAGATTATTGATAAAACGTCAGAAAAGAAGAAAAGCTAGATAAGTAATATTGGGGGCTATGTGTGGATGAAAATTGTGTGTATATGCTGAAAGCAACCCATGTTAGGACAGGACCTGGGGTGTAGAGGTGAGTAAAGGACATGGAGGAAGATGTTCAAGTTTTAAAATTATTGAACTCTTCTGAGTCCTGAAGGCTGCAAGGTCCCCATGGGGAAAATGAAATGCTGCTCTTCAGGCTTGCGCTGAGCCTCATTGGAGAACTGCAGCTAGCCCAAGATAGATAATTTCTTTTAAGCAAAACTATTAAGGGATATGGCCAATGGCAGGTATATGGAGTTAGGCTACAGATCAGCCAGGATCTCATTGAATAGGGGAACAGTTTCAATGAGACTGACCATCCTGAGCCTGTTCCAATGAGACAGAACTGTTAGCATGGGAACACAGTGTGGTGAAGTGGCAGGCAACAGTAAACTTGGGATAGTATTTGTGGACCGAACATAGACTGGGTGACTTGAGAAACACTTATGTTTCATCTTCCTAACATAGAGGAGACAAGATTGAGTGAAGTGTAGGTAAATTGCTGCTTCCCATGGAAAGTGTGTCGGGGGCCTTGAGGAGAGAGGAAGTAAATGGTCAAGTCCTGCACCTTCTGTGCTTGCATTGTAAAGGATCTTGGTGTTATGGAGAAATGTTGAGATTGAAGGAGTAGTGAAGCAGGATGCCCTTGAGGGAGTGGTCTCTGCGGAAGGCTGACAGGAGAAAGGAATATGTGTCCAATGGCAATATCTGCCAGAGGTGGCAGAAAAGGTGGGTTGTAGTCCTTCTGGATATGGAGGCTGGTTGCATGAAAAGTGAGGGAGGACCCTATTATTGTTTGTAGGAGGGAAAATGAGGCGTGAGGGCAGAAGTGCAGGAAATGGGTCAGACAAAGCTTAGGGAAAAGATTAGATATTTCTGAAGCCCTTCTGTAAAAAGGTGGCCCTCATTAGACTAAATAAGACCGAGAAACTAGGAGAATGGAAAGAAGTCCTTAAAGGAAAGAGTGTGAGGATATAATTTCCAGGGAGTTGGTGGGCTTGTAATGGATATTGGTGCCCAGCTTATCTGTTAAAGTGGAAATGGACATTGAGGAAAGGAAGAGTCTGAGGTGGACTAGGTGAAAGTGAGAGCAGAATGGAAATTGGAGGTAAAAATTTAAGTTTTCCACTTCTAAACTAGGGAGGGAATCAGCCAATAATGTCACTGATGTACTGGAAGAAGATTTGTGGGGAGGGACCCAAGTAGGATTGGAACTGAGAATGTTCCATGTACCCCCCCAGCGACAGGCACAACTGAGGCCCATGTGGGTACAGTGGCCATTCCTTTTTTGCTTTGTAGAAAGTGAGAGGTGTTTTAAAGGAGGAACTGTTCAAATCGAATGTGCTTGGCCAGATGGCGGAGAGTGGTGATGGATGGGGATGATACAGGCTTTCTTTATTGGAAAAGGCAAGGAGTCCTGAGATCACCCTGCTGGGGGATAAACATATAGAGGGATTGCATTATCTACAGGGAAGAGGAGGTGGCTGGTTCCCACAAACTGGAAACTTTGAAATCAATGTAAAACATCAGATGAATCACAATTGTACTTGGTGTGGAAGCGACTGGACAAGGGGAGAAAAATAGTCAAGGTAGGAATACCTAAGTTCCATGGGGCAGGAATGGGCAGACCTGTTTGTGGATTTTGGGAAGAGGGTAGAAGTATGCTGTATGGGGTTGGGGTCTGAGCTGGGAGACTGTAGTGGAGAGATTCCCAGAGGAGATGAGGTTATTGACCGTCATAACTTCAAGTTTTGATTTGATTTATTTCTGTCACATGTACTGAGATACAGTGAAAAGTGCTGTTTTGTGTGCTCTACAGGCAAATCATACCATACAAAGTGCATCAGTTAGCAGAACAGACTGTAGATTAGTGTTACAGCAGCAGAGAATTTTCAGAGAGAAATCAATATTAACGTTTCAGAGGTCTGTTCAAAAATGTAGTAACACTGGGAAAGAAGCTGTTTTTGAATCTGTTCATACATGTATTCAATCTGTTGTATCTTCTGTCCAATGGAAGAGAGTATAACTGGGGTGGGAGGGGTTTTTGATTATGCTGGCTACTTTCCTAAGGCAGTGAGCAGTAAAAATGGAATCAACTGATGGAAAGCTGATGTGTTTTGCACTGTCTAGTTTCTTGTGGTCTTGGGAAGAGCATGCCATGCCATACCATGCTGTGATGTAACCAGGTAGGATGGTCTCTATGGTGCATGTATAAAAATTGATAAGAGACTTTGTGGACATGCCGAATTTGCTTAGCTTCCTGAGGAAGTAGAGGCATTTCTTGAGCATTGTGTGAATGCAGGTAGACCAGGACACATTGTTGGTGATCACCACTCCCAGGAATTTGACCAAGTTTGGTGGGGTCATGGTCTGGAGGAGGTGACTGACCGCTAGAACTCCGCCTCTGTAACTTAGAAAGGTAAAAACAATGACTGCAGGTGCTGGAAACCAGATTCTGGATTAGTGGTGCTGGAAGAGCACAGCCGTTCAGGCAGCTTCCAAGGAGCAGTAAAATCGACGTTTCTGGCAAAAGCCCTTCATCAGGAATACAGGCAGAGAGCCTGAAGGGTAGAGAGATAAGTGAGAGGAGGGTGGGGAGAAAGTAACATAGAGTACAATAGGTGAGTAGGAGAGGGGATGAAGGTGATAGGTTGGGGGGGAGGGTGGAGTGGATAGGTGGAAAAGCAGATAGGACAAGTCATGGGGACAGTGCTGAGCTGGAAGTTTGGAACTAGGGTGAGGTGGGGGAAGGGGAAATGAGGAAACTGTTGAAGTCCACATTGATGCCCTGGGGTTGAAGTGTTCCGAGGTGGTAGATGAGCCGTTCTTCCTCCAGGCGTCTGGTGGTAAGGGAGTGGCGTGAAGGAGGCCCAGGACCTCCCATGTCCTCAGCAGAGTGGGAGGGGGAGTTGAAATGTTGGGCCACAGGGCGGTGTGGTTGATTGGTGCTGGTATCCCAGAGATGTTCCCTAAGGTGCTCTGCTAGGAGGCGTCCAGTCGCCCCAATGTAGAGGAGACCACATCGAGAGCAACGGATACAATAAATGATATTGGTGGATGTGCAGGTAAAACTGTGGAAGATGAGGCCTTGGATGGAAGTGAGGGAGGAGGTTTGGGCACAGGTTATGCAATTCCTGCGGTGGCAGGGGAAGGTGCCAGGATGGGAGGGAGGGTTGTAGGGGGGGCATGGACCTGACCAGGTAGTCACGAAGGGAACGGTCTTTGCGGAAGGCGCAAAGGGGTGGGGAGGGAAATATATCCCTGGTGGTGGGGTCTGTTTGGAGGTGGCTGATTTGGTTTATGCAAAGGTTGGTAGGGTGGAAGGTGAGCACCAGGGGTGTTCTGTCCTTGTTACAATTGGAGGGGTGGGGTCTGAGAGCGGAGGTGCGGGATGTGGACGAGATGCATTGGAGGGCATCTTTGACCACGTGGGAAGGGAAATTGCAGTCTCTAAAGAAGGAGGCCATCTGGTGTGTTCTGTGGTGGAACTGGTACTCCTGGGAGCAGATACGGCGGAGGAATTGGGAATACGGGATGGCATTTTTGCAGGAGGTAGGGTGGGAAGAGGTGTAATCCAGATAGCTGTGGGAGTCGGTGGGTTTGTTTTAAAAAAAATCGGTCATCATTAATGGAGATGGGAGAAGTCCAGGAAGGGGAGGGAGGTGTCAGATGGTCCAGGTAAATTTAAGATCGGGATGGAATGTGTTGGTGAAGATGAGTAAACTAGACAACAACAGTACCACCCTTGGTGGCAGGGTTGATTATCTGAGAGCAAAGAGTGCAGTTGGTTCAGCAGGAAATAGATTGGAATGGGTGAGGAGAGCAGAGAAATTCAGGCAAGCATTATCCTGTTGTCAGTTCTGAGCAGGTTAACTGCAGGAAAAAGGCCATGGAGGAGACCAGGTGGTGGGAGAGTGTTGGAAGTGGGTGAAGGAGTCTGTGGGATGGGAGAGGTCTCTTGGCCAAATAAGCTCCATGTAGCGGTCCATGTTTTGTTTGCGGGACGTTTTTTTGAGTTTTACATGCTAGGAAGATCCTGTTGCTTGTCCAACAAGAATACAACGCTGTAATTTTATGTATACCATATTTGAATAGGTCAGGTGCTCTCCCTGTGTTTCATATGATCTAATCTTGCTAACCAGGTGAAAGTGAGTACTGGAGATTAGAGTCTAGAGTGTAGTGCTGGAAAAGTACAGCCGGACAGGCAGTATCTGAAGAGCAGAAAAATTGACGTTTCAGGCAAAAGCCCATCAGGAATATGGCTGGGAGCCTCCGATAAATGGGAGAGGGGGTCAAAGAGGAGAGAGGGTTGCTGAGAGTGCAGTAAGTGGATGGAGGTGGGGGTAAAGCTGATTGGCAGGAGGGGAGGGTGGAGCAGATAGGTGGAAAAGAAGAGGGACAGATGGGACCAATCATGAGGACAGTTGAGCTGGAATGTTGGAACTGGCTAAGGTGGGGGGAGGAGAAATGAGAAAACTGATGAAGTCCACAGTGATGCCATAGGGTTGGAGAGTCTCGAGGTCGAAGAAGAGACTTTCTTCCTCCAGGCATCAAGTGGTAAGGGAGTGGCAAACTGCTGAATGAAACACATCGGCAGAGTGAGAGGGGGTGTTGAAGTGTTCGGCTATGGGACATTGACGTTGATTGGTGCAGGTGTCCTGGAGATGTTCTCTGAAGCGCTCTGTGAGTAGGCGTCCTGTCTCCCCAATGTGTAGAGGAGACTGCATCGGGAGCAATGGATACAGTAAATGACATGTGGAAGTGCAGGTGAAACTTTGGATGTGGAAGGTTCCTTTGGGGCCTTGGATGGAGGTGAAGAGGGAGGTGTGGATGCAGGTTTTGCAATCTGCTTTCAGTAAAGACTATTCCCTACCTCATCAGGTCCACACCCCCCTGACCACCTATCCTCCCCTCCTGGCACCTTCCTCTGTCACTGCAGGAATTGCAAAACCTGTACCTACACCACCTCCCTCCCCTCCATCCAAGGTCCAAAAGGAGCCTTCTACATAGTTTCACCTGTACTCCCACACATGTCAATTACTGTACCAGTTGCTCCCAATGCTGTCTCCTCTACATTGAGGAGGAGACAAGAACCTTACTTGCAGAGTGCTTCAGAGAAATATCTCTGGGACACCCACACCAATCAACCCCACTGCCCTGTGGCAGAACACTTCAAATCACCCCCTCCACTCTGCTGAGGACATGCAGGTCCTGGGCCTCCTCTGTCATCCCTCCCTTTCCACCTGACACCTGGAGGAAGAACTCCTCCTCTTCTGCCTCCGGACCCTTCAACCCCATAGCATCAATGTGGACTTGACCAGTTTCCTCATTCCCCCCCCCCCCCCCCCCCCAACCTTACCCCAGTTCCAACCTTCCAGCTCAGCACTGTCCTCATGACCCGTCCCATCTGTCCATCTTCCTTCCCACCTATCTGCTCCACCCTGCCCCTCGTCTATCACCCTTGATTTCCACCTATTGCACTCTCAGCTACCTTTTTTCCCACACCCCTAGGCCCCCCATCCCATTTATCTCTCCACCCTCTAGGCTCCCAGCTTCATTTCTGATTAAGGGCTTTTGCCTGAAATGTCAATTTTCCTGCTCCTTGGATGCTGCCTGACCTGTTGCGCTTTTGGGAATTAATGCCAAAATTGTGTAAGACATGACTATGCATCATTACACCTTTGGGAATGTTTTGTCTGCCCCCCAACTCCCAGCAGAGGGAGTTGCCCTGGATATCCTCTTAATCCAAACCCTGTGATGTCTCTTGAAGGAACCGAGAGTGGCTAGAATGCAGAATCTACTCTGAGGGACTTCAGTGTTCATCACCAGGAGTAGCTCGACAGCACCTTCACTGATCACAAGCTGGTTGAATCCCACAGGATGTAATTGCCCACCTTTGGTCAGTAGAAAGTGGAGAACGGACTAATAGGAGGGATAAATATATTTGATCACCTTCTCATTAACCTGCTTGCTGCAAATGCTTCTATCCATGACAATAGTGGTAGCAATGAACACTGCACAAACCTTGTGCAGGTGGTCCCATATTCACATTGATGAAATAATCCATGGTGTTGTGTGGTACTATCAGTGCTAAATGGGATTGATCTAAGGCAGATCTCGTGACTGAAGATTGGGTATCATCAGACTCTGGGCCATCAGTAGAGTTGTACTCCATACAGTCTACAACTATGTGGCCTGATCCATTCTCTACAGTTTTCTTGAGTGAAAGAAAATACTTTTACTATGAAATCAGGGAAAGGAATAAAAATATGACTTTCAAAATGCATCAGTTTGAAAATGGGGAGTATTTAGTACAACAGGGAAATAAAGACTCTTGCACTTCAGATGTTCTTGGAGTCCATGAACTGTTGAACCTGAGACCATAACTGTTTAGCTAATATCAGGTGTCTCAGCAGTTGTGAAATCAGGTAGAATACTTGAGTTCTCAGTAATTGGATGTTTCTTTGATGTACTTAGTAGTGATGCTGAGGAGGAAACTGGAAGAGCAGAAGTCTTCCATTCTTTTACAAATGTTTTTTTCTTTGTCTTTGTTGCTCTGCTAAGTAACTGTTTTTAAAATATGGTTTGAGATTTCCTGAGTCTGGCTGCATTTGTCTTTCCAAGCTGGATATATGCAGGGAACCTTCTTTATGTACTGTATGAGACATTTCTCCTACAAGTGTGAATTAGAACAGGAGATTCTTACATGTGACTCATTTTGTCTTGTTTCCATGTCTTTAGAAAAAGTGGCACTTTTCCAGTTTGCGCAATTTTACTTAGTTGTATGCCATGGAACCAGACCCTTCAGTCCTACTAGTCCATGCCAACTTCCACTTGCCTGTGTTTGGCCTATATTCCTCCAAACCTTTCTTTTAAAAGACATTTGGATATGTACACGAAAATGTTGTAATTGTACTTTCATCCACCACTTCCTATGGCAGTTCATTCCACGTACAAACCACCTGGGTAAAAACAGTTGCCTCTCATGTCCTTTTTTTTTAAAAAAAAGTCTTTCTCCTCTCCCCTTTTTTCTTTTAAAAAAAACCCCAAGGTTTGAACCCCCTCAGCCTAGGGAAAAGACCTTTGCTATTCCCCTTGTCTATGCCTCTCATGATTTTATAAACGTCTGTATAAGGTCATCCCTCAATCTTCTATGCTTTAGTCCATTTCAGCCTATCTTTATAACTCCAACCTTCCATTCCTGGCAACCTCCTGATAAATCTCTTCTGAACCCTCTCCAATTTATTTACATCCCTCCTAGAGCAGGGCGACCAGAACAGTACACAGTACTCCAGAAAAGGTCTCACCAATGCCCTGTGCAACTTCATCATCCCGTCCCAGCTCTTATTCCACAAAGTTTGCTGTAGTTCATGTGGTGAAGGTACGCCCACAATGTGCTTAGGATATTACAAGCAGACTAGCAGGTGGGAATCTCAAAATAATTTCAACACTGACACAATTACTCAATCCATCAGGACCTGGATATTCATATTATGTGGCAAGCAAAGGACCTGGAATCGACGGCTGCTACATCCGTGGAGGCAACAAAAGAAGAAAAGTAGGCACAGCAGCGAAACTGTCGGCTGAGGATCAGCGACTTTGGGCCCAGTGGAGGAGGGATGGTGGTGTAGGCATCATTGGTGATAAGCTGGCTCAGGACTGATAGATATAGCTTAAGGAGAATCCATCTCTTCCCTTTTATTCTTTAAACTATTCAAAATGGCACCAAATTGTGGTGACAAAGGAAAGCTTTTCACTATTTTGTTGTATTATTACTATAAAATATACATGATAAAATCATTCATTCACTTGACTTGATCTGTGGTCACATAATCATTGTGACTACTTTAACTCCACACTTCCTCCTTTTTTTGGGGAAAAAAATCTGTATGAGATGTTATATTTGTGGAAAGTAACTTTATTTTTCAAAATTAAAATTATAACCTACTTTTTGAGTCTTAGGAGCATCTAAATGGCAGAAGACTGCTTTCAGTACTAATTTGGCCAGTAGCTGTTTGGAAATGAACTCTTTTATGATCATGGAAAAACATAGATGGTCAGGCAGCATCAGAGGGGCAGGAGAGTTGACGTTTCAAGCATAATCTCCTCTTAAATTGGTGGGGGGGGGGGGCCCAAGGGGGAAGAGATAAATGGGAGAAGGGGGTGGGGAGAAGGTAGCTGGGAATGTGAAAGTGGGGCTAAGGGTGATAGGTCCGAGTGGAGGATGGAGTGGATATGTGGGAATGAAAATGGACAGGTAGAACTTTTCAAGAGTTGGAGTGTTGGATCTGGGATAAGGTGGGGGGTGGTAGTGGAGATGAGCAAACTTGTTAATTCGGCATTTGATTCCATGTGGTTGGAGGGTCCCAAGGCAGAAGATGAGGTGTTCTTCCTTGAGTTGTTGGAAGCTTGGATTGGGCGGTGAAGGAGACCCAGGACTTGCATGCCCTTGGCAAAATGGGAGGGAGAGTTGAGGGCATTGGAAGAACCCCCCAGCGTATTCCAGACATCTTCCCTTGCGCCTCTCTTTCTGCCCCCCCCAATCAACCTTATCCCAGAACCCTCCAACCATATGGAATCAATGTTGATCTGACAGTTTCCTCCATTTTCTCTCCCCCCCGCGCCCTCCCCCCCTCCCTCCCCCCCCCCCCCTCCACGTTATCCAAGATCCAACTCTCCAATTTGGCACCGCAGTCTCTTGAACTATCCGACCTGTCCATTTTCTGTTCCCATCTATCCGCTCCATCCTCCACTCTGACCTACCAGCATCAACCCCACCTTCATCTACCTATTGCATTCCCAGCTACCTTCCCACCACCCACCGCTCCATGCCCACCCCCCCCTCCACATTCCTGATGAAGAGTTTATGCTCAAAACCTTGACTTTTCTGTTTCTCAGATGCTGCCTAACCAGCTGTGCTTTTCCAGTGCCACCCTCTTTTTGACTCTGATGTCCAGCATCTGCAGTCCTCACTTTCTCCTTTTTTTTAATATGATCTATAACCATGTTTTAAAAACAACGTTCCATACATACCATGAATAAATCATAGTTAAAATAAGGTAAAAATAGTATAAAATGAAGAGTGAATCAAATGGGGGGTGGTTAAACTCATCATAATTTGAGTATGGCCAAGTTATTCGTGAATTTATTATTTGCTGTGAGCCCTCTTGTGACTGAAGGGTCCAATACAAGATCGGTACAAGCATCCATGGAGCTGTCAGTTCACCTTGTTGGTGTCTGGGAGAGTCTTTTGTTACTGACCTTGTCTTCCTCTGACATCATGACTGTTGCATGTTTAGCATAGATTGGTCTTCAAAGAACGTTGAATCAAATTTCTGAATTTGGCTCCATGAGTTATTTGGCTTCAGTCTTTTCCCAAAGAGAGTTCATTGGCATCATAGAAGATTGTAACGCTTTTTGTATAAGGTGTTCTTGAATCTGTTGTATTGTCACTTGTTATTTGAATTGAAATAGTTATCTACAGACTATTAATGGAGTTTGACTTGTACTTTTCTCTGGTGCATTGAATATGAAAGTGCTTTATAAATACAAGTTGCTACTTGCCGGTCTGTCTCACCACTATGTACATCAGCAAAACAGTCCTCAAATCGCTCGCGCTCCAGTTCTAATTCTCTTAAAAGGTTTGTTACATATCCCATTTGTACTGGGATAATCATATATTTTAAATGGAGGTCCATTGTGACTAATCCATTTGAAAAAAGGCCCTGCATCTTAAATGTTTGAGAACCATTGTGCTGATGATGAGGTCTGAATGGGTTTTTTAAACAGTTGTAACGTTTACACAGGTTAGATACACCTTTCTCAAAATTTTAAATACAAATCTTTACCCAAATAAACATTAATTTGCAGTTCAGTCTTGTTAAAGACTAACAGCTCAAATGCATCTGCTTTATCTGAAGATGGTGTGATCATATTGATCTTCTAATCTTTTAAAAGAGGCACCCTCTGTGATAGCTTTCTTATTCATATTAACTGAGTTATAGTTGAACATGTCCATCATACAGGATTGTTTTATTGAAGCATAGTTCCTACATGAGTAATGCTAAAACTTAATTCACTTTCTCATTTTATATCATTTTTACCTTCTTTCACCATGATTTATTCAGAGTATGCATGGAATGTTGTAAAAAGGTACATAGCAGTGACAGACACAGCAAAAACTAAATTAGTCCCTTCACTCTCTTCCAGTCAACTACTCACTGTAGTTGTTATATTCATAAACTCTCTTTTTGATCATTTAGTTCTATAAAACAAGTGACCAAAATGACACCCAAGACCATTGTAAACTTGGCAGAGTAAATTTATACATTTCTTCACCCTTGCCTGTCAAGAAACCTTATCTTAAGCTCTTTCATACACAAGGTAGTTTACAATTCCATGCGTGGTAGCAAACAGTTTCTTGTGTTAATTCCATAGACTGTCAGAACTTTAAAGTACTCCAATAATGTGGACTCTTGTTCCCACAACCTCAGCTTCACAATGATAAACTGAAATAGAAGACTTTTATATGAAGAGTAAGCCATTCGGTCCCTTGAGCCTGTTCCACCATTCATTGAGATGATCGCTGATCTCTGGCCTTCTCCACACACCTGCCTTTCATCCATATTCTTTTATAGATTTTTTTTTTTTTATTCAACTAAACTTAACTCAGATTTAAAATCTAACAACTGATCAAGCATCCACTGCCATTTCAGGAAGTGAGTTCCAAATATCTACCTTTTGTGCAGATGTGCTTCCTAACATCTCTCCTGAATTGTCTGTCTGTAATTCTCAAACTGTGCCTCCAAGTCAGAGAATCTCCAACCAGTGGAAATATTTTATCTCTCTCTATCCTGTGTTTTCCTGTTAATATCTTGAAGATTTCGACCAGATCACCACTTAATCTTCCACCCGCATAGGCCCCAGCTATGCCTGCTTCTTTGTAGGATATGTGGAACAGTCCATCTTCTGCAGCTACACTGGCACCACCCCCACCTTTTCCTCCGCTACATCGATGACTGTATCGGCACTGCCTCGTGCTCCCATGAGGAGGTTGAACAGTTCATCCACTTTACCAACACCTTCCACACCGACCTCAAATTTACCTGGACCGAGACCTCTCCATTTCTATCTCGGGCGACCGAATCAACACGGACATTTACTATAAACCGACCGACTCCCACAGCTAACTAGACTACACCTCCTCCCACCCTGCCTCCTGTAAAAACGCCATCCCATATTCCCAATTCCTTTGTCTCCGCCGCATCTGCTCCCAGAGGACCAGTTCCAATACCGAACAACCCAGATGGCCTCCTTCTTCAAAGACCACAATTTCCCCCCAGACGTGATCGACGATGCTCTCCACTGCATCTCCTCCACTTCCTGCTCCTCCGCCCTTGAGCCCCGCCCCTCCAATCGCCACCAGGACAGAACCCCACTGATCCTCACCTACCACCCCATCAACCTCCATATACATCGTATCATCCGTCATCATTTCCACCACCTCCAAACGGACCCCACCACCAAGGATATAGTTCCCTTCCCTCCCCTCCCCTATCAGTGTTCCGAAAAGACCATTCCCTCCGTGACTCCCATGTCAGGTCCACACCCCCCACCAACCCAATCTCTACTCCTGGCATCTTCCCCTGCAACCGCAAGAAATGCAAAACTTGCACCCACACCTCCCCTCCCACCCCTTACTTCCCTCCAAGACCCCAAGGGATCCTTCCATATCCGCCACAAATTCACCTGCACCTCCACACACATTATTTACTGCATCCGCTGCACCCGATGTGGCCTCCTCTATATTGGGGAGACAGGCCGCCTACTTGTGGAACATTTCAGAGAACACCTCTGGGACACCCAGACCAACCATCCCATGGCTCAACACTTCAACTCCCCCTCCCACTCCACCAAGGACATGCAAGTCCTTGAACTCCTCCAGCGCCAGACCATAGCAACACGGCCGCTGGAGGAAGAGTGCCTCAACTTCTGCCTAGGAACCCTCCAACCACAAGGGATGAACTCGGATTTCTCCAGTTTCCTCATTTCCCCTTCTCTTTTCCCCCCCCCCTCCCCCACCCACCTTGTCTCAGTCCCAACCCTCGAACTCAGCACCACCTTCCTAACCTGCAATCTTCTTCCTGACCTCTCCACCCCCACCCCACTCTGGCCTATTATCCTCACCTTAACCTCCTTCAACCTATCTCATTTCCAACGCCACTCCCCCAAGTTCCACCTCCCTACTTTTTATCTTAGCCTGCTTGGCACACTTTCCTCATTCCTGAAGAAGGGCTCATGCCCGAAACGTCGATTCTCCTGCTCCTTGGATGCTGCCTGACCTGCTACGCTTTTCCAGCAACACATTTTCAGCTCTGATCTCCAGCATCTGCAGTCCTCACTTCCACCACTTTAATCTTGTAAACTCTGGAGAAAACAGGTCTAATTTGAATATTTTTTACACATAACTTAACCCCTCAAGTCCAGGTATCATTCTTGTAAAGTTACATTGTACTCCCTCCTTGGCATTGAGATATATAACAGATCCTTTAGTTCAGTCACCAGATATCCTAAACTAATCTAGTCCCGTTTGCAAGCACTTGGCCCATCTCCCTCTAAACCTTCTTATTCATATACCCATCCAGATACCTTTTAAATGCTGAAATTGTATGAGCCTCCACTACTTTTTCTGGCAGCTCATTCTGTACACACACCACCCTCTGTGTGGAAAAGTGGCCCCTTTAGGTCCAGATATCCTAAATTAATCTAGTCACATTTGCCAACAATTGGCCCATATCCTTCTAAACCCTTCCTACTCATATACCATCCTGATGCCTTTTAAATGTTGCAATTGTACCAACCTCCACTAGTTCCTCTGGTAGCTCATTCCATACACACACCACCCTCTGAGAAAAAGTTTCCCCTTCAGTCTCTTTTCAATTTTTCTCCTCTCACCCTAAACCTATACCCTCTAGTTCCCCAACCCAGGGAAAAGACCTTGTCAATTCACCCTATCCATGCCCCTCATGATTTTATAAATCTCTATAAGGTCACCCCTCAGCCTCCATGTTCCAGGAAAAACAGCCCCAGCCGAGTCAGCCTCTCCCTATAGCTCAAATCCTTCAACCCTGGCAACATTCTTGTAAACCTTTTCTGAACCCTTTCAAGTTTCACAACATATTTCCGATGGGAGGGAGACCAGAAATGCATGCAATATTCCAAAAGTGGCCTAACCAATGTCCTGCAAAGCTGCACTGTGACCTCCCAACTCTTATTATCAATGCTCTGACGAATAAAGGAAAAAGTACCAATTGCCTTCTTCACTATCCTATCTACCTGTGACTTCACTTTCAAGGAACTGTGAACCTCCACTCCAAGGTCTCTTTGATCAGCAACACTTCCCAGGATGTTACCATTAATTGTTCAAGTTGTACATTTTATTTGCCTTTCCAAAATGCATTTATCTAAATTAAATTCCATCTGCCACTTCTCAGCCCATTGGCCCATCTGATCAACATCCCGTTGTAATCTGAGGTAACCATCTTCACTATCCACGACACCTCCAATTTTGGTGTCATCTGCTAAGTAAAAACTATACCTCTTACGTTCACATCCAAATCATTTATATATCACTATGAAAAGCAGTGGACCCAGCATCAATTCTTGTGGCACACCGCTGGTCACAGGCCTCCAGTCTGAAAACCAATTTTCCACCACCACCCCCTCTCTTCTACCTTTTGAGCCAGTTCTGTATCCAAATGGCTAGATCTCCCTATAATCCATGTGATCTAACCTTGCAAACTAGTCTCCCACGAAGAACCTTGTCAAACACCTTACTGAAGTCCATGTAGATCATGCCCACCGCTCTGCCTTCTTCAATCCTCTTTGTTACTTCAAAAACCTCAATCAAGTTAGCTTTGTGCATGGGAAATCATGTCTCACTATGTTGACTCTCTCTCTAATTGGAAAGTCAAGGACTTATTCCATGTAAATCCTGTCCTTCAGGATTCCCTCCAATAACTTGCCCGTCACCGATATCAGACTCACCAGGCTATAGCTCTCTGGCTTTTCCTTACCGCATTTGTTAAATAGTGGCACCACGATAGCCACCTTGCGGTCTACCAGTACCTACACCTGTGACTGTCGATGATAGAAATATCTCAACACAGGGCCCAGCAATCACTTCCCTAGCTTCCCACAGAGTTCTAGGGTACATCTGATAAGATCATGGAGATTTATCCATCTTTATGCGTTTTAAGACATCCAGCACCTCCTCTGTTGGTGGCATCTTGAAAATGTCCATTTTATTTCCCCACATCCTATATCTTCTATGTCCTTCTCCACAGTAAACACTGCTGCAAGATATTCATTTAGTATCTCCTCTTTTCCCCCCCCCCCACCCATCTTCTGTGGTTCCACACAGGCTGCCTTGCTGATCTTTGAGGGATCCTATTCTCTCCATAGTTATCTTTTTTGTCCTCAATATATTTATAAAATTCCTTTGGATTCTCCTTAGCCCTATTGGCCAAAGCTATCTCATGTCCCCTTTTTTTTTTTGTCCTCCTGATTTCCCTCTTAAGTGGATGTAGGTTTGCTCGCTGAGCTGGAAGGTTCATTTCCAGACATTTTGTTACCCTACTAGGTAACATCTTCAGTGGGCCTCAGGTGAAGCAATGCTGAAAATTCCTGCTTCTATTTATATGTTTGGGTTTCTTTGGGTTGGTGATGTTATTTCCTGTGGTGAAATCACTTCCTGATTGCAAAAAGATTGCCCTTCCTCCAATTTAGAACTTCAACTTTTTGATCTGGTCTATCTTTTTCCATCATTATTTTAAAACTAATAGAATTATGGTCGCTGGCCCCAAAGTGCTCCCCCACCGACACTTCAGTCACCTGCCCTGCCTTATTTCCCAAGAGTTTTGCACCTGCTGTAGTAGGTACATCCACATACTGAATCAAAACATTTTCTTGTACACACTTGACAAATTCCTCTCTATCTAAACCCTTAGACTGGGACTGCCATAGTGTTACGTTTGGAAAGTTAAAATTCTCGATTATAACCACCCTATTATTCTTACAGATAACTGAGAACTCCTTACAAATTTGTTCCTCAATTTCCTGCTGACTATTGGGAGGTCTATAATACAATCCCAGTGAGGTGATCATCCCTTTTCTTATTTCTCAGTTCCACTCAAATAGCATCCCTGGATGTATTCCCAGGAAGATGATCCCAAAGTACAGCCATAATATTATCCCTTATCAAAGATACCACTCCCCCTCCTCTTGCTCCCCGTTCTCTCCTTTCTATAGCATTTATAGAGTCATAGAGATATACAGCATGGAAACAGACCCTTTGGTCAAACCCGTCCACGTATCTTAGAATGTTAAGCTGCTAGTCCTGTTCATCCCTAAGCCATGTTTCTGTGATTTGCTATGATATTCCTGTCCCATGTTCCTAACCATGCCCTGAGTTCATCTGCCTTCCCTGTTAGGTCTGAAATAAATGCAGTTTAATTAATCAGTCCTACCTAGTTCTCAGCTTTGTTCCTGCCTGCCCTGACTTTGATTCGCTCCTTTTCCCAACTGTACCAGTCTCAAATTGATGTTTTTCCTCACTATTTCCCACTTCCCCACCTATCTTACTAGTTTAAATCCTCCTGAGCAGTTCTAGGAAATCTCCCTGCCAGTATATTAGTCCCTTTCCAATTGAGGTGCAATCCATCCTTCTTGTCTAGGTCACTTCTACCCGAGAAGAGATTCCAATGATCCAAAAATGTGAACCCTTCTCTGCTGCACCAGCTCCTCAGCCACGCATTCATCTGCTCTATCCTCCTCTTCCTACCCTCACTAGCTCATAGCAACAGGAGTAATCCAAATATTACTTCCCTCAAGGGCCTCCTTTTTCAATTTCTGCCTAACTTTCTATATTCTTCCTTCAGAATCTCATCTTTTTTGTCTTCCTAAGTCGTTAGTTCTAATGTGTACCTCCTCCTGGTCCCTCTCCCGTTTGAGAACATTCTGCACCCTCTCTGAGATATCCTTGATCCTGGCACCAGGGAGGTAATACAGCATTCTGATTTCTTGCTGCTGCCGCAGAAACATCACTCTGTGACTCTGACGAGAGAGTCCCCTAACAATCAATTGCTTGGAACCCAACATATCCCTCATTCCGTTACAGCTAGTCTTAGTACCAGAAACTTGGTTGTTTGTGCTCCATTCTCCTGAGTCCATAACCCATCACATTTTCTAAAACTGCATATTAGGATCTATGTTTTTTTCGCATTTTTGTAAGCCCTTTATGTTAATTTTTGCTGTTCTTTATCTCTTTAGTTGTCCTTGGCTGTTTTTTTTGTGAAGTTTTTCCCTGTCAGACATATAAACTGGTTTTGTATTGTTATTGTTTCTTTGAACATCCTCTATTGTTCTTCAGTTGTTTTTACCAATTATCAGATTTTCCCAGTTCACTGTGACAGTCTGTCTCATCTCGTTAAAGTTGGCCTTGTCTAAATCTAAAACTCTTAGCAGCTGATTCATGCTTTTCGCTTTCAAGTGCTGCATTGAACTCATCATGTTGAGATCACTTTGATAAACGTTCACACATCATTAAGTTACTGATTAAATTCAGTTCAGTACTAAATCCACTATTGTATGTTTCATTGTTTCATCTTAAACATATTGCTGTAGGAAGCTATGCCAGGAGTTAACTACCTTTCTGACAGGTAATCGTCTGCCTCTCCCAACCCATGTTTAAGCTAAAATCCCCCAATGAAGACTACGTTGGCTTTGCTACACATTTGCCTAATCTGCATTTGTACAATCTTGCACTTCTGAGCTAGTTCCAGGGGGTCTGTACACAACAGCTATTACAGTTTTAGATACTGTTCCTCAGCTCCACTCTTATGATCTCTATTAAATGCTTTTCCTCATTATATCCTCCCTCACCATTGAAGTAATTTTGTTTCTAATCAGTAAATGTACTCCACCTCCTCTGCCATTTTCCCTGTCCATCCTGTAAACCTTATTTTAGTTCCCAATCCCAACCATCCTGCAGGCATGTTCCTGCTAATATTATCATAGTATCTCATTAATTTATTCCTTATCCTCTGGGCATTTGTATATCGAACTCTTACTTGGGCCATATACTGTTAACTGTCCCCCAGCTGTTGATTAAACTGTAAGGGAGAAATAGTAAATTCATTTCTTACAGTTTTTGCCATTACCTGGAGTAGGATTCATGATTCTTTCTTTACTCTGTCCTGTAATTAAGTTTTGAGCTTCCACATGCGCACACACCACTGGTATTCTCAAACTGCACGTGATGCAAATAAATTTCAAATAGAAGTTCACTAGAAACATGTTCAAAATTATTTACTTTGTTCGTAAACTTTCTTGCTCATTGAAGTTGCATTCTGTGCAGTAGCATCTTTATATGTTCTTACCGAAGCTATTTTTTTTTACAAATGAATAAAGTTCATGTGAAAATAAAATCAAAGGTACAAATGTTTCTTTTCTACTTTCACCCTTCTGCTAAGAGCATGAACTCCAAGGATTTAAATGAGGTACCAATGAATTACAGGTGGTTCATAGATGATGCACAGTTCGGCAGCACGGTTCGCTTATAATGTCACTGAGGAATTAAGGAACGGTATTTTTGAGAATGCTTACCTCTGTTTGCAACAGTACGATTCCAGCAATGATCATTTTTGTGTGCTTTGTTCTGCATATGTGCCAATGTCCATGCCAAAGTTTCCACACCATTCTGCGCACGCACCAACGTCAGCACCTGTCTCTGTGCCATTCTACGCATGCTGCTGATAGAGCAGCTTTCTGTGACAAATAATGTACAAAGACCAGCTTTCTGAGAGAAATACATTGAGCAGCTTCCTGTGAAAGGTATACTACTCCTAGATTATCCCTGTTTTTTTTTATAAAATGGAGGTGTATAGTGACCAGAATGTTAGCAATAAGCATCTTAATGATACAATTGCAATTGTTGAATGTAAAAGGCTATAAAACTGGAAGAGAAGTTAGATATTATAAAGTGTTTTGGGCGGAGCGAGAGAATATGTGATATAGCTTGATATACAGGAATGAGGGAGTCTATCTTACATACTCCACTCAGGCTGTGCTATACTTTGTGTTAGGCTTTGAGCGATCATGAGTGATTTTTATTTGCTGGTCTGCCCCAACCCCATTTTTCTCATAGGCTCTATTATTTATGTTAAGCAAGGTTTCACCTATAGCTATCAGATTCTATTGTGTGCTGGCAGCCTATTCCATCACAAGGCCATCATAGCAAGCCTTATCTTTCTAATCCAATATTCAGCCACATGCAACTTCTGGCAGATTTTACTCCAAGAGGAAGAATGAAGCTAGTGATTGTATCGTGATTAACTCCATCTCTGGATCAGGTAGGACTTGATCCAATCCAGGACGCTACCACTGTGACACAAGAGACCTATTGGAGCCTCATAATCATAAACTAGAATGCTGCTTTCATCTGTATCTAAATCTTTGTGTTTATAAAACATCATATTAAATTTGGAGTAAGTGTTTGAGAATAGATAGCCTTTATTTTAAATTTCACTAAAATAATCTGCAACATGAATTTCACATGCAATATTGTGAATGCAGTAAAATAGCATTCTGTGGAACTGCTTTGTGATTTTGAAGCTTGATCCAATTGAGTAAATAAGAGACCAGGAAAACCCTTGGATTTGAACTGTATCTGTTGGTGATTTCCCTGATCTCTGCTGGAGTGATACAAATCACTACACTAAGTTTTTAACAACTTTGGTTAACAAATAACAATAAGCCAAGGTTACCACTCCCAATCATTCCATCTGATCCCCTGCTGCAGGAGCTTCCTGCAATATCATCCATTTGTCTATGATGCACCACATGATTCAATACTTTGCTGATATTCACTGCAAAGATTGTAGTTTGGCTGGTTAATTAGCCAGAATTTCCAACACACATTGACCAAACCAAATCTTTTCTATGGAGAGAATGATTTGGGATTGAATTAATCCATCTCCCCCCTTAAATGCTTTGCAAGTCATTCTTGTGCAGTCGTAGTGAGCCCAGACCTCTTGGTTCATACCAAACTGATTGCTTGACAGTTTAAGGGGTATTTTTTTTTGTAAGGGATGTTGACTTCATTGGTTGGGGCAGCATTTATTGTCCATCTCCAGTTGTCCTTAAAGGTGGTGATGAGCTGCTTTCTTGAACCACTGCAGTCTATGTGCTGTAGGTAGGTCTCTATGCTGTTAAGGAGGGAGTTCCAGCATTTTGATCCACTGACACTGAAGGAACAATAATGTATTTCCAAGTCAAGATTGTGGACAGCTTGGAGGGGAGCTTGCAGGTCGTGGTGTCCTGATGTATCTGCTGCTCCTTGTCCCTCTAAGTGGTAGCGGTCATAGATGGAAGGCATGTTTGGGAGTTTCTGCAGTGCATCTTATAAATTGTTCACTCTGCTTCTGCTAAGTGTCTGTGGTGAAGTCATAAATGTGGTACCAGTTAAGTGGGTTGGTTTGACCTGGATGGTATCCAGCTTTTTGTGTTGTTGGAGTTGCAGTTGTCCAGATAAGGGGGAGTATTCCATCTTGCTAAGCCAAATAAACGATAGACAGGTGGAGTCAGGAGTGAGTTACTTGGTACAGGATTCTCTTATCTGCTTTCACAGTTACAGTACTTAAATGGCTTATCCAGTTCAATTTCGGGTCAAAGGTATACCCCTTCTCCTCAAAAGAATGTTAATAATGAGGGAATGAATGGCAAGGGACAATGGTTAGATTCTCTCCTGTTGGAGCTAGTCGTTGCCTGGTATAAATGTGTGCAAATGTTTTTTGTTACTTGTCAAATAGGTCATGAAGGAAAAATTCCCTTTTGAGTTTTTGTAAAATAAGTGCAATGGGGAGTCAATGGGACTTTATATTTCTGTGTGTGTTGACATTTTCCCAACAATTATATTTAGACAGTGTATTTATTTATTTAATGCAATAAACTTCTGTTAAAATCAAATCTGCAGTACTGCCTTATATCTCAGTGTAAGAACTTCTATGTTAGATCATTTTTTTAAAAAATTATCGAACCAAATTTCATTCTGGGATCTGGATTTTAATGTAGTAACATTGGTTGGAATCCTAAAATGACTAATATTTTTGTGTTTTGAATTCCATATTCCCGATTACTCCTGATAACCTTGGTCCCTACCAATAATCTATTTCCGCCTCAATGATCCCAGCTCCACTGCATTTTGATGCAAAGCTCCAAAGTTGCACAACATCTAAGAAAGTAAAAAAATTCCTCATCTCTGTCCTAAAAAAGCAATCCCTATTTTGTAAAATGTGACCACCCCCCACCCTGCCAGTTTTGGACTTTTTCGCAAGAAGAAGCATCCTATCCACATCCACCTTATCAAGAGCATTCAGGATCTTGTATGATTTAATCATTGTCATCTATCATCTTCTAAACTCCATGGAAATGAGTTCTGTCTAACCAAGCTTTCCTCTTTTGATAACTCACTTTTCCCAGGTACCAATTTAGCAAACTTCTTATGAGTTGACTCCAACGCATTTGCATCCTTCCTTAAACGAGGAGCCCAGATCTACATTTTTAAATAGTACTCTCACCTGTCTTCCTGAAATGCAACATACTTACTTTTATGTTGAATTCCTCTCATATTTAAAAATGGCATACCATTATCTTTCTCAAATATTTGCTGTACCTGTATGCTGATATTTTGTGACTCATGCTTAGCAATACCATATGTATTTATGTTCATAATCAACATGATAAAAGTTAGATTCTGTAATCATATAAGTACATTGCTATTTGTCGATGATCATTGCATGCAATAAAGCTGCCTTGTGTACCACAACACTGACTACACTTCAAAAGTATTTTGTTGTCTAAAAAGTGCTTTCAGACATTGATGTCCATGAAAATCAAATAGTAAATGCAAATCTTTTTCTCTGTTACACATATGGGTTTGCAAATATATTTTAAATCCACAGAGAATATTCAATAAAAAGGATTAGAATGTGAATTATTTTGCATTCTGAACTTCAGAAATTGTTTACTTTAAGCTAATTTAACATTTCCACGTCAATTTGAACATTTTCTTCCTTTCAGGAAATGTTGGCAGAGTTTGATGCTGTGATGAAATGTCGAGAGCATGAGTTTACACTCCGAGCAGATGAAATGAGTAATGCAGTACTTAGCAGTGAACTAAAGGTTTGTGGGGAGTTTTCATTGTGATTTCCTTTTACATCAAAGGATCCAACGCTTAACTTTCTGAAAGAGAGGTAACATACTTTCAGCAATAGATGAAGACAAGAAAAGTGTATATATTTTCCATGTGTCTGAGCAGCTGTATTAAGGTCTGTTACACAAGCATGCTTTAGACAATGGCCACAGGGGCCAAAGAATAACCTTTAAAAAGCTTCTAATCAGTACGTTTCTCCTACAAGATTTCAGTGAAAATATTCTACTCCCTTTGTGATTCAGTTTGGATGAATTTATGTTGATTTGAATAAGTACTCTTATTTACAGATTTGTCTAGCGTCTGTTGAAAAAAATATGATATGTAGTCCGCTGTAGTAATTTTTACTGCACCTTAAGTATTATTTGTGACACAGTTTAGTCCTTTTTCATTGAGGATCATCATTCATCCACTCTAACTCCACAAATTAAAGGGTCGTCCTTTCAATCCACCAGCAAATTTAGCAAACATCTTATGAGCTGAAGGTTTTTAAAAGCTTTAATGTCAAGAGAAAAAGAGGAGGTCTGGGTGAAGAGATTCATAAATCCAAGTTAAAGGTTATGGCTAAAGAAAGGTGTATGAAAGACAAACTGAACAGAACAGAAAGGAACTTTGAGTTTAACAATAAGATGATCAAAGAACAGTAGTGTAAGAAAAATTGAAGTCCATGGGAATAGTGGTTTAAAAACAAATGATGTCACTATCTATAGCTTATTATCTCACTAAGGGTTCACTCAGTGCATCTTCAGAAAGATTGAAAAAAAAACCTGAAAAGACACCTAAAGGGTGTCTAATGCATATCATATTCATGTTGCATTTTTGAACTTCCATAAGCAAATTCAGGGCAGCATGATTCAATTTCTCAAAAGAGTAGCATGTTCTTGCCATGAGGGAAACCTCTGATGCAAAGGTCACTGCAGGAGATCAATGTTGATAATATAGCAGACGACCAGTTATTTTGATTCCTTTGGAACTATTTTCGATGATCTCGAGTAATTATTTTTTAATCAACTGGAGCTTGTGCAATTTAAATATGATGCATAAATTCATGCAACATTGGGCGGCACAGTGGCACAGTGGTTAGCACTGCTGCCTCACAGCGCCAGAGACCCGGGTTCAATTCCCGCCTCAGGCGACTCTCTGTGTGGAGTTTGCACGTTCTCCCCGTGTCTGCGTGTGTTTCCTCCGGGTGCTCCAGTTTCCTCCCACAATCCAAAAATGTGCAGGTTAGGTGAATTGGCCATGCTAAATTGCCCGTAGTGTTAGGTGAAGGGGTAAATGTAGGGGAATGGGTCTGGGTGAGTACGCTTCGGCGGGTCGGTGTGGACTTGTTGGGCTGAAGGGCCTGTTTCCACACTGTAAGTAATCTAATCTAATCTAACTCTCTATTCTCAACTAGCTTCTCTATTCCTCTCCTTCTCCTGCAACAAACTGTCTTCCTTCCCTGTTCTTTCCATGCTTGATGATACCTGATGGGTATTGGGTGCTTCAGCTCACTATTAAATTTGGATTTTAGGCTAACTGGATTTAGAATGAATAATTGGAGGAGGGAATGGAAAAGATGAAATGGGTGCTGAAAGAAGAAGAATATAGGGAAGAGATGACATAAACTTATATAATTAAAAATGTTCAATTATGGTTGGCTGGTCTATGGATGGATAGTTAGGGTCAAAATCCCAGAAATTCTTGTGAAAATTGTGGTACAGTTACTTGTAGTTTATTTCATGGAATGTCCACATTAATTCTTTAACAAGATGTCACTTAAAGATAACAGTATTTGCATAAATTGCCACAGCTTAGCCTTAAAAGAACGAACAAATGTTTTGGTGTTATCCTATTATTAACAGGTGAAACTTCTTTCAAAGGAGATGGAACTTTTGAAGGATGCAGGACAAAAGGCTGCAGAATCACTTCTTGCAGCAGAGAAAACAAATAGTCAACTGGAAAAAGTCCTTCAAAGAAAAGACTGTGAACTGAAAGATGTAGTCACCTTAAAAGATGTCAGGTTTGTCTTAGATGATTTAAGTTCAAATTTTATTAAAATTTCTTATGACTTACAATGTTCACAAATGTCTGGATATTTTGTCAAATTATAAGGACTATCTACAGGATATTTATATTATACATTTTGGTATAATTTCTACATGAAATTTCATAAGGGCAAGAAAGCCATTTTGGAATTGATTATGGCAGCCTTTCACGTCCAGGCTAATGGAATAAAAGTCTAAGACTTTTTTTTGAAATTTGATTTGGATCTGCTTATTCATGGCCTTATGTTTATGATCCCAGCTACCACTAATACTGAACTGGTCAGATTCCAGAGTGAAATCTGGCTTGATGGCTCATAAGTTTTATTTTTGCAATTTGGTTACCATGGTGATCAATCACAACATATTCATATAAGTGTATCAGTGTTCCTTTTTTAAACAAAATAACATAACCTTATTCCATTAGAGAAAACACACAAGTATGCCAATTTGGAAAGATCTTATCATAAATTTTAAAGTATTAAATTCAATTCTTTTTCCTGGCAGTATATTTTTATAGATAATCTACCCCAGTAAAGTGTAATTTATACCTTCATGTTAAAATTTCTTACTGAACTAACAAAATCACACATATGTCATTTCAAGCAACCTACTGCCCACTCTCCAGGTGTGATTTCCCCAATGCACACAGGCTAACTCAGTGACTTTTGTTCTGACTTTGACTACTTTGAGACTGTTAAATCAACTTAAGATTTCTTTCCAGCTCTGATGTCCTAAAGACTTACACAAACTGAAAGCTTCCCTTATACTGGAATAAATCTGGTCTCAACCAACTTAGTGGCTCCTAGCCTCTCCTTCTTCTATCTTTCTTTTTCTGAATCATAAAATTGAAGTCAACAATAAGCTACAATTATCCCACCAGGTATCTTGTTGAGTAATTTAGCTTAAGTAACATTATTTACTTGACTGTCAGTGGCTTACTATTCCAACTAGCTTGCTGAACATTTCTATTTTAAAAAACACAGACCTTCACTGCACTAAAATCCATTAGCCTGTTTACCTCTACTTTACACCCAAAGTTCCCAAATAGCAATACAGTGTAAACCTTCTTCACAGTTGCAGATAATCCTACTTTAGATTTAAAAAAATCACCATAGTCTTAGCAGACCATATGACTGCGCTGTCATTGGAGAGAGTGATGACTGATAATGATTTAACCTGAGGGTTACCAAGCCTCAGGCAAGAGCTTGAGAAGGAGCGTGCTTATGGTTAACTCAGCCAGTGCAGGAATTGAACGCATACTGTTGGCATCACACTGCATCATAAACCATCTGTCCAGCCAACTGAGCTAGTTAGAAACCTGATTCAAAGGTTAAGTTGGTTGGAGTGAAAAACATATGTTTTGATAGGTTTTTGATTATTAACTGAATCAAAGATTACAGGGAGAAGGCAGGAGAATAGGTTTGAGAAACATATCAGCTACGTTTGAATGGAGGAGCAGACATGAGGAGCTGAATGGCCTAATTTTACTCCAATATCTTATGGTCATGGTTTTTCAAGGTTTGGAGTTGAGGCATATTGTTTGGGCACAGCAGAAAGAACTTGATGCTTCCAAAGGGAGCCTGAACCTGAAAGCGTTTGATTTGTTAGTCACTACTCAGTGGGTTAATTGAACACTATTTGTTATGGATGCAGAATCTCATGCTTTTATTGCAAACTTGTCTCCATCAGCAAACAATGTCCAATTGAGTGCACTCAGGGTTGTTTATGTTGTGAATGCCATGTCAGTTGGTGCATGTTGTCAGTGTGATGAAGAGCAACTCATACTAATTGAGGAAATCTTTTGGCACATATTTAAGAACCAGTTTAGGATGTGGTGACATTGTGATTTTGTCTCTACCTCTGAACCAGAAGGTCTGGGCTCATGTCCCATCTGCCTTGGATGTGTGATAACATGTCTGAAGAGATTGACTAAAAATAATGCAACTGTTGTCAAGACTGAATGGATAAAGTGATGGATTTGAAATCCATGAGAATTTTCCCCATGCAATTTCAAATACTACAGATGTTGTTTCTCATATTTGTGACTTTAACCATGTGTCAATAGAGATAGTTAGTTATTCAGGAACCTTGTGGCACTTCGGTAGTGTTTCTATATCTGGGCCAGAATGTCTGGGTTCAAGTTACACTGGTGGCATGTCATTGATTAAAAGTAATTTTATAAGAACTAGTTTTCATTTGGGAGGGAGCTGGTATCTTGAAAGGAATAGTAGACTGCACTTATGCTGTATGGAGTATAGCACATAAACCTGTGTGGAAGACACACCAGCTCCTGGTCCTTCCTTTGCCAGATAAATGTTTACAATATTAATAAAGTTCATTCTGGCAAATTGTAGGGATGGGAAAACAATAAAGTGATACAATTTATTCCAGATAATAAAGTACTGTATTATTAATATGTAAACAAGGAAGTAACTAAGAAGAGTTCTTTAAGTGCTTAAGATCCAGCTTGTCCAGTCTTGTTTATAATTCAATCTTGAACACAGATAATTGGCCATACAACTCTCTTCCATTATTGCTTTCACGGCTTCAAAGTTTCACTTACATCATAGTGGTAAAAATTGAATGCAGCATTTGATGTAGAAT
The DNA here is from genome assembly GCF_047496795.1 of Chiloscyllium punctatum. Lineage (NCBI taxonomy): Eukaryota > Metazoa > Chordata > Chondrichthyes > Orectolobiformes > Hemiscylliidae > Chiloscyllium > Chiloscyllium punctatum. The sequence goes on from NC_092777.1 coordinate 41,258,460, forward strand.
GGTCAGAGCATTTTACAACTTCAGCAAGTTATACTCAACTGTTGCCAAACAATGCAAGATACTATTTGCTTTGTTACTCGCTGATTGATACTAACTCACAGTTCGAAATGAGAATACAAACCTAACCAGATTTTCTTTACCTTCAGTCACTTAAGTATGATTCATGGAATGTGAAACCCTGGAAGTACTCATCAGGCAAGGTAGTGTTAGTTGACAGAAATAGTTAAGGTTACATTTTGGATGGGGACCCTTTGTCAAAACTCTTCATCAAAACTTAAGGAAACAGTCGGTGAAATAACTCCATAGTTTCCAAGTCACTCTTTACTTACATGTGGAGAGTTCCTGACACTGATCCAGCTCCCTCAGAGCCTGCTCAAGTGAATAGGATGTCTGGCACTCCTGTTCTTTTTTTTTGACACTCCTACTTTTTTTTAATTTTCCTTACACTACTGCCTAACAGTGGTAGTGCTTACTTTTCCCCAGCACCCATGTCGTATGCGTATAGGTGTAGGACACAGTGAAGAGCAAACAAGTGCATAAATCTTACTTCTATTCTATCACCGGGAAGAAAGGATTCACCCAAGTGGCCAGTGACAAGCAATGCCCTTCTCATCAAAAGGGACACTCCTGTTTTTTTTCAAAATATTTGTTAGTGAACAGGATGTCTGACAGTCTTGTTTCTTTTTTTCCTTTTTCTTTTTTCTCTCTCTTTTTCTCTCTTTCTCCCCACACTATTGCCTTACAGCGGTAGTGCTTATTTTTCCCCAGCACCCATGTCATGTATGCAGGTGTCGGACACAGTGAAGAGCAACAAGGGTGTAAATCTTTACTTATATTCCACCACCGGGGAGAAAGGAAACACCCGAGTGGTCATCAAAGGGGACACTCCTGTTCTTATCTGTCAACAGGGGCTCCTAATTTAGTCCAATCAGGGAACTCATACACTGAGGTCCACTTGACTGACCTTATTACGATCATTACAGTACAATCAGTTCTTCTATAACGTGATGGTTGTGCTCTTGTGCAACACTGTGTTATAGAAAAATCACGCTTTAGAAACAGCATTTAAAGTGTTTTAAAAGTTCATGCTTTAGAAATTACTTCCCCAATAGATCAATCATGTTACAGCGAATTTGCATTGAGGAAACGCTCGTTATAACAGAATGCCCTATAGGAACATTCGCACTGATTGTTGGTATGTTCACAAAGTACTTTTCCTTTGCCTAGTTTTGCTTTCCTAGTGACTAACTGTTGGTAACGTCTCTTAGCTTGTTTCAATTCCTGCAACTTTAAGCTTAGGCTTTTGTCAGCCAGAGGTCGTGGTTCATATTGGTACTAACGACATTGGCATAAAGCGAGATAGAGGTTCTACAAAGGGAATTTAGAAAGTTAGGTAGAAAGTTGAAAAGCAGGACCTCGAAGGTTGTAATCTCGGCATTGCTCCCGTAGCACATGCTAATAAGGCCAGAAATAGGGCTGTGCAGTTGAAGAGCTGCTCTAGGAGGGAGGGAATCTCTTCCAGAGGAGGTGGGACCTGTACAAGAAAGTTGGGTTGCACCTAAACTGAAGAGACGCCAATATCATTACAGAGACATTCCCCAGTGCTGCTGGGGAGGATTTAAGCTAGTGTTGCAGGGGTGTGGGAGTCAGAGCAGTAAGTCAACATGTGGATTGTTTGAAGAGAAGAGAGCGGCTAAACCAAGTACGTCTAATAGGAAGAACAGGCAGGACCAGGTTAATGACAACGGTGAGTCTAGCGGTCTGAATTGTACCACTTTTAATGCAAGGAGTACACAATTAAAGGCAGATGAGCTTAGGACCTGGGTTAGTACATAGGACTATGATGTGGTAGCCATTACAACAACGTGGTTGAGAGAAGAGTAGCTTAACATTCAAGGGTTTAGATGTAGAGGGGATGTAAGATGGGTGGACAAGTTACATTACTGATTAAGGAGAATGTCACAACTGTATTAAGAGGGGACATCCCGGAGGGCTTGTCTAGTGAAGCAATATAGGGTCACAGCATGGAAAGTAACTCTTTGGTCCAACTTATCCATGCTGACCAAATATCTCAATCTGACCTAGTACCATTTGCCAGCACTTGGCCCATATCTCTCTAAACCCTTCATATTCATATACCCATCCAGATGCCTCTTAAATGTTGTCATTGTACCAGCTTCCACAACATCCTCTGGCAGCATGTTCAATACACACGCCACCTCTGCACGAAAAAGTTACCACACCGATTCTTTTTTAAATCTTTCCCCTCTCACCTTAAACCTATGCCATCCAGTTCTGGACTCAGCCACCCTGGGGAAAAGGGCTTGCCATCCTATTCACGCCTCTCATGATTTTATAAACCTCTATAGCTTAGTCCCACAATGGTTAGAATTTTGGAATAAAAAGGTGTAATCACTATGATGGGATTAGGTCTCCCAATAACCAGCAGGAATTAGAGGAACAGATATGTAAGTGGATCAAGGAAAGACTTAAAACAAAAGGGTTGAGTTAGTGGGTGATTTTAGTTTTCCCACTATTCACAGTGACTGCCTTAGTGCTGTGGGCTTAATTGGCACAGAATTTACTAGGTGTATCCAGTAGAGACACTTTTTAAAAAAAAGTATGTGGATAGTCCAACTAGGAAAGAGGTTGTATTAGACCTTGTATTGGGGAATGAGCCTGGCCGGGTGATTGAGGTTTCAGTGAGGGAGTATTTTGGGAATAGTGATCATAATTCCATAAGTTTTAAAATACAAGTACACAGTCCTTCATCTGAAACCCTCTGGGCCAGCAGGTTTTTGGAATTTTGGAAGTTTTCAGAGTTTGGAATAAGTGACAGTTTCACAGTGAAATCTTAAAAAAAAAATTATCGAGCAGCAGACGCCTCCTGTGAGTAATATGAGCACTGAGACATAATTGACACCTGCCAGTGCTGGGCCACACCGCCATGTCGCATCTGAGTGATGTGGGTCGAGTGGATGTGGACTTGGGTTAACTGCACACCAAACCACCTTGTTATGGAGAAAAAAACTTAATGAGAAAAGCTTCGAATGAAGGATTGTATATTTGTAATTATAGAAAAGAATAAGACTGGTCCTTGGGTGACAGTGTAAAATTGGGGGAAGGCTAATTACAACAGTATTAGGCAGGAACTGGAAAAATTGGATTGGGGCAGCTGTTTGAAGATAAATCCACAACTGACAGGTGAGAATCTTTCAAAGCCTGTTGACCAGAGCTCAGGACCAGCATCTTCCTGTGAGGAAGAAAGATAAGGATGGCAAGATTTGGGAACCTTGGATGACAAGTGATGTTGTAAGGTTTAGGAAACTGAAATCAAACAAGCTCCTAGAATATAAAGGAAGCAGAAAATAGCGGTTAAAAGAAATTAGAAGGACTAGATGGGGCCATGAAATGTCATTGGCAAGTAGGATTAGAGAGAATCCCAAGGCGTACTTTAGGAGCAAGAGGATAACCAGGGAAAGGATAGGTCCACTTAAGGACAAAGGAGGATGCAGCCAAAGCAAGTGGGTGATGTCCTTAATGAATACTCCTCGTTGGTATTTACCAAGGAGAAAGAAAGGATAACTTTAGAGGGGAGTTTGTTGAAAGTCTAAAGCATGGCAATATTAAGAAGAAGGTGCTGTTGTGTGCCTTGAAACACATTAAGTTACATAAGTCCACAGGGCCTGATGGGATCTATCCCAAAGTACTGAAGGAAGCAAGGGAGGAGATTGCTAGGGCTTTCACAGAGATCTTTGTATCTTCTTTAGCCACAGGCGAGGTTCCAGAATACTGGAGAATAGTCAGTTCCTTTCTTAAAGAAGGGAAGCAGGGACAATTCAAGAAATTATAGTCTAGTGAGCCTTACATCAGTGGTAGGAAATTATGAAGAACATTGTTGTGGACAGGATTTCCTGGCATTTGGAGAAGAATGACTTACTATGGACAGTCAGCATAGCTTTATGCAGGGCAGGCCTTGTTTCTCAAGTTTGTTTGAGTTTTTTGAGGAAGTGACAAACATGATTGAGGATAAGGCAATGCATGTTGTGTACATGGACTTTACGAAAGCATTTGACAAGGTAGGCTGGTCCAGCAGATCAAATTGCATGGAATTCATAGTGAGTTGGTAAATTGGATATAAAATTGGCTTGGCCACAGAAGATAGAGTAATTGTGCAGTGCCGTTTTTTTGGATTGGATTTCTTTGACTAGTGGTATTTCACATCAGTGCTCAGACCTCTTATTGTTTGTAATATATATATAAATGATGTGGGGGAAAAAAGTAAGTCATCTAATTAGTAAGTTTGCAGGTGACAGAAATTGGAGGAGTTGTGGATAGTGAGGAAGCATATCAAAGGCAAATACTAGTGGGTGAATAAGTTTAAGGTGAGAGGAAGAAAGTTTAAAAGAGATATACAAAGAAAGTTTATTTTTAGTACTGAGGGAGTAGGTCCTTGGATTGCACTGTCAGGGGTGGTAGTGGAAGCAGATACAATAGCAAAGTTTAAGACTCATTTAGACCAGGAATAGAGGGATATGGACCATGTGCAGGCAGATGGGATTAGGTTAGAAAAGGATCATGGTTAACAGAGACATGGTGCGCCATAGAGCCTGTTCCTGTGCTGTACTGTTACATAGAAACATAGGAGGAGGCCATTCAGCCATTCAAGCCTGCTCTGCCATTCATCACGATCATTACTGATTGTTCTAATCCTGCTTTCTTCCCAGAACCTTTGATCCAATTTGCCCCCAAGTGCTATATCTAGCAGCCTCTTGAATACATTCAATGTTTGGCATCAACTACTTCCTGTGATAATGAATTGCACAGGCTCACCACTCTTTGGGTGAAGAAATGTCTCCTCATCTTGGTCCTAAATGGTCCACCCTGAATTCTCAGTGTGACCCCTGGTTCTGGGCCTATCATCGGGGACATCTCCCTGCATCTACCCTGTTTAGTCCTGTTGAATTTTATAAGTCGTTAAGAGATTCCCCCACCCCACCTCACTCGTCTGAACTCCAGTAAAAACAATCCTAACCTAGTTAATCTCCCATCATACGTCAGTCCCACCATACCTGGAATCAGCCTGGTAAACCTTCAGTGTACTCCCTTAAGAGCAAGAGCATTCTTCCTCAGAAAAGCAGATCAAAACTGCGCACACTATTCCATGTGAGGCCTCATCAAGGCCCTGTATAACTGCAACAAACCTATCCCTGTACTCAAAACCCCTCATAATGAAAAGTGTAGTGCTGGAAAGGCACAGCCAGTCAGGCAGCATTTGAGGAGCAGGAGAGTCTTCCTGATGAAGAGCTTATGCTTGAAACATTGACTCTCCTGCTTCTCGGATGCTGTCTGACTGGCTGTGCTTTTCCAGCACCACACTATTTGTCTCTGATCTCCAGCATCTGCAGCCCTCACTTTCTCCTCTCTCGTAATGAAGGCCAACATACCATTTGCCTTTTTTACTGCCTGCTGCACCTATACACCTACCTTCAGCGACTGGTGCACAAGGTCCTCCATGTCCCACTGCACACTCCCATCCCCCAACTTGTCCAGATCATGCTGAATCCTCATCACAGTTCACTGTTCCACCTAACTTGGTGTCATCTGCAAGATGTTACATTTTATTCCCTTATTGAATATCATTAATATATATTGTGAATAGCTGGGGCCCTAGCACTGATTCCTGCCACAGCGGAGAAGGTTACCTCAGATTACAACAGGATCTTGATCAGATGGGCCAATGGGCTGAGAAGTAGCAGATGAAGTTTAATTCAGATAAATGTGAGGTGCTGCATTTTGGGAAAGCAAATCTTAGCGGAACTTATACACTTAATGGTAAGGTCCTAAGGAGTGTTGCTGAACAAAGAGACCTTGGAGTGCAGGTTCATAGCTCCTTGAAAGTGGAGTTGCAGGTAGATAGGATAGTGAGGAAGGCATTTAGTATGCTTTCCTTTATTGGTCAGAGTACTGAGTACAGGAGTTGGGAGGTCATGTTGCAGCTGTACAAAACGTTGGTTAGACAAATATTGGAATATTGCGTGCAATTCTGGTCTCCTTCCTATCGGAAAGATGTTGTGAAACTTGAAAGGGTTCAGAAAAGGTTTACAAGGATGTTGCCAGGGTTGGAGGATTTGAGCTATAGCGAGAGGCTGAATAGGCTGGGGGTGTTTTCCCTGGAGTGTCAAAGGCTGACGGGTGACCTCATAGAAGTTTATAAGATCATGAGGGGCATGAATAGGATAAAGAGACAAAATCTTTTCCCGGGGGTTGAGGAGTCCAGAACTAGAGGGCATAGGTTTAGAGTGAGAGGAGAAAGATATAAAAGAGACCAACGGGGCAATTTTTTCACGCAGAGGGTGGTATGCGTATGGAATGAGCTGCTAGAGGAAGTGGTGGAGGCGGGCACAATTGCAACATTTAAAAGGCATTTGGATGGATTATATGAATAGGAAGGGTTTGGGGGGATATGGGCCGGGTGCTGGCAGGTGTGACTAGATTGGGTTGGGATATCTGGTCGGCATGGACAGGGTTGGGCCGAAGGGTCTATTTCTGTGCCGTACATCTCTATGACCCGTTAATTCCTACTCCTTGTTTCGTTTCTGTCAACCAGTTTTCTGTCCATCTCAGTACACTTAGCCCAATCCCATGCACTTTAATCTTGTACATGATCTCTTATGCAAGACTTTGTCAAACGCTTTCTGAAAGTCCAAATATACCACATCGACTGGCTTCCCCTTGTCAACTCTACTAGTTACATCTTCTTAGAATTCCAACAGATTTGTCAAGTATGATTTCCTCTTCATAAATTCATGCTGACTCTGATTCTGCCACTGCTTTCTAAATGCTCCGCTATAAAGTCCTTAATAATGTATTCCAGAATTTTCCCCACTACCAATGTTAGGCTTACTGGTCTATAATTCCCTGGTTTCTCTCTACCTCCCTTTTTGAATATTGGAGTAACATTACCTACCCTTCAATCTGCATGGACTCTTCCAGAGCCTTTAGAATACTTTTCTATGTTCTTCTTATATGTTCTGTGGTCTGGAGCTTTTGGTGCAGAGCATTATCAACTTTCCTTTAATTCTCTTTCAATGTTGCTTCCTTAAAAAAAAATTAAGGAAATCAGTTAAATAGTATCTTCCTGGCTGTTACTTGCTCAACTATCATTATACAGTTAGTCAATAGGTTTGGTCTCTTTTTATAATTGATTTTTTAACGAATGAGTTACATAATTTGATGAGCTTCTCAGTCAATTCTCTGCCATTTAGAATGACAAGGTTATGAAGGGGCTAGACAGTGTAATTACATGGTTGTTTCCGCTGGCTGGGGAATCTAGAACACTGATCCAGTCTCTGGATATGAGGGCAATCATCTAGAACTGGGATATGGAGAAATGTTTTGAGTAGCAAGTTGTGTATCTTTGGAATCTTCTATCCCAGGACGTTATGGATGCTGGATTTTGAATATATTTGCAGTTGGCATAGACAGAATCTTGTTCTCGGGAAATCGAGGGATATGGAGAACCTGACACTCAGGCTTGACAGCTATATGGCCTGATCTTGCTTTTTTTTTCTTGTGTTCTTGTGTAAATATCTTACAGTTAAAGAAGAAATAAACTTTTTATTTAATATTGAACAGCATTAAGCATTACAGTGGGAAACATTTAAACTGTTTGTTTTAGAATAGCCTGAGGATATTAAAAAACAAATGAAAGCATTCACCAATGTGAAAGAAAAACTGATCTGCAAAATTCCTGTTCTTGCCCCACTCAATTGATTAAAATAAGTGCTGGAGACAACTTTTTAGCCCTGATCATTATTGTATTGTAGATAACTTCATCTAGCGTGAAATCCCAAACTAGAAATGAGATGCAGTTTATGTTCTGTGCTACTTTAGTAAATGTAACATGATTAGTCTCCGAGCAAGTTCATTGGGAAAATGAGACATTCTTGCTCTGAATGCTTTTGTATGAACATGCAACATGAATATGATTGGAATAAAATAAAGAATTGTGAATGCTGGAGATCTGAAACAAACAAAAACAGAAATTGCTGGTGGATCTGTGGAGAGAAAACAAAGTTAGCATTTCAAGTCCTGTGACCCTTTTGAAGAATGGAGTCTCTTTAAGTCATCACATTTAAATTTTGAGTTAAAAATCACACAACACGAAGTTGATTTTTAACTTTGTATACCCCAGCCCAACACCGGCATCTCCAAATCAAAACTTTTTGAGGAAAGTATGAACTGATCATTGCTACAGTTACCGTTTAATCTATCATGTAATAAGGTTTCTCTGTCTGGGTCTGAAAGGTTTGCAATGAATTAAGTGCTCGATCGTTGGGGTCATAAAAACTATCACTTAAAATGTTACCCCCATTACAACGTGAATTTGAAGCTCCAATTCCTTAAAGTTTTGAGCTATATAGATCTTTGAGTGATTCTACAGGAAACAAGAAGTTTTATTCTGAGTTTCTCGATCTGTCCAACAGGATCAAGGAACTGGAAGACAAAGTAAATAGAATGGAAATTAAATTGAAAAAAGAAGAAGAAATATTCCAACGCAAGTAAGTGCATTTATTAAAATTTATATTCTTCAAGTCATCAGTTGGTACCTGTCGTATGAAATACAAAATTACATAGCCGCCCAGAAGAGAGAGTCTGTTAACACTGTAGTTTCAAATATTTGTTTATAAAACAGCCTCAGTTTCCGTATATATTATGTTTAAAAATACATGCCCATTATCTTATAAATATCATAACATGGCAGACAACTTAGTGGGTCAATCTGCTAAAGAAATCTAAATTATGGTCCCAAATCTCTTGTGTTTGGATTGAAATCACTATTTCTGACCCAGATCAGCCAACACGTTGCTCACTTTCCCAGGACTTTTCCACCTAAACATCCAATGTAGAATAAATCTCAAGAAAATACGTGCAGGCAGCACCAGACCAAATCGTGCAGACACTACACCCCTTTTGTGACTATATCTGTAACCATCTATACTTTAAAATCCCAAAGCCACTTTAACAGCTATTGAGAAAAAATAAATGTGGTAAGGTGAGTGCATAGATTAGGGTGGTTGGTAAAGGAGTACAGCAGCAAGTTTGTGGATGCGGTCGCAGATGAGTATATGTGAAGTGTAGGGCATAAATGAATAGTGAAGGGTTCATGTGGAAGGTGGGTGAGGGCCTTCAACAGTGAAGAATAAGAGTTTTTAAAACCACAGTGAGATAATTACTGCCAAACAACATATCTGATCTTGAATATAGTTGGTTCTGCTCTTACATTTGTTTCTCCAGTGGGAATTGGCTCTAACACGAATGAAGGGTTTAGACCATTATTTGTAGAATGAGAACTTTCTTTACCTGTATTGACTATAATGCAGTTCCAGCCCCATTAGTTTAAATGGCATGGCTATTGTGCGATTTTCTTATAATGTGAGATCACACAAGAATGGAACTATCACATTAAATCAGAACCAACTGCATGATGATTTTACAGATGCAGAATCACATTTTGTTAGATATTCATATTGCAGATATTAAAACATGAAAGTTAAATATCTGTTTTAATATTTTTCCTGTTTTACTTTTCCTTTCTTGTAATCATGTGGAATCTCCAATCATTTTTTCACTTACTTTACAATGATTTTCATGTAACTTTTCACTGCTATTTACTGCCTGCATTCCAGTTTGTATTCCTCAGTGAGGGTTTGTTAGCCTGATTAGTTTTGGGAGCCTTCTTACTACTTGCACTGCTGAAAGACACTCTCGGCAGCCAGTGAATTCAAATGGATGATTGAAGGTCTTCGCTGACAAGCCTGTTCAAATTCTGTTGGTAACTGGCTGGCGTTCCTCTCCATACTCTGGGAGCACTGCCAATTTCTCAACTTCCTACCTATATCTTCATTCTACCTCCATAGTGAATTAATACAGAAATGAGACTGATCATGAATCCTTTCACATGTTTATGGTTTTTTAGGAAGCTGCAGATATTAAAATCTTACAGCCAATAATCCTGAAATATCTGAGAATGCTCAGCAGTAAATTGCTGGCCCAACATACCCTGTGAGTTTAAAAAAAAATGACTGCAAATGCTGGAGATCTGAAATAAGAATGAACTAGAGTTTTAAAGAAGAGTCATAACAGACTTGAATTATTAATTCTGTATCTCTGTCCTCAATACCTGCCAGACCTACTAGGTTTCTCTGTTTGCTTTTTATATACTATTTAAGTTTCCAGCAATATCTGAACTAAAGATTCATTCATGACTGATCGCAGCCTACTTAGGAAACAAATCCAACAAATTATTTTAAAAGCTATAAGTACAAAGCATCAAATTTAATATTGGCATTGATTGAATGATTAATTGTCACATATATCTTTGAAAATACAGTGAAAAGTGTTTTGTTGCCACAGTCAGTGCCATTTTGAATTACAATAAGGATAAAAAGAAATTGCACAAATAAGAATTCATCATCTTTTCAAACTGGGGTCTGAAGCATGGCTTCAGGGTTTCTGTAAGGTGACTGGAAGGTGGTCCAGTACCCAAGGAATCCCACCTCTGGAACATCAACAATGGCATGAATGCCCACTGTCACCACCATGCTCTAAAAGCCAGGGGTCCAGGCTCCATGCCTGCTGCTGCTGCCAGGGGTGTGGGCTCTGTGCCTGCCGCTGCCAGGGGACTGGGCTCTGCGCCTGCAACCAGGGGACTGGCCTCTGTACCTGCTGCCAGGGGTGCAGGCTCTGTGCCTGCTGCTGCTGACAGGGGTGTGGGCTTGGTGCCTGCCGCTGCTGCCAGGGGTGTGGGCTTAGTGCCTGCCGCTGCTGTCAGGGGTCTGGGCTCAGTGCCTGCCGCTGCTGCCAGGGGTCCGGGCTCTGTGCCTGCCGCTACCAGGGGACTGGGCTCTGCGCCTGCAACCAGGGGACTGGCCTCTGTACCTGCTGCCAGGGGTGCAGGCTCTGTGCCTGCTGCTGCTGCCAGGGGTCTGGGCTCTGTGCCTGCCGCCACCAGGGGACTGGGCTCTGTGCCTGCCGCCACCAGGGGACTGGGCTCTGCGTCTGCTACCAGGGGTGTGGGCTCTGTGCCTGCTGGGCTGTCAGGGGTCCGGGCTCTGTGCCCAATGTAAGGGGTCTGGGTTCTGTTTGCTGTTGCCAGGGGTGCGGGCTCTGTGCCTGCAGCGACAGCCAGGGGCGCGGGCCCAATGCCTGCAGCGATAGCCAGGGGTGTGGGCTCTGTGCCTGCAGCGACAGCCAGGGGCGCGGGCTTCTGTGACTGCAGCTGCTGCCAGGGGACTGGGCTTCTGTGCCGGCTGTCGTCAGGGGTGCAGGCTCTGTGCCAGCTGGGGGTGCGTGCTCTGTGCCTGTTGCTGCTGCCAGGGGTCTGGGCTCTGTGTGCCTAGCTGTCGCCATGGGTGCGGGCTCTGTGCCTGCCGTCACCAGGGGTCTGAGCTCTGTGCCTGCCGCCACCAAGGGACTGGACTCTGCGCCTGCTACCAGGGGTGTGGGCTCTGCGCCTGCTGCTGCTGTCAGGGGTCCGGGCTCTGTGCCTGTTGTTGCCAGGGGTGTGGGCTCTGTGTGCCTGCTGTCACCAGGGGTTTGGGCTCTGTGCCTGCAGCTGCTGCCAGGGGTGCGGGCTCTGTGCCTGCTGTCGCTTTGGGAACAGGCTCTGTGCCTGCTGTCGCCAATGGTGCGGGTTCTGTGCCTGCTGTCACCAGGGGTCTGGGCTCTGTGCATGCCGCTGCTGCCAGGGGTCCGGGCTCTGTGCGTGCCGCTGCTGCCAGGGGTGTCGGCTCTGTGCCTGCCGTCACCAGGAGTGCGGGGTCTGTGCCTGCCGTCATCGCCAGTGGTGTGGGCTGTGTGCCTGCTGCTGCCAGTGGTGCGGGCTGTGTGCCTGCTGCTGCCAGGGGTTCGGGCTCTGTGCCTGCTGCCACTGCCAGGGTTGCGGGCTCTGTGTCTGCCTGCTGCTGCCAGGGGTCTGGGCTCTGTGCCTGCTGCTGCCAGGGGTCTGGGCTCTGTGCCTGCCGTTGCTGCCAGGGGTGTGGGCTCTTTGCTTGCTGCCAGTGGTGCGGGCTCTGTGCCTGCCATCGCCAGGGTTGCGGGCTCTGTGCCTGCTGTTGCTGCCAGGGGTGTGGGCTCTGTGCCTGCTGCCAGGGGTGTGGGCTCTGTGCCTGCTGCCAGGGATGCGGGCTCTGTGCCTATGGTCGCTGCCAGGGGTGCGGGCTCTGTGCCTATGGTCGCTGCCAGGGGTGTGGGCTCTGTGCCTATGGTCGCTGCCAGGGGTGTGGGCTATGTGCCTGCTGCTGCTGTTGCCAGGGTTGCGGGCTCTGTGCCTGCCACTGCTGTCAGGGGTGTGGGCTCTGTGCCTGCTGCCCCTGCTGGTGCCAGGGGTGCAGGCTCTGTGCCTGCTGGTGCCAGTGGTGCGGGCTGTGTGCCTGCTGCTGCCAGTGGTGCAGGCTCTGTGCCTGCCGCCACTGCAAGGGTTGCGGGCTCTGTGCCTGCCTGCCGCTGCCAGGGGTCTGGGCTCTGTGCCTGCCACTGCCAGGGGTCTGGGCTCTGTGCCTGCCGTTGCTGCCAGGGGTGTGGGCTCTGTGCTTGCTGCCAGGGGTGCGGGCTCTGTGCCTATGGTCACTGCCAGGGGTGTGGGCTATGTGCCTGCTGCTGCTGCTGTCGCCAGGGTTGCGGGCTTTGTGCCTGCCGCTGCGGCCAGGTTCCGGGCTCTCTGCCTGCCGCTGCTGTCAGGGGTGTGGGCTCTGTGCCTGCCGCCGCTGCCAGGGGTGAGGGCTCTGTACCTGCTGCCAGGGGTGCGGGCTCTGTGCCTGCCGCTACTGTCATAGGCTTTGTGGTAGCCTATGGCAGTCTTTTGGCCCAGCGTGTCCTCAGTGTGAACGTCTGGCCTTGAAGTGATTCCAGAGTGTCTCCCAGCCTGGAGTTACACCCCAGCATGGTCTGGAGTCAAGACCCAGCACGGGCTGGGGGCCAGTGTGGTCAGGTTTGCAAGACTGTTGATCAGAAGTTTTTATTTCTCTATTTTATAATTTATTCATATGATTTGTAATGTTGGACTTTTTATTTCTTTATTTTTCTATGTTTTTTTTCCTCTAAGAACTTGTACTGAAGAATCCATATTTAGGTACCTTTTACCTAAGAGAGGGTCATAAGTGGTGACTTGTAAACCTTTTGCTGTACTCATTTCAGTATATATGACAATAAGGCTAATTCAATTCAATAAATTCCTTTCTTCGCTGGTGAATGATGCTTGCCTGTAGAAAATGAAAGATTAGAGAAGGCACAGTTCTAAATGTGGACTTTACGTGTGACCTATGTGCAAGCATTACCACACAAGTGTAGGGAAGGACACGCAATTTTGAACCTGGCTTCAGTGGTGGCAGGGGGGACATGGGACAAATCCCCACAGTGTGAAGAGAAGAGAAGGAGAGCCCAGGGTGTGAGTGGGGATGAAAATATTTAAGCAATGGATGTAGCATTGAATATCTGCATCTCATCCTAAAAAATGTGGGAGCAAAGGAAACTGCTATATAGAATTTTTAACATCATCAAAATATCCTTTTAAGCATTTCAGTTTTATGGCCAGCAAACATGGTAATCACTTTGTGCTCAGCAAGTGCAGCAAACATAGATAAATTATTAGTTAATCTGCTTTGGCAGTCGTATTTAAGGGATCAGTGTTAGCCAGAACAGAACTCCATTGTTCCTTTAGCAGTCGTGCATGGGATATTTTGCACTCACTTAAAAGACAAGTAAAACTGTCGTCTGATTTTTTTTTCAAACAGGAACAATTTTTGATCTTTTTGTCCTTTATAAATTTTTATCTTTCTCCACCATCATTGAACAAGCTCATCTTTCCTGGAACACCATTTGAGAAACCATCAAGTCAGATTTCTGTCCTTACCACATTACCAAAATAGATCTGATCAAAGCTTATTAAACAAAAGCAGAAAAAAAAGACAAGTAAAGCTATATAAATTACAGTTTATAAAGACTTTATCATCAATAGCAAAAAGAACAATTCAGTCTTTTTCACAGTAATATTCTTTCTAGATTCTCAATCCCAGTGAAGTATCACTTTTTACTTTTAACTCTGTACTTCCTAACCTAACTGACTCTTCCTTTCCATTTTTCATGGCCTCAAGGCTTCCTCCCAACTCAATAGGCCCAAATTTCTTTTCAGTTTTGACAACTTGAAAACTTCTTCCGAAACGCTCACAACAAAGAGTTCTCAAGCTAAAACCTTTTTCAGTAAGGTGAAATTATTCTTCTGAACTGGAAAACAAGTTGCTGACAGTCTGTTTCTCTGTATAGCATAAGAGTTCCATTTTGTAAACATTTCATAAATTAACACCACAGCTATTCTGCTGGGGACTGAAATCACACATTTTCTTGGAAATTATGTATTTACTTCAGTGTTCCAAATGACTTTTTGATCGCTTTTAGTTTTTGGTGAAAACTAACGTGTGTTTACTTCTACTTTAAAAATGCCGATTCCTAAATGATGAGAATATTTTGCTCCTTTATCACACTTTTAAGACGTTCCCTAAATCCTACCTGTTTCACCAAATTTTGATCATGTGTCATAATCTTCCCTCATGTGGCATATCAAATTTTAGTTCATAACTATCCTAATACAAAATCACCTTGGGACATTTTATATTAAAGGCCCTACATAAATTAAACAGGTTGTTCGTAAAGTAACAAACTTCTCAGAATGATTAACTATTTCAGTAATGCACTGAAATGTCAACTCACATGATTTGATGAAATTCTGGAGCAAAGCTTTAATTCAAGACCTTCTAACTTGAGAGATGAGAGGGTGCCACTGCATCAACTTTTAATGGAACACTAACTTTCTGTCTCAAAGATCAAGCATTATGTGTAAAGAACCAGTTCCCAGTCCTTGTCAAATTTGCTGGTGTTTATTCTGTTGCTGCACATCTCAGTGCGGGGTGGGGAGTTGGAAGCTGCATTGTAGTTGTATATAGAATAATCTTGGTACTGAATCACCAATAGGATTGTAACTTAAATTATTATAGAACCCTGATTTCCAGAAGGTTGCAGTGAAAAATATTAATGCAGAGAAATGAAAGAAAAACAAGTTGACTACTTCTACACTGGATTCAGATTATTCTGACTGTAGTGCGAACATTGCTTTTGTGTGTTAAAGTAGGTCAGATTCTCATTGATCCACTTTAATACGGCATTATGCAAGCAGTAATTGGTTTAGTTGCTCCCAGATTTATGTGAATTTCAGTCCTGCCTTGTCGTTTCAGTACTTAACATTTACATTGTAAGACAGAACAGTATTACTGTTTAAGACAGTAAGTAGTTTTACTAACAATATTTAATAATTTTATGATTGTAAAGCTAAAATTCACAAAGACTGATTTCCCAAGAGTGCATTTTATTGTATGTAGCAGTTAGATAAACAGCTTAGTTGTTTGCTCTTCTCCTGAATCTCTTCAAATACTTTGTGCACTGTGCAACAACTAAGTGGTCTCCCTGAGATTGATTTTTTTTTCTTTTTGCTGGTACGATTGCAACATTTAAGAGGCATTTGGATGGGTATGTGAATAGGAAGGGTTTGGAGGAATATGGGCTGGGTGCTGGCAGGTGGGACTGGATTGGGTTGGGATATCTGGTCGGCATGGAAGGATTGGACCGAAGAGTCCGTTTCCATGCTGTACATTTCTATGACTCCCTGACCTGGTGAGTAGCTCTTCCACATGATCATACCTGTATAGGATCTAGGTTCTCTGGGTTTTGGTCTCTTAACCCATCTCTTTTGAAATAGCAACAAGAATGAAGCACTGAGCTTCACCCCCTTCAAACTAATGTTTCAATTATTATTGCTAACTGGAAACCTGTGTTTGGAGTGCTCATATATGGATGTCAAGCGAGATACTTGTGATGACCAGCACCTATGGAATCATAAGGGAGCAGGGGATTTGGTAAGGGAAGGAAACTAACTACATTAAACATTACTTACTGTCAACTTTACAGAAATGTCAGTTGGAAGAAGATAAATCCATGTATCTGAGTCAGAAATTAAGGATTCAAGCCTCAGGGAGACAATACTGATAATTCAAAGCAGTATTGAGGGAGTACAATAGTCCTGTTGGAGGTCCCACTTTCAGATAAAATGTTAAAACTAGGCCCTGTAAGGCACACAGTATAGTGAAATAAAACAGAAATGCTAGAGACACTGAGCAGATCTGGCAACATCTGTGGAGATAGAAACAGAGATAATGCTTCAAATCCAATAAGACATTTCTTCAAAACTGTAGAGAGAGGAAGCTGGGAAATTGATGTTGCTTATGCTGTAGGAAAGTTGAATGGAGGAGTAAGTGGAGCAGTTGGGAACGAGCCCTGAAACAAAAGGCAAAGGAACTACTAGTGGTAATGGAGAAGAAATGTAGATGAAGGGGGGGATGCTACTGGTGATTGTTAATGGCAGAAAATAGATCAGTTCTGCTGGGAGCAAACACAAGCAAACAAGTTACTTTGTGGGAGGAGAAATCAAAATGGATGACACACTACATGGTCTGAAGTTGTTGAACCCTCAAGGCTTGAAAATATCGAAATGAAACATTTGGTGCCTTCCTCCAACTTATGTTGGGCTTTGCTGGAACACTGCAGCATGCCAATAACTTAAATGCTAGCGTGACAGCATCTCCTCTCTGCCAAAACTAACATTGAAACCATGGACATACATCACCTATGATTTGAGAGTGCTTGCTGTGTTATTGCGGGCTGTTGGTCTCTTCAATTTTTCATACAAGGCCTAATCTTGAATGTTTGCAAAGGCAAAACTCTCTCATGTTGTACCGGACTAGCCATACAAATGCAGTGGCTTCAAGAGCAGGTTTGAAGCTAGGAACGCTGCGGTGAATAACTTGCCTCATGATTCCACAAAACCTGGCCGAGCACAAGTCGGGAGTGCAGTGGACTACTTCCGACTTACCTAGATTAGTGAAGCTACAAAAAACTCAACACCAGCCAAGTCAAAGCAGACCACATTAACAAATATCCACTTTAACCATCACTGATGCTCAGTGGTAGCTGTGTGTACTGTTTCCTTGGGTCAAAATACTGGAACTCCCTCCCCATTGGCATTATAGGTCTACCAACCAAATATAGACTGCAGCAGTTTAATAAGGCAGCTCACCAACACCTTCTGAAGGGCAACTAGAGATCGGCAATAAATTCGACCTACCAGGGAAAAATCACAGTGGCCAGGTTTTTTGCATTGAGACTGGCTCTGGCTCAGAAGGGAAGGGGGGAGAATAGGAGAGTGATAGTGATAGGAAATTCAATCATGAGAGGAATAGACAGGAGATTCTGTGGTGCCAAGCGAGATTCGTGGATGGTATGTTGGCTCCTGGGTATTAGGGCCAGGGATTTCTTGAAGTAAGGGGAAGGGAGGGCAGCCAGAAGTTGTGGTACATATCAGTACAAACGACAGGTAGGGAAAGGGAGGAGGATCTAAAAATAGAATTTAGGGAATTAGTTTGGAAACTAGAATGCAGAATGAACAGAGTAGTAATCTCAGGATTGCTACCAGTGCCACAGGCTAGTGAGACTAGGAATAGAGAGCGAGAGCAGATGAACACATGGCTGCAGGGCTAATATAGGAGGGAAGGCTTCAGGTATGTGGATCATTGGGATACCTTCTGGGGAAGTTGGTACCTGTACAAGAAGGACGGGTTGCTCCCGAACTGGAGGGGCACCAATATCCTGGGTGGGAGGTTTGCTAGACCTCGTTGGGTGGGTTTAATCTACATTGGCAGGAGGTTAGGAACCTGAGCTACATATCAGGTGATGGAGTAGGGAGTGAACAGCCAGATACAGCATGCAGAGAGTCTGTGAGAAGGGATAGGCACTTGATAGGGCAAAGGTATAGTCAGTGTAATGGGTTGAAGTGACTATTTTAATGTATAAGGAATAAGGATAATGAACTCAGAGCATGGATCAGGACTTGGAACTATGATGTTCTGGCCATTTAAGGAGACTTGAATAATACAGGGGCAGGAATGGTTGTTGCAGCTCCATAGAGCCCTGGTTAGACCACACTTGTAATATTGTGTTCAGTTCTGGTCACCTCATTATAGGAAAGATGTGGAAACTTTAGAGAGGGTGCAGAGGAGATTTACCAGGATGTTATCTGGACTGGAGGGCATGTCCTATGAAGAAATGTTGAGAGAGCGAAGGCTTTTCTCATTGGAGTGAAGAAGGATGAGAGGTGACTTGATAGAGGTGTACAGGATGTTGAAAGGCATAGATAAAGTGAACAGCCAGAGACTTTTTCTCAGGACAGAAATGGCTATCATAAGGGGTCATAATTCTAAGATCATTGGAGGAATGTTATATCAGAGGTAGGTTCTTTACACAGAGAATGGTAGATGTGTGGAATGCACTGCAGGCAGTTGTTAGTAGAGTCAGATTAATTAGGGACTTTTAAGCGACTCTTGGATAGACACATGGAAGATAGTACAGTGAAGGGTGTGTCAGTTAGTCTAATTTTTGAGTAGGATAAAAGCCCAGCACAACACTGGGAGCTGAAGGGCCTTTACTGTTCTCTAACGCTGACCCAACGAGTGACATCATATCCCATGAATTAATTTTTTTAAAAATTCAGACCTGGTCAGTCAACTATTATATCTTTCAAATATGTTGAAGGAAATATGTTAAGCACTTTCCATAGTTATCTTTCAAAAGGCCACCAATAATAAAGTGATGCAACACTGGATCAACTGTACCACCTTGGCCTTCTACAAAACAAAGGCCATCATAACTGCAAAACCAATTATGATGGATCAGGCGCTGCATCAGCATGGCTGAAAAGCATCTTCTCTGCCATGTTCTGTTCTTTGTGCTCTCAGATGACCAGTGTTCCAGGGGAGGACAAAGAAAATGCTCAAATTCTCCTTGAAGTGCAACAACATTGACATTAATGATTGGAAGGAACTTGCAACAAAACTTTAAAGATGGCAATAATTTGTCCATCAAGTTCTGTTATGCTTTGAGTCAAATTTCCTTAATAGTGAGACACAGCATTGAAGCAAAAATAAGTAGTAAAGGAAACAAATTCTGTGCTCTAAATCCCACATCATGTGGTATGTCCTGTTCCATATGCTCAAAGATCTGCAGTCTGGGAATCAGCTATTCAGTCACATGAAGGCTCATAGCTGAAAAATGTGTTGCTGGAAAAGCACAGCAGGTCAGGCAGCATCCAAGGAGCAGGAGAATCGACGTTTCGGGCATAAGCCCTTCTTCAGGACTTATGCCCGAAACGTCGATTCTCCTGCTCCTTGGATGCTGCCTGACCTGCTGCACTTTTCCAGGGACACATTTTTCAGCTCTGATCTTCAGCATCTGCAGTCCTCACTTTCTCCTACATGAAGGCTCATGGCAAACTTGCAACTGAATAGATCAAGGGACAGCTAACGACAGCTAGCTAATATGTGTGTGGGAGGTGCCGGGTTTTTGGATGGGATGTTAATCTGTGGGTTCACTAGGTCAACTTTACAATAATTTCTTCTCATAGTGCCCTCAACTAAAGTTGCCAACACCAGATTAGGTTGTTATGGGTTTTAGTTGTTATTAATGGGATGTTGTATCAAACACAGATCAAGGTTTATTTAGCAAAAACAATCAATGCCATTAATTTGTAAGTAGAGTTCCTTGGGACATTTCAAAAAGAATTTTACCTAATCTTAAACCTATAATTCTTTCACTCTGATTTAGTCTTATATAGTAAATCAACACCTAGAAACTAAGTTAAACGTCATTCAGGAATTAGCTTTCTTTGAAGTTAATTTTTAAAGATGTCATTTGCGTCATTGATGTCATCCATGGACCTGGAAAAACTTGTTGAAAATTCTATCAAGTGTATCAGTTTCAAATTTTCAAAGTCTGCACTATTTTATTTTTACCCAGTATTTATGACTTTCTCCTCTTACTACAGTTGTTTTGCAGTGATGGGCTGGAGTGGTAAGACTTTGATGGCTTAAACATATGATTTCTCTTCTCTTTTAGTCCTGAAAACCTCACAACAGTTCCTGCTTCCCTAACACATGCATAAACTATCTTAATCATTGTGGTAACTTTAAGCTGATTGGTTTTTGAAGACAGGTATCTTCCATTTTCTCACAGACACACTGCCAAAATGTCATGCTTCAGTGCTTCTGGATATGAATATGCCAGCAGTGGATATCAAGATGCTCTGCACTGAGTTGGAGAGTTTACCATAAGTGTTCCTGACCTATTCAGGACTGTGGGAACACAAAATCCTGGCCAGTAATGCCTGCTGTTTTCACTAATGTGTCTGCTGCAAAACTGTAATTTTAAAATGCCACAGGTCTAAAACCCAGAGGGTGGTGAATCTGTGGAACTCATTATGGCAGAAGGCTGTGGAGGCCAAGTCATTTGAATGTTTTTAAAACAAAAATAGATGGGTTCTTGATAGCAAGGAGATCCAGGTTTATAGGAAGAAGACAGGAGAATGGAGTTGAGAAACATATCAGCTTGATCAAATAGTTTGACTTGATTTATTATTGCCACATATACTGAGGAACAGTGAAAAGTATTGCGTGCTCATCATACCCTGATGCACTTATGTAAGGTAATAGAACAGAATATTGAATATTGTGTTACAGTTACAGAGAAGGCACAGTGAAAGATCACTCTCATATATGCGAGGTCCATTCATAGGTCTGATCATAGCAGAGGAAGTTATTCTTGAATCTGTGTTGGCATATGTTTTCAAACCTTTGTAACTTCTTCCTGGTGGAAGAGAGTACGGCAGGGATTTTTGATTATGTTGATTGCTTTCCCTAGGTAGTGAGAAGTGTAGACTGAGTTGATGGAAGGTAGCTTGGTTTTTGTGAAGGAATGGGCTGCATTTACAACTCTGTAATTTCTTGCAATCTTGGGCAGACCAGATGCCATACCAAGTTGTGATGTGTACAGATAGGATGTTTTCAATGGCGCATCTATAAAAATGTAGGCATGCCAAATTTCCTTAGCCTTCTGAGGAAGTAGAGTTGTTAGTATGTTTTCTGGACCGTAGCATCATCGTGGATGGACCAAGGCAGATTGGTGATGTCTACCCCCAGGAGCTTAAATTTCTCAACCACCTCCACCTCAGCACCATTGATGCAGACAGGGGCATGATTTCCACTTTGCTTCCTGAAGTTGATGACCAGCTGCTTCATTTTGCTGACATTAGGGGAGAGATTGTTGCCTTTATACCACACCACTATGCTCTCTATCTCTTTCCTGTACTTTGTGCCATCATTGTTAGAGATCCGACCTACTACAGTGGTGTCATCAGCAAATTTGTAATCGAGTTAGAGCTGAATTTGCCTTACAGTCATGAGTCTGTAAGGAGTATGCAGCCTTGCAGGGTACCGGTGTTGGGGATTATTGTGGAGATGGTATTGTGGAGGTGGTTTGCAGTCTGTAAGTCAGGAAGTCAAGAATTTAATTAAGAGAGGGGAGCAGAATCCTAGGTCTCAGAGTCTAGAAATGTACTTTTATTAGAACAATGGGCTGAATGGCCTAATTCTGCTCCTATAAACTTATGATTTTATTGTCTAAGATGATGTATAAACCACACAAGAGAAAAAGCATATTATCTTAGCCATTCTTGTAAGCTTATTTAGTTTTCCTTCATATACTGTGACTTGAATTTCATGCATGTCCCCTAAAGTTTTATTGACGTCTGGCACATTGGTTCAGTTTAATTAATGCCACAAGTGTATACAGAGGAACCTCAATTATCCGGCATTCAAATATCCAATTTTTGGATTATTTGAACAAGATTGCAAGGTCCCGATGCTTGGCTAAACTGTGTAATCCAGCATTCGATTATCCAAACAAAATACTCCCTGCCCGTGTTGTTCGGATAATCGAGGTTCCTCTGTATATAGAAACCTATTGAGCCTAACTAAGCAAAGTAAAAGTAGCACACACATGAGAATGTATTCGGGAATGCATGCTCTCTATCCACAGTCAATAATTAGTGATCTTGACTGCATTAAATAAACACAGGACCACATTATGCACTTATTCTCTCCTTGAGAATACATGCTGAATTCTATAGCACTTCCTGTTACAAGTTAATAGTACAACACCGCAGTTATATATGGGATTTATAATACGGTTAGGTTTTTGGACTGTGAAATTTATGGTAAAAATGAGGGATGTCATGTGACTTAGTCTGACAACAAACCTGGATGAGGGAACTGTTAAAATTAAAAGATGGCTTTGATTGTTTTACTGGAAAGAATATATGAGGTACTTATGCTTGGATGTAATGCCAGTAGCATTTATGCTTATGATAATTAGAGCATTAGTCTCCAAAGTCCCAAGAGGGTGTTATGAATGTCAGGTTGTAGGCAGTTTAATGTATGCAACTAGCATCTTGTATATTAGTTCTTAAACTTTTCTATAGGGGACTCCTTCAAGGTACAACATACAGCAACAGACTCCCACACCAGAAATTAATACTCTACATCCAGCTACCAGGTGACCTACCTTGAATGACTGTCAGATATCTAAAGTACATAAAACAGTAATTTTAGTAGATATTTTTCAGTGAAGCAAAAGTGCATATTTGATATTTTTATTGCACTGTTGACAACCTAAGGTCATCCTAATACATTTTACTATTTAAATATTTTCAATGCATAATAATTGTTATAATGTAGGAAATGCAACAACCAAATCTCATACACAAAGCTCCCATTGATGACAATTAGATAGATGACTAGATCATCAACTTTGTGCAGTGTTTCTTAATTAACTGCTTTCCTTCTCACATATTGAGGTGGCATAGTGATTATGTCAATGGATTAGTAATCCAGAAATCCAGGCAAGTTCCCTGGGGCATGTTACAGCTAAAAATGTGTTGCTGGAAAAGCGCAGCAGGTCAGGCGGCATCCGAGGAGCAGGAAAATCGACGTTTCGGGTATGAGCCCTTCTTCAGGAATCTTCAGGATTCCTGAAGAAGGGCTCATGCCCGAAACGTCGATTCTCCTGCTCCTTGGATGCTGCCTGACCTGCTGCGCTTTTCCAGCAACACCGTTTCAGCTCTGATCGCCAGCATCTGCAGTCCTCATTTCCCCCCCCATGTTACAGCTAATAAAATTTAAATTCAGCGAATAACTTTTTGGAGTTAAATGCTAATTTCAGTGATGGCAACCATGAAATTATCATTGATTATTGTAAAACAAACCCCACTATTGAAGTATTGTGTGCAATTCTGGTCTCTTTCCTATCGGAAGGATGTTGTGAGACTTGAAAGGGTGCAGAAAAGATTTGCAAGGATGTTGCCAGTGTTGGAGGATTTTAGCTACAGGGAGAGGCTGAATAGACTGGGGCTGTTTTTCCCTGGAGTGTCGGAGGCTGAACCTATGCCGTCTAGATCTGGACTCCCCACCGCTCCCCCCCCCCCCCACCAATCACCCCCACCCCCCCAGGAAAAGACCTTGTCTGTTTATCCTATCCATGCCCCTCATGATTTTATAAACCTCTATAAGATCACCCCTCAGCCTCCAACACTCCAGGGAAAACAGCCCTAGTCTATTCAACCTCTCCCTAAAGCTCAAATCCTCCAACCGTGGCAACATCCTTGTAAATCTTTTCTGAACCCTTTGAAGTTTCACAGCATCCTTCCAGTAGGAAAGAGACTAGAACTGCACGCAATATTCCAAAAATGACCTAACCAATATTCTGTACAACTGCAATGTGACCTCCCAACTCCTTTACTCAATGTTATGACTAATAGAGGAAAGCATACTAATTGCCTCCTTCACTAACCTATTTACCTGCGACTCTTCTTTCAAGGAACTATGAACCTGCACTCCAAGGTCTCTGTGTTCAGGAACAGCCCCCAGGACCTTGGCATTAAGTGTATAAGTCTTGCTCTGATTTGCTTTTCCAAATTGCAGCATCTCTCATTTATCTAAATTAAATTCCATCTGCCACTTCTCATCCCATTAGCCCATCTGATCAACATCCCAGTGTAATCTGAGGTAACCTCCTTCACTGTCCACTACATCTCCAATTTTGGTTTCATCTGCAAACTTACTAACTATACCTCCTATGTTCACATCCAAATCATTTATATAAACTATGAAAAGCAATGGACCCAGCACTGATCCTTGTGGTACACCACTGGTCAGAGGCCTCCAGTCCGAAAAGCAATCCTCCACCACCACCCTCTGTCTACTACCTTTTGAGCCAGTTCTGTATCCAAATGGCTAGTTCTCCCTGTATGTCATTAGGTCTAACCTTGCTGACCAGTCTGCCATGGGGAATCTTGTTGAACGCCTTACTGAAGTCCATATAGATCATGTCTACTGCTCTGCCCTCATCAATCCTCTTTGTTACTTCTTAAAAAAAATTGACTCAAGTTAGTGAGTCATGACCTCCCACGCACAAAGCCATGCTGCTTATCCCTAATCAGTCCTTGCCTTTCTTTCCAGATACCCTCCAACAACTTGCCCACCATGGATGTCAGGCTCACTGGTCTATAGTTCCCTGGCTTGTCCTTACCACCTTTCTTAAATAGTGGCACCATGTTAGCCACCCTCCAGTCTTCCGACACCTCACCTATTGATGATAGAAATATCTCAGCAAGGGGTGCAGCAATCACTTCCCTAGCTTCAAACAGAGTTCTAGGGTACACCTGATCAGGTCCTGGAGATTTAACCAGATTTATCAAGACATTCAGCACTTCCTCCTCTGTAATATGGACATTTTTCAAGATGTCACTATCTATTTCCCCATATTCTATACCTCCCATTTCCTTCTCCACAGTAAATACTGATGCAAAATACTCATTTAGTAGCTTCCCCCATCTCCATTGGCTCCACACAAAGGCCGCCTTGCTGATCTTTGAGGGGCCCTATACTCTCCCTAGTTACCCTTTTGTCCTTAATGTATTTATAAAAACCCTTTGGATTCTCCTTAACCCTATCTGGGGAAGGGGAGGGGGTTTATGGTACACTCCAGGGAAAGAGTCGGGGAGAGAGAGAGGACAGGAGATCGGATGGTGCCTGGACTATTCAGGACTATTCTCGGCAGCATTTCAGTGAGTCGAGTTAGTTTTAATCATCGTACCTGCAAACAAAAGATGCGATCAGGGTTGAAACAGCTCATTGATGTAATGTCTCTATCGAGACCTCAAGATCTCCTTCGGATAATCTGAAATTCAGATAATTGATATGCTGATAATCGAGGTTCCTTTGTACTCTTCTAAGGATTCATTAAATCTCTCCTGTCTAGACTTGTCATATGCTTCCTTCTTTTTCTTAACCAAAACCTCAATTTCTCTTGTCATCCAGCATTCCCTACACCTACCAGCCTTTCTACTTACCCTAACAGGAATATACTGTCTCTGCACTCCTGTTATCTCATTTTTGAAGGCTTCCCATTTTCCAGCCGTCCCTTTAGCTTGCGAACATCTGCCCCAATCAGCTTTTGAAATATCTTGCCTCATACTGTCAAAGTTAGCCTTCCTCCATTTTCGAACTTCAACTTTTAGATCTGCTCTATTCTTTTCCATCACTATTTTAAAGCTAATAGGATTATAGTCACTGGTCCCAAAGTGCTCCCCCACTGAACTCAATCAGCCCTTCTAACTTCATGATAACATTTTTTCATAAATAGTTTGAGTAGTTCCAATTCTCTGTCGGTGAGATTTATATTGTCTGTGCTATTGTAGGTTCAAGATATTGCTATCCCTTTCAGAAATGTTGGTATTTAAAATTTCTACAACAGGTGTTTATTTTAAATCTATTATGTAGGGTCATATGCTATGGATTGTATTGTTTATCCCAGATAAGTGCCACACCAATTCTTCTCAAATGTTTGATCATTTGTCACTGCAATAGCTTCAAGGCTCCTCTATGGAACCATTCATTCAGCCTTTTAGAGAAGTAAAACATAGTATTGGAATTGTACGGAGTGTGTAAACACATCTACTTATGATTATCAGGCTGTCTTCTGAATTCAGTACTACTAGTCACTCCTTTAAATGGATACATTGCCAAGAATTGTGTCATACAATGCCCTTCTTAAAGCACTGCTTAGATAACCCGGGCTCAAAAATAAGGCATAACGTCAGTTCGCTTCTGTCAGAAGTATGCATTGCTACCCACCATTCTGAATAAGGACAAATTTATCCCTTCTTTACCCACATCTGAAGCAGGTATCAATCTCATGATATATTCAAGTAATTGGTTTAATGTAGTTAAAATTCTTGCTCCACAATTAGTTTTTCCTGATGCACCCACCCCATTGCAGATGAGTAACCATGTTAAAGTGTCTTTGTGGATCTCTGGAACCAACCCAAAACACCCTTCTTCACTCTTGCTCCTGGTTTGATCCAGCAATTCCCAACACAAGCCAAAGAATCTGAGCCCTGGAGTAAGTTCTTCAGACACTTACTAAGTGGCCCTGAACAACCTCTCCTGAAAACTGAGATCCTCAAGACCTACAACTTTAGACATATAGTGACATGTTCCCCTTCTAAATTTGAATAATTTTGGACAAAATGTCTCTGCCTCTTTTCTGGAGAATTTTCCAAAAACCTTAGAGAGACTATAAAAGTGGGTTTTTAAAAACCATTTTACATACATGCATGTTGTTTTTCAGGTATGTAGTTCTATCAATGCAAATCCCCTCCCTGATGGTGTGTATTGTCAGGCAATTTAACTTCAGGGAGGTGGTGATAGGTGACAGTTCAATACATACTTTATCCATACCAAAACCTCTCAAAGTGGCTGTACTCTTATAAATGATCATCATTCAAGGAGTTTTTACAGGTAGCAATGGGGAAACGTTGAAGTCTTTGCTGTCTGTGGTCAATATGTTTTGAATGTGTCTATGTTTCTAAACCCATGAATGTGTCATCCATTTAATAGTCAGCAGCCAACTTCAGTGGGCTGAAATCAAGATTGCGATCATGAAAAGACACATTTGAAACTTCTCAACTTTCACGCTTCAGAACAATTCACAAGAATAAGAATAAAGGGGTAAAACAAAATTTATACTGTATGAGAGGAGTGCTGATTGGTTGGCAGGTAGCCTTTGCCATGTAGAATGCAACATTAACTTGATTTTATATATCAAACCAGTCAACCTGCCATTATTGAAAATTGTGAATGTGCAAGAGACCAAAATTAGAATGAGTCTGAGAGCTCATTAGTTTGTAGGATTGGAGGATATTTTCACGATG
This sequence comes from Chiloscyllium punctatum, assembly GCF_047496795.1. Taxonomy (NCBI): domain Eukaryota; kingdom Metazoa; phylum Chordata; class Chondrichthyes; order Orectolobiformes; family Hemiscylliidae; genus Chiloscyllium; species Chiloscyllium punctatum. Next base: position 41,285,725 of record NC_092777.1, read on the forward strand.
GTATGGCTGAGTTATGACAGGATTTGAAAACAAGGGTGACATTTTTAAATTAGAAGGGTTCCTGAATCATAAGCTATTTCAGTGATCAGTGAACATAGAAGTGAAAGTTGAACAGGACTTGTGTGAATTAGGATTATAGCAGCAAAACTAATTTTGGGTGAGCTGTAGTTTGAAAGTTGGCCAGGACAGCATTGAAATAGTCAAGTCGTGATGGCTACAATGTTTGAAACAAAATTTGATAATTTGTGTCTATGTTGATTGTAATAAGCAAAATAATCAAATGCATGTATCTGAATTGAAGTTAAAATACTTCTTCTTTATTTGGCGTTTGACTTTATATCATCCATACTGAGGATTAACCAAAGAGTCATTCAGCACAGAAACGGACCCTTTGGTCCAACAAGCCCGTCCCAACTGTAAACTAGTCCCACCTGCCTGCACTTGGCCCAAATCCCTCCAAACATTTCTTATTCATGTACTCATCCAAATGTCTTTTAAATGTTATAAGTATATCTGAATCTACCACGTCCTCTGAAATTTCATTCCACTGTCCAGATTACAGAGGAGGAAGTGCTGGATGTCTTGAAACGGTTAAAGGTGGATAAATCTCCAGGACCTGATCAGGTGTACCTGAGAACTCTGTGGGAAGCTAGAGAAGTAATTGCTGGGCCTCTTGCAGAGATATTTGTCACAGGTGAGGTGCCAGAAGACTGGAAGGTGGCAAATGTGGTGCCACTGTTTAAGAAGGGTGGTAAGGACAAGCCAGGGAACTATAGACCGGTGAGCCTGACCTCAGTGGTGGGCAAGTTGTTGGAGGGAATCCTGAGGGACAGGATGTACATGTATTTGGAAAGGCAAGGACTGATTAGGGATAGTCAACATTGCTTTGTGCATGGGAAATCATGTCTCATTAAACTTGATTGAGTTTTTTGAAGAAGTAATAAAGAAGATTTTGAGGGCAGAGCAGTAGATGTCATCTATATGGACTTCAGTAAGGCGTTCGACAAGGTTCCCCATGGGAGACTGATTAGCAAGGTTAGATCTCATGGAATACAGGGAGAACTAGCCATTTGGATACAGAACTGGCTCAAAGGTAGAAGACAGAGAGTGGTGGTGGAGGGTTATTTTTCAGACTGGAGGCCTGTGACCAGTGGAGTGCTACAAGGATCGGTGTTGGGTGCCCTACTTTTTGTCATTTACATAAATGATTTGGATGCGAGCACAAGAGGTACAGTTAGTAAGTTTGCAGATGAACCCAAATTGGAGGTGTAGTGGACAGCGAAGAGAGTTACCTCAGATTACAACAGGATCTGGACCAGATGGACCATTGGGCTGAGAAGTGGCAAATGGAGTTTAATTCAGATAAATGCAAGGTGCTTCATTTTGGGAAAGCCAATCTTAGGATGACTTATACATTTAATGGTAAAGTCCTAGGGAGTATTGCTGAACAAAGAAACCTTGGAGTGCAGGTAAATAGCTCCTTGAAAGTGGAGTCGCAGGTAGATAGGATAGTGAAGAAGGCGTTTGGTATGCTTTCCTTTGTAGGTCAGTGTCTGGAGTACAGGAGTTGGGACGTCATGTTGCAGCTATAGAGGGCATTGGTTAGGCCACTATTGGAATATTGCGTGCAATTCTGGTTTCCTTCCTATTGGAAAGATGTTGTGAAACTTGAAAGTGTTCAGAAAAGATTTACAAGGATGTTGCCAGGGTTGGAGGATTTGACCTATCGGGAGAGGCTGAACAGGCTGGGGCTGTTTTCCGTGGAGCGTCGGAGGCTGAGGGGTGACCTTATTGAGGTTTACAAAATTATGAGGGGCATGGATAGGATAAATAGACAGTCTTTTCCCTGGGGTTGGGGAGTCCAGAACTAGAGGGCATAGGTTTAGGGTGAGAGGGGAAAGATATAAAAGAGACCGAAGGGGCAACTTTTTCACGCAGAGGGTGGTGCGTGTATGGAATGAGCTGCCAGAGGAAGTGGTGGAGGCTGTACAGTTGCAACATTTAAGAGACATTTGGTTGGGTATATGAATAGGAAGGGTTTGGAGGGATATGGGCCGGGTGCTGGCAGGTGGGACTAGATTGGGTTGGGATATCTGGTCGGCATGGACAGGTTGGACCGAAGGGTCTGTTTCCATGTTGTACATGGAAACTCTAAACTACTGAGTCAAACAAAAATTGGCCCAAGTCTTTTTTTAAAAATCTCTTTCTCTCTCTCTCTCTCGCTGTTTTTCTTGCTCTTTCTCTTTCTCTCGCTCTCTCTCTCTCTCTTCCCCCCTCACACCTTAAAAATATGCTTTCTAGTCTTGAAATCTCCCACCCAAGGGAAAAGACACTTACTATTCACCTTATCTGTACCCCTCGTGATTTTATAAACCTCAATAAGGTCATCTCTCAACCTGCTAAGATCAAGTGAATAAAGTCCCAGTCTCTTCCTATAACTCAAACTGTCTATTCCTGGCAACATCCTGGTAAATCTCTTCTGAACCCTCTCCAGTTTAATAATATCCTCCCGATAAAAGGACGACCAGAACTGTACACAGTCCTCCAGAAGAGGTCTCACCAAGGTCTTCTAAAACCTCCACATAACATCCCAACTCCTATACTCAAAGGTCTGAGCAATGAAGGAAAGTGTGCTGAACACCTTCTTTACCACCTATCCAAGTGTGATGCAAACATCAAAGACTTATGTACCTGAACCCCTAGGTCTCTCTGTTTTACAGTGCTACCAAATCCCTTCTTTTGGTTGTGTAAGCCCTTGTTTGTTTTACCAAAATGCATTACCTTTATATATCGGTACTTTATATACATTAAATGCAAATGTTGCTAAGAATGTCATTACATGATGTCCAAATCTATGAGTACTATTTTAAGAGTCAACACTGAGTCCTAATAATCTTTTCTCAGTTAAGACAAGTTTGGAGAACATTGTATTCCTTCCTTTTGAAATTTTCCTAAAGAAGCTGTCTTCACTGTCCCTTGGTCACTTGTTCCAATATCACAAACAAGGGAGTCTAATCTAATGAATCACTCTGGACTGCTCAAATGGTGGATTTCATTAAGCTAAATCTGATGCAGTCCTCAACTACATTGAACACGAATTATTCTTGATAAAGTTTCGGAGCCTGAAACTGCTTGTTTCTTGATCCACTATCTCAGCTCTGAAATCAAACCTCAATTTTATGGTTCTAATAGTTCATTCTGCTATTGAATTTTTTGAAAAGTATTTTATATGAACTGCATGCCTTTAAAGGATTGCACTGCTAGCCATTTGACATATTTTAATATTATGTGGCATTGGTGTGAACTGCAAAGAAGAGGCCATTACTTCAATCGAACGTAGAGTTGATGTGTTTTCTGTGTTCGTATTCTCTATTGAAACAGGTTTGAGAAATTCAAAAATATTCCATTTTCTATTAATCTACAACCCAAAATTAACTTCACGTTTTCTATTAATTGATGCCTATTTAACAGCATTCTTTAGGGAAGAAATTTGCAAGGGTTTTTTTTCTAGTGAATGTTGAGGTATGAATTGTAACATGCTGGGAAAATTTTTAATTGTGTTTTTTTTCCTACAGGAACCTGCTATGTTCATGAACAAGAGACATTTTCACCACTAATGAGCATATTGTTCAAAATTTTTAAAAATTAATTTATTGGGTGCGGACATTGCTGGCTAGGCCAGCATTTATTACCCATCCCTTTCCTAAAGGACATTAGAGAACTAAATGTTTTTTTCTGATTATCAACCATGGCGGCCATTACAGATTTTTATTAAGTTCAATTTCCGCTATCTGGCATGGTAGTGTTTGAAGCCAGGTCCCTAAAACATCACCTGATCTCTGGTTTAACAGTCTAGCAATAGTAGCATCAAGCCATCACATTCCCCTCAAAATAAAGAAACATTTTTATTTTAGTAACTGCCTTTTTCTTTGAAATTAAAAGCTCTAATATTTCTTTAGACATTGTGAATTGGATCGTTTTGCTCGTGAGAGAGATACAAAACTTGCTACTGTAAGGGAATTACATTCAGAACAGATTAGAGAGCTGGAAAACAATATACGTGAACTGCAAATGAGTTTGGAGACAGTTGAAATGGAGAAACGACGAATGGAATGGAGCCATGCAGATGCTACAAAGGAGAAAGATGATGCTATTGAGAAGTAAGTGTCTGTTCCATTCCTTGAAGTAGTCAATCTCTTATGCTATTTCACCAAATACAATATTCATGTTTGAAAGGATAGGCTGTTGTGAGAATAATTGGATCCAGTTGTGGAATATGGGTTGGGGAGGGTTTAGGATGGAAGGAGTTAAGAGCAAGAGAATGAAGATGGTGGTAGGGAACAACTGGAAGAAAGCATGCAAGAAAGAAGAATGGATGAGGTGGAGTGGGAAAGATGGAGTGGGAAAGATGGAATGCTGGGAGATCAGAGACAGGGAAATGATCTCTTCAGAGAAAGTCAACCAAGAACTTCTATCTCCCCACAGCCTGAAATTTTATGTTTGGTTCTATTAGAAGGAATGAAAATGTTTAAGCTCCAACTATTATAATTTCTTCAATGCGAGGCACTAGACTTGAAGATGTAACATTCTTAATCTTTATAAAAAATTTATCACAGCACCACCTACAGGTCTAACTTTATGACAGGCAAGATAATGGGTTTTTTCCATCGAGCAATATTGACTGAGTGTTTTAAGTGAAAAGCACATCACATATGTTGAAGTTAATATGTAACTATGATCTTTGTTGCACAATGATAGTTAAGATCAGATTGCATATTTTGGCAAATGCATGGTTCGAGGATAAGAGAAATAGAGAGAGGAAAAGCTAAAATCTGCAAGTTGCTTTGCCCAACATGTCACAGACTACCCAATTCCTGATTCATTTCCCCTCTTACAATTACACATCTTTTCAACTGCATTTCTATCTGCACCAATCCCATTCTACTGATTGTATGTGTTCTCCCCCAGTTTTCCATTCCTCAAGCTCTCAACCCCTGTTCATGTCAATTCATTTTCCTCAGCTCCAATGCCTTTACAATCCTGTGATCATTCAACATTTTTCATAAATGGGAGTTGAAGCCATGTACATATATCACTTAAAGATTTGCCAAAAAATTAAAGTTCCAAATTTGGTGCTACAAAGTGCAGGCAGAAAGCAGAAATGAACCAGGCAGATCCTGGAGTACCAGGATCAAGATCAACAAAATATCTGTTTAAAGCTTTATGTTGGATTGCTTAAATTAAACTCTGTAAAAAGCAAGATAATTTTCAGCTAATATTTATTGGATGAAATATTTGAAATATAGAACTTGTCTTTGCTCTCTTAACCACAGCTGTGTCCTTTAGTGTGACCTAGCAAGAATTGTAATGCCAATTACATTTCCTAATACAGTAAAAATACACTTAATGGGTATTCTAAAAAAAGAAACATCAGTTTAAATAGAACTGTTGCCCAGACATAGTTCTGTTCAATGCTCATTGTACAGAAAATGCCTGATAGGAATGATTGGTAACGAATGAGCATTTTTTGTTTGCAGGAGAGTTTTAGTTGGATTCTTTTATGTAATATGTACTTTAGTGTTCTTTCAACAAACACTTCTCACATCTTCATTGCATCTGTGCAACATTGCATTTTTTGACAGGTACAGAATTGTTTGATCTCCTTCCTTCAACAGTTTGTTAAAATTGTTGAATTATGCCCATTTATTTATATACACAATGCATTTTGGGTGCTATTATATTATTTACACAATAAGTAATTTCTTATTGCCTTTGCCTTTGCCTTTGCATGCTGATCAGTAACCAAGAGCCTTCACGCTTATTGTCCACATCATCCGTTTTCTCCTATCTTCAAAGTTCTCCTTCTATCTAAACCTTTGCTTTAGGTTTCTAACCTTTTTTCAATCTTTTCATTGGGAACTGCCAGCAGTCTCAATATAACTGCACCGCTCCTGGATTCTAACTTTCTCCCTCTAAACCTGCCACATCCTATTCTCTCGGATCTCCCTGTTACTTTTTAAATTAAATCTGCTGTCAAAGGTGTTAGTTGGAGTACCTACTTCTATATACAGTTTCAGAGGTGGGATTCCAATTCTTTTACCCTCCTTTGAACTCCACAGGTCCTTGACCTCTCCCACAGCCTCCAAACTCAGTCCACCAACCACGAGTAGCCCACTTCTACCTTCTTCCAAAGATCCTCGAACATGATCATTCTGGTAGACTCATCTTTTTAACCTGTTCTTGTCTCTCAGAACTGATTTCTTACTTTTTAAACTTTTTTCTCCTTCCACCCTTTGCTCAGCCTCCTCCAACTCATGGATTTAAATACTTTTTTGCCATTTGAATGGTCTCCAGTTTCTTTGTCACCAGTTTCCATGTCAAAGCGACCAGCTGTGATGGTGGAGATTTAAATCTGCAATCATTACACACCGCTGCAAAAGGGTGTATATTTTGACTTGCCCTGACAATCCTACACTGAATGGGTACTGTTTCTGAAGGAGCCAGGATCAGAATTCACAACTAGGAATGTGAAGGTCAGTCCCAATGGGAAAAATAGGGGCAGAGTGGCATTCTGATACAGAGTGAGATAATTGCCACACCCAGAATAGCCAGGCCATTTACTTGATTCTTCTTCCTCATTCCAGGAGCTTCTGTCAAAGGTTGGAATGAATCTATATTGTCAGTTGTGAAAATCACTTTTTTTCCATTTTAAGACTTATTTTTTTCTTTCTAATATTCAATGTGCTTTATAAATATAAATACAGCTGTATAAATATTATGTGCCCTGTCGTGCCTTGTCCAGTATTAACCATTATTTATACAAGAACGTTGATCTTATTGTTGGGTTGATATTTTACTTTGAGAACTATTCTTAGCCATTTTTGTTTGAAGTCCATTCTTAAACATTTCCAGCAGGAGTTGCTGGTTAGCAGAAGTAGTTTACAAACTATGGGCTGACATTTATCAATTTGAAGTGTCAATCTTAGCATTTTCATCGAGGGCTTCTCTCTGTGGGCTATGTTCTCCGAGCACTTACCTCATTACTTTTGCACCATTTAAATGGCGCCCCCAACTTGTCCAATCTTCCTCGCACCAGAGGTCAGAAGTATTCACCACTGTAGGGACCTCCCAGGACTCCCAGCACAGGTGCCATTTTTTAAATCCCAGCCATGCTGTTGATCAAGCATTGTCAGCTAGAAATTGCCCTTCACTGCTTGGTGTGATGGAAGACAAAAGAAATGCTTCATAGGGCACATTAGTAGCATGGCTGACACTTCATTGCAATTACAAGTATGCATTCATAAATATCTTGCTATTTAGGAAAAAATACATGGTATAATAACTCAGGATACCTGCCTGGAAAAGACCATTGTTTATTGTTGAGCACCAAAATAGAGGCAGTGCTGGTGGCGTATATATGCTAGTGCCAGCCCAGGGCCAACAGTTTTGCAGACCCATCCCTAGGTCTGCTTTATAATGGGCCCAGATGATGAGGTCTAGCTGGGCACCTTCATACTTAACCATCTACACAAAGAGATTAATTAGAGAATTCCCCAAGGGCCTTGTCGGGGTTATAACACACTGGTTACTCATCTTTAACCTCATTCTAACGTAGAATCCTGTCTTATAGAAGTACTACTCTTATCCTGATGTCCTACATAACTTTCTCGTTATTCAATGTGAGATTGTTGACTATTGAAAAGTGTTCATATGGCTGAAAATCTTCACCTTTATTCAGCAAAAGTGAAAACAAAGAAACCAATGTTGCATTTGCTTCTAGGAACAGACACACTCCTTACCTGTCTAGCAGCAACAGGTTTACAGTTAATGAGTGTTCACTGCACGCAGCTTTCAACTGTTAGAACCAGGTGCCAGCTGAGACTTGTCTGGATTGTTGTGCCTGAGACTACAGCTATGTCATGCTGTAGGTGATGTTCCTCCTGCTGAGTATCCTTATTTTTCTCTTTGGTGTTACTGCCGCCACTCTCCTAGTGCTTTAGGGTCGATCACATCTGCTCTTTGTCTGCTCAGTTTTACAGAGCATAGTATGCTGGAATTATGCAGCACACTTTATCAGGGGTGTACTGCAAAGCCCCAGCGGAATCACATCCCAAGCAGGCATGTTGTCCTCTTCACAACAGCCCTGGTGGAAAGTGGCTACATATATAGTATTAATACACACATTCTGCATTAATCAAGGGATTCGGCAACAGTCATCAGTCATTTTTGCAGATGGCTGGCCCTGTCTCCCAATAGTACTTCTTGTAGGGCATCTGACCCTTGAAACAAAGCAGGAACATGACTGTTATCATGGATATAGGCATCACGGCAACTCTGAGGGTACCTGGTGCAGACTTCAAAGATGTGGTATTGATACTCACAGATTATTTGTGTAATGATTGTAATGAGGTCAGCCAGGTGGATTTCATAGAATGTGTGAGTTCACAGATTGGGGCTTTTAAGCTGGTCATTCACGTAGCTCTGGCTGACATCCAGTTTCCTGTGAGAGCTGGCTCTGAGAGAGCAGGATCAGTGTCGAGGACACTGTAAATAAAGGGTGACTTGTTGAAGGGATACTGACCTCTATGGAGTAGAGAAAAGCATGCATGCCTGAAGAAATTCACTCACATAAATCATCTTTGAGTTGGAGCATTTTTCACATGATGCTATTATTTAGGAAGCTTGACTCTGTTGATCCTGCTGTTAAAAACAGGGCCCAGTATGTGGAAAGAATGTGCTATCTTTTCTGGACAAATGACATTGCGGCAGATGAAAAGCAATGAGTAATTCTCTTGAGAGTTTGTGGACCTGTAGATTTTTCAGTTACTTGGAGTTTAATTTTCAGCGAGGCACCAGATACTAAAACCTTTCAGGAGTTGACTGATTTAGTTAAGGAATATTATGACCCCAAGCCACCTCTAATTCTGACATGCTATCAGTTTTACTTAGTAATTCAAAAATTAGAAGATTCCATATTGGGATTTTTGACAAGGTTAAGACAACTGGCAGAGGCATGTGTCTTTGGTTTAACCCTTAATGAGATGCTAAGAGACCTTTTGGTATTTGGGATTAATGATGTAACCATGTAAAATTGCCGACTAGATGAAGCCCAAGTGGATGTTAAACAGCACTACAACTAGCTTTATCATTGGAAAAGGCAGCAAGTGGAGCCTATGAGTTGCAGGGTATTCTGATGGAAGTGGACATCCTCATCAGTCTGACTGAGCTTGGAGAACACTATTTGAGTGCAGGCAATTGCAAAGCCTCATGAACAGAGGGTCTCTGGGGCAGCCCATAGCAAAACCCCAAAACAAAGCCAAATCTCAGCCAAACAGTTAAGTTTTTTCAGGATCCAGACTGGCAAACCATTGTAATTGCTGTTGGTATGCTGACTCTAGACAGCAAAATAGTCCCACTGGACCTAAATTGAGTAAGAAAACTCAAAGGCCTATATCCAAGAGAGTGCACACCCTGGAAAATCTACCTACATCTGATTTGGAACAGTTAATTTGCTTAGCAGCATCCAAATCTGAACCAATCACAAACATCTGGTTAAATGGTCGCCCAGTTCTACTGGAGGTTGATAATGGTGTGGTTGTTTCAGTGGTCACAGAACCAGTCTTTAACCCAATTTGCTCAGGACTCCAACTTTTAAGTTTGTGCAAGACCTCAGCTAGACTGAAAACTTATACTGGGAAACCTTTACAGATTAAGGGTACAATTTCTGTTCTGGTCTCTTATAAGAAGCAGCTGGTTCAGTTACCACTGATTATAATAAAAATTTTGGGTCCAAACTTGATGGGGTTAAACTGGTTGATTTAGAAAATGGCTGCCTGAGTGAAGTCCCAATTAAATACCCAGAACTTTTTCAGGGAGGTCTAGGGTATATCAAAAGAACCAAGTCCACCTTGCATGTTAACTAAGAAGCAATTCCACGATTTTGCAAGGCCCACCCAACACCATTTGGCTTACGTGCAAAAGTAGAGGAAGAAATCAGAAAGCTGGAAAGCAAAGGGGGTCATCAAACCAGTACAAGTGGCTGTCTTTCACAAAGCTGAACACGAACAATATGTATTTGCAACAGAATAAGAGTGCCTGATTGAACAAGATTAACAGCCCCAATCAGGGAGCTCTGGTTGACAGATAAGAAAAGGAGTGCCAGACATCCTATTGTCTGTGACAGTTGGCTCTGAGGGAGCTGGCTCAGTGTCAAGGAATCTTCACGTGTACATAAAAGGTGACTTTGTGATGGGGACTACCAGCCTCTGAGGAGCAATTTCCACTTGTACGTTGATGGAATGGAATTCTTTTCTATTCATGAAGTCAGCCATGTTATGATAGAACATTATTAAAAATCACACAACACCAGGTTATAGTCCAACAGGTTTAATTGGAAGCACACTAGCTTTCGGAACGACGCTCCTTCATCACCTGATGAAGGAGCGTCGCTCCGAAAGCTAGTGTGCTTCCAATTGAACCTGTTGGACTATAGCCTGGTGTTGTGCGATTTTTAACTTTGTACACCCCAGTCCAACACCGGCATCTCCAAATCATGATAGAACATGATTAGGTTATGATTTAATGTATATGATTCTGACCAATACCAGAGTATTTGGCAGCAAAGACTAGTCAATAAAAATCTTTAAGATACAAAACAGTTATCATTACCACACATCTGCACCACAGTGAGACCTGAACTGTGTATTAGTGACACATGAGAGCACTAGAGAAATTCCATCATCAATGCCTCTGTCACATCTTCTGAATGGAACAAATGATAGTTTCCCTGAAGCTAGGTGCTACAAAATCAACTTTGGCCTGAACCCTGTCATAATGGCCAAAATGCATTTGTCACAACAGGCCTTGTTTTCTCCGTTCTCAGATTTTCCATACTTGGTCACGTGAAGACATGTGGCATTGCCTTGCTATCATGAATAGATGTCCTCCTCAAATTGACAAATAGTTGATGATGACACTGAAATGTAGTCATGAGAAGGATCTCATTTTGTCATGTTCGCCCCACCCTTCAACCAATCCATAAATATTTCAATTCATCAATTATTGTGGCTGAGAATACTTATGTCTGTCTGAAGTGAATATCAAATCTGATTCCTGCACAAGCTGTGGGGCTGACTTGCTGGATAAATTCATGAGTCCATTAAAGATGTTTTCATGTCAGAACCTTAGCTGCTATTGATGAAACCTGCACTATGTACTACTGTTGGTTTTGCTTTAGCACGACTGTAAAATAGGGAAACTAGCTGGATACCACTGCCTTCATTTTCATCTTAGTGCAGTTACTGCATGTGTCCCAAGAACCTAATTGTGCATACTCCGTCAGTTTTTTAAAATAGCCCACCACAGCTTTGTTCACTAAGTCTTCCTTCCCTACTGTTCATTACTTTCCTCTCTTTAATTGCTAGTCTTCTTTCCCTCTCACTCCTTAGCCTTTTCTTGGATGGCAAGGAGAAGGGAACGATGGAGTCAGAGTGGCAAGTGGCAAGGAGTGGAAATCAGTGAGTTGAAGCTGAGAAAAAGCCAGCAGGATGCAAGTAGAAAAAGTAGTAGGTAAGTAGCAAAATTAGAAATGGGATGTGGACACCAATGGCTGGCCAACATTTATTGCTTGTCCGTTCCGAAGGTGGTGGTGAGCTGCCTTCCTGAATTGCTACACTCTATTTGCTTCAGGTAGATCCACAATACCAAGGAGAGAATTCCAGGATTCTGATCCTTTGATAATGAAGGATTGGTGATATTTTTCCAAGTCAGGATGATGAGTGACTTGGAGGGGAACTTACAAGTGGTGGTGTTCCCAGGTATCTGCTGCCCTTTCCCTTCTAGATGAAAGTGGTTGTGGGTTTGTAAGGTGCTGTCTAAGGAGTAATGGCAAATTCCTGCAGTGCAGCTTGTAGATAGTACACACTGTTGCAACTGCAATTGATAATTGATGGTGGAGGAAGTAAATGCTTGTGAGTGTGGTGTCAATCAAGTGGCTGTTTTGTCTGGATGATGTCAAGCTTCTTGAGTCTTTTTGAAGCTGCACCCATCCAGGCAATTGAGGAATATTCTATTGTGCTCCTCACTTGTGCCTCATAGATGTTCGACAAGCTTTGGGGAGTCAGGAGTTGAGTTACTCCAGCATTCCTAGCCTCTGATGCTCTTGTAGCCACTTTATTTATATGGCAAGTCCAGCCAAGTTTCTGATCAATGGTAGCCCCCAGGAGGTTGATAGTAGGGGTTTCAGTGATGGTAATTCAATTTTGATGAAACATTTACATATGTTTGCGTATAAGAGTTGGGACGTCATGTTGAGGTTGAACAGGACGTTGGTGAACCCTCTTCTGGAATATTGTGTAGAGTTTTTTGATCGCGCTGTGAAAAGATGGATATTATTAAACTGGAGAGGATTTAGAAAAGATTTACTAGAGTGTTGCCAGGAATGGAGGATTTGAGATATAGAAATAAACTGCGACATTTTTCACTGGACCATAGAAGATTGAGGGTTGACCTTACTGAGGTTAATAAAATCATGAGGGACATAGATAAGGTGATTGACAAGGATCTTTTCCCTAGGGTGTGGGAGTTCAAGAGTAGGGGGCATATTTTTAAGGTAAGAGGGGAAAATTCATTAAGGACATGAGGGGCAATGTTTTTTACACAGTGGGTGATTCATGTGTGGAATGAACTGCCAGAGAAAGTGGTGGATGCAGGTACAGTTACAAAATTTAAAAGACATTTTGATAAATTCATGAATAGGCAAGATTTGGAGGGATATGGGCCAAGCACAGGCTGGTGGCACTAGTTTGGTTTGGGAACATGGTTGGCATAGACTGGTTGGACCGAGGGAGAAAGTGAGGACTGCAGATGCAGTGTGGCACTGGAAAAGCACAGCAGATCAGGTAGCATCAGAGTCGATGCTTCTGGCATAAACCTTTCATCAGGTTGGACTGAAGCTGTATGACTCTGACTCAAAATATTTGCAAAAGTGAATTTCTCCTGAATTCTGCAAAGCTTTTACATAATAGTTCATTTGGTGAAACATTGGAAAATTAAAAACTGGTAGCAGCACCAAAATTCTTTGCTAACAACATAAGTTCAGTTCCTAAGCAAAGAACAGGACCAAAAAGTCAGTCCTTCCAAGTGGCTTTGCCATATTTCTCCAACATGACACTGTACTCCATTTAAGGCCAAAAATATGTTGTTTATAGTTTAGATTATAAGCATCATCATAACCATTTACAGAGGAACCTCAATTATCCGGCAATTGATTATCCAGACAAGATCACAAGGTCCCAATGCTTGGCTAAACTATGGTATCTGGCATTTGAATATCCGAACAAAATAATTCCCACCCATGTCGCTCAGATAATTGAGATACCTCTGTAGTCTGTTGAGGTTATTCTTTAAACTTTAGAGCCAAATAGAATGTGGAATCATTTTGAGGACCTAGTGCTGGGAAACATATCTGAGCAATGTGCTCTGATGGATTAAATAAGAGTGTTTCACTGTGTTAGTCCAAAGTCACAATTGAAATATTAGAACTATGCCAGCTGAATGAAGTGGACAAAAAGAAATTCAAGCATTCTTTGTTTCAAATATTCTAGGCAGCTCTTTCAGAAGAACAGTCAGCTTTCTGCGTGCACATTTGTACGTACTTACTTTCAGATGGTCTTTGGAAAATAGGATAAAAAGCTCTGCCTGGGTTTCTAATTTCAGGGAAAGATTCACCAGCAAAGTTCCCCTTTTGCCTCCCACCACCCTGAACATTTTTACAAAACACGTGTTTGTTTTTGCTCCCCATTTACAATTGCAATGTTGCAAATATATTTGAAAGAAAACTAGTGGGTGCACAAAGTACAAAACAACCCGTTTTCTATATCATTCAGGATCTTATTTTGCTGTTGATGTTTCTGTTTGACGGCAACAATTTTAAAACCAGCAGGTACAATGTTCTTTGAGACTCTGACACTCAATATCATCTAGTTGTTTTAAAATGAATCGTTCCAATTCATAATAGAACATAGAACATAGAACATAGAACAATACAGCACAGAACAGGCCCTTCGGCCCACGATGTTATGCCGAACTTCTATCCTAGATTAAGCACCCATCCATGTACCTATCCAAATGCCGCTTAAAGGTCGCCAATGAATCTGACTCTACCACTCCCTCGGGCAGCGCATTCCATGCCCCCACCACTCTCTGGGTAAAGAACCCACCCCTGACATCTCCCCTATACCTTCCACCCTTCACCTTAAATTTATGTCCCCTTGTAACACTCTGTTGTACCCGGGGAAAAAGTTTCTGACTGTCTACTCTATCTATTCCTCTGATCATCTTATAAACCTCTATCAAGTCACCCCTCATCCTTCGCCGTTCCAACGAGAAAAGGCCGAGAACTCTCAACCTATCCTCGTACGACCTACTCTCCATTCCAGGCAACATCCTGGTAAATCTTCTCTGCACCCTCTCCAAAGCTTCCACATCTTTCCTAAAGTGAGGCGACCAGAACTGCACACAGTACTCCAAATGTGGCCTAACCAAAGTCCTGTACAGCTGCAACATCACCTCACGACTCTTGAATTCAATCCCTCTGCTAATGAACGATAATACTCCATAGGCCTTCTTACAAACTCTATCCACCTGAGTGGCAACCTTCAAAGATCTATGTACATAGACCCCAAGATCCCTCTGTTCCTCCACCTGACCAAGAACCCTACCATTAACCCTGTATTCCGCATTCTTATTTGTTCTTCCAAAATGGACAACCTCACACTTGGCAGGGTTGAACTCCATCTGCCACTCCTCAGCCCAGCTCTGCATCATATCTAAGTCCCTCTGCAGCCGACAACAGCCCTCCTCGCTGTCCACAACTCCACCTATCTTTGTATCATCTGCAAATTTACTGACCCACCCTTCGACTCCCTCCTCTAAGTCATTAATAAAAATTACAAACAGCAGAGGACCCAGAACTGATCCCTGCGGAACTCCACTTGTAACTGGACTCCATGCTGAATATTTACCATCTACCACCACTCTCTGACTTCGACCGGTTAGCCAGTTTTCTATCCAATTGGCCAAATTTCCCTCTATCCCATGCCTCCTGACTTTCCGCATAAGCCTACCATGGGGAACCTTATCAAATGCCTTACTAAAATCCATGTACACTGCATCCACTGCTCTACCCTCATCCACATGCTTGGTCACCTCCTCGAAGAATTCAATAAGACTTGTAAGGCAAGACCTACCCTTCACAAATCCGTGCTGGCTGTCCCTAATCAAGCAGTGTCTTTCCAGATACTCGTAAATCCTATCCCTCAGTACCCTTTCCATTACTTTGCCTACCACCGAAGTAAGACTAACTGGCCTGTAATTCCCGGGATTATCCCTATTCCCTTTTTTGAACAGGGGCACAACATTCGCTACTCTCAAGTCCCCTGGTACCACCCCAGTTGCCAGTGAAGACGAGAAGATCATTGCCAACGGTACTGCAATTTCCTCTCTTGCTTCCCACATAATCCTAGGATAT
Source organism: Chiloscyllium punctatum (assembly GCF_047496795.1). Classification (NCBI taxonomy): domain Eukaryota; kingdom Metazoa; phylum Chordata; class Chondrichthyes; order Orectolobiformes; family Hemiscylliidae; genus Chiloscyllium; species Chiloscyllium punctatum. Next base: position 41,301,254 of record NC_092777.1, read on the forward strand.
ATCCCGTCAGGCCCGGGGGACTTGTCTATCCTCAAGTTGTTCAAAATGTCCAACACATCTTCCTTCCTAACAGGTATCTCTTCTAGCTTATCAGTCCGTTTCACACTCTCCTCTTCAACAATACGGTCCCTCTCGTTCGTAAATACTGAAGAGAAGTACTTGTTCAAGACCTCTCCTATCTCTTCCGACTCAATACACAGTCTCCCACCACTGTCCTTGATCGGACCTACCCTCGTTCTCGTCATTCTCAGGTTTCTCACATACGCATAGAATGCCTTGGGGTTATCCTTGATCCTTTCCGCCAGGGATTTTTCATGCCCTCTCTTAGCTCTCCTAATCCCTTTCTTCAGGTCCCTTCTGGCTATCCTGTATCCCTCCACTGCTCTGTCTGAACCTTGTTTCCTCAACCTTATGTAAGCCTCCTTCTTCCTCTTTACTAGACATTCAACCTCCCTCGTCAACCAAGGCTCCCTCACATGACCATTTCTTTCCTGCCTGATCGGTACATACATATCAAGGACACGTCGTATCTGCTCCTTGAAAAAGTCCCACATTTCCACCACATCCTTCCCTGACAGCCTATGCTCCCAACGTATGCTCCTCAAATCCTGTCTTACAGCATCGTAATTTCCCTTCCCCCAATTGTAAAAACTTCCTTGTTGTGCGCACCTATCTCTCTCCATAACCAAGGTGAAAGTCACAGAATTGTGGTCGCCATCACCAAAATGTTCACCCACTAACAAGCCCACCACTTGTCCCGGTTCGTTACCGAGTACCAAATCCAATATGGCCTCCCCTCTGGTTGGATAATATCTCATAGAGTCATAGAGATGTACAGCACAGAAACAGAACTTCAGTCCAACTTGTCCATGCCAACCAAATAACTTAAATTAATCAAGTCCCATTTACCAGCATTTGGTAACGTGAGTTTAGATTTAGCTGCAGCTCAGGAGATAGATGATGCCTAGAACATGTCAAGTTGGAGCTGAAACTGCCTTCTTTTACAGTGAAATACATTGCTGACCGATTGGGAGGAGGGAAATACATCTCATGTACAGGTATCTGGATTCTTGAGTCCACATTGTATAAACTGGCTTAAACATTTAAATCTAAATTTAAATTTATTCAACTTTTCAGCTCTAATTCAAAGCTAAGTGGTGCACTTATGAATCATGACTTAGTGATGATCCTTTTTGTCAACAAATGAGAATGAATTTACTTTCAAACCCTTCTCGCAATTTTCCCTTGAGTCATTGCGTGGCCTTGATACCCATGATCAAATATACTTTAAGAAGAATTCAGAGGAAGAATGTTGCCATTATTAATCATATTCAATGTAATTATGGCTGACCGTCTAACTCAGTACTCTGCTCCTGCTTTGTCTCCATACCCCTAAGAAATATGTTTAACTCCTTCTCAAAAACATTCAATGTTTTGACTTCAAACTCTTTCTGTGGCAGAGAATTCCAGAGACAACTCACTAGGTGAAGAAATTTCTCTTCATTTCAGTACTAAATGGCCCACCCTGTATCCTTAGATTATGATCCCTGGAACATCTTTCCTGCATTTACAGTATCTAATCCTGTTAGAATGTTATAGGTTCCCACCATATTCTTCTGAACTCCAGTGAATAAAGTCCTAACAAATGCAGTCTATCCTCAAACGTTAGTCCTGCCATCCCAGGAATCAGTCTGGTAAATCTTTGTTGCATTCCTTCCATAGTAAGAACATCTTTCCTCAGATAAGGAGACCAAAAGTGCACATTATACTCCAGGTATAGTCTCAGCACTGCCCTATATAATTGCAACAAGACATCCCTGCTCCTATGCTCAAATCCTCTCACTACATAGGTCAACATACGATTTGCCGCCTTCACCATCTGCTGCACCACAATGTTTTCTTTCAACAATTGGTATATAAGGACATTCAGGTCTTGTTGCATCTCCCCCTTTTCCAATCTATCAGATGATAATTTTCTTTTCTGTTTTTACTACCAAAGTGGATAACCTCACATTTATCCACATTGTACTTCATCAGCCATGTGTTTGTCAACTCACTTAATATGTCCAAATCATACAGAAGCATCCTGTATCCTCTTCACAGCTCATTCTCTGACTCAGCTTTGTGGTGTCAGCAAACATTCAGTTCCCTCATTTAATACTTATTGTGAATAGCTGGGGTCTATGCAGTGCAGCTCTCCACTAGTTACTGCTTGCTCTTAGAAAAAGACCCATTTGTTCCTGGTCTTATTTGTTTCCCTGATCCCTGAAGAAGGGCTTATGCCCGAAACGTCGATTCTCCTGTTCCTTTGATGCTGCCTGACCTGCTGCACTTTTCCAGCAGCACATTTTTAAGCTCTGATCTCCAGCATCTGCAGTCCTCACTTTCTCCTTATTTGTTTCCCTGTCTGTCAACCAGTTCTCTATCTATGTTAGTACATGGTCCCCAATTCCATGTGCTTTAATCTTACATGCTACCATCTGTCTGTCGAAAATGCCACCTAACTTTATGTCATCAGAAAATTTGGATATGTGACTTTCTATCCTGTTATCCATTGGTTTGTATGTTTATTCTTATTCACGTCAGAGGTGCGTATCGCTGGCTGGCCAGCATTTATTGCCTGTGGTGGTGAGCTGCCTTCTTTAACCACTTGCTTCTATGTGTTTAGGTAGACCCACAGGAAATTCCAAGATTTGACCCTAAAGTAATGAAAGAATAGTAGTATATTTCCAAGTCAGCGTGGTGACTGGCTTGCAAGGGATCTTGCAGTGGTGATGTTCCCATGTATTCTCTGCTCTTCTTCTTCTAAATGGAAGTGATTGTGGGTTTTGAAAGTCCTATCTAAGGATCTTTGGTGAATTTCTGAAGTGCATCTTGTAAGTAGTGTACACAGCTGCTACTGAGCACTGTGGTGGAAGGAATGGATATTTGTGGATGTGTGATCTAGTCATTGAGCTGTATAGTGAGTGCCAATCAAGTGGGCTGCTTTGTCTTGAATGATGTCAAGGTTCTCGAGTGTTGTTGAAGCTGCACTCATCCAGGCAAGTAGGGAGTTTTCCACTATACTCCTGACCTGGTGGACATGCTTTGGGGACTCAGGAGGTGAGATACTTGCTGCAGTATTCCTACCCTCTGATCTGCTGTTATAGCCACTGCATCTATATGGCAAGTCCAGTTGACTTTCTGATCACTGGTGTCCCCAGATGTTGACAGTGGGGGAATTTAGTGATGGTAACATTATTTAATGTCAAGAGATGATGATTAGATGTTTTCTTGTTGGAGATAGTCACAGCCTGGCATTTGTGTGGCATTATGTGTATGTTAGCCCTGTTCCTAGAAATCGGTACTTTTTTTTTAATCAGGCAGCTAGAGTATTTCAGTTTTCCCTTTGTTGTATTTTACTTTTGCTTTTTGAGACATATCAAAGCTATCAGTCCACATTGGCTCAGAAGGCTTTTGCAACATTGTGTTTCTGAGCCTTTATGTCTAGCACATACAATTCAATTTCTGTGTAGAAGTAGCTGATCACTGTTCATAGGTTATTAGGAGCATCACAGTTATCCCCTGTTTTCTGGTTTAGGAAGAGAATTATTAGCTGATATTCCCACTCCTGATCACCGACCAGAAACCGTTTTTTTGGAAATTTTACAAAGATCAATGTCAGATAGGTGTATATCCAAAAAAGGCAATACTTGACCTCACATGTGATGTATTATCATTGATTGTTGGTGCCTCCAAAATCTGACCCGTCCAAGTCAATGACCTACACAGAGAAAATGAAGCTTATAAAAGATTAGTTCTGTCTGATATGTCACTGATTCTTTGATTTAATATCCTATACTTCACAAATGGCTTAGTGCCAGATCCTTTGCTCTTGATTCTGTCATTTGGAGCTAAGACTTCCTGAAGAAGAAAATTGTTCTTGTGCATTTGAACAAATTCTCTTAAAAAGCACTTGACATAATTTCTGACTAAATCTGCTTCTGTAATTATATATTAGTGAGTTTTATCAGGAAATAATTTTTATTATTTATGTATTCCCTCATCTGATTACATGATTGTATTAATTCTACTATTTTCCAACATGACAATTGCAATTGAGGGCCATTGATTGTAACTCGGAAAATTAAATTTGCAAATATAAAAAGGTGTTTTCTGAAACATCTTTGTTAGCTCTGCTTTTAAACTCAAAATCAACAGTGGACACCCTGTAATAAATTGAATAATTGCTAAGAGCTCTAAGCAAACTGTTGAACAACTGAACAGTTCTGTTGTTCAATAAACTACTGCTATGTTACCAGAGGGTGGAGTAGAATGGAAAGGACACTCATTAATTTTAATGAAGTCCACTTCTAAATGCAGATAAAATGAAGACAAAACACTTTTTAGAAAATTATCCTATGGTATTGTATTTAGAATTACTGCTGAATGGATGCAGTGACATTTGATAATGTAGCACAGTGCAGCTGTTTCAACTCACTGTGACTTGAAGCCAGGCCATTTATTTTATTTTGTAATGAGCTGCACAATTCTCATTTTTTTTCCCCCCTGTTTTCTAGGTTGCATGGGAAACTTTCAATGCTAAAGACTGACTGGGATATTCATATAGCACAGATCTCCAAGGAGACTGTTGCTAAGGACATGCAAATTAAAATGTTGCAGGACCAGGATTCAAAGCTGAGAACTGAGTTAACCAGGCACAAGGAGGATGTGGAAAAGTAAGCTGCGTTGTCAGTCATTTAAAAAATGGCAGATTATACTCACTTGAAAAACATACAGTTCGATTTTTGGAATAACGCTTGAAGTTTTGTAAAGTATCAAGGGATCAAAATTACTATTCCATTAAGAATATTTTAAGATGTAAAATTAAACTCTGATTTTAAGTAGATGTTGTTTTCTAAGAAGGTCAAAAAGTAAGTTTCAAAATTGCCACTTCAGCTTAACTGTTATTTTTTTAAGAGCTCTTGATGAACTTGTAACATTAACTGCCTCGGAATTGTAAAATGTTAGCTCACAAGGCCAGAAAAAATATTTCTTTCATCTAAACCCTTGCTAACAGTCATGGAGGGACGCTGATAAACAGAGACTCTACAATTGAGAAGGTGATATTATGCATTGGGTTTATATAATAGACTGGCACCACCGAGGAGAACTTGAATTTGCAGCAGGAGGGAGACAATTCTATTGTATTTTTTAAGTACATGTGAAATGTATAAGCTTTATACTTTCCATAATTTACAATATTTAATAGCTGTATAATATTTATTCATCCATCTTCTACAAGGAGACGTATGGGAAGTTAAGATCAAGCATAGAATTCATATGATGTAGGCCAAGATCACAGGGAATGATTCAATAAAGACACGTGCTTTGACCCCATCCAAAAGTTATATCAACTATCCACAAAAAAAATGAATAATCAAAAACGGAAATCCCAGTACAAAGGTTCTAAGCTGTTTGTACAGCAATGTACACAGTGTCTTTAATAAAACAGGATCCTTGGAAGCAATCGTATGTAGGGAGAAACCAGACATTAGCCATGGCTCAGTGATCCAGATACAGAAATATCAGAACTGAAAATTAAACATTAAAGGGTGTAATATATTTAGAGAAGATAGAGAGGAAAAAGGAAAAGTAACTATAATTAAGAGTGGCAGATGTGGTTGTCAGCCATGCATAATTAGAATCCGTATGGATAGGAATAAAAGATAACAAAAGAATGCATCACGCTAATAGTGTTAGTTAAATATTATAGTTAACCATAGTAAAACAAGGAATAGCAACTGGAGTATACCATATGCCCTGTGATGCCTACTTCTTGACTTTGATTGGCTTTTTTTCTCCCCTGCGTGTGCATAGTTTAAAATTCAATATTATCGTGGATAATCATGGGCTTGAAATCATCGTCCCTGCATGTGCCTTTCGATTCTATCTATCTCAGCCTTCAAATATGTTCAAGAATGGAGCATTTACATCCTCTAGCATAGGGAATTCCTAAGATTCTCTGCATCTCAGTCTTAAATAATCAGCTTATATACTGAGACTAAACTCGTGTTTTCGATTTTCTAATCAGCAAAAAAACTATTTACCAGCATTTACTTTATCAAGCCATTCGGAATCTGTTATGTTTCAAAGAAATCCTTCTGTAATCCCAATTTACTCAGACTTTCACCATAGCCAACCTGCTCACTCTTCTCTAAACCACCCCCAAATCAAGTATATCCTTCCTTTAAATTTTTTTTTAAGATTAGATTATTTACAGTGTGAAACAGGCCCTTCGGCCCAACAAGTCCACACCGACCCACTGAAGCGCACCCACCCAGACCCAACACCTAACATTGCGGGCAATTTAGCATTGGCCAATTCACCTAACCTGCACACTTTTGGACTGTGGGAGGAAACCGGAGCACCCAGAGGAAACCCACGCAGACACAAGGAGAATGTGCAAACTCCACGCAGTCAGTCGCCTGAGGCGGGAATTGAACCCAGCTCTCTGGCGCTGTGAGGCAGCAGTGCTAACCACTGTGCCATCGTGCCGCCCAAATATGGAGACTAAAACTGCACACAGTGGGCTGAATTTTAATAGAAGCCAGCTAAGAGTCAATTTTGGTAAGTTTTCCATGTGCCCTCATGAGGTTTCTCATCCTAATCTCTGAAACTCACCTCATTATCTAATGAGTGTTGCCTCTATGGCACTATGCTCATCCTGTCTTCACTCTTGCCAGAGAAAGAAGTACTTGCCACTGCTGGGACCTCCAGGCATTCCCAATACCTTAGTAATTTTTAAAGCCAATCGGTGCACAAGGTCAAGTGCTGTCAGCCAGGAATTACCCTTCATTATGCATGTACTGGGAGGGGAGTCAAAAGGAATACTTCTCAGGACACATAGGTGGCACTACTGACACTTTGCTGCAATTTCAGTTGCATATTCACAAATGTAATGCCAGTTAAGAATCAAGCTATCGGTTACTTATTTTTAGCCTCTTCTGATCTTATAGCCCGGAGTAAGGAAGTGCTACTCTTTCACCAATGCCCAAAGTAGCGTAAAACTTAATCATGCCGGCCACTATGTTATGTTGTCCCATCACCATACTCCCCCAGTTGAAGCCAGGGTAGTGATGACCAGACATGGACTCCCACCTCCACCATTTTACCATTTTACCATGGTCCTCCATTGCACAATTGTTTCCCCCCACCCTTATCATTAAGTTCACCCCTTCACATATAATATCGCTCTGCCAGTTATTGCATAATGTTTAGATACTGAAGCAGACCATGTTAAAATGAAACAAGACTTGGACAATATCCAGGCTTGGGCTGAGAGTGGCAGGAACATTTGTGTCGCGCAAATGCTAGGCAATAACCATTTCCAATAAGACACAATCTAACCAGGGCCCCTTGGTATTCAGTGGTGTTACCAAAACTGAATCCTGCACTTTCAACATCTCTGGGGTTACCACTGACCAGAATTTAACTGGACTTGCTACAGGGTTCAGAAAAGATTTACATGGATGTTGCAAGGGTTGGAGCATTTGAGCTATAGGCTAGGGCTATTTTTCCTGGAGCATCAGAGGCTGAGGGGTGACCTGAGGAAGGTCTATAAAATCATGGATAGCATAAATAGACAAGGTATTTTCCGGGTGAGCCCAGAACTAGATGGCATAGGTGCTGGGTGAGAGAGGAAAGATATAAAAGGGACTTAAAGGGCAACTTTTTCATGCAGAGAGGGGGTGCACATATGGAATGAGCTGCCACAGGAAGTGGTGGAGGCAGGTACAATTACAGCATTTAAAAGGCATCTGAATGGGTACATGAGTAGGAAGTGTTTAGCGGGATATGGGCCAAGTGCTGGCAAATGAGACTAGATTAATTTAGGATATCTGGTCAGCATGGACGCATTGGACCAAAAGATCTGTTTCCGTGCCATACGTTTTATGACTGTAAGAGTAGGTAGAGGCTAGGAATACTGTCTATGTGTACTGCAAATACTGTCAGGAGTGTGATGGAATACTCCCCACTTGCCTGGATGAGTGTAGCTTCAACACTCAAAGCTTGATACCATCCAGGACAAAGGAGCCTGCTTGTTTGGAACTACATCCACAAGCATGCATTCGATCCACCAGCAAAATGTAATACCTACAAGATTTACTGCAGAAATTCACTAAAGATCCTTAAACAGCACCTTCCAAACCCACAACCAGTTCCATCAAGAAGGACAAAGGTTGTAGAAACATGGGAATACTACCACCTGCAAGTACCTTTCCAAGCCACTCACCATCTGACTTGTATATATTTCACCATTCCTTCACTGTCGTGGGGTCAAAATCCTGTAATTCCCTCCCTAAGGGTATTGTGGATCAACCTACAACACAGACTGCAGATGTTCAATAAAGCAACGTACCATTGAAATAACTCCACAAACAGCAGTATCCCAGCACCAAGTGACACTTTATTTACATGTGGAAAGTCCTGGATAATGAGCCAGCTCCCTCAGAGTCAGCTCTCAAAGTGAAAGGATGTCTGACACCCTTTTTTAAAAATTTTTTTTTGTGACTCTCCTGGTTATATATTTTTTTATAACCCCCACACTACCGCCTAACTGCAGTGACACCCTTGTTTTTATCTGTCCGCTAGAGGCCCTGATTGGACCAGATTAACAGCTCCAATGAGGGGACTCAATTCTGTGAGTTGAGAGTGTGGCGCTGGAAAAGCACAGCAGGTCAGGCAATATCCTGAGAATTGACATTTCAGGCAAAAGCCCTTCATCAGGATTCATCAGATTCTGTTAGAATCACTACAATCATCAGCTTCTCATGGGCAACTAGAGATAGGCAATGAATACTGACCAGCCAGTAATGCCCATGTCCCACGTGTGAATTAAAAAAACCCAGCATGTTGCCTCCAATTCCAACTTCTGAGTTCCCAGCTTCCCTTCTCCAATAAAGGCCGTGATAACCCCCTTTTGAAATTCACTGAGCCAACTCTCACATCTGACCATTGCCCACCCCCTTGACTGACACAGAAGGATAGTCCTGATTGACAAATGAATGACTAATCTGTGTATAGCTCCCTGACTGACTTAGCACAAATCTATTGACTAATTGCCCTGGACCTGCAGGATTGATCATGGCCTACTCCCACACAGTAAAGATATGAATTTCTGTATGTCCTGCAGCCTACTGACAATGTCCTAGCACCTGGACTGATTTTGGATGCTGTTTTTGAGTTACAGTGCCAGGACCCACTGACTGAAGACAGTTCTCCTTGGCCGCACTGAGAGCTACTCCCTGAAGATTTTGACACATGCTATCTGGTCGAAGGACTTGCAGTGAGTTTGCTGCATATGTTGTTAGTACATTGTCCAAGTCTGAGATTGATGTAGTATGATGTCCGACAGCAACATGTCCACCTTTTTGGTTGCTGCTGGCAACCATGACACGCTGCCTAGTTTTGTATGTGCACGAAATATCAAGGCAAGACAGAAGGACTGTGAACCTTTTAAGGTCTGGCTGAGGGACAAAGTGCAAAGATGCAAGACAAGGGCACCAATGTAATGCATCCAAATAAGTGCAATGTGAGTGAATACTAAGAGAACATGTGATGAACCCTGAGGTGCATTCTAGTCCAATGCATGAGTTGGGTGCCTGTTCTTGCATCTTTATAAACATAATCCATTGGAGGTTTTAGTTTATGAAACATCTCAAATAAGTTTGAGAAATTTAAAGAAAGTGGAAAATGATGAAAAAGGAAATGGTTGGTCAAAGACTGGGTTTTAAAGAGAAACTTAAAATGGGTGGCATGGTGGCTCAGTGGTTAGCACTGCTGCCTCACAGCACCAGGAACCCGAGTTTGATTCCAGCATCTGGAAGCTGTCTGAGTGGAGTTTGCACATTCTCCCCGTGTCTGCGTGGGTTTCCTCTGGGTGCTCCGGTTTCCTTCCACAGTCCAAAGATGTGCACGTCGGGTGAATTGGCCACGCTAAATTGCCCACAGGTGTGTAGGTTAGGTGCATTAGTTAGGGGAAATGTAAAGTAATAGGGTAGGGGAATGGGTCTGGGTGAGTTATTCTTCAGAGGGTCAGTGTGGACTTGTTGGGCCAAATGGCCTGTTTCTGCACTGTAGGGATTCTCTGATTAAAATGAAACCAAATAGAAGCAGAAGAGTTTAGAGCATGGGCTTAGGCAGCTAAAATCATGTTCATGAATAGCAGAAGTGAGTAAAGTGAGTGGAAATACACACAAGAGGCTCAGATCAGAGAAACAGATTTTAGAGATGAGAACTTTAGGTTTAACACACTGATTAATATTATATTAGCAAAAACAGGGAATGGACCATCAATGCTTGCTGCAGTTTGCAAAAGCTTTTAAGGTAATTCACTTGAGTAGTACTGATAATGTCAGATATTTGCAGTTGCCAGTAGATCCTCTCAAGATTAAATTACTGTTCTATTTTCAAGGCCAGCCATCAAGTGGTCTTCGAAAATGTAATGTTATTGTTCAAAAGTTATTCCTTATCTCATATTGAAAATGTTCTGGATTTAGATACAAACAACAGCTTGTCCGAGCTGTAGAAAGAGAGCGGGATCTGGAACGAATGAAAGTACAGGCCAAGTTGGACTGGCAGCACCGCTGTGAGGAGGTAGAAAGAAGTCAGTATGTAAAATCTGAAGAACTTATTCAAAGTCTGAGCCAAGCCCGGGATCAGGTGGGTTACAGAAAATGATGTTCAGTAGATCATTCGTTTTTGAGATCAGACCTTCATTGCAGTGTCCCACTTTTGATGAATGGCTGAAAGAATTATGTCATTGTCACAAATATCTTGAAGGTACGGTGAAACGTGTTTTGTCAGCATAGTCCAGTGCCATTTTGAGTTACACAAAGAATTAAAAGAAATTACTTTAAAATAGAGTCCATCTTCTGTTCAAATTTAGTCTCAAGCGCAGCTCCAGGCTTTCTGCAAGATGTTCCAGGCCTCAAGGGGGTCCCGCTCTGGGCACTGCCATAGCTGATGCTCTGCTGCAGGCCGGAGTCCCCGCTCTGGGCACCACCACCACCACCAAGAATGTCAGCTCCAGGCCTACAGCAGCCAGGAGACCCCTCTCCTGGCACCACTACCACCACTATGAGTCCAATCTCTGGTCCTGCTACTGCTACAAGTCCCGATCCATGCTGCTGATGCTGCAGCCCCTGCCCCGCCAACATTGTTCCTGCTTTGAAGATGAATAAAGAAAAGGAAAAAGACAAAAAAGTGAAAGAGAAAAGGATGCTGCTGACCTGGAGCAGACAAGCTGAGGAGCTCAAGATGTACTTGAGCCCAGTCCTCAAAGTCATTATTTTTGTGATGTCTGATTTTAGAGGACAGTTTTACTTGGGTGTCAATCTTTAAACACCTCCAAGCAATACCATTTCAAGCTAGTGGAACATTCTAAGTAAACAGCCCACAACATTTTTAAACAAAAGCCAATTTGCCTCATCTCCTAATGTTAACGGAGACTTTAAAAAAAATCAGGGTCTAATCCACATCATTGCCAAGAATTAATCAGTTCTTCCCTGGGTCACACCTTATCTGTGTAACAAGTTTTGTTGAAATCTGTTCTTAGTTATCAGATATATTGTTTGCAACAGTTAGGCATTCAAACAGGGGTAAAAAGATTACCTTCACCCACTTTGAGTGGCAGAGGCAATCTCACCAACTGGATTGAATGTATTTTTTGCAGTCACATTTAGTGATTCTGTAATTTTTGTAGACATATATGCTAAGCTTGTTGTCATAGATTTGCATACTTTGAACTCAGTTTGCTTTCTCTGAGAAAAATATTAAAGTAATTTACAAAAGCTATCGCAGACATATGAATAAATTTCTGTAAATAGGTTAGAAGAAAATTCATTTGGGTAATGCAAGATGTCAATGTAGGGGATGTGTTACCCATAAAGGACCATTCTTACAGACTGAACTCATACGTCTTAGCTAAAGTGAGAGAAGAGATCACATCATGATGGACAATAACATTATTGAACTGAGTCCTAGCAGCTGGAGCTCACCTATTGTGATGCTGAAACCAGATTAGTCACTGGGATATTTCACAGATAATTGTAACTTAAGTGTGATTTCAAAGATGAAGTCATATCTGATTCCACCATTGTCAGATTGTATTGAGAGTTTGGATTTGTGTATTTTGCTACAGAAATTGACTTGTTAAAAATATATGACGAAGTTTCATTGACTGATACAACCAAAGGAATTTCAGCTTTTACAACCTTTGGACTTTATCAATGTAAAGTCATGCTGCTTGGAATGAAAAATTCACCAGCAATCTTTGAATAATTAACCAAGAAAGTCATTAAAGGATTATGCAAATATGACAATTTGATTGTATTCAGTTAAACCTCGGAGGAACATTTACAACACTGTGAGGAAAACTAACTTATTTGGGCCATATGGCAGGAACAAGGACACGTAGCAACTGGAGACGCAAAAATAAGGGCTACCTTAAACTTTAATGCATCTAGGATAAGGAGTAATATTTTGTAGTGTAGTTTTGTGATGTTTGAGTGATTTTATCAGATTTTGTTTTGATTTTCAGCACAGTAATGGCTCCTTTGACACATTGGTTAAAGAAAGGCAAGACATTTGAATAGACAACAGAATGTCAGAGTTTACTGACTACCACACCAGATTTAGCAGTACAGTGTAGAACACAGGAGATAGGAGCAGGAGTAGGCCGTTTGACCACTTCATCTTGCTGTACCACAAGATCTCTTGCTTGAAAACAATATTTTGGCCTTTACTGATTTTTCTTTTCTCTCTGTGATAGTGAATTCCACAAGCTTATAACACTCTGGGTGAAGAAATTTTCCTCATCTCAGTCCTAAAAGGCTTGCCCCTTAACCTTAAACCATGACCCCTAGTTTTGCACACCCAACAATTAGGGACATCTTTTCTGCATCTAAACTGTGTAGTCCTTTTAGAATTTTACAGATTTCTATGAGATCATTCTGCCAGCGCCCCCCCCCCAATTCTTCTAAACTACAGTGGATACAAACCTAACCAACTAAATTTCTCATCATATGTCAGTCTTGCCATCCTAGGAATCGATTTGGTAAACATTTACTGCACCCTCTCTGTAGAAATAACATCCGTCAAAAAAGGAGACCAAAGCAGTGTGCAATATTTCAGCTATGGCCTCATCATTTCCCTGTTTAATTGTGGCAAGACTTCCTCCCTTCCCATGTAACCACAGAAGGTGCAACAACTGCCCCTTACCACATCCCTGCTCACCATCCAAAGGCCGAAACAGTCTTTCCAGGAGAAGCAGTGTTTCACCTGTACCTCCTCAAATGCAGACTGGATGACCACTTTGCAGAGCACCTCCAGACCATAGAAAAGGAGGAACTTACAACAATCACTAAAACTAGATGTAAAGTATTGAGCAAACTACTGGGATTAAAGGTAGTCAAGTCCCCAGGGCCTGAATGCTAGGGTCTCGAAGGAAATGGCAGCAAAGATAATGAATGCATTGATTGTTATACTCCAGAATTCCCTGGAATTTGAAAAGGTTCCAGTGGATTGGAAAAATACTAATAAAATACCTTTATTCAAAAAAGAAGGGAAGCAAAATGTAGCTGTCATTGCGAAATTGTTGGAATCCAACATTTAAGGAAGTAGTAATGGTACATTTGGAAAGTCAAAATGCAATCTATCCATACTAATGGTTTTATGAAAGGTAAATTCCCATGAATGCAGAGGTGCTGTTCGCGACAATGTTTGCCCTTGTTGGCACTCTGGGTACTACCCCACCAATGCAGCTATTTTGGCATCCAACCCTGGCAACCAGGCAGAGCTTCTTGCCAGCATCTTCATGTTGGAAACCTCTGGATGACCCTGGTGGAGTTCGGTCAGTATCTAGTGGCAGCCTTTACTCTGGACAATCAACCTTGCTCCCAACAACGATATGCTGTTCTCCACAGTGATCTGGTCTTGCTGGGTCCAAAAAGGTTTCAATCCTGGTTGCGATGGCCCTTCTGTTTCCCCCATGACCACCAGCTGTTTCAATTTCGCTAGGACAGAATCTGTTTGAGCTATAGGGAGAGGCTGAATAGACTGGGGTTATTTTCTCTGGAGTGTCGGAAGCTGAGAGATGACCTTATATAGGTTTATTAAATCATGAGGGGCATGAATAGGCTAATTAGGCAAGGTCTTATTCCAGGCCTCAGTGAGTCAAAAACTAGAGGGCATAGGTTTAAGGTGAGAGGAGAAAAATTTAAAAGGGATCTAAGGGGCAGCTTTATCACGCAGAGGGTATTGTGTGTGTGGAATGAGCTGCCAGAGGAAATACTTGAAGCTGGTATAATTACACCATTTAGAAGGCGTGTGGATTATATGGATAGGAAGGGTTTAGAGGGATATGGGCTAAATACTGGCAAATGGAACTAGATTTATTTCGGATATCTGATCGGCATGGACAGGTTGAACCGAAAGGTCTGTTTCCATGTTATATATGTCTATGACTCTATCTGACAGGCAAAGTAAATAAAGTAGATGTAGTATATTTGGACTTCCAGAAGGCATTTGATAAGATTGTACACAAAAGATTAGATTACATTACAGTGTGGAAACAGGCCCTTCGGCCCAACAAGTCCACACCAACCCGCCGAAGTGTAACCCACCCATACCCCTCCATTTACCCCTTACCTAACACTACGGGCAAATTAGCATGGCCAATTCATCTGGCCTACACATCTTTGGACTGTGGGAGGAAACCGGAGTACCCGGAGGAAACCAATGCAGACACGGGGAGAACGTGCAAACTCCACACAGTCAGTCGCCTGAGGCGGGAAATGAACCCGGGTCTCTGGCGCTGTGAGGCAGCAGTGCTAACCACTGTGTCATCCTAAAAGCATACAGCTTCGAAGCCAAGGAAGAGCAGCGAACACACCGCCCCTGGGTGGGCTCGAACCACCAACCTTTCAATTAACAGCCGACCGCGCTGACCAATTGCGCCACAGAGACAGGCAAGGTTAATACATATGGTAGGATCACATGGAGATAGGAGTAATATACTAGTCTGGATAGAGCATTGGCTCACCAACAGAAAACAGAAAGTTGGAATGACTGTCTTTTTCTGGTTCGCAAGCTGTAACTAGTAGATTGCCACATGGTTATGATCTATATTAATGCCTTACATAGAAGGATAAAAGATACTATTGCTAAATTTGGAAAAGACACTAAAACAGGTAAGAAAATAAATTTCAATACAAATTAAGTAATTTACAAACACATGTAGATAGATCAGGTGACTGAGTCAAAATTTGGTAGTTTGAGTTTCAAGTGGACATGTGAGTCTTAGTTTTCATTTTGGTTGGAAGAATAAAAGACAACTTACTGAAATCGAGAGAAACTTCAAAATACTTTTGTGCCAAAGGATCTGGGTGTCCTTGTGCATGGATCACAGAAAGTTGTTATGCTTTTCAGGTAATAAAAAGGGCAAATGGAATTTTGGCATATATTGCTAAAGGAATGGAGTGTAACAGTGGGAAAATATTATGGCAACTGTACAAGGCAATGGTGAGACTGTATCTGGAGTACTTGTATCATTTTGGTCCCATTATTTGAGGCAGATTGGAATTGCATTGGAGGTAGTTCAGAGAAATTTCACTCTATTTATTCCAGAGATGAACAGTTTATCTTATGAAGAGACCTTGAGCAGCTTATACTCACTAGAGTTTAGAATAATGCAATATAAATGCAGTATATAAGATGCTAAAAGGAATTGACAAAGTAGGCATAATGCAGATGTTTCCCATTGTAGGGCAATCAAGAACAAGAATCATAGTTTTAGGCTAAGGTATGGCAGATGAGGAGGGATTACTTCTCAAAGGGTCATGAATCCCTAGAACTTCCTGTTCCAGAGTACAGTGAGTACTGGGGTATTGAATAAATTTAAGAAGCAGATATATTTAGATTAGTAACAGGATAAAAGAATATGGGGAATGGGCAGGAAAGTGGAATTGAAGCCTAAATGAGTCAGCCATGTTTGTATTAAATACTGGTGCAGGCTCGAGGGGCTGAATTTGCCTATTCCTGGTCCTAGTACGTGTATTGATTGTCAACTGAAGTATTCAACTGTGGAAGGAGTCTTTGTGCCTAGTATTGCGTCTACAATATTTTTAACTCTACTTATCCAGCAGCTCTACAGAGACTTATTTACCTGAATCACAGCCCTTTGACTTGCCTAGAAAGATTCCACAAAAAGACTTTGAGACTGTTTCATTGCATTTTAATACTATAACCATACAATCTGAAAAGCAATCATATTACAGGAAAGGACAACCGTATAGTAGAAGCTTTGTCAAGAGCAAGTATAAAAAGGAAGTTGATATTATATGATAAAAATGGAATTATATAGAAAATTATTATTATCGGAAGTCCTGACTTGTATATTTAGTATGAATGTTGTGACTGTTAAGTGAAACCTTCTATAACCAGAATAGGTGTAGTGATAAAAAATAACTTGCAATAGAAAAATGTAAATGCTTCTTAAACAAAACTTTTCATCTTTTTTTTCCACAGGCAGATATGATGAAGTTTCATTATTGTCATTTGAAATTTGGTTCTAAAGTGGACAAAATGATATTTGGTTTTATGATTGAATTGTATTTCTATATTTCATGTTAAGATAAGGACATGATTTTAGTTTAATTTTGAGTTGAGCTGGTAGTAACAGTGTCTGGAAAATTGTTCACATGCTTCTAAAGGAGAGTCCTTAAACAGTCCTTGGGGTGAATAGTTCAGTGCCTGAGAATAGAACAGGCCAAAACATAGGCTATTGTGTCCTGTGACATAGCAAAAGAGAGGCTGATGCATTGACATATATGCAACTTGCAGAGGCTGAGATTCTTTCTGTCTTTGACTCTTTTCATTGTAAATACTGAGGGGAAAATACTTCAATCTTTTATCCAGTTCTTTACAATCACGACAAACTAACGTCAATATTTATTGTCATAACTGTGACATCTGGGGCTGTTTATTGAAGATTTGATTGGTGAAGCATTTTGGTTTGAGGAGTGCTAGATAATGTACTTCCCTATTCTCAACATTCCCTGTGATAGAGTTAATTATCAAACGTTTCATACTCTTAAAGATCTGTACTAGGTTACTCCTTTCACCTTCGTATCCTGGAGGAGATAAAAACTCAACCTGTCATCCTTTCCTTAAGCATTTGTTGTAAATCTAATATCATTCTTGTAAATCTTTTTACACTCTCTACAGTACCTTTATAATTTAAATAATATTCTGCCTTATCAGCAGAAGGTCTTCCAAGTGTGGTCTATTTTCTATGTTTCAGTCAGCCAGCTATCCATTGCTATCATTTACCCCAGGATTCATACCTTAATTTTATTAATTTGTCCATGTGTCATACCTTAACTGTATTTTCTAAAAGCCTTTGATGTGTTACATCTGTTGTTCTTATGATTGTAATGAAGTCAGCCAGGTGAACCTCATAGAATAGGAATTGGGGCTGTTAATCTGGTCCAATCAGGGAGCCCTGGCTGATATAAACAGGTGTGTCAGAGGTTCTAGTCACTCTGAGAGCTGGCTCTGAGGAAGCTGGACCAGTGTCAAGTACTATGTGTGGACAAAATAAAGAGTGACTTGGTGAGGGGATACCAACTTCTGTGGAGTTATTTCAGTTCTGTCCCTCCTATTCTCTCTTACCTCTTCAAAGAACTCAGTAAGGTTGGCTAAGCAAGACAAACCCTTTTAAATGTTGAATATTCATCATCTGTTTGGTTTCTAGATGTTTATTCTATCTTCTCCTTGAGTACTGATTTCAATATTTTTCAATGATTTACATTTTATTGTCAGGAATACAGTGAAAAACATATAATGCTGACCCACATGGTGCCACCTTCGGCACAAAGATACCTAGGTGCAAATACATAAGTACATAGCAGTAAAAGAAAATAGGTTAAAAAGTTAAATACTGCCTTCATAGAATAAGTCAAAAAATATTGAAATAAGGTCCAGTCGGTTCTGCTATAACGCCTGTTTCTTTTGAATTGAATTGAATTTGTCACGTGTACCGAGGCACAGTGAAAATCTTTCTTCAAAGAATAAAGAGATCTAGCTGGAAAACAGTCCATCTTTCTTCCACTGCCTCCACCATGAGTCCTGAGCCACCCCACCAATGTTGCAGTCTCTCGGGCATCATCTCTCCACTGCTGGGCACATGTTGCTGATGCCACCACTGATGCCAGATCCCTGAGCTAGAGCCATACTCTCCGCACAACCAGGAGCCCTCACCCCTGCTGCCACCACCACCTCGCTGATAACCAGCAGTCATGACTCCAGCCTTACCACAACCAGGAGCTGCTGCCACCAACTCGCCAATATTCAAGACACCCCAAATCCGGCCTTACCACAACCAGGAGCTGCTGCCACCACTTTGCTGAAAGTTCTTAGAGATCAGGGGCACCCATGTTGCTGTTAGGAAGAGGGTTGCAGTATTTTGACCTAACTATAGTGAAGACATGGTGTTCCCTTGGAAGGGAATTTGCAGGTGGTGGTGATGTTTTCATGTATCCGCTTCCCTTGCACTTTTTAGGTGATAGATGCCATCCAAGGAAGCTGCATGTTGTAGGCAATACACACTGCTGCTATTGTGCATCAGTAATGGAGGGAGAGAATGCTGAAGACTGTGGATGGGGTACCAATCAAGTGGGTTGCTTTGTTTGGATGAGATTGAGCTTTTACAATGTTGTCGGAGCTCACCATTCCAGATAAGTGGAGAACATTCTATACAATACTGACAAGTCTCTGGATGGTGGACAGGCAGTGATGAGACAGGAGGTGAGATATTTATCACAAACATCCTAATCTCTGATCTGCTCTGGAAGCCACAATACTTTCATTGGTTTTCTAGTTCAGTTTCTGGTCAGTGGAAACCCCAGGATATTGATAGTGGGGAATTCAATGTCATTGAATGCCAAGGTTTGTTATTGTTACACAATTAAAGCATCCACTCTGAATCCTACATGTGGTTCTCCATAAGGTTGGCCACCATCAGTGAGGGAACTGATGCACTCAAAGCATTGAGACATTGTGAGACGTGTGATGAATGGACTCTTCCATTCTTATCATATGATCCCACAATTCTTTGAATAACACCAACATATGGCAAACCTTTGTTGCAGATTCTCCAGTTAGTATTACCTGTTTCCATGATTCCTTAGAGTCTCTGCCTTTCATTTGTCCTCAACCTTCCAAAGGGACTAGCCAAAGCCGAATCCATCCTCGAGCTTCCTTAAAAGATGTATAGACCAGCAAGATGTCAACATCGGTTCTGATGGCGGGAATCCAAGAAAGATGTGATGGTGCTTCCTGAAAGGAGTTTTCCAACTGACTTCTCTGGAATGTAATTTGGAGTCTGGACTCCTGCCCTTTTGTGGCTGGCTGTGAGGCAAGCATAAGAGAAGATGATGCTGCATTGTAGAGACAGTGAACAGAAGATCATACTGCTAAAAATTAAATGACAGCTCATACTTTTACAGCTCAATATACAGGGAGCAGTGCATCACATGAATGTGAAGATGTTGAGGTATTTTCACCCTGTCTACAGTAGACCTTCATTTCTCCATCCTCAGTGTCTTTTATGGCTTGCCACTCTAGCCAAAACACGGGTCAGTTCCTCAAAGTGTATCAATGAAACTGTACCACCCCACTATCTTTCCTTCTCCATGGCGTTTCATTCTCATTTGGCCTGGAAGGTGAATGAAGACAGTTGGGGTAATGTATCTCTTCCTCACCATCTGCAGCTTTCCATTGTCAAATGCTGCTGTAGTGTGTACTTCAGTTTCCAGACTAACAGTGATAGAGTTCTGACTTTTGCTCTTGATTTATGAAACATATCAAACACTTATCTATTCCCATCAACAGGAGAACTAATGCACCCTCAGAATACACTCTACCAATCAGAAGGCATACTGTCTAGGTCTATCTTTGAACTAACCTTTTCAGAAAGTAAATGAAATGGTCTGGTGCTGGGCATCACTCCTCTGCTGTTGACACTAACAGCCAGCTCCATCCACATAGAAAGTTTGGGTCTCAAAAGTGACAGGGTTCAGAGCCTCGTATGGAATGTCCTCAATGGTACAGAGCATAGGTATTTCCTAATCAACCTGTTCAGAGATGATATTACATACCTCTGGAACACCTGGGTGTTGAACCCATGTCTTCTGGTCCAGAGGTAGGGGCACTACTGCTACACCACACCTAAATCATTCCAAGTGCACCACCTAACTACAGTTCTTCTATCACCATAACAATTGTGCGTTAGGTGCAACTTTTTCACTCAGAGGATGGTGTGTGTATGAAATGAGCTGCCAAAGGAGGCAGTGGAGACTGATATAATTACAACACTTAAAAGGCATTTGGTTGGGTATATGAATAGGAAGGGTTTAGAGGGATATGGGCCAAGTGCTGGCAAATGGGATTAGATTAATTCAGGATATCTGGTTGGCATGAACAATTTGGACTGATGGCTCAGTTTCCATGCTGTATGATTCTAGTTATCAGGGGATGGAATTTATGGCATTTAGTTAGAATGTAGAATATTTGAAATATAAATGATGTGTTGACTCATAGCGTAATGCTGCAAAAATTTCTTTACCTAATTCTTTTCTTTTAATGATTTAACATTCTGGGTCTAATTCACATAATTGTTATTAACTTTCTCAATTGCCTATTGCCAAAGAAGCAAATATGGAGAAGAATTTAGAGACCTGTCTGAGTATCCCTTAGGTTGGGATGAGACGAGGTTAATTGGCATTGATGTTAGTTCTTGGCCAGGGATGTGGTGCTAAAAAGGAAAGTCCATTTGAGTCAGGTGCAAATTGTCTGCAAGTTGCTGGAAGAATGTAATTTTTCCCTTGTAAAGCAGTTAATCTAATATGGCCATATTTTTGTCAGTTTCTGAATTCACATGTGAGCATTTATGCAGCAGACTGGAAAGATGATGAGAGGTTTGAGCAAACTAGAGGCTTCTTGCCAGTGTTCCTATCTGTGCTACAGTGAATGCTTCTGCATGCTTGATCTTTTTGTGCTTGGCGGTCAGGTTATGTATACTAATTAGCAAGGGAAATTTCAAGGGGTGTTTCTGTAATTTGAAAACAAAGTGGGTGCCAACTTCAGCTGTAATAAATTTAACCAATGTGCAAGTCAGTTACTTACATTAGAAAACCTTTTTATGCGGAGGGGATTTTCATTATCTGTATATCCTTTCGCTTCGATCCATGGCTAAAAGGGCAACAGCTACGCAGATAACTTGGGTAACCTTTGAATATGAGCCAAATGTTCCCTTGTAATAGTCTGGCTGCTCAAATTCTAGTTCTTGTATGCAGATTATCAGATATATCTGTTGTTTTAAAAGCTGTGAGAAAGTTCTGAAGTATTTTTAATGAAAAAATGGGAATTGTATGGTAGAATGGTCATGAAAAGATTGCTGAGGTTGTCTAATTTAATCGTATTTCAGTTGTAAATTGAAGACAATGGGAAATGTTTGTAAATTGAATTGGGTCATTGCTGATATTCTGTCCTCCTTCTATGTAACGTAAAAGCTATTATCAAGCCATATGTTAGAAGAGCCAATCTCCTGGTTTGAGTCAGCAAATTTATTAGTGGTACTGGAAGAGCACAGCAGTTCAGGCAGCATCCAAGGAGCAGCGAAATCGACGGTTCAGGCAAAAAATTTATTTATGGTTGAGTGGCACAGTTCAGCAAAGTCTAACTGTATCACTCTCGCTCTATGCTGAGTTGTGACTTTGTTTCAAAAATATTTGTTCCTGGGACCTGGTCGTCACTGGTGTGGCCAGCATCTGCTGCCTATCTCTAATTACCCTTGAATAGAGTGACTTGTCGAGTGATTTCACAATCACTTGAGTGTGAACAACATTGCTGTGCTTCTGGAGTCACAGATAGGTTACATGCAGTTTCTACAGTGGATTTGAATCCATTTAAGTGAAGCATAAGATTGGGCTTCTGTATCATTAATCTACTGATATTATCTCAATGCCATTGTCACCTCCATTTCCATATAGTGATGGAAATTGCTATCAAACACTAGTACCACAGCAATAATCTGTTCATGCTGTTCAATTTGATTTCTGTCAGGACCATTTGATTCCTCACTTCATTACAGCTTTGATCTAACCATCGATAAAGATCTGAATATCAGAATTGAGATAAGAGTGACTGCCCTGATATCAAATCAGCATTTGACCAAATGTAACATCAAGGAATTCTGGTAAAATCAAAATAAATAGGTACTGGGGAGAAAATGCTACAGGTTGGAGGTATTCCTAACAAAAGAAAATACTTGAGATTGTTGGAGTGTTATGGACTAGGCCAGACCACTCGAAACATTCTTAAGCAGGTAACCCAGACTGTAACTTTGCAATCTGTTTTGGTAAGTATACAGTGAAAATTCTCTGGAGTAAGCTAGGTTGACTGCCAGGGTTTAAAACAGACAAAAAATTATTTGCAAAATTATGGAATGAAACACAAAGAACAGAATAAAGAACACCTACAGAACTCAGTCTATCCAAACTGGACGTAATTATGCTGTTCTGAATGTGCACAACAGTCCGAATAAACAAACCCCTTACATGCATCCCTGAACACTATATGCAATTTATCATGGCCAATTCACCTAACTAGCACATCTTTGAAACAAAGGCTTACAGATTGAAGTTAGAAAAGCAGAAGGAGAGAGGCCTTAGCAGCCTGTTTCCATGCAGCTCACTGCTGAACTGACTCTAACTTAACTTCAGTTTCCAGGTCACTCCCCTTTATTATACAAGTTACTTCTAAAAACATAAAAACGTTGGCCAAAAGTCTCATCTGTTTACGTATAAACAAAGGCCTCTTAATATCCTTTTATCTTTGTACCAAACCAGTCAATTTGGAGCCTGGCCTGTTTATAACCTCTCTGGAAAAAAAACCAAAGACACAGTATCCTTGAGAAAAGGACCAGCTTTGTGACAGGAGGTCAATTATCTCAGTACCAGGACATTGCTGCAGGAGTTCCTCACGGTAGGGTCCTGGATGCAAACATCTTAAGCTGTTTCATCAGTAACCTCCCTTCCATCATGGTCAGAAGTGTGGATATTTGCCTGATTGTATATTCAGTACAATTTGCAATTCATTAGTCACTGCAGATTGTCAGTATACAGTAAGACCTGGGCAATTCTTAGGCTTGAGCTGACAAATGGTGGAACGGTGGCTCAGTGATTAGCACTGCTAAACCCACAGCGCTAGGGACCAAGGTTCATTTCCAGCCTCTGGCATCTGTCTGTGTGGAGTTTGCACATTCTCCCTGTGTCTGCGTGGGTTTCCTCTGGGTGCTCCAGTTTCCTCCCACAGTCCAAAGATGTGCTAGTTAGGTGAATTGGCTGTGCTAAATTGCATATAGTGTTCAGGGATGTGTAGGTTAGGTGCATTAGTCATGGGAAATGTAAATTGATAGTGTAAGGGAATAGGTCTGGGTGAAATGCTGTTTGGAGGGTCTTTCTGGACTTGTGCCAAATGGCCTGTTTCCACACTATAGGGATTCTATGATTATATGAAGTAATATCTGTGCCACACAAATGTAAAGCAATGACCAACAGGACAGAATCTAACCATCATTCCTTGACATTCAATGTCATGACCATCACCGAATCCTTCATTATCGACATTCTGAGCTATACCATTGACTAGAAACTGAACTGGAACATCTGTATAAATGATGTTGCTAAAAGAACAAGTCAGAGACCGTGAATTCTGCAGTGAATAGCCTCACCAACTGACTCCACAAGCCTGTCCACCATCGAAAGGAAGCCAGGATTTTGATGGAATGCTTTCCATTTGCCTGGATAAGTGTAGTTTCAGTAATGCTTGAGAAGCACAACACCATTCAGGATAAAGCAACCCACTTGATTGACACCAACAATTACCACATTCAACATTCACTCCCTTCTCCATCAAAGCAGTGACAACAGTATGTACTGTTTAAAAGAAACACTGCAGCAATTAACCAAGGATGCTTCAACAGCCTTACAAATTCATAGCCTCTATTACTTAGAAGACAAGACTTTGGAAAGACCAAAACATCTGGGTGACAGGAGAACTTACTCTTTGACTTTTGTACTCCTGGGACTGAATGGGCAAATTTGCTTAAATTGGGCTTGTCTTTTAAAATCCATCATGGTGTTTTTGGTATGAATATTGGTCATTTGGATGAGGCATCACTATGAAACTAGTCCTATTACAACTGTAGCCCAGTAGAGCCATAGTGTCATAGAGATGTACAGCATGGAAACAGACCCTTCAGTCCAACCCATCCATGCCGACTAGATATCCCAACCCAATCTAGTCCCACCTGCCTGCACCCGGCCCATATCCCTCCAAACTCTTCCTATTCATACACCCATCCAAATGCCTCTTAAATGTTGCAATTGTACCAGCCTCCATCACTTCCTGTGGCAGCACATTCCATACATGTACCACCTTCTGCGTGAAAAAGTTGTCCTTTAGGTCTCTTTTATATCTTTCCCCTCTCACCCTAAACCTATGCCCTCTAGTTCTGGACTCCCCGACCCCAGGGAAAAGACTTTGCCTATTTATCCTATTCATGCCCCTTATAATTTTTTAAACCTCTATAAGGTCACCCTTCAGCCTCCGATGCTCCAGGGAAAACAGCCCCAGCCTGTTCAGCCTCTCTCTGTAGCTCAGATCCTCCAACCCTGGCAACATCCTTGTAAATCTTTTCTGAACCCATTCAAGTTTCACAACATCTTTCGGATAGGAAGGAGACCAGAATTGCACACAATATTCTAACAGTGGCCTGTACAGCCGCAACTTGACCTTCCAACTCCTGTACTCCATACTCTGACCAATAAAGGAAAGCATACCAAACACCTTCTTCACTATACCTGCGACTCCACTTTCAAGGAGCTATGAACCTGCACTCTAAGGTCCCTTTGTTCAGCAACACTCCCTAGGACCTTATCATTAAGTGTATAAGTCCT
This sequence comes from Chiloscyllium punctatum, assembly GCF_047496795.1. Lineage (NCBI taxonomy): Eukaryota > Metazoa > Chordata > Chondrichthyes > Orectolobiformes > Hemiscylliidae > Chiloscyllium > Chiloscyllium punctatum. The sequence continues at coordinate 41,326,318 of NC_092777.1, forward strand.
GCTAAGATTTGCTTTCCCAAAATGCAGCACCTCGTATTTATCAGAATTAAACTCCATCTGCCACTTCTCAGCCCATTGACCCCATCTGGTCCAGATCCTGTTGTAATCTGAGGTAACCCTCTTCGCTGTCCACTACACCTCCAATTTGGGTGTCATCTGCAAACTTACTAACTGTACCTCTTATGCTCGCATCCAAATCATTTATGTAAATGACAAAAAGTAGAGGGCCCAGCACCGATCCTTGTGGCACTCTACTGGTCACAGGCCTCCAGTCTGGAAAGCAACCCTCCACCACCACCCTCTGTCTTCTACCTTTAAGCCAGTTCTGTATCGAAATGGCTAGTTCTTCCTGTATTCTATGAGATCTAACCCTGCTAATCAGTCTTCCATGGGGAACCTTGTCGAACGCCTTACTGAAGTCCATATAGATCACATCTACTGCTCTGCCCTCATCAATCTTCTTTGTTACTTCATCAAAAAACTCAATCAAGTTTGTGAAACATGATTTCCCAAGCACAAAGCCATGTTGACTAGCCCAAATCAGTCCTTGCCTTTCCAAATACATGTACAGCCTGTCCCTCAGGATTCCCTCCAACAACTTGCCCACCATGGAGGTCAGGCTCACTGGTCTATTGTTCCTTGGCTTGTCCTTACCACCCTTCTTAAACAGTGGCACCACGTTTGCCACCCTCCAGTATTCCGGCACTTCACCTGTGACTATCAATGATACAAATATTTCAGCAAGAGACCCAGCAATCACTTCTCTAGCTTCCCACAGAGTTCTCGGGTACACCTGATCAGGTCCTGGGGATTTATCCACATTTAATCGTTTCAAGACATCCAGCACTTCCTCTTCTGTAATCGGGACATTTTGCAAGATGTCGCCATCTATTTCCCTACAGTCTATATCTTCCATATCCTTTTTCACAGTAAATACTGATGCAAAATATTCATTTAGTATCTCCCCCATTTTCTGTGGCTCCACACAAAGGCCGCCTTGCTGATCTTTGAGGGGCCCTATTCTCTCCCTAGTTACCCTTTTGTCCTTAATATATTTGTAAAAACCCTTTGGATTCTCCTTAATTCTGTTTGCTAAAGCTATCTCATGTCCCCGTTTTGCCCTCCTGATTTCCCTCTTAAGTATACTTTCTTTATACTCTTCTAAGGATTCACTCGATCTATCCTGTCTGTACCTGACATATGCTTCCTTCTTTTTCTTAACCAAACCCTCAGTTTCTTTATTCATCCAGCACTCCCTATACCTACCAGCCTTCCCTTTCAACCTGACAGGAATATACTTTTTCTGGATTCTTGCTATCTCATTTCTGAAGGCTTCCCATTTTCCAGCCGTCCCTTTACCTGTGAACATCTGCCTCCAATCAGCTTTTGAAAGTTCTTGCCTAATACTGTCAAAATTGGCCTTTCTCCAATTTAGAAGTTCAACTTTTAGATCTGGTCTATCCTTTTCCATCACTATTTTAAAATGAACAGAGTTATGGGCGCTGGCCCCAAAGTGCTCCCCCACTGACAACTCAGTCACCTGCCCTGCCTTATTTCCCAAGAGTAGGTCAAGTTTTGCACCTTCTCTCGTAGGTACATCCACATACTAATCAGAAAATTGTCTTGTACACACTTAAGAAGTTCCTCTCCATCTAAACCTTTAACACAATGGCAGTCCCAGTCTGTGTTTGGAAAGTTAAAATCCCCTACCATAACCACCATATTATTCTTACAGATAGCTGAGATCTTCTTACAAGTTTGTTTCTCAATTTCCCTCTGACTATTGGGGGGTCTCTAATACAATCTCAATTAGGTGATCATCCCTTTCATATGTCTCAGTTCCACCCAAATAACTTCCCTTGATATATTTTCAGGAATATCCTCCCTCAGCACAGTTGTAATGCTATCCCTTATCAAAAATGCCACTCCCCCTCCTCTTTTGCCTCCCTTTCTATCCTTCCTGTAGCATTTGTATCCTGGAACATTCAGCTGCCAGTCCTGCCCATCCCTGAGCCATGTTTCCGTAATTGCTATGATATCCCAGTCCCGTGTTCCTAACCATGCCCTGAGTTCATCTGCCTTCTCTGTTAGGCCCCTTGCATTGAAATAAATGCAGTTTAATTTATTAGTCCTATCTTGTCCCTACCTGCCTTGACTGTTTGACTCACGTCTGTTCTCAGCTGTAACCATCTCAGATCAATCTCTTTCCTCACTATCTCCCTGGGTCCAACCCCCCCCCCCCCCCACCTTACTAGTTTAAATCCTCTCAAGCAGTTCTAGCAAATTTCCCTGCGAGTATATTAGTCCCCTTCCAATTTAGGTGCAATCCGTCCTTCTTGTACAGGTCACTTCTACCCCAAAAGAGATTCCAATGATCCAAAAACATGAATCCTTCTCCCATACGCCAGCTCCTCAGCCATGCATTCATCTGCTCTATCCTCCTATTCCTGCCCTCACTAGCTCATAGCACTGGGAGGACCTCCTTTTTAAATTTCTACCTAACTCTCTGTAATCTCCCTTCAGAGTCTCAACCTTTTCCCTTCCAATGTCGCTGGTTCCAATGTGGACAATGACCTCCTGCTGGCCCCTCTCCCCCGTGAGAATATTCTGCACTGTGTCTCTGTGACATCCTTGATCCTGGCACCAGGGAAACAACGCACCATTCTGCTTTTTCTCTGCTGGCCACAGAAACGTCTGTCTGTACCTCTGACTACAGAATCCTCTAACACAATTGATCTCTCGGAAGCCGACGTAGCCCTCGTTGCATTAGAGCCAGTCTCAATACCAGAAACTTGGCTGTTTGTGCTACGTTCCCCTGAGAATCCACCACCCCCTACATTTTCCAAAACAGCATACCTGTTTGAAATGGGTATATCCACAAAAGACTCCTGCTCTAGTTGCCTACCTCTCTTACCCTTTCTGGAGCTAACCCATCTATGTAACTGTATCTGAGACTTCCCCCCCCCCTTTCTATAACTGCCATCCATCACATACTGTTGCTGTTGCAAATTCCTCATCGCTTCTATTTGTCTCTCCAACCAATCCACTTGATCTGATAAGATTCGCATCCAACAGCATTTATGGTAGATATAATCCGCAGTAACCCATAAACTCTCTTTAAACTCCCATATCTGACAAGAAGTACATATCACTGTAAAGGCCATTTTTGCTCCTTCACAATCTACAGAGCCAGAAAATAACACTGTCTTATTCCTCTACAAACACTGCCCCAGGTTAAATTAATAGCTATGGCTTATATTTTAAGTTTAATCAAGAGACTTATCTCCAAAAACATGTAATCAGGAAAGAATCCACTGTACCCACTACTGCAGCCTATCTCTTGGACAGACTTAAAACAACAATTAACTGATCTGATTCTGTGCTGTGAACTTCGCCCAACAGTTCCTCCAAGATTAGTTGTGAATTTCACTGTTAATTTTCCCAGATGCACTCCGATGTCCAGTGATACACAAATTCAAACAGCAAAGGCAGTAACTGTGCAGGTTTTTTCTCTCTCTCTCTCTCTCTCTCCTGCACTGTCCTCACCATGTAAGTACATAAGACCATCAAAAGAGGATAGGAAGGGAATAAAATTGGCTTTAGAAAATGCAAGAATATTTGTGCTTTTAAGTAAATCAAACGAACTGCTAAGAATTACTGCTGGGGAAGATTCCTGGGTGATTTTACCATTTGGTAAATCATGACCCAGATTCTACAGCAAGATTTTGAAACCTGTTCATGTTATTCTCTTCAGGTTTCAGCCGAACTAAAGGACACCGAATGTAAACTGCAGGAGATGGAGACTTTTGTCCAAACATTGACCCGAGAAAGAGACCAAGCAGTATCTGCACTGCAGCTTCATGGTATTTTTCCAGAACAGAGCTCACAGGTGAAAATTATTTATTAATGTTTTGACCCTATTTTGTGCTTGTTTCTCACTTTCTGTTTATAAAAGTGAAAGACTATAATATGCTGATGGTATTGCAACTGCTGGAGTGCTTTCTCCAAAACAGGCTGCTCCTTTATTGTGAATTGCGAAATAAGCATGATTCTCCATAATGATGATAATTCTGCCAAAGCTGTTTGGAAAGGAATACTTTTTCATACAAGGTTCCACAAACCAGCCCAATACTAGATAATTTCCTTCAGAAAGAACTATGATTTTGGAGTAAGTTAATTTATACCATACTGCTAATCTATCTAGGATTGTACAAATAGTATAAAGTAGTTCATTTTTCAGTACCCAATCCTTACCAAGCATAGGGATTCAGGAGAGGACAGATGTTTTATAAACAGGAGAGAGGAAAAACAGGAGGATTCTCTCTGCACTTTCAGTTTTACAATCTGAAAAGTGAAAGAGCAGTTTCGTTGTGTGAACAGGTAATATGGAGAAACTTAAAAGAGAAAATCCCAGTTAAAAAATAAATTCCACCAATTGTCCCTTACTTAGCTTCAGTATGGGATTACATGTTTCTAAACAAACTTAGCTAAACCTATGGCAGAATGTACACATGCTCCGTCACTGTGCTGCCCTTAGATACTCTTTCACTTCTTCAACTGAACTGAAATGCTTTTCAAATGGTACTATAGCAGCCAATTAGATTTATATACTAATTTCTGTGTATCAAAAATCCCAAAATACTTTATAAGAAGAGTTGTAAAGACCAAGCCAAATTAAGAAATAGTGGTAGACCAGGTGATCAATATGGACGAAGTGCATAGTTTAGAGGAGATTTTTAGAATTGGAAAGAGGGATTGCAAAAGTTTTAGCTGAGTTCCAGAGTGCAAGAATGTGAGGCTAAAGGCTGAGACACTAATTCTGATGCTAAGCGAGAAAGGATTTCACAAATAGTTTAGAGTTGAAACAACAGATTGTGTTTGTTTGAGTTCACAAATAGGAATATGGTGTACTAGAGCTAAGAATATGTTAAAGCTACACTAATTTTCATTGAGCTCCTGCTATAATGTTATACTTTGCTTTGGCAGCCTTATTCTGGCAATGATGTCAAGGCAATTGAGAGAGCTTAGAAGAAATTCATAAAGATGGTATCACTGATCAGACATTAGTTACCTATAAAGATTAAATTATTTGAAACAAAATGAGAGGAGAACTGATAATAATTACAGTAAATGCAGGTCATTTCATGAAGATAAATCAGGAAATACTATTTCAGTGAACTGATGAGTTGATAACTAGCTTTAAATTTAAGATTGAGGAAAAAGAAGAGGTTTGAATACTCTTCCTGTTTGTAGGATGTTTGGACATGTACAAATAGTGAGGGAAAGAGAGTTTGTAGTAGCTTTTAAAAAGGGAAGTGAATGAAAATTTGCATCACAAAATGCAAATTGCTACACTAGCTGTGAGCCTGAATGGAATAGAGGAATACAGATCCTGTAATGGCTGAAGGGCCTATTCCTGTGCTGTATTGTTCTTTATTCTTTGTTTATAATTTTGTTGGACATTTTGTAGGAAAGGGTGTGACACACAGGTTTGAAAATATTGGAGTTTTGTGTAGGATTGCAGCATAGATTTGGAATCTTTGAACAAATCATACCTGAACTTATCCGTTTGGGGGGAGAAAAATTGGAAAATATTATATGAATTTGTTGAGACAGGTTATAGGTGAATGTGATGTTAAAGAATTTGTTACATATATGAATTTTATAAGGTTGTTATTTTTGGGGCCTGTATTTTGGTTGTTAGTTTTGGGCCTGTATTTCTAATTTAGGGTTAAATGGAGGAGTGAAGGAGATCATGTGACCTTTCAGCTGTTTACTCAACTGCAAGCAGGGTGACTTGCAGATTTCAAAATTCTTGAGACTTTCCTGGGGCTTTTTTTGAACTGGTGTTCCCTTTTCATTCTAATTCATTTACTAGATGATGCAATCACTTAGTAACAATACCTTTACATTTGCCTTGGTGTTTTGGGTCTTTGGACTCTCAAGCAGAATTAGGATCATCAATATTCTCCATAATTATCAATCCTCCACGAAAGGCAAAGCCATGATACAACAAAACTGTTAATATCCTAGACACCATAGTATTTAAATTGGCACAACAGACAAATGTTAACAACAAAAGATGTTTTTCAAAATAACAGACCTACTTTTCTAAATATAAAAAGTCATCACCCTAAACATAGCTTCCATGGGACTGGTGAAGTTGCAGCTAATGCAGTTCCATCACCTGCACACACAACTGGAACATTTTAACCAATCCACACCCCACTTTGCAACCCCACAATCCCACTGATCCGGCCCCCTCGGATCCAGCTCTGAGTGAGCAGGATGTCTGACATTCTTTTTCGAACCTGGGTCCCAGAACATTATCTGGGTTTCTGGATTAACAGTCCAGCGATAATACCACTATACCATCAACTTCATAAAATATTCCTGTTCTTATCTGTTAGCTAGGCTCCGTGTTTGGACCAGATTAACAGTCCCAATCAGGGAACTCATATTCTGGGAGATCCACCTGGCTGACTTCATTACAATCACTACATAGAGCAAGTAATTGAGAAGGCTAATTGAATAGTACACTTCGAAAGCAATCAGAATTGAACATAATAAAAAGGAATAATAATAAAAACTGGTGGAGAAACACAACATGTCTGACAGTATCTGAGGAGAAAGAAACAGAGTTAATGCTTTGAGTTCAATATAACTTCAGAATTGTTCAGAAGTGCAGGAAGTGACTTGATTGAAGTGTGTAAAAGTCTGAACAGTCTTGACAAGGCAGACATGGGAATGATGTTTCCTCTTGTGTGTTCGTCAAGAACTCAGGAGTACTGTATAAAAAAAATTATGGATAATCCCTTTAAGGACAGAGATGAGGGGATTTTCTTTCTCTCTGAGGGTTGAGCATCTTTGCAATAGTGTGAGATTATTAGAAAGCCTCTTGTCATTTAGCCTTGCAAAAGTGTCAATGTCAATGAATAAATTACCACCTGAAGTATCCCAGGATAATTCCTAATACTTGTGAAATTATAAAATATCAAGCTATTTGTACTTGACCTCTAGAAGAGAAAATGAGCATGCAAAAAAAATGCTCTAAATAAAAGTACAAAATTGTGTAACAGTTTGCCATACCTGTATTTTCAACCTTTCTGAAAATTCAGTGCTGTGTATTTTCTCATACTGTCTATCTCTATGACTCTATGGAATGAGCATGCCCTCTAGTGGAGAGATTTATCTAAATTTGATTGGGGTTTAAAGTAGGCCAGGTTTTCCTGCCATTTGGTCTCCATCCTGCAGTTGTAGCTCATCTGGGAAATGTAACTGGGAAAATTGATCAGGAATTTGCAAGAAACACTGGCAGTTTTTAAAACAAAAATCCCTGGGATAGTCATGTGCCAGTATTGAGGATGGCCTGTTGAACCATGTCAAAATCCCATCTGCTGCATGCAAATAAGATTTAGGTTCTATACTGAAGTCCATATTGGATTTCTTTCTCTGACAAACTGTGATCTGCTTCAATCAAATCCAGTGAAAGTAATATTGCTGCTTGCTGGATGGCATTGGAGAAATAAATATGTTGCCAAAAGCTTTCTTGCTGGATAATGCATTTATTAAAACTTTGCAAATAAATAGATAACGGTTTCACTATCTCCAACTTATCAATATTGTCAACTTTGCTGCAGATTGTGTAAAGATTAATTCAGCCATGAAGTTTAAAATGTAATGGTATTTCTGTATGTGAACTCTGCTATACCATGCTTAAAGTGATGGTCTAAAGGATTGTAAAGAGAAGCTCAAAGAGGATAACTTCCATTCAGGCACCATTGGAGACAGCTGTCACTTTATTGCTCAGGAACTGGTGCACATCTACACCAGAAGGTCAGCATTGGCATGGCAGTAAAAGTCACTGGGCTACTTCTGTTACAATATTTTTCCAGCAGCACGGGGTTCATTTATAATTTCAGTCAATCTGCTACTGCTGCTGCATCAGGCATATAATTGGTGCCTTGTTGGTGTGAACTTTCCACTTTATTTCCAATATTAATTTTCAGATAGATGTCATTAATAGGACCCATTTGACTGTCCTTCATTTTGAGCAAGCTATTTTCTTCCCAAAACAAAATACCATTCTCTCAATGCACAATGTAACATAAAGCAGCTCATTATGTACATGAATGCAAGCTATTCCAGCAGCTGCAGTTGTACTTTCATTTTAAAATAGTCCCTAATGTCAATGCTATTCATAAGTACAAGGCAGGTTTCTGAATAGTTGCTTTTTGACTAAGGCTACCTTTAATATCAGTGCCTGATGATACTGGATTGGAACAAGAGTACATTCCATCGTATTTATCAATAAGTAGACCATAAAGATTGAGAAGACACACTTCAGGTTTCCACACCAATCTATTAGAGCACTCTAGTACAGTCTTGTTAGATGTTTTTAGTTGTTTTATTTTGCTAGTTCGTAGTCCAGTGGGTGAAGATTGCAGAGAGGTAAATCAGGATGATTAGCCACAGTCAGAGTACCTTTTGGTCCGATGGGAGGGACAGAAAGGTTACAACAGAGATTCAGCCATGAGTGGAAGAGAAGTGGTACTGCTATGTTTCCCTCTTATTGCGTTATTAATGTTTAATTACATATATTTCCACATGGTGCACTGGAATATTAACGTAAGTTGCCTGTGCAAGTTTAGGAGTGGGAATTAAACCTATAACTCAGAAACGAGAGTACGATCAACTGAGCAGATTCACATAAAAGGATTAAATTTCTGTCAGTAGCCATGATGTACAATAAAACCTAGATGACTGCATGCAGCTGATTATGAAGGTGATAACAAACAGTCACACAAAAGCTTTTGTGAAGTTGTCACTGAGGGAACACTTCTGTATGGAGGCTAGGGATATAAGATATGCCATGCTGCTTTCTGGGATATAAAGCAGTCGGAGAGACTACACGGAAAGAAGACACTATGGATTACCTGAGTATACGCTGCTTTTGATGTTACCTCAAGGATTCAAACAGGTAAAATAAGTAAACATTAACCTGTCTTCTCAAAAGAAGAGGTGCACAGTGTAAAAGGAAAAATAATTTTCTGAATAGTATCATTTAATTACACAAAAGTATCACTGTATTTCGCTACTTCTGGGTCCTGTTTTCATGATTTTGTCTCTTTGTCATGAATTCTAGGCCTTCTTTTCCTTCACAGTCTTGTGTCTTTTTTGATATTTATTAATTCTTCTTTTTTATCTCCAGCTGAGCTAGAATAATTGCAGGTGGTCTGAGATTTTATTTGTACCACTTATAATTGACAATGCTAGATTGGATGTTTAAAAGCTATTCACACTATCTTGCAGAATACTTGAATTTTCTGAGATTTCCTCATTAATCACAAAGAATGCTCTTTGACAACCCCTATTTTACACTAGTACTCAACTTCTGTGTTTCATCACACAAGCCTCTGATACAATATTTTGATGTGGAGTTTTCACCTGTTTGTACAAATTCAATAAAGACAGTGATCACATTTTGTCTTCAACTTGGCAGAATGCAATACCTGAAAAAGGAAATGTAAATAATGCAGAATTCCCTTCAGATGTTATTCGGAAGCTCCAGGAGCAGAATGTGAACCTGCGTAGCGTTATTGCACAAATGAGGAAAGAGATGGAGATGCTGAGTGAGCAAAGTCCTGCCAACCAAAACCAGAATCAATCATTTGATAAGACTGGATCATTCAAGAGCCCCAAAGAACCATCTAAAGATATTATGACCCCATGCACTCCAGGTAACCAGCTTTTAGTTAAATTTGGAGCACACGATCGTACCAAAACGTTCTTCAGAGTTCCTTCGAATGTTCAATTTATTAAGCAGTACATTGCTGAAAAGTACAGTTCAGCTTGATTCTTAGCCTATGCTCAGTCGGATGGTCCCAGCCAAATTAGTAGCAAAGACTTAAAAAAAAACTTAAGCTCCTCAGGACAAGGAAGGAAAGTTTAGAATAATTCTTCTCACAATCTGGTCAGATTGGAAGAGCCTTGATTTCTTCCTGCTGTAATAATCAGGAGTAAATGGCCTTTTAGCAGTTTTCCAGTTTGAGAAGATCACATCAGGATTGAATATGGGCGGCATGGTGGCAACGTGGTTAGCACTGCTGCCTCACAGCGCCAGAGACCCGGGTTCAATTCCCGCCTCAGGCAACTGTCTGTGTGGAGTTTGCACATTCTCCTCGCATCTGCGTGGATTTCCTCTGGGTGGTCTGGTTTCATCCCACAATCCAAAAAAATGCGCAGGTTAGGTGAACTGGCCATGTTAAATTGCCCATAGTGTTAGGTGAAGGGATAAATGTAGGGTCTGGGTGGGTTGCTCTTCGGAGGGTCGGTGTGGACTTGTTGGGCCAAAGGGCCTGTTTCCACACAGTAAGTAATCTAATCTAATCTAATGAATGTGGAACTTGGTACATTGAATGGGGTTTTGGTCAGTAGAGAGGGATACTCAGAACAGTGAATGGGGACTCAGTACAGACTGATATCCAGTGTAGTGAAAAAGGGCTTGATTTGTGCAAACATGATACCCAGTGCAGTGGGAAGTTAATGGGGAAATGAGAATGCTTTGCAATGCTTTGGTCTGTATATTCAACTGAATAAGATAATGCGATTTTAAATGCATTTCACAGCAAGTCCTTAATTTTAATACATTTTTATACAAATTTCCTATCTCTGATTTTATTGCTCCTTTTATTTAATGAAATCAAAATGGATGTGATGACAGAATAGAATTCTGTTGCACAAAATAAGTTAGAAAGAAAACTTTCCTAAAATCTCAATATATCCCAGTAATCACACCTGCTAGCATCTTGTTTGTTATCTCTCTGTGCATTGGGCCAACCAGAAGCACGTCCAAGGAATTCATATTGGATTTGAAATGTTAACTGTGTTTCTCTATCTTCATATGCTGGAAGGCCTGCTGAGTTTCTACAGGACTTTCTGTTCTTAAACCAGAAACATTGACTGAGATTAATTTTCTGCTTTTTTGCCTCTGATGTATAATAATGTGAGCAAACTGATACAAAATTACTATATACTTTAATTTGAAATGACTCCAATATTATTTCTCTACTCTTCAAGAGTATGTTAAATCTTTGGAAGATGAGGTTCATGAACTGAAACAAAAGTGCAGAAAGTTGGAAGGACAACTAGAAGATATTTCAAAAACTTCTAATAAAAACAAGGTTCCCAATCCAAGCCTCCCTGCAGATATTACCTATCTTCAGAACCACACTCGTACTTTAAATGAGACTGTAGGTAAGAACACTTCATTGTGAAACGTGCAGCATCATAAATTATGCAAGTTCCAAAATTTTCATTCACCTCAAAACTCTTTTAACCTACAGGATCACATGTAATACACTATATAATGCTGCTCCAAATGTATTGCTTCTCATCATTTTCAAGGATAACCAGTATGCTATAATGTTATGTGATACTCTGAATTTATTATTACAAATTGATTCCATCCTTATTTCCACTATTGCAATTATTCCATTCCTTTGCCCTTTCTTACCAGATCCTTATTCACAATTTGGCTATTTAATTCACCAGTTATTCCACAAGAATAGCTTCTTCTTTATTTAAAGAGTAGAAGTCTGCCCTTTTGTGAATTTTAATATTGAACTGATGTTTTTTTAAAAGAGATGTACAATTTTAAAGTTGTTGATCTGCCCATTGAATCATCATTACAGGAAGAATTATAATGTCATCCACAAAATCAAGCAATGTACAAATGATGGACCAGATATTTAGTTGTTTTGCCATATCTGTTCATTCTAGCCAGGACCTCAGAGGGTGCATTGTCAAGTGGTAGTAATGATAGATTCACAGAATGGTTGTAGCAAGACGAACATCGCTGGTCCCATGCCTCTCTGTTTGTTCCCCTTAGCCCTGTAAATCTTTCTCTTCAGATAATTATCCAATCCTTGAATGATTAGCTGCTTTGCCTTTCTGTACATGAAATGGCTCCATTTTATTTCTATCATCCTCTGTGATTGACAAAGGTAAACTATCCCTCTTGTTTCTTCGTGATTTGTCTGCATTCTTTGAAATGGTTAACTCTGCCATCCTTCTCCAACATGTCTTCACTCGCAATGAACATGTTTGAACTGCACTTCAATGGCTCCATTTTTGCACATTCAATCATAGCCAGAGAATCACCTGCCATAAAGTGCGAACCTATAACCAGAGGCAGAACTCCTCATCAAAAACTGACGTAGGGCAAGAGGATTGGTTGCTTAGGAATTAATTTTAAAGGCTGAGTGAGTAGGACTGGGAGAGAGATAGAGTGTGTAAAGTTTTTATTTTCTGTTGTTTGTAGTTGTTAAGAATTGAGACAGAAGGAAAAATCTGCTTTGTGGAGTAGAAGGTTAAGTAACAGGTTCCTAGTTTATTATCCGCAATTGATAAGGTTAACAATGGCAGGAGAACATAGTCCCGTGGAATGCTCCTCCTGTATTATGTGGGAAATCGGGCACTCTTCTAGTGGCCATGGCAATACATATATGCAGGAAGTGTGTTCAGTTGCAGCTCCTGATTAGCTGATTGGAGCACCTGGAGCTATGGATGGACTCACTGTGGAGCATCTGTTATTCTGCAGATGTTGTGGATAGCACATTTAGTGAGTTGATCACACCGCAAGTAAGACCTACACAAGCAAAAAAGCATTGGGTGACCACCAGACACAGGAATAAGCGTGGGCAGGCTGTGTTAGGAGTCCCCTGTAGCCACCTCCTGCTCAAACAGATACACCATTTTGAATACTCTTGTGGGCGGTTGGGGTGGGGAGGGAAGGGAGCGAAATGGCATCTTAGGACAAAACAGCCAAGGTTGTGGCACCACAGTTCGCTCTGCTGTACAGCAGGTAAGGAAAAAGAGTGGGACAACTTCAATTATAGGGGATTCACCTGGAAGGAGAACTGCTAGGTGGTTCTGTGGTAGCAAGCAAGACTTTTGAACAGTATGTTGTTTCCCTGGTGCCAGGGTCAGGGATGTTTCAGAGGATCTGCAGGATGTACTGAAGGGGAGGATGAATAGCCAGCAGTCTTGGTACATATCAGTACCAACAACATGGGTAAAATAGACATAACCTCCGGCTGAAGGAATTTAGAGAGTTGGATAGTAGATTAAAGAGGCTATTAAGGTTGTAATCTCCAGATTACTTCCAGTGCCACGTCCTACTGACTGTAGGAATAAGAAGGTAATTCAGATGAACATATTGCTAAAGGGATGGTGTAGGAAGAAAGATTTTTGGAGTATTGGGACAGCTTTCAGGGTAGGTGGGGCCTGTACAAGATGGAGGGGTTGCATCTGAACCAGAAAGGGTTTGTTTCTTGCTGGGACATTAACTCATGCTGGTAGGGAGATTTTAAACTGATCTGGCAGTGGGAAGGGACACAGAGTAGATGTAAAGTTAGAAGCCAGATCCAATCAGATATAGAAGGAATGCTAGAACTGTCCAGTGAGTGGAGAAGACCAGGGATAGGATATGGCATATAAGAGGTCTAGCAGTGTAAACTCTATCTATTTTTATCTATGAGCCTGACTGGTAAGGCAGGTAAGCTTAGAGCATTAATCAGTACATGGGAATATGATATTGTTACAATCATTGAGACTTGGTTGGAGGAAGAACAGGACTGGCAGATAAACACTGCAGGGTATAGAGGTTTCAGGTGCGATAGTAGGAGTGTAGGAAAGGTGGGACATTGCATTTTTGATAAAGGAAACCATCACTGCAGTAATGAGAGAGGGTGCCCTAGAAGGGTCTTCAAATGAGGCTATTTGGGTAGAACTTAGAAATAAAGAAAAGGAGCAGTTACCTTGCTGGGATTGTACAACAGACTACCAAAATGTTCGAGGGAGATAGCGGACCTCATGTATAAGCAAATCATAGAAAGGTGTGAGAGAAGCAGGGTTATAGTTGTAGGCAACATCAACTTTGCTAGTATTAACTGGGATTGCCTTAGTATGAAAAGATTAGATGGGATGGAATTTTCAAAGTGCATCCAGGAGAGCTGTGTCAGTATGTAGATAGTCCAGCTAGAGATGGGGCAGATCTAGACCTAATCCTAAGGAATGAAGCTGGTCAAGTGGTTGAAGATTCAGTGGATGAGCATTTTGGGGATAATGACCATAACCTTGTGTGTTTCAAAGACATTATGAATAAGGACAGTGCAGAAGTTAAGTGTTTAAACTGGAGGAAAGCTAATTTCAATTTCATTAGATGGGATTGGAAGGTTGGGCTGAAGGGCCTGTTTCCACATTGTAAGTAATCTAATCTAATCTAATCTAATCTCACAAAGAAAGACTGGGAGCAGTTACTTGGATCCAAACTTGGCTTCCAAATAGGAGGCAAAGGATGATGGTGGAAGGTTGTTTTTGTAATTGGAAGCCCATAACCATCAGTATGTCACATGGTTCAGTGTTGGGACCCTTACTGTTGTTATATAAATTAAAAACTTGAATGTAGAAGGCATAATTAGTAATTGCAAGGTTTGTGAAGGATTGTAGCTCAGGTTGAGGTTTAGGGTGTAGGTTTGCTCGCTGAGCTGTAGGTTTGATATCCAGACGTTTCATTACCTGGCTAGGTAACATCATCAGTGGCGACCTCCAAGTGAAGCGAAGCTGTTGTCTCCTGCTTTCTATTTATATCTTTCTCCTGGATGGGGTTCCTGGGGTTTGTGGTGATGTCATTTCCTGTTTGTTTTCTGAGGGGTTGATAGATGGCGTCTAGATCTATGCGTTAGTTTATGGCATTGTGGTTGGAGTGCCAGCCCTCTAGGAATTCTCTGGCATGTCTTTGCTTAGCCTGTCCCAGGATAGATGTGTTGTCCCAGTCGAAATGGTGGTTTTTTTCATCCGTGTGTAGGGCTACGAGGAGAGAGGGTAGTGTCTTTTTGTGGCTAGCTGGTGTTCGTGTATACTGGTGGCTAATTTTCTTCGTGTTTGTCCTACGCAGTGTTTGTGGCAGTCCTTGCATAGAATTTTGTAGATGACATTGGTTTTGTCCATGGGTTGTACTGGGTCTTTTAAGTTTGTTAGTTTTTGTTGGAGAGTGTTGGTGGGTTTGTGTGCTGCTAGGATTCCGAGGGGTCTTAGTAGTCTGGCTGTCATTTCTGAAACTTCCGAAAGAAACCGACAACAAACTCGCATTCCTGGATGTCACAGTCGAAAGAAAGGACAACGGAGAACTACAAACCTGTGTATACAGAAAACCGACAAACACTGACCAAATACTTAACTACACCAGCAACCATCCCAACACACACAAACGAAGCTGTATCACAACACTATTCCAACGAGCCACCACACACTGCAGCACAGACGAACTTTGGAAAACAGAGAAGAACCACCTATACAACGTATTCAAGAAGAACGGATACTCAAATAATAGTGCATAGATTCCTCAAGAACAAACCACGACAAGCAGACCAAACACAGCCAGAAACCCTAACCACCTTACTGTACATCAAAGAAGTTTCAGAAATGACAGCCAGACTACTAAGACCCCTCAGAATCCCAGTAGCACACAAACCCACCAACACTCTCAAACAAAAACTAACAAACTTAAAAGACCCAGTACAACCCATGGACAAAACCAAAGTCATCTACAAAATTCTATGCAAGGACTGCCACAAACACTGCGTAGGACAAACAGGAAGAAAGTTAGCCACCAGGATGCACGAACACCAGCTAGCCACAAAAAGACACGACCCTCTTTCCCTCGTATCCCTACACACGGATGGGAAAAAAAACTCCATTTCGACTGGGACAACACATCTATCCTGGGACAGGCTAAGCAAAGACATGACAGAGAATTTCTAGAGGCCTGGCACTCCAACCACAACGCCATAAACAAACACACCGATCTAGATGCCACCTATCAACCCCTCAGAAAACGAACAGGAAATGACATCACCACAAACCCCAGGAACCCCATCCAGGAGAAGGATATAAATAGAAAGCAGGAGACAACAGCTTTGCTTCACTTGGAGGTCGCCACTGATGATGTTACCTAGCCAGGTAATGAAACGTCTGGACATGAAACCTACAGCTCAGCGAGCAAACCTACACCCGTATAATTAGTAAGTTTTTGCAAATGACATAAAAATTGATGGTGGTGTTGATGGTGAAGAGGATGGTCTGAGGTTACAGTTTGATATTGATCAGCTGGTAAAATGGACAGAGCAATGACAGATGAAAAGTAGGAGTCCTTTAAAAGTAGTATAGTGAGAATTCAAGGCCAATATGTTTCTCTTAAGAGCAAGGGCTGTAAGCCTGCGGAACCCTGGATGTCAAGGAATATAAAGAGTTGAAAAGTGTGGCGCTGGAAAAACACAGCTGGTCAGGCAGCATCCGTGGAGCAGAGGATGACATTTCGGGCATCAGCCCTCCATCGGGAAGGGGGCTGAGAGAGGGTGGGGGTGAGGCTGTTGAGGAGGTAGTTGGGAAGGCGATAGGTGATGCAGGTGGGTGTGATTGTGATTGGTCGGTGGGGAGGGTGGAGCGGATAGGTGGGAAGCAAGATGAACAGGTGGGACAGATCAAGAGGGCGGTGCTGAGTTGGAGGGTTGGATCTGGGATGAGGTGGGGGGAGGGAAGATAAGGAAACTGGTGAAGTCAACATTGATACTGTGTGGTTGAAGGGTCCTAAGGCAGAAGATGAGATGTTCTTCCTCCTGCCATTAGGTGGCTTGGATTTGGCAATGGAGGTGGCCCAGAACTTGCATGTCCTTGATGGACTGGGAGGGGGAGTTGAAGTGGTCAGCCACAGGGTGGTGGGCTTGTTGGGGTGTGTCCCCCAGAAATGTTCCCTGAAAGGCTCAAGTTTGCGTTCCATCTCCCCAGTGTAGAGGAGACCACATCAGGAGCAATAGACACAGTAGGTGAGGAATACAGAAAGGTTGATAAAGAAAAAGAAGAAAGCGTATGTCAGATATAGTGCATTTAAAAAGGAGACAGGCTCTTCAAAAGTACAGAAAGTATAGAAGGTTACGTAAAAAGGAAATGAGAAGGGCAAAGAGGTGTCATATCTTTGGCAGATGGGATCAAGGAAAACCCCAAAGCTTTTTATAAGTTTATTAAAAGTGGGAGAATTACCAGAGAAAAAGGGGGACCTATTAGAAACCAAAGGGGCAACATGTGCATGGAGCCAGTGGACATGTAAATAAATATTTCTCATTTGTATTCACAAAGGAGAAAGACGCTGTAACTAGGGATTTCAGTTGGGATGGTGAGGTTCTGGAAAACATTAATCTTAATGAGGAAGAGATAGTAGATGTCTTAGCAGGCATTTAGGGCCATAAATCCCTGAATTGCATCCCAAGCTGTTATGGGAGGCAAGGGAGGAGATTGCTGGAGCCCTGGCAAATATTGCTGGCCACAGGTGACTTGGGGATCGCTAATGTGGTTCCTTTGTTCAAGAAGGTCAGCAAGGATGGGGCAGGTAATTACAGATGAGTTCGTTTGACCTCAGTAGTAGGAAATTATTGGAAAAACTTCTGAAGGAAAGATTAATCAAATAATTTAGACAGGCAGGGATTGATCAAGGATGATCAGCACCGATATTTAGTGGAAGATCCTGTTTGACTGATTTAATTGAGACTTTTGAAAAGGTGAGTAAATATATTGAAAAGGGTAATGTAGTTGATTTTACATGGACTTTAATTAGGCCTTTGACAAGGTCTCATGTGGAATGCTGGTCCAAAAGGTAAGAACCTAGGGGATCCAAAGCAAGTTGCAAACTGGATCCAAAATTGGCTTACAAATAGGAGGCAAAGGATGACAGTGGAGGGTTTTTGTAATTGGAAGCCTGTGAACAGCAGTGTACCACATGGTTCGGTGATGAGACCCTTACTGTTTTATTATGTGCATTAATGACTTGGATGTGAATATGGAAGGTGCCGGAGAAATGTCCTGTTTCCAAGAAACCTTGTACACAGACCTTGTGAAATTACACATTTGTTTATTTCATGATATCGTGGGAAGAGGTCAATGACTGCTCATCTCAGAATGGCCGCTCAGCACTGATGAGTTTTAACCTCTTCCCTTAGCTACAGGCATATAAAGGGTTACAACAAATGGCTGATTGTTTGTTACAGAACAATACAGGTCTAACTATGATAGATGGTTTAACAATATTAAAAGGCTAACAACACTACTGGTCTAACAACATTGATTAATTGAACAATTGAAACTGATCAGGTGGCATCCTGTTCATAGTAGCAAGTGGTCAGAGACTATCAATAATAAATAGTTTGGACATCTTGTCTGCAGGGGTATTGTTTTAGCTGGAGTTCTCATGAGGAAAGAGACCACTCGGGGGACTCGTCAGTGGATGCGGTTTGTACCGCATCAGTGAATACAGTACAACTGCATTTGTCAGTGAGAGAATCCAATTAGCAGGCCATTTGACTAAATTGTTTCCTCTGGTCAGGAAATTGGCTTTCATAGCCAATTCCTGTGAATGGCTTCAGCAAATTAGCTTGTATGTCTCCTATAAGCAGGAAAAATGGCTTCCACAATCAAAATGGTTTCCCTTCTCCCACAGAAAGTATCATTAGTAAGTTTGCAGAAGACATGAAAATTGGTGATGTTGTTAATAGTGAAGAGGATGATCTCAGGCTACTGTCTGATATTGATCAGCTGGTAAAATTGGCAGAGCAATGGCAGATTAGAATTCAATCCAATTGTGCAAGGTGATGCATTTTGAGAGGTCTAAAAAGGGAATAATATATGCATTTTATGGTAGGTCCTTAGGGAGTACTGAAGAACTAAGGGAGAAAATGAGGACTGCAGATGGTGGAGATCAGTCCAAAAAGTGTGGTGCTGGAAAAGCACAGCCAATCAGGCAGCATCCGCGGATGGTGAAGAGCTTATGTTTGAAACGTCGACTCTCCTGCTCTTTGGATGCTGCCTGACCGGCTGTACTTTTCCAGTGCCATACCTTTTGACTCTGAAGAACAAAGGGACCTTGGTGTACAAGTCCGTAGATTCCTGAAGGTATCAGCACAGGTAGACAGGGTGGTTAATGGGGTTTATGCCTTCATTAGCCAGGACAAAGAATCTAGAAGCAAGAAAGCCTCATTATTAATTTATAAAATATTGGTCAGGCCACAGTTGGAATACTGTGTGCAGTCTAGTTGCCATATGATCAGAGGAATGTGATTGGCAGGAGTAAGTAGTTTAGAGGAGATCTGAGGAAAACTTTTTTTCACCCAGACAGTGGTAGATATTTGGAACATGCTGCTGAGAGGGTGGTGGAGGCTCTCTCAATGTTTGAGGCATCTGGATGAGTACATAAAATGACAGGGCATAGTAAGCTGCGGACCAAATGCAGGTAAATGAAATTAGTGTGGTTTGGTTTTTGTTGGTTGGCATAGACATGGTAGACTGAAGGGACTATTTCCATGCTGGATGACACTATGACTCTAACTTCTTTTCCTATATATTCTTGGACTTTGCTTAGGCACAGTATGTTAATGAGAAACAACATCTAAAAGCTTAGTGTTAGTTTCCAAATGTTCCCCTTAGCTGTACAACAGCACCATTTCCTTCAATCAGTGCACTCTCTCTAAAATGTCAGACTGCTGTCCGACATCCAATACTGGATATGTAGAAATTTCCCCCAGTTAAATATTGTGAGTGTTAATTGTATAAATTACATTTGAGTGTCTTCTGATGAAGGTGGTAGCATTAGAAACTTTATGTGAAGGCACTTAGGGCTCTGGTGACGTAGTGTTAGTGTCCCTATCTCTGAAACAGGAGTCAGGGTTCAAATCTCCCCCCGCTCCAGAGATGAGTAATAACATCTCTGAACATGTTTATTAGAATTATTGACATGAAAGCCCTTGTGATACAATGGTATTGTACCTACCTCTGAGCCAAGAGACCTGTGTTGAAGTCATACCTACTCTAGGTGTGCCTAATACCATTTCTGAATGGACTGATTAGAAAATATCAACATTTCTAATGTTCCAGTTTGTTAATAAATCTAAGCTACGTAAAGGTTGGCTTCTGGACGATTTACAAACAGCTGGTTGTAAGAGGTTTAACTTGGTAACTGGGAATTATTGTTTAAAGGTGAAAGAAAAGAGGTGTCAGTCTTAACTCCGTTTGGATTTATTAAACAAATGAAATACAACTGATATGACTCAAAACCTTACAATCTCCACTTGTAGTCACTTAAACTTAGGTTTTCTAATAAGAGGGAAGACCAAACTATTCCCATAGATTGTCACCACGCATTTAATTCCCGAGCTATCAATTCTATTCTCCTGCCTGGTAAGTGACTGAGACTAAGCCAGATTGTTTGCAACACTGGTGTTAAACTTGAGCCTGAAATTATCTTCCAACTATACACCTCTACTGCGATGAGGACCACCTGTCCACCATCTCCATAACATTGCCTGACAACACATTTAACAATTTTCAATCCATGGCCTTCTAGGGAACAGCATTTCACAATTTACATCTCTTACTGATATTATTCATAGTGGCAAAAGCTTAAATCCTTCACTTTGGAGTTTAAGCCCATATCATTTTGCTATTTAGCCTTGGCTATATAAATGTGTCTCAATAACATTGAAAGGTTTAATTCTGTACTTTAAATATATTTTATACGTTATCCCTTCTTTTCCTTTTTATGTTAGCTAGCCTTCGTGCTGAAAAGATCTCTATAGCTGCTACTACAAAGAAGCATGAAGCTAGGATTGTACATTTGAACTCTCTGGTAATGCAGCTCACACAACAGGTAATGTACTACAATAATCTGGATAATTCATACAGAAACCTATTGTGAAATTGCCTCAAAACAGCCAGACATATCTTTTCACCTGCCATGGCTAAAATTTACGAGCTAGTCTGAATCATCAGCTGAAAGAATAAGACTGCCCATTCTTGCTGATTCAGTAAAATAGTTTGTCAAAGCCCAATTAATACAGACAATTCAAGACAACTTGCATCTCCACGAGGTTGCAGAAAAGATAAACTAAAAAACATGTACTTCTGCCATTAAGTATGACAGTTTTGAAATTGCTGACTATAGTCAAAGATAGAATTCATCATGGTGAATATAATTGTCAATGATTTTCTACTTTTATGAACACCCTGTGAAATTAAGTTGCAGAACCATTTACCATGAATAAAAAAACGAATGAACCTGCACATGTGTAGTATATTTTAGGAAACAAAGATATTCCAAAATGCTTTCCAGTCAGTAAAATAATGATAATTGTGTTGTAAAGTCCCCATAGTCTTACCAACCCATAGGGCTGCTCTCCCATCAGAGAGAGACGACCGGCTGTGGTTTAACATGAGGGTCACGACGCTTCAGGTGTGGGGAGAAGTTGAGAAAGACAGTCCTTCATGGCAACCTCACTTGGTTCAGGAATTAATCTCATGCTGTTGGTGTCACTATGCATTGCCAGCTAGCCTCCAGCCAGTTGAGCTAACTGGCTCCCAAGAAGGTAAAGGGCTAAGCTGTCAATTAGAGAGACACAACTGGTGGTGGCTTAACCTGAGGGTCTCCGCGGCACAGGCAAGAGCAGAGGTTGAGAAGGAGCATTCTCCATGGTAACCTCAGCTGGTGTAGGGAATTAAACCCATACTGTTGGCTTCAGTCTGCATTGCAAACCAGCCATCCAGCTAACTGAACTAATATTTGCAGCGCATTCCAGATCCAAACTATCTGCTGCATGAAATGATTTTTCTCCTGTTGCCCTTGTGTTTTTTTGCTAATCACTTTGAACTGATGGCCTCTGGTTCTTGAGTCTTCTGTCAATGAAACAATTTCTCCTTGTCCTTTCACCTTCAATATTTTGTATACAATAACCCTTAATTCTCACCAGTCCTTGTACTTGTCACAAAGAAACGCTTCATTATTCCATACAAACTTCACACTTTCCTGCAGTAAATTGCAAGCCTGTCCTTGCCCTCTTGAGTTTTATTGCTATACTCCTCACATATTGCAATATTTTCAAGTGTTATGCCATCAGCATGGTAGCTATTATTCATAGGTGAGTCTTGATGAGTATTGTTTGGCTATTGAACTGTAGGAGCATTACATCTGCATTTTATTTGACTCTTTTATATGCATTCCCAACAGGATCACTCATTAATTTCTCCTCTAATCCAGAGGACACTGCTACCAAGTGATGCAGTCTAGCCAAAATAATCTAGTTTGGATACAGACCAGAGATTGAAT
The DNA here is from genome assembly GCF_047496795.1 of Chiloscyllium punctatum. Taxonomy (NCBI): domain Eukaryota; kingdom Metazoa; phylum Chordata; class Chondrichthyes; order Orectolobiformes; family Hemiscylliidae; genus Chiloscyllium; species Chiloscyllium punctatum. Next base: position 41,348,522 of record NC_092777.1, read on the forward strand.
ATGGACATTTTCTGGGCTGTAAGAGATAGTTATGCACTGCTTAAACTTTCAGAGTCTTTGTGGGAAATATGATGTGTGTTCTATCACAGTCCTAGAGTTAAGATTACATAAATTACTCTTGCTTGTTTTCATGGGTGTTAATCTCTTTACGGACTAAACATTGACACAGTTTCTGTAAGCATGTAGCCCCGCCATGAACTGAAACCTGAGTGTTGCACTCTTTAAAATTTTGTGCATGTAGATCAGTTTTAATAATTGATTCCTAGAGAATACTGAATGTCCTCTAAATCTTTAATGAGTTTAGAGAATGAAAATTATCGCCAGGGCATTGTACTTACTTCAGGCTAAACTACTCCATGTCAGAAATATGCCTATTTTTGAGGTGATGGTTCTTTAATTAAAATGAGACGGGGCTTCCATTTATCTCCAGGAGGAAGCCCTGCCTCATAGAGCTGCTGGAAATGGGAAGCCAGTTGCTCTGCACATTGGCACCACCAACTGGAATAGTGGCCATGCTCTAGATCAGGTCGGTCATAGGGATAGTGTTCTGTAATAGATCTGAACATGCAGATGGAACTTCCATGGTTGGATACCCACACAACACAGCTGTTTGTAAAATCACAGTGGGAACAGGGTTGGGTAGGTCAGTGATAGAAGGGCTTACAGCCTGAATGGCATGCTGCCCTAATTTACTGATGCACCCACCTGTTTTCCTGCACACAGTTGTCATAAAATTCAGTCAATTATGTACTGGTATAAAGCTGTAAATTGTTTTCGAGTATAATGTGTGGAATTTGAAAATATAAACTTCATGGCTTACTATGTATGCTGACAATTGTTAGCTGTTCTTCAATTATGATAAAAACCATATGCAACATAAGAGGCTTCTCACTGCCAATTGAAAATAAGATTACAAGAGAACCTTATGCTCTGATTTAACATCTATTTAAATGGGAGTCTGAAATTGACCTCTTTTACCTGCAATTCTGTAATGTTTCTGTTTCTTCACAGTTACGTCAGAAGCAGGTTGAAATTGACCAATTGCGATATGAGTTAACTAGTCAACAACAGCGAACAAGTGCAGAAATTGTGAGGTTAAATGAGCGAATTGCTGAACTAGAATTACAGTTGGTCGAAGCACACAGAGAGGCAGATGAATACTTTAAGGGGAACCTTCAACAAAATGCAGAAGCTGTGGCTTTAGGAAATGAGGTAATGAGTTAAATTCTGTCTCTAAATCCCAAAATAAACATGTTTCATTTCTGAGACCTTTTTTCCTGTTAGTACATGTTTCTAAAGCCTCTCTTCTGTCATCCAGCTCATTGTGACGGCACACACGGTTTCCATTCTTTTCTGTCCAGTTGTAGTCAGAAGATTATCCACAGTGGCTCCTTCCTATTTCTCATCCACATGCTGGCTCTTGGCAACATCATGTATAAACCCAACTGCTAGTACACCTGTACAATGATGATGTGAAGCTCAGCTTCACCATTCACTCTCAACTTCTTCACTGTATGTGAATTTTCGTGATCCTCGAATGACAACCAGTCTTGAATGAGCAGAAACTTCCTCTGGTTATTTATTGAGGAGACAAAAGTAGTTGTTTTGTGTTCCTGTCAAAACTTTCACTCCTTAGCTATCAACTCTGTTCAGTCCCTCTCTATCATTTTCTAAAGTTCAACCAGACCAGGTAGAGCCCTGGCATCCTATCTGTGCTGAGCTCCTGCACGTGTATCAACCAGACTAGTTTCCTGGTCAAGAATGCTTCTGTCCATCCTCAGGTAATCCTGTATCAACTCCTGGCTCAATTTATCTACCAAAACCCTTATCCATGCATTTGGTACTTCTGAACTTGACTATTTTAATGTTTTCCTGGCTGACATTCCTTATTCCACACTCCATGAATTAGAATACACTCAAAGGATCCCAGTGCTATCTGATCTATATTGGTCCAACATTACCACGGTTTTTAAATCCTGCTTTTTAAATCTCTCCACACCTCAACTTTCAATCCTCCAGAATTCGTGTACCTCTTTATTTCTGGCCTTTTCGTCCTGATTTTAATTACACATTAATCACCAATTGTTAGTGACCATATGTTCAGCTACTGATGTCCTAACCTCTGGGATTCCTTCCCCAAACCGCTCCACCTTCTTACTAGCCTCTTCTTTTAAGGATCTCCTTAATCAAAATGTGTTCATCTGCTGTAATATATTCTTGTGCGGCATGGCATCAAATTTTGTTTGATGACATTCCTCTGAAGTGCCTTGGAATGTTTTACTGCATTTAAAGGTGTTATATCAAATGCAAACTGTTGGCTGGGATCAATAAACAAATGACTTCAACAGAAGAGTTATTGAAGTAATCCTTGGCTCTGCCAAAATATTCCTGAAATGTCAGCAATGAGGAGAATGAGCATTTCCTGTTTCTGAAAAAAAAGTGCTTTGACTTCACTTAGTACCTGCCATAATACTGATGTAGTTTCTGACAAATGGTCCTCTCTTGTCAAATTATTAATCCAAGCTAGAAGTACTTGTGCATGTAAGGTGTATCTCCTTAGGTAGAACCTAAGCTACAGTACATCTTGGTTTTTGGATTGTATGTTGTATTGAAAATGTTTGAGGACAGGTTTTATGATACTTATGCAAAGTTAACTATTAATAATGATGAAGTTAAAAATCTCACAACACCAGGTTATGGTCCAACAGGTTTATGTGGAAGTACTAGCTTTCTGAGTACTGCTCCTTCATTAAATAGTTGTGGAGCAGGATTATAAGACAGAGAATGTATAGCAAAAGATCACAGTGTCATGCAACTGAAACGATATATGGAACAAACCTAAACATCTACCAACCTCTGGGTTATGAAGGAGCAGTGCTCCAAAACATTGTACTTCCAAATAAACCTGTTGGACTATAACCTGGTGTTGTGATTTTTAACTTTGTCCACCACAGTCCAACACCAGCACTTCGACATAAGTTTTTCCTTTCAAAATTATTATGTCAAAATTAATCTTCTTTCCAGGTTTCCGCTCTGAAACTGGATTTGGTGAGTGGCTGTACTCCAGTTGTGGTTGAACAGGTAAATATTTACTTCATAGCCATTATTCACAAGGCATCTAGTTATGAATAAATCCTTTACACCTAGATTTCCCTCTGAGTGTTTAATCTGTACACATTTTCCTTCACTGGCCTAGTTTAATGTGCTATTGCCCATGGAGAAGAATTGATGCACTGCATAATAGGTATTGACCCTGTATATGCATTCAAACAAAACACTTCAGTGTTATTGTACATGGCCCAATTTAGAATTACAAAATCATAATGTGTGTGTGTGTGTGTAGCACATTTGAATCTTTGTTAATACGCAGAAAAAGGAGTTAAATGTTTAAAACTGTCAAAATAATTTTTTCATTCAAACTTCTCCCAAAGGCCTTCAAAATCTTAAGAAATAATTGGACTTGTATTGATTTTGGATTCCAATAAACTTGACAATATTGGGGCATTATTAATCTGAATATCTAGTACACAGTGCATTTTTTAAAAATTGAAATCAGTTTGCAGGTAGATAACAAACATTCCCATATCAAATCAATTACTTGAATTTAGTTCAGTTTGAAGGAATGTGGATCTATACGTAAATCCTATGAGCCCCTTACTTGTTAAGTTTGAACCAAGTGTGTTTTTACCACAGTGCACTTATTTGGATTTATTTTACAATTCATTGGTTTGTTATAGACTTATATTAATGAACATGCAACATAGTAACAGAGTTAAAAGTTCCTGTTTAAAAAAACTTTTCAACATTCTTCATTGCTTCCTTCCAATATAAATGCTACAGATCCTGGGGCTACCTGTTAACTGGGCTTTCTTGCAGCAACATACAGGATTGACACATTTCTCTCTCTATGCACCACATCAAATTTAATTTATCAAATAATAGTCATACAGCACCGAAAGAGGCCTTTTTGTTAATGGAGCCTATGCTGACCACTTAAAATATCATCAATTCTTCCTACTGACTGCTCTTTCCCCATTGCCCTTCAATTTTTCCTTTCCAAGCGTCAATTCTATTTTTGAAAATTACCATTGAATCTGCTTTGATCAGTAAATCTGAAAAGACCGTTGTAGCTTTATTTACCATGACCATGCTCTAATATAACATGCGTGACATGCAAATAGTATGTACATACCGTACGTGAGCAGTATAAAAAATATGTGCATAAAAATCTTGGCCACAAACAGGCAGTAATTCATCATGCTAAATGTTTGAAGCATTTTAACAAGTGTGAGGGGAGGTCATGTATGTAGCTAACTTGTTTTGTAAATTGGTTACTGAATGTGATTCTTTGAATACAGACTACCATTTTTGATCTCCAATTTACGCCCTCTTTTAAACACACTGAAGTTCAGTGGTAGGTTTACACTAACTGGTGGAGACAATGCCACCAAGAATGACAAGTTGACACTAGTTCCCTAGTGCAATCAATGAGCATCCTTTTCTAATGCAGTATAAATTGTTGCTCCGTTTGAAATTTGGCATTCTTATGTCTGTCCTGAAGAATTCAGGATGAAAAGCTTCAACAGCATGTCTCTTTTTTTTTAGCAATACAATGGAGAGAGGCTGATAGTGCAGAAGGAAGGGTGGATTAAATTACAAAAGGGTAAATTTCATGGGTAAGACTAAAAGGAGTGCTAATGCAACAAGTAAAGAGGCAAAAGCTGAATGTCAAGGAGATGTGAACGGCAGGATCCTAATAGCTGAAAAAAGAAAGTTATATCCTTGTGCTTTGAAACATTTTAGAAGCAATTAAGTCATCAAAATTGCCAAGAACGAATCTCAGAACGACACTTAAATCTTTGTTGTTTTTATCCCATCAAATGTAGCTTCAGGAGTGAGTTGGTGATTACTCATTGGTTTCTCTTCTCCAGACTCAAGTCATCAAGGAACTTCAGTCAGAAATTCTGCAACTACGACAACAACTGGTTCACTCAAAATTGGTTAACAGTCCTTCGAAGCAGCAAAGCTCTACCGTGTCTGTTTTGCAAGGCAAACTAAAGCAGGCAGCTCGCTACATCAGTCAGATATCCCGTGACAAACAGCAATTGATTGAGATGGGGAACCGACTCCGTGCAGAACTGGTTAGATCTAAATTAGATGGTATGTTATCAGTTATACCACTCATGGTTTTCAGGTTTAAAAGAATTGTATTTTATACAATAGCATATTATAAATTCAGTAAATACAGTAGAATGTCAATCTCATAGCTCAGTTCCAATTAGAGATATATATTTTCTGCACCTCATTGCCATTTACATCCTAAGATCATGTTTTCATTATTTTGCAGATACTGTTAAATTCAATTATTTAACTACATCTTTCACTTGCAGGTTGTCAGCACTCTGTGGCTGTTGGCCACTCAGCTCCTCCTGCGCAGTCTCCCAGAGAGCTAGCACAGGAAGTGCAGAATCGTCTGTCCACTTTGGAGCACTTACAGTACCAACTCACTACACAGGTGATGATCATCTTAGTGTATGTAATACTTCTCAAGCTCTTACTCAAAGTGCCTCTCTTAAAGTGCACTGTGCATTTTATCATAAAATTATTTTGTGTTAAATTGAATTTTCTTCTTTTCCCTTGCTTTTTAGGATAGTTTTGCCTAATCTTTAGGTTTGCTAGACACCCACAACTGATAACTGTGCAGTGCAATTTCTACCAATATTGTTGGAAAGAGAAAAATTGTTTGCTGGGTACCTTTGCTTCTTCACTGTGACTAGAGTAACATTTAGATTTTGGTTTCCTTTTATATTTTGTTAATTCCATCAATAGTTCACTGCTGAACTTCTTTTTGGATTCTTAACTATAGAGGGGTGTTGTATGATTTCAGGAGTTGCAGTATGCACAGCTGAAACAAGTTCCCCTTACAGTACAGCAGTATTCATCGGAGAGTGAAAATGGCCGGAATGCCCAGGATAAGAAGACTGAAACAAAAGAACATACCAAGAATGTGGTAAGATGCTGGATGTCACAAAGCTGGTCTTTTTTATCTAAAAGCTGTTCCTTTTCTTTCAGAGGGGCCAATATCAGGCCGGGCTCCAAAAAAGCCGAGTGTGGTATAGTGAGATGAAAGGCCTTTTTGTTTATACGTAAACAGATGAGTCTTTAGGCCAAAGCTTTTATGTTTTTTGAAGTAACCTGTATAAGTCAATGGGGTGTGGCCAGCTAGCTAGCTGAGCAGTTCAGTCCAGAACTAGTTCAGAAGTTCAGCTGTGGGCTGTGTGGAAACAGGCTGGTAGACTCTCTCTTCTTCTGCCCTTCTAACTTCGACCTGTTTCATTTTCCCTGTGTTTAATGGGTTTGGTTATCGGTACTGTTGTGTATTTTCTGAACAACATTATTCAGTCTAGTTTGGATAGACTGAGTTCTGTAGGTGTTCTTTATTCTGTTCTTTGTGTTTCATTGTGTAATTTTGTGAATAAATTTTTGTCTGTTTTAAAACCTGGTAGTCAACCAAGCTAACTTACTCTGGGTAACTTTCACTGTACACTTACTGAAACAAATTGCAAAGTTATGGTCTGGGCTGCCTGCTTAAGAATGTTTTGAGTGGTCTGACCTAGTCCATAAAAAATTAAGGGCTCTTTGCAGGATTTTAAACAGTGAATGGTAGGTGCTAGTGTCTTTATTTTGGATGTTGGCTTGGTTGGGTAAACGAAGCTTGGGTTAATAATGACTCTTTCAGTCATCAAACGGTTTCTGGGTGTGACTTTGGAAGTTTTGCAGAAGGTGAATAAAACCAAGCTGCAGGGATTAGCAGAGACGCTGGGATTAGAGCTGTTTCCTTCTGTGAGGAAAGGAGAGATAATTACAGCAGTAGCTCAGCATTTAAACTTGCTGGAGAAACCTTCAGAATTTGTAAAGTTGGGAAGAATTCAGTTGCAAATGAAGCAGCTTGAGTTAGAGGCAAGAGATCGGGAACGGGCAACAGAAATGAGACAGTTTGAGTTATGGTTAAAAGAGAAGAGAAAGAAAACGAATGAAGGGCTTTAGCAGAGAAGAAAGAAAAAGAGAGAGAGAGTTTGAACTTCAAAAATGTCACTTAAAAAGGAAAGTCAACTGAAAAGGAAGGAGGTGAAGGCTGAAGGCAAGTCTAGTGAGGAAGACAGTGGGGATGAGCAAATCCATGGTGGGTGAAAGGCTGATGAGAAACTGTTTAAGTATGTTCAAGCTTTGCCTACATTTGATGAGAAGGATGTGGAAGCCTTTTTCATCTCATTTGAAAAAGTGGCTAAACAAATGTAATGGCCAGTGGCAATGTGGGTTTTCTTGGACCCAAACAAAACTTGTAGGTATGGCTAGTGAGATATTTGCACCCCTTTCAGAGGAGGTATCTGGAGAGTATGAGGAAGTGAAAAAACCCATATTAAGTGCATATGAGCTTGTACCAGAAGCCTACAGACAACGTTTCAGGAATCTAAGGAGGGACCCTGGTCAAACCTGTAATGAGTTTGAAAGGATTAAACTGAGTAACTTTGATGGACAGATACGAGCTTTAAAAATAGAGCAAACCTATGACACCCTTAGAGACAATTATTTTGGAGAAATTCAAAATTTAACTGCCTGTAGAAGAGCAGAGAGTGAAAAGGGCAAGGTTAGCAGCTGAAGTAGCTGATGATTATGAGCTGGTCCATAAAACAGTTTGACTTCCTCAATCAATTTCAGTCCATGAGGGATAGAAATTGGAGCAAAGAGAAATCTTCACATGGAAAATGAAAGATTGATCTCAGTGAAGATCATGAGGAGAACTTACCAAAGGGTAAAAAGGAAACCCTTGAAGGGGACAAAGAAGTTAAAAAGCTCTAGTATTTACATTGTAATAAAGTGGGTCACTTTATAAAGTTGGTAGGCTAGGAGAAAGCCAGATGTAGGAAAACAGGCAAGCCTGGGAGTTTTGTTGGACGAGTAACAAAAGGCACAAGGAAAGTTAGACAACTGCCTCAGAGTGGAAAAGATGATCAGAGGTTAGTTATGGAGGAAGTACCAGATCTGCTTAAAAAATATACATGCAAGGGCAAAGTTTATTCACGCAGGCAAAGAGGTTACAATATTAAGAAATCCTCTCAGTCTGTGATGCTGAAGGATGAGGAGATATGTACTCCTGAAAGGCCTATTGCCAGAAAAGGTACTGGTAACAGGAATCCATGGTGAGACAAAAAGGGCTCAATTATGTAAAGTGAGGCTAGAGTGTCCAGAGAAGAGTGAAGAATTTGTGGTAGGAGTACTGGACAAACTCTCAACTCCAGGAATACAATTGCAATGATAGAGCTGATTCACCAGTAGGTGTGCTGCCTACTCTAGTTGAAAAGCCAGTGGAGATGCAGGCAACTGAAGAAATGAAGGATGTTTATCCAGGAATTTTCTCTGATTGTGTGGTCACAAGATCATCAAGGCACAAGCTGGAGCAGGAGAGATCAAAGGACACAGATAAGGAAGCTGATATAGCTTTATCAGGGACTTTTGTTGATCAGGTAAGTGGGACAGATCAGGAGCAAATAGGTAAACATGCAAGTATGTTTTACCTCTGCTAAGCTTATTGGGTTACAGCAGAAAGATGAGAACTTAATGTAGTTATATCAAGGGGTGGCTCAATGGTTAGCACTGCTGCCTCACAGCACCAGGGACCAAGGTTCGATTCCATCCTCAGGCGACTGTCTGTATGGAATTTGCACATTCTCCCCGTGTCTGCGTGGGTTTCCTCCGGGTGCTCCGGTTTCCTCCCACAGTCCAAAGATGTGCAGGTTAGGGGAATTGGCCATGCTAAATTGCCCATAGTGTTAGGTGATGGGGTAAATGTGGGGGAATTGGTCTGGGTGGGTTACTCTTCAGAGGGTCGGTGTGGACTTGTTGGGCCGAAGGGCCTATTTCCTCACTGTAAGTAGTCTAATCTAATCTAATCTAAATTGCCCATAGGTTTGGGTGCATTAGTCAGAGGGAACTGGGTCTGGGTGGGTTACTCTTCAGAGGGTCGGTGTGAACTTGTTGGGCCGAAGGGCCTGTTTACTGTAGGTAATCTAATCTAATCTAAAAGGCATATACAGAGAAGGAGAGTGAATGCATCCCTGTGTGTAATTACTTAACAAATGATGTCTTAATGAGGAAATGGAGAACATCACACATTCAAGCAGATGAGAAATGGGCAGAAGTTCATCAGATTATTTTTCCAGTAGTGTATAGAAAGAAGTGGTACATGAGCTATCACTTGGAGGTCATTTAGAGATGAGGAAAACACAGGCTAAAATACAAAGACATATTTACTGGCCTGGACTACACAAGGATCTAGTTGAATTTTGCCAGATGTGTCATACATGTCAGCTAATTGGAAAACCACAGGCAGTAATAAAACCTGCACCTTTAATACCTATTCCAACCCTTCACAGAGTCTTGATTGATTGCGTAGGTCCCCTACCTCGAACAAAAAGTGGGAATAAGTACTTATTAACAATAATGGATATATCAACTAGATTTCCAGAGGAAATCCCATTATGAAATATCACAGCTAAAAGGGTTGTAGAAGAATTAATCAAAGTTTTTACTAGATACGGACTACAATAGAGATCCATTCAGATCAAGGATCAAACTTGACATCCAGACTATTCAAGGAGGTGATGGATAACTTGGGAATAAAGCAATTCAAATCTACTGTGTACCATCCAGACTCGCAGGGAGTGCTAGAAAGATGGCATCAAACACTAAAGACCATGTTGAGGGCTTTGGTCAGGACTATCCAGATGATTAGAATAAGGGAGTTCTGTTTGAGCTTTTTGCGATCAAAGATGCACCGAATGAATCAACCAGATTCAGTTCATTTGAATTAATTGTTGGGCATGAAGTAAGTGGACTGTTAAAATTGATTAAGGAGGAATTAGTAAGTCAGAATTCAGAGTCCAGCCATTTGGACTATGTGTCAAATTGTAGAGAACGATTAAATTGAGCTAGAGAGTTGGCTGAACAGCATTCAAAAGTATCACAGCAGCCAATGAAATAGGAAGCTGATAAGAAATAAAAAAATTGCACATTTACATTTGGGGATAAGGTATTAATTTTACTTCCAGTAACAAGTGAACCTTTAAAAGCCAGGTGTAGTGGACTGTATCAAATCAAGAGGAAATTGAATAAGGTGAACTACTTGATAAGGACTCCAGACAGGAAGAAATCTCAAGAGTGTGTCATGTGAATATGCCCAAAAGGTATTTGACAGGGAAGGAAGGCAAGAGGAGAAGGTGTTACAGCACAGATGGAAGAACCAAGTTCAGAGGATTCTGAATTGGACATTCCTGAAATCAAATTGGACAATGAGGAAGTTGTCAAAAATTTGGATAAATTATTGAGTTACCTTCCACAAGAAAGACAAAATGATCTGAAAGAGTTATTACTATCAAATGGGGGGATATGCGGAAATAAACTGGGAAGTACTAACCTAATTGTGCATGATGTAGATATAGAAGATGCTGTTCTGATTAAGCAACATCCGTATAGGTATAACCCTCTAAAGCTGGCACAGGTTCAGAAGGAGATACAACACATGTTCCAAGATGGCATAATCCAAGTAAGTTACAGTGACTGGAGCTCACCCATAGTCATGGTGCCAAAGACAGATGGTACCAACAGTTATGTGTGGACTATCATAAAGATAATGCCGTTACAAAGACTGATGCATATCCAATTTCAAAGTTGGAGGACTGTGTTGAAAAAGTGGGACAAGCAGCTTACATTTCTAAGTTGGACTTGCTCAGAGGCTACTGGCAGGTAACTCTGTCAGAGACTGCAAAGGCAATTTCAGCTTTCATAATGCCAAATGGACTATTAACCATTCAAAGTTATGTTATTTGGTATGAAAAACGCTCCAGTCACTTTTCAGAGACTTCACTAATAAGGTCATTGCCGGTTACCCAACTGTGTTGTTTACAAATGTAGGTTTGCTCACTGAGCTGGAAGGTTCATTTTCAGATGTTTCTCACCATACTAGGTAACATCTTCAGTGAGCCTGCAGACAAAGCACTGCTGATGATTCCTGCTTCCTATTTAAATGTTTGGTTTTTGGGGGGTTGGTGATGTCATTTCCTGTGCTGATGTCATTTCCTGTTCTTTTTCTCAGGGGGTGGTAAATCAGGTCCAAGTCAATGTGTCTGTTGATCGAGTTCTGGTTGGAATGCCATGTTTCTAGGAATTGTCATGCGTCTCTGTTTCGCTTGTCCTAAGATCGGTGTGTTGTCCTTCCTCATCTGTATGCAAGGATACTAGTAGGAATAAGTAATGTCTTTTTGTGGCTAGTTTTTGTTCATGTATCCTGGTGGCTAGTTTTCTGCCTGTTTGTCCAATGTGCGGTTTGTTACAGTTCTTACACGGTATTTTGTAAATGACACATTACTCAGACCCCTTGGCATCATGGTAGCCCACAAGCCCACCAACACACTAAAACAGCTAATGAACTTCAAAGACCCTATACAGAAAACAAACAAAACTAATGTCATTTACAAAATACCGTGCAAGGACTGTAACAAATCCTACATTGAACAAACAGGCAGAAAACTAGCCACCAGGATACATGAACATGAACTAGACACAAAATGACATGACCCTCTCTCATGGTTCAAGAAGGCAACTCACCACCACCTTCTCAAGGGATGGGTAATAAATGCTGGCCAACCAGTAATGCTGACATCCCGTGAATGAATCTCTAAAAGGTTGATCCTTTCCACAGTCAAATGATGTTAATTGCGTCTTTTTTGTTTCTTCTTCCAGCCAAATAGATTCTGTCCTTGATCTCTTGGGCATCCTGTCTCTCCAGCACCACAATGTTCTCCTATATTAATACTGTCACCTTTCCTCCTTTCTTTCCTATCTTTCCTGAACAACTTCAATCTGAGAATAGCAAATATTCTTTATATTCTTTCTTCAAACCATATGGTATCACAACCACATCATATTTCCATGTGTCTATCTGTAGCTGCAACTCATCGGACACATTTACCAAACTCCATTTTGCCAGATATATATACAGTAACCCTAATTTAGAATTCACTACTTTGCTTATGCTGAATCCACCTTACTATTTCTTACTCAAGTGCTATCTGTCTCTTCCAATAGTCTATGCACCCTCATATCCCATTATTAGTCCCAGGTTAGTTTAAAGCAAAAACAGAAATTTCTGAAGAAATTCAGCAGGTCTAGCAGCATCTGTGGAGAGAAAGTAGAGTTAACATTTCAAGTTCAATGACCCTTTTTCAAAATGTCCAATTTAGTTTAAAGCCACCTCAATAGTACTTGTAAATCACCCTGCAGGTAAATTGGGTCTGGCTCTATTTTTGTACTCTGCCTGACCTACAAAGTTCCCTTCTTCCCCCAGAGCTGCTCCCTGCATCATAAAAATCAAACTCTCATCTGGCACCATCTCTCCAACCATATGTTTCCATATTCATTTACACAAAATGTTGGAAGTAATCCACAGATCATTACTTTTTGAGGGTTTGTTTGCTAATTTCTGATCTAGTTCCTTAAATCCCTGAGTCCAGCATTAACTTCCTCTTCCAATCTATATTAACAGTTATTTGGTAACACAAAACTAGAGCATTGCCAGAAAAAAGCTCCATTTTGTTGAAGCTTTTCATTTTTGCACCCATCACAATGATTCACAACATATAGCAATGTAATGGATATATAATTAGTTTGCAAGTGGACTCCAGTTGAGGCATTACAAATCTGGTGTACTCTCCTTGGAAACAACCCTTACAATCAGAAACCACTTCTCAAACAATCAGCACTCTCTTCTCATACATTATAAAAAGTTGTTTTCCCTTTATGTTGTTATTTCATGGGAATTATTTGGATGAGTGACAAAATACATTAGTATTTCTTGTGAATTGTGATAAATGATGAAAAATTTTGACCGAATGTGTCCTTGTTTTCACAATACTCGCTCTGTTTGCTGATATCAGTGTGGACCATCATTGCTGGCACTTCCCCCATCCCCCACAGGATGCTCTTTCAAGCCATTCAAGTGGGGTGGCATGGTGGCTCAGTGGTTAGCACTGCTGCCTCACAGCACCAAGGACTTGGGTTTGATTCCTGCCTTGGACAACTGTCTGTGTGGAGTTTGCATGTTCTCCCCATGTCTGCGTGGGTTTCCTCCGGGTGCTCCGGTTTCCTCCCACAATCTAAAGATATGCAGGTCAGGTAAATTGGCCACGCTACATTACTCATACCTTAGTACATTAGTCAGGGATAAATTTAGATTAGGGCAATGGGTCTGGGTGGGTTACCGTTCAGAGGGGCAGTGTGGACTTGTTGGGTCGAAGGGCCTGTTTCCATACTGTAGAGAATCTAATCATGTGACATTGTTTACCTGTTACCACAGAGACAACATATCATCCTGGATTCACATCTGTGGACAGAAATTCCTGAATGTTTGTCTAATTATCAAATTTCCTGTAACCTATTCTCTTTCAGCCTTCATGCCTCGTGTACAGCTGAGCACTCCCCAGATAAAGGTGAAGACTGCACTCTGGGGATTCTAACAATGTGTATCAAACAATTTTTTTTCAAACTGCCTGTTGATCATCTATTCCTTTTCTCCTTACATATTCTTAAATTGTAGGATGACCATATCTATAAACATGTGTTCAGAAAGCTCTCACCTCAACCACAATGACACTAACGGCTGCTTGATCTCTGAAACAGAGAGCTTCTATCACTGCAGGTGGACATGTGGTTATCTAGGACACAGGAAATTCCCATATGGAACAGGACGTGCACTGAATCTGCCATGCTATGTTAGATAATTTTTACTTCCTGTAAAGAGTCACCCGCCATCCATTTCTCGTCTTCTATTGTCACTTACGTGTAGGGAGGTTATTTGAAATCCTTAATGAAAAAATTGAAATTTTTAGTATGCCAACTCTTTAGACTAACTTGCTAACTTTGGAGAAATGGAGACAAAGATACAGTACTCGCCTGCAAATCAAATCACAGCCTCCCTGTAAAATCACAGTTTACAATTCCAACCCCCCAGCCCAAGTTTGGTAATCCTGAGAATTGCCATGACGTACAAAATGGGTTCATATTATTTTGGAAGTACAAAAGATAGAGTACAGTAAATCTGAACAGTACTTCACTTCACCAGTGATAAACATCATAGCACATACGTTCAAACTACAATAATTGGTCAAATTTAGGACTAATTTCAGTGTAATTCTGCACATGTAAAGTATGTTGATACATGGAGTGGATTTCCTTACTATTAGTGCAAGGGAAGTCTCCAAATATTTTAAAAGGCAATAGACTCCTTTGGAAGTGCAAGTTAAATTGGATTTCCTCATCCATATCCATTTTGTGCTGCTGTTTTGCCTACATCTAGAACATCCTTACCATATTAGCCAATAGATGGCATCATACATCAACCTCATTCCAGGAAACTCACCTCTTGAAACACTAGGGGTCCCTGGAATCCACTGATGCTCTTTATGACTGTTATTTTTGTGGGATGCCTCTCACACCAATAGGTTTTTGTTGGTAGTTTGAATGCAACATGTACGGTTGTCTGAATATTTACATCAGTTGTTAGAAGATTATGCATCACATGCACAGTTAGTGAGTAGGACACATCGATGGTAATGTGAAGGTGAAGAATTACCCTTCAGTGTCACATGAGACTTTTATTCTAAACATTCTGCGTGGTTGAGTCCAGAGGTTCACCAAGTGAGGAAATCCATGGCTGATCTCCCTCAGGGATCTTGCCATCCTGCTCTGCTAAATAATACTTTTGACATTATTGTTCAGTCTGCTTTAACTTTTCTGATCTATAAAGTAACAAAACATAAGGTCTGGTATAAATTTCTCCACAATATGGAATGGCCTCCTTCTGTGCTCCATTATTTTACATGCCCTGCCTCAGTGCTCACCCTCACACCAGCACCCATCCTGTCACTGTTGAAAGTTAGCTGGTGTCAGTGTCCGTTTGATTCAGGACTGGAAAATATACTGATAATCATGTGGATATTGGGTTGGAGAAGATTTAGCTCAATTATGGTTACCACCATGCCTTTCCACGAATGAATATCAAGACTCATGCATAAAAGATACTTCAATGAAATAAGAATAACACCCAACACTCATCAAGCTGCAAGCAACCCAGTCAGAAGTCAAAATCTTCAAGAGAAGAGGGAGGAGGAAGGGGGATAATTGGCAGAAAGAAAGAAAAAATTGCAAATCTGTGCATGTCTGTTAGAAGCAATTCTTGCATTCTGGCAAGTGACTATTTTTGTTAGGTATTTCTGTTGTGTGATCTGAAAGCTAAATTGTACAGGAAAGATAATATTTAAAAGATTGATAGCTCACTGAGTTTATCCAAAAAGTAGCTGAACCAAACATACCAGTAAAGTATCATGTTCAGTGTCAAATGTGATGAGTTAATTGATCTTTAATTAATGTAAGAGTAGGAGCTACACAATTAGCATCATCAATCCTGGTTTATGAACTTGAGAAGGATAAGAGTGAATGATCCCCGTCACTGATTAGTATTATTCTGCTGGAAATACACAACTGTGGACATAGATGTGGACAAAATTAAGCATGCTTTTAGTATTCCAATGATCCATTAGCCAATCAGAACTTAATGAGAAGGATGACAAATAATACTCATTTGTAGCTATTGTTGCTAGTAGAATTATACTTGAGCAAAAAGATGATATCTTCAACAGAAAGAAAGAGAGTTGATTAAAATGTGTAAATGATTAACAAAAACAGGTGTGGTTAATTCTGTCAACTAAACCTGCATTGTATGTTTCTTTATTCTGCTCTGATTTTCAGAATCCAGCTGTACCATCAACAGGAAAAACTGTGAATGGCAAAACAAATGAAACAGTCATCTCAGTGACTAGCCAGTCACATCTACTTGTACCAGAACCAAGTCAGTCACAACCAATGATGCATGGTCCATCCAGCCCATTGGAACTAATAATGTCATCATATGAAGCTAACAGTTCTATTCAAGATATTTGGCTGATGCTAGAGGGAGGATCCAGCCCTTCCATATCTACTCCGCAGAACAGCAGTGAACCAGGTAATGGTGGGATAGGAGGAATGAGGAAAAGTACAGAGCGTTTGTTTATTTTATTTGCTTAATGAGGAAAATGGAGTAGGACAAAGGAGATTCCATAGGGAGGTGGTTGCAAAGGGAAGAAGGATTCCCCAATGGAGCTTTACCCATACAAGATCTTCAGGAAACATTTATTTTCCTTCAGCCTGAGCCAGCTTAGAGGTTGGACACCATCTGCATTTTACAAAGGAGTTGTTCACAGAAATTTCTTGCGACCAGAAGTACTGTTACAAAGCAGGGCAAGGACAATGTGAAAGTGCCATGCCTCTGACTTTCATTGCATTGGGATCCTTTCAGACCAGAACAGATGTCATCTCCAAATTCACAATACATTACCACACAAGGGGGGTCACTGGTGTACTTTGTCAGGAGAGCAGAATCCATGCAACAAGCAGAAAGTACAAGTGGTTTTACAAGGTTAATTGCTTTCCTTCTGGTGGGAACCATTGAATGTACCTTTTGTGGGCATTGTAGCTAAACGTTAAAAGTTACCACAAGTGTACAGGGTCCCATTTGCAAAATTTGAGCTTATTATGTGACTGTATTCAACATAACAGCGTTATTCTTGCATTCATTGGGAGGTGATGGCCAGGGAAGGTGATTAGTAATCTAGATTCCCAGGTAATGTTTGGGGGAACAACGTTCAAATCACACCACAGAAGATAGTGGAATTTCAATTGCCCAAAAAAATCTGGAATTGAAAGGTCCAATGACGACCAAGCTGGCCATTGCAGAAAAACCCATCTGGTTTACTCATGTCCTTGAGGAAAGAAAATTGCTGTCCATGCCCAATCTAAACTACATGTGACCTACAGCAATATAGTTTTCTCTTAACTGCCTTCTGAAATTAATTGTCCTCAGCTGCTAGAAAGAAAAGACCACCTGATGTTGACTAAGGTACTGGAAACAACAGTGGCAAACACAGCAGTGTTGACCTTATTAAAACCTTAGCTCAAATAAGAGAGTGACTGTCCTTAATATCAAGGTCACATTTGACCAAGTGTTACATCAAGGATGTCCAACAAAACTGAAGTGAGTGAGAATCCAGAGCTAAACTCTCTGCTGATTGGAGACACACTTGAAACAAAGAAAGATGGTTGTGATTGTTGGAGTTCAATGTGTTTGCCCCAACCATCTTCATTTGCTCAATCAGTTACTTTCCCTGTATCATAAGGTCAAAACTGGAGCTGTTCACAGATGACTGGATAATGTTCAACACAAGTCGCTATTCCTTGATACTGAAGCAGTCCATGTCAAAATTCAACAAGATCTGGACAAGATCTCGGCTTGGGCTAACAAGAGGCAAATAACATTCACACTACACATATGACAGACAAGAACCATTTCCAACAACAGAGAATCTAACCATTGGCTCCCTGGCATTCAGTGATGTTACCAACACTGAATTCCCCCATGATCAATATTCCATGGGTTACCATTGACCAGAAATTAAACTGGACTAGTCATATGAATACTTTGGCTACATGAGCAGGCCAGAGGTTAGAAATAACAGCTCACTTCCCTGACTGTTGAGAACCTGTCCCCTGTCCACAAGACATAAACTAAGGAGTGTAATGGTATATTCCCCACTTGCCTGGGTGAGCACAGTTCCAACAATACTGGAGAAACTTGGTGTATTGTTTCTCACCATTGCTGATACCATATAGAAGAAAGCAGCCTGCTTGATCGGCATAACCACAAACATTCTGTCCTTTTATCACTGATGCTTGTATCAGCAGTTTACATAATCTTCCAATATGCACCATAGAAATTGGTTAATACTGCTGCCTTACAGTGCCAGGGACCCAGGTTCAATCCCACCATCAGGTGATGGTCTGTGTGGAGTTTTCAGTTTCTTCCCATGCTTGTGTGGATTTCTTCCTGGTGCTCTGGTTTCCTTCCACCATCCAAAGATGTGCAGGTTAGGTGGATTAGGCAGACTAAATTGCCCAGTAGTGTCTAGGAATGTGTAGGTTAGGTGGATTTATCATGGGAAATGCAGGGTTGCAGGAATAGGATGGGATGCTATTTAGAGCATTGGTGTGAATTCGATGGGTCAAATGACTTGCTTCCATACTGTAGGAATTCTATGATTCTGAATTCACCAACACTCCAAGACAGCACCTTCCAAATCCATGATAATCTAGAAGAACATGGGCAGCAGATACATGAGAACACCCACCACCTGCAACCTCCCCTCCAAACCACCTGCCATCCTGATTTGGAAATATATTGTCATCCCTTCATTATCACTGGGTCAAAACCCTGGAACTGCCTTTTTAACTGCTTTAATCTACACCAATGGACTGCAGCAATTCAAGATGGCAGGTCATCACCACTTTTTCATGGTCAGCTAGGGATGGGCAATAAATGCTGGCCATCCAGGAACATTCAAATCTTGTAAGTGATTCTTTACTTTTTAAAAGAAAGTTGAGGGCAATGCTTCATTCCCTCCAATGCTTGTGCACCCTATTGGATGAGAGGGTGCCTGCTGAATGACTAGGGCGATCCATAACATCTAGCTCTTGACTCTGGTGTACATGTGCACAACACATAGCCAGCATGTGTTTAAAGAGAGCCGTGCTACTACATGAAGCATCATAATGCAAGCTGTTAGGTACTTCAGTTCTTCTATTGCTTGAACTGCAGGAGCATACCGGAGTCTGTGTCCCAGTTCTTCATGATCTGCTATATGCAGCACAATCTAGCCATCATTAGGACACAGCAGTTTCCAACAGGGATAAGGCAAGCAAGCTCGAGAGCAAGAGAAAAAGCACGAGAAACGGAAGAGGCAATCAACACATTCCCTTTCTGACCATACTATTCATGATCAGCTCAATTCCATTTTGCTGAACAGCAGTCAAATCTCCAATGTATAACAATCATACACCATGCCCCTTACCTTCCCATTTCTTACTTCCTGTCTCTATGCCCTCTTGGGCACAATAGTGAAATAAACAACACCTGAAGACCACCATTTCAATGATCCAAACAGTATTTCATACAAAAATCATTTCATCACCATTTTGCATTCTCCTGCAGTCATTCTTGTGGGTTTCTTTGCGTGTTCCGGTACTGCTTCATTGACTACAGCAAAGCTATAGAAAAGCTGACAGTTTTCAATGGAGGAGTCTACAGATATCCTTGTGTGATGCTCTTGCATCGCTCCACACCTTGTATGTCTGACTTCAGATGGCATCACTTCAGCCATGAGCAGAAGCAGTGTGCGCTGGCTGGTTGACTGACAGACAACAGCAAAGTCACTGACAAAATGGCTGTATTGGGAGGATGGATGCAGTCATCCTGAGAGAGTACAGTGGTTTATGCTTCAATGAAATGTTGCCAATCCTGAGGAACTGCATGTCAGTAATCTAGCCACATGTGAGAGAACAGATTGATGAACCACTGCAAGAGCTTGCTTGCTCCATTGGGCATTGATATCCATAGCAATCTGAGCCTACATTGTAACAAGGTTCCTGGCATCACAGAGTTCCCACTACATCTGCTAGGTGTTGACTGCCTTCTGTTTGTGCTGCAATGGACTCATGTCAGTCTTCAGACGCTGCATCATTGTCAGTTCTGAAGTTTATTTTATTGATTTGGCCACTGTTTCTATGATGCAAAGGACGTGTTTCAAACTTTACATCAATCCTGAGACAGACGTCTGAATTGTCCTTAAACACATCCACAAGCTTCTGGCAAGTCTGCCAAATCAACAAAAACATGGAATATTCAACATGCCTTTGTGTGAGGAAATCATATCTTACTAACTTGATTGTGTTTTTGAATAAGTGACAAAGAAGATTGAAGGCAGAGCAGTTGACATTGTCTATATGAATTTCAGCAAGGCATTCCCCAAGCTTCCATGAGGGGCATGGTAGACTGATTAGCAAGGTTAGATCACATGGAATCCAGGGAAAGCTAACTATTTGGATACAAAATTGACTTGAAGATAGGAGATGGTGGAGGGTTGTTTTTCAGACTGGAGGCCTCTGATCAGTGGTGTGCAGCAAGGATCTACTGCTTTTTATAATTTATATAAATGATTTGGATGTGAATATAGGAGGAATGGTTAGTAAGTTTGCAGATGACACCAAAATTGATGGTAGTGGACAGTGAAGAAGGTTATCTGAGTACAACAGGACCTTGGTCAGATGGGTAGATGGGCCAAGGAGTAGCAGATAGAGTTTACTTTAGATAAATGTGAGGTATTACATTTTAGTAAGGCAAATCAGGGCAGCATTTATAACTTAACTAGGGAGTGTTGCTGAACAAAGGGACCTTGGAATGCACGTTCATAGTTCCTTGAAAGTGGAGTCATAGGTAAACATGGTAGTGAAGAAGGTATTTGGTACTCTTGCCTTTATTGGTCAGTGCATTGAGCATAGGAGTTGGGAGGTCACGTTACAGCTGTACAGGACATTGGTTAGGCCATATTTGGAATATTGCATTCAATTCTGGTCTCCCAAGGGTTAGAGGGACTATAGGAAGAGGCTGAATAGTCTTGGGGCTATTTTCCCTGGAGCTTCGGAGGCTGAGGGGTGACCTTATTCAAGTTTATAAAGTCATGAGGGGCATGGATAGGATGAATAGCCATGGTCAGTTTCTCAGGGTCAGAAAGTCCAAAACTAGGGAGCATAGTTTTAAGGTGAAAGGGGAAAGATACAAAAAGGACCTAAGGAGCAACGTTTTCATGCAGAGGGTGATGTGTTTATGGAATGAGTTAACATATGAAGTGGGGAGGCTGGTATAGTTACAACGTTTAAAAGACACCTGGATGGGTATATGAATAGGAAGGGTTGAGAAGGATATGCACCAAATGTTGGCAAATGGGACTAGATTAATTTAGATGTCTGGTCGGCATGGATAGGTTGGCCCAAAGGGGTCTGTTTCTGTGCTGTATGACTCTGACTCTATGACTCTATTTCATCAAATAGCATTGGGCATGCACAATCAAATCCTTATCTGAGATCTCGGAAATAAGGACTAAACTCACTTTGTGACAAATTAACATCTGTGCTAACCTTTCCCTCTGTCCTTGCTGTAGGCATTTGTATTGGTGCATCAACATGTGCTACCCTGTAAAATATACTTAGGCCATTATCAAAGCTAGTGGTTGCAAGTGTGAATTCAAGTGACCATGCTTCTTCTTCATCAGCATCCTGTTGTTCAAGGATTTTATTTTCAAATCATAGAATCCCTACAGTATGGAAGCAGGCTATTGGACCATTGAGTCCACACCGACTCTCCAAACAGCATCCCACCCAGACCCCTCCTAGACCCCCCCCTTGTAACTGTATTTCCCATGGCCAATCCACCTAATCTGCACACCTTTGGACTGTGGGATGAAACTGGAATACCCAGAGGAAACCCATGCAAGCATGGGGATAATGTGCAAATTCCACACAGACAGTCGCCCAAGGATGGAATTGAATTCCGATCCCTGGCATTGTGAGGCAGCAGTACTAACCACTGAACCACCACATCATCCATAAGAGTGCAGTTTGGTGGCAGATTTTGAGGATATAAAAAGGAAAAAGTGTGTGAATATGGTTGCCATGAGGAAAGACCTAGAATGCAAGAGGCACGTACTTACACCATCTGCAGATTTTTTTTTACATTAGATTAGATTACTTACAGTGTGGAAACAGGCCCTTCGGCCCAACAAGTCCACACCGACCTGCCGAAGCGCAACCAACCCAGACCTATTCCCTTACATTTCACCCCTTCACCAAACACTACGGGCAATTTAGCGTGGCCAATTCAACTAACATGCACATTTTTGGACTGTGGGAGGAAACCGGAGCACCCGGAGGAAACCCATGCAGACACTGGGAGAATGTGCAAACTCCACACAGTCAGTCGCCTGAGGCAGGAATTGAACCCGGGTCTCTGGCGCTGTGAGGCAGCAGTGCTAACCACTATGCCACTATGCCCAGATTTTGTACCTACAAATTGTGGGATGAAGGAAAGTTATGATGTGAGAAAATGGATTAGATGCAAATATACTGTAAGCTTCTCTGGCTACATTTTCATTTCTGGCCACAAACTCTGGCCAGGAGAGGACAGGCACATCTGTATGTCCTCACTTACAATCTCCTCTATGCAGGTGAGGATATAAGGATGTGCCTGTCCTCTGCTGGTTCGGTGCTGCTAGTTCCATTTATACGCTACTCTATACTATGAGAGAGTGTTAAGCGAGTTCACTAAGTGATTTCAATACTTTTGAGTCCTTATCATAATTTGCAGTGTGTGCAAGTGGTGAGATGTCACTTTGAGTCTTACAGCACTATGAAGTGTGAGAGGGTGAGATGAGGGTAGAAGGTGAGAAGTGAGTTAAGCTTGACGATTTGTTTATAGGTGAGTGAAGTGTGTGCAGTGAATGCAGTAGCATATAAAGACAATGGTTCGTGTTAGTCTAGTGTATTTGATACATTCACTGACCTTGACCACAAATGTGAAATCATTAACCTTCCTCCCATGCTGTATCCAGGTTCTTGGGATAACCCATTTCCATTGACAAAGACGTCTATCTGATATCACTACCCCCTCGATGTCTGTCTGGAAAGCCTTCTGGCCCCATAGGGGTAGAGGACTTCTCTCTCTATAGTCCATCACCTGCTCCATAATCTCTCAGAGAATCTTGGGGTGTGCTGGCTGCCCTGTTGTGCCACTTCTATTATTCTTGCGAAGACACTTTTACGAAGAACAAAAATTGCAGGAATGAACCTGCAAATTTAGTAATGCTAACCTTGCCTAAGTTTGGGTGCTCTTCTAAGATGTGCACCCACTTAGCAACATCAATAGTGCTGGGGTGTGTGTTGGTGTCATTTAAGTAAGGCAGTTTAACACTCACTATCTCCATGCTTCACAATGAAAGGCAAGGCTCAATTATGCATTGCAATTCCTTTGTTTTCTGGTCTTATCTCATTTTTGGTCCCTCACACAAGAAGAGTACTGTAAGATACCTAGTACAATAGACTAGCATGTAGCCTAACAACAATCCTTACCTTAAGATCAGATGAAGAAGCAATCGCACCAGTAGAATGTTTCAACACATTTGTCCTTCATTTTAGCAACATTCAGCTAACACTGAAATTCCATCTACTACTTACCTAATATTTGATTTTGCAAATCTAACAGCAATCAATCTGTTGACATTGCTTTCAGGAGATCAATAAAGTTGTTGTACCAATGGACATTGACTACGATTTATTTGATTAAACCAATGAAGAAATCTTGGTCCCATCAGATTACAGTTCTTATGAGGTGTGAACATTGTTATTTTGGCTTTTGCTGTCCAGCCACCATCTATCTATGTGCAATGTCTGAGTGATTTTGCTGAGCTAAGCTGGAGAACCATTCAGTATCTTGGTAATACTTATAACTGCTCTAAAAACAATTCAATTTTTGGTGAAACTGTTTCTTTTCTACTAGAAAGCACTAGGTTCCAAGAAGGGGGAGCAGTGCAAAGAAGACTCTATATCTTCTACAGGAATGTCTTCTACCCCTCATTCGAGGGGTAGGAACTAAATTTAAGAATGAGGTCTGCCTTTTGAGACACGAAGATAACTAATTTCTGTCAGAGGGTCAATAGAAATGCTCTTCCATGAAAAGCAATGGAAGCTGGGTCTTCTAATTTATTCAAGGTTATGTTTGTTAGATTTTCAGTAGATAAGAGATGAATGAATCATTGGTGGGGGTGGCAGACAGGAAAGTGGAATTGAGACCACATTAAACGAGCAATAATTTTAATGAATGACAGAACAAAGCTCAAAGAGCTGAGTGACCTGCTCCTGCCCCTGAGTACAATCTTGTTATCAAGTACTTGCTGGGATTTGTGCTCTACCAAAATCCCAGGGTAAGAAAATTCCTGCAATCCATAACCTTAATGATAAAAAGGAAAATCACTAATTTAGAATGCAAATTATTAAGAAAGATTATTGGCAAGAAAGATTAATACAGAACATTCCATTTATCAAGGCAAGATGCAGTATGTAAGTTCAATGCATGTTGGTCTTTCTTTCTGTGGTGTGTGCTGTTTTTGCTTCCTAGAAACTGGTGGCTTGACTCAATGTTCTTCAACATTTTAACTTAGTCAACTTAATTCAAATGCAATTACAAATCTTTTAGCAACCATTAAGACTTCAAATCGAATTTTACAATCTACCTTAACTGCTATATTTGTACTTGATGACACTGTGTCTCCTTCCCCATGCCCCATTTCTTCCTGCCCCTCCACACTTTCATAATATTGGATTCTTATCCGTTTTAGAAACAGAAAATCTCAAACCTTTTACAATTACTTCAGTCACTTTTGGGTTTTTACAGCAACCACCAACCTATGATGTTTATCCGTTAGCAGACAATGTCCTACACAAGTGCTAACTTCTTAGCAATTGCTCTTCTGCTAATTTCTAATTTTATTTCCTGCCACAAGCCACTTTAGCAAGTGTCTTCTGACAAAATGATGTCCCTGTCCAGAACAAAAACATCAGGCAAATCTCACCTTTTATACTTTTTTTTTTGGGCTGTGTCTCCTAACACCTGCAAAATATCCGCATTGCACAGACAGAAAGTTCTGCACACTAACACTTTGTGAAATGCTTTTCCAGTAAAAACAACGTGACACCACCCAAATAGGCATAATAAATATGAACAAACAGGACAGAATGTTGATGGCAGGGGCACTCGATATACACATTTTGTCAATGCACACAAAGAGCATTTTGAGGGTGTCAGCATATATTGTCATTTCTTTCACAGGCAGTTTTTTCCAATATTTAGCTCCAACATTCAAGAGCTCAACTCCATTCAGGGACAAAGCAGCCCACTTAATTCACATTGCAAAAACAATATCCCAGACTATTTGACTTCAGAGGACATCACAGCTGAGCCTTTTCTATTCTCAGAATGATAGGCACACACATGCTTTCCAGCAAGTCATCTGATCGTGCCCAAGAGCAGGAAACATAGCTCAGATTGCTTGAGAAACCCAACAGATTTCATGGCTCCGATTAGCTCAGTATTGAATTGGACCTGAACTTGCCTTTGTCTATAATAGTTCACTATTGCACAGAGTGGTGTTTACTGACTCAGCCATTCATGCAACCCTTCTGAATTTCAAGGAAAAGATTTGCAACAAAATTGCAGCTTTAGTCCTGGGATTGTATTGAACTTTACTTTGTTGCATATTTTAAGTCAGACAAACTTGTTTGTTTTAAGTCTACTGGGTCCTTTTATCTTAGGAACAGTTTGATTGCACACCACTGTCTGTTGGCTAGGTGGAAAGGTTATCTGTTTTGGAAACTATGTGAAATAATTATGACACTTTAGATTACGCCTACATCAGGCAACTAACTGCTATCTATCAGCAGACAACTTGACCAAATCAATGATTAACCAATAATGTAAGAAAGAAGTAGTTTGTACATGGGGTGACCATAATTCAGAGTATCCTAACTTGTACTGGTGGATTTCACAACCAAGTTCAGACAGAAATAGGAGCAGGATTAACTCATTCAGCCCCCTCAAGCCTGACCCACCATTCAATGAGATCATGGCTGATCTGCCCCAAGCTTCAACTTCTTTTTTATGCCAGTTCTTCATAGTCCCAAATTCTCCGCTATGTCAAAAATTCCAGTTACTCTTTAAATATTTTGAGTGATCCAACATCCATAACTCTTTGGAGTACAGAATTCCAGATATTCACTACACTCTTAAGAAAAGGAATTCCTTTGCATCTCAGTTTTAAATGAGTATTTCCTTATTCAGTAACTATGCCCCTAGTTCGAGATTCCTCATTGGTGGAAACATCATCTCAACATCAACCACCTTAAGCTCCCTCAGAATCTGGTATATTTCAATAAGATCACCCATCATTCTTCTACAATCTATATATCATAACCTGTTTAGCTGTTCTTAATAAGTCATCCCCTTCATTCCAGGAATCAGCCTAGTGAATTTGTTTGAACTGCCTCCAAGACATTATATCTTTTCTCAAATTTGGGGATGAAAACTGTACACATTACTGAAGGTGCAGCCTCACCGCACCTTGTACAGTTATAACAAGACTCCTCTATTTGTAAACTCCAACTCCCTAGAAATAAAGGACGAACTTCCACTTACCTTCTTTCTTACTTGCTGTACCTGCATGCTAACTTTGTTTTTCAAGCTCAAGAACATCCAGATCCCTCTGTCCTTTTGTCTGGAGTCTCTCTCAATTTAAATAATAGTCTGCCTTTTGATTCTGCTTCCAAAATGAATGGCCTTGCACTTGTGACGTGAAACTCAAAGTTTTGCCTGCTCACTCAACATACCTGTATCCCCTTGGAGATTCATTATGTCCTCATCACAACATGCCCTCCCACCTATCAGCAAATTTGAATATATTGTCCTCTGCTGTCGTCTTCAAGTCATTAATATATTTAGAAGATAATTGAGGCCAGAGAACTGCTTCTTGTTGCACTCCACTTGTATCACTTTCCAGTCTGAAAAAGACTCATTAATTTTGACTCTCTGTCTTCTTTGTATTAACCTGCTCTTAGTCCATGTTAATACATATACCCAATATCGTGTCAGGTGAGAATTCTATCACTTATGAAATGTGACATTGCAAATTCAAAACAAGCATATACGTAAACTGCAACTTCCCAACAAGCTTTTCTAATCTGAAATAAATTAGATGCAGTATAGATTAGATTAGATTAGATTACTTACAGTGTGGAAACAGGCCCTTCGGCCCAACAAGTCCACACCGCCCCGCCGAAGCGTAACCCACCCATACCCCTACATCTACATTTACCCCTTACCTAACACTATGGGCAATTTAGCATGGCCAATTCACCTGGCCTGCACATCTTTGGACTGTGGGAGGAAACCGGAGCACCCGGAGGAAACCCACGCAGACACGGGGAGAACGTGCAAACTCCACACAGTCAGTCGCCTGAGGCGGGAATTGAACCCGGGTCTCAGGCGCTGTGAGGCAGCAGTGCTAACCACTGTGCCATATAAAGTTCAGTATAAACAGAATGCTCCAATATATTTCATATTCTGTCTTGTGAAAACACTGTAACCTGTAACAGTACTATACGAGAAAAAGCATGATTTTCAGAAACTTTTTTTTGTCTTTTAATGTGTCGAAGTTCTGTACCATTTCCACTTAATGGCTTAAAATCTGCATACATAATTTCTAGAAATAACAGACCCATTATTTCTGCATATTGTATTTTCAATTTTTGTAACCATGGGCAAGGCAAGAAAGTATTTTGAATAATAGAACTTCTGCTACAAAAGTTTGATAATTGCTTGATAGAACAGAACTTAAACATTGCTAAAATGAGACACAAGGTCAAACCTTTTTGTCTTGTACTTATGAGAAATAAGAAACCAGACTTGGAAAGGGAATACTAATTTATTCAGCATGAGAAGAGGGTGCTGATTGTTTGGACCATTGTTGGCATGGAAATGCAGCAGGAACAATAAAGACCTTAAGATATAGAAGTAGAAATGAGCCATTCAGCCCACTCTGTTTGCTCTGTTCTGTTTTCAATGAGATCACTGGTCCTGACTTTTCCACTTTCCTGACTTTTCCCCATAGCCCTTGATTCCCCAACTGATTACAAATCTGTCTACCTTGACATTGAATGTAATTAATAACCCAACCTTAACAGCCCTCTGTGTTAAAGAATTCCACAGATTTCATTACCCTCAGTAAGGAAATGCTTCCTCATCTCTGTCTTAATAATGTGACCCATTATTCTGAGACTATACCCTCTGGTCTTGAACTATCACACAAGGGGAATCAGCCTTTTCACATCTACCCTGTTAGTTTCCCCGAGAATCTTGTATGTTTCAATAATCTTTTAAATTCCAATGTACAGGCCCAACCAAGTGGACTTTTTGTTATCAAGAAGGTTCTGAATGGTAGACTGGTGAGTAAAGTTAGATCACATGGAATTACAGGGACAATTAGCCATTTGGATATATAACTGGCTTGAAGTTAGGAGACAGAAGGTGGTGGTGGAGGGTGGCTTTTCGAACTGGAGGCTTGTGACCAGCCAAATGCTGCAAGGATTAGTGCTAGGTCCACTGCTCTTTGTCATTTATACAAATAATTTGGATGTGAATATATGAGGTATAGTTAGTAAGGTTGCAGCTGACACCAAAATTAATGGTGCAGTGGACAGCAAAGAAGGTTACCTCAGAATACAATGGGACCTTGATCAGATGGGCCAATGGGCTGAGGAAAAATAGATGGAGATTAATTTAGATAAATGTGAGGAGCTGCATTTTGATGGGGCAAATCAGGGCAGGACTTATACACTTAATGTTAAGGTCTTGAGGAGTGCAGGTTCGCAGTTCCTTGAAAATGGAGTTGCAGTTAGGCAAATAATGAAGAAAGCATTTGGTACACTTGCCTTATTGGTCAGTGCATTGAGTATAAGAGCTGAGCTGTACAGGACGTTGGTTAAGCCACTTTTGGAATACAACATGCAATTCTGGTCTCCCTGCTATAGGAAAGCTGTTGCTAAACTTGAAAGGGTCCAGAAAAGATTTACAAGGATGTTGGAAGGTTTGAGCTGTAGGGAGAGGCTGAATATGGGGGGCTGTTTCTCTTGGAGCATCAGAGGTTGAGGAGTGACCTTCTAGAGGTTTATAAAATCATGAGGGGCATGGATAATAGTCATGGTCTTTTCCCCAAGGTAGGGGAGTCCTAAACCAGAAGCCATAGATTTAAGGTGGAAGATATAAAAGAGACCTGAGGGGCAACTCTTTCACACCAGACGGTGGTACGTGAATGGAATGAGCTGCCAGAGGAGGTGATGAAAGCTGGTATAATTACAACATTTAAAGGCTTTTGGATGGATATGTAAATAGGATGGGTTTAGAGGGATTTGAGCCTAATGCTTACAAATGAGACTAGATTAATTTAGGATATCTGGTCAGCATGGAGGAGTTGGACTGAAGAGTCTGTTTCCATGCTGTACATCTCTAGGACTCTATTAGACAGACCGTCCATACCTTGTTTCAGCCTAGTGAACCTTCTCTCCCCTGCCTTCCATGCCAGTATATCTTCCCTTAGAAAAGGGGCCCAAAACTGTTCACAATATTCCAGTTGTGATCTCATTAGTGCCATTTATAGTTTTAGCAAAATCTCCCTACTTCTATATTTCATTCTCTTTGAAATAAAGGTCAGCATTCCATTTGTCTTCCCTGTTACCTGCTCAATTGGATGTTAGCTTGTTTTGATTCATGGACTAGATTCTGAAATTTTCTCTGTTCTGTACTTTTTGTTCTGTTGTCATTTTGCCTACCGCACAAATTAGTAATGTGATATGATTAGCAATGTTGATGTGATACGAGGTCATATGTCCTGATGACTGGCAGACCATTATCAACCAACATGTCCTGTTGACCATTTGCATGTCAATCATGCTGAACCAGCCCATGCTTGCAAGCCTTTGAATACTAAGAATCCTCCACCAAGGACATGCAGGTCCTTGGACTCCTCCATCGCCAGACCATAGCAACACGACGGCTGGAGGAAGAACGCCTCATCTTCCGCCTAGGAACCCTCCAACCACAAGGGATGATCTCAGATTTCTCCAGTTTCCTCATTTCCCCTCCCCCCATCTTATCTCAGTCCCAACCCTCGAACTCAGCACCACCTTCCTAACCTGCAATCTTCTTCCTGACCTCTCTGCCCCCACCCCCACTCCAGCCAATCACCCTCACCTTCACCTCCTTCCACCTATCGCATTTCCAACGCCCCTCCCCCAAGTCCCTCCTCCCTACCTTTTATCTTAGCCTGCTGGATACACTTTCCTCATTCCTGAAGAAGGGCTCATGCCCAAAACGTTGATTCTCCTGCTCCTTGGATGCTGCCTGACCTGTGCTTTTCCAGCAACACATTTTCAGCTCTGATCTCCAGCATCTGCAGTCCTCACTTTCTCCTCTGAATACTAAGTCCAACATTAGGTGTAATTCTGCTCATGGACAACATTTACTAATGTTGATACCAGTGTATTAGGTATTGCACTGGAAACCAATGCATGATTGTCAGTTGGGCTAACAGTGTGATGCATTTGTGTGAGCTAGAGTTGATGTATATTGCCACACAGAACCTCCTTGTGTGTAGACAAAAGGAATTTTTACCACGAAAATGTTTAAATGTGGACTGCCGATCACTGCTACATTCCCATGGCAATACCCTTACTAATCAGAATCTACCAGACAGAACAAAGCACAGTGATTGACAGTCAACTATTCCTCCTGCATCTCCAGTCCCATTGCTGGTTCATCCTCTTTTCATGCTGTCGTAAATTGGTGTTCCTTTTCAAGTTTGCTTCTGGTATCCTAGTCCTGATGGGTGCAAGGCAAAAATCTTCCACTCTTTTAAAAAAAAGATTTAGTAGGCACTTACTAGAATTGCTATAAAAGTGGAAATACTCTACATTCTAGACACTTCTAGTGGTCGCTGGATTGAAGAGAGTCATTTTTTTTAAATGATCTTGCAGTAAAGAGGAATTAAATGTGAGAAAAATGTCAAGTATGATCCAATATGTGACATTTATCCTTTCTGAAGTTGAAGAAAAAAAACAAAGATTTTTCTTAATTATGTTCACAAAGCCATCCTTTCTGATTTAAACTGAAGTTAAAAAGTAGAGTTGAAAATGTTCTGAACAAGTTGAGAGTATGGCAATGCAGAACTGTTATATAGACCTGAAGAGCACATGGATGATGATTCATGAATAAGGCATCAGAAAAATAATGAGTTCCCCTGAGTAACTAAATAAGTGGAAAGTGCAAACTGGTAACAGGTGGTGAAGTATGATCTGAAGACATACATAAAATACCCAGAGGTAGTTAGCTAATTGTGCATAATAAAAACATCCAGAATATACATTCTTCATTTTTAAACTCCCATGTAGAAATATGGTAAAGTGAGCGTGTCTAAGATGGGTAATGAGCGTGTTTGACTGTTCATTGATGTCGAGGCTTCATTAATACACTGTTTGCCAACTCTCTGACCAAAACAGTGAGTAGGCTCCCAGCTAGGCAGTGTAGTATCAAGGGTTAAGTTTAACTGTTTGATATGCTAATGAAACAGGGTGTACAGCATCTCTTTAAGTAATGCAGTGTCAATGATTGTGCAGGCTCATCACAAGGTGAAGCCACAGTAACATTTTTTTTATATAAGGTTAAAGCTTTGCTTACGTCAGCAGACACACTAAATATTTTTTTCGCAGGAAAATGAGACAGAGGAAATTATGAGAAGTGGCTCTGTTGCTTTTAAAGTTGGTGGCAGGAGGCTGCCACAGGGTATGCAGAAGAATGGTCAGTCACTGGCTGAAGATCTGGACTGTTCTTTGGATGTGGGGCTGTGGTTAAATCTTGGGGAAGGAGAGGATTACGGTTTCCTAAATGTGGTCAAAAGAATTCCTGGTTCCTCTGGTCCCCTAGGAACTCAACAACATTTACAAACTAACTTCACTGGCTATTTTCTGGCCATGCTGCTTTGCTCAGATCTCAGGTTAAGTCCAGAGTTTATCATTTGAAGAGCAGGGGTGAGAAAAAGGGATTATCCTAAGAATCATTGTATTAAAAGTTTGAACTTCCTTCCATTTTAGATCAAGTTTGTAGTTTTTAGAAATGTTTAACTTTGTATATCGTAATATCTACGCTTTTGAGAAATGGGACCAAAGCTTTGGAGTCAATAACATGGGAATAATGATCTTTCATTATTTATTAATGTGAGATTATCTAGGCTAAGATAAATTTGACTGTAATTAAACCTTGGTATTGATAATCACAAGGAGGTATGTGACAATGCATACTATATTCAAGAAACTAAATATTTTGTCAGTGAATCTTCCATGGTGAGGAGCAGAATTTTTGACAATTCCTTTGCTGCTCCCAATGGTTAGTTAGAGGATGTTTTTTGGATGCTGAGAGGCTGTTTACCCCCGACTAGAATCTCTCAAACTAGCAGGTATAGTCTCAAGGTAAGGGGTCAATGTTCAGGACTGAGGTAAAGAGAGATTTCTGAATATCTCTGAATATTTGGAATTCTCTGCTTCGAAGGTGTGTAGGTGGTCAATCTTTGATTTCAGCCTTCAATACAATCAATACATTCTTAGAATATAAGAGAATTGGAGAAATGAAGACTGGGCAGAAATGTAACATTGAAGTCATAGTTCAACCATGATGTTATTGAATGGCAAAGCAGAACCTAGGGGCCATTTGTCCTATTCCTGCTTTTATTTCTTAGGTTCTGATATCGATATTCTTTCATCTTCAATTTTGGAAGAAATCATATCAACTAATGTGGGTATTTATTATACACATACTGTATGCATATAGTATCTATAAGTCAAATGTTCTGTTTCAGACTATTCGGGGGCTTTAACATCTTATTATTTGTAACATACTGCTTTGAAGTCAATGACTCGCCAACAGATTTCTGTTCTGTATGTATGTAATACATTATAAATGTCAGTGTGGCATGACATGCTAGTGCAACATTTTCTAAAAGATAACAGTGATTACACTTTTGAAATGTTCTGATGTTGAGGAATCCAAACCTTTCTTTTTATAGGTTACCATAGGTGGACAGCTGGCTTGGAATGCAGTGATGCAAACAGTGTGGGTTTAATTCCCACACCGGCTAAGGTTACGATGAAGGGCTCTCCTTCTCAACCTCTCCCCTAGCCTGAGGCATGGTGAAACCCTGGGTTAAACTCCCATCTCTTACTCCTGAAGGGGCATTTCCATGATCTAACAATACTTTGATGACTTTACTTCTTTCGCACTGAACAGAATCCCACAGTTCACAAGTATCATAAAAACAAATATTCACTAATAGAAAAATAGAAGTCAAGGTCCTATCTCATCATTGACTGTCTCACTCAGATAATAAATATTTATAAAAGTGAAGGCCATAAAACTCTGGTTTGTATGTTAATGGTAATCTTAATTCTTAGGCACTGTTCATTTTATTATTAAAAGTTTCCAGTGGAATTATTCCCTGTTTATCAGTCATTTTCTCACCTATACCCTGTCACAAGTTACCTATATTAGCATTTAATTTCACCAGTGCTGTCACATTTTTACATCTGTCTAAGAATTAAATGTTGTGAGCATGAAAGGTGTGTTACAACTAGATTATTACAGCAAAACTGAGATCATAATTTACCAATCTTCAGCTAATGTTCAAACATATTCATTTCCTGTTGGATTGCTAAAAGATAATCCTGACTAATCTTCCTCTTCCTTAATAATGAGGCGTTTGGCTGTCACTCTAATGGACTTCCCATTGACTGGGAACTGTGTATAATTTAAGAACTCACTAGATAATCTACCAGCAGACCTTAAATCTTTTTAAAATTCCATTTTTGATTTACAGCAGTGACATGATCTGGATGCTTATAACATTAAAGGCATTTTATTATCAAAAAGTCCAAAGTAAAACAGACTAGAGGTACATACAGAGTGGGCAGTGTTAATTACTTCCCTGATTAGAGAAGGAGATTGTATTGAAGGTAAGTATGCCTTTTCTATTGCTTCTAGCTAGAAGAAAACAATTAATAGTTAGAAGATACTAAAATATCAGCATAGTTTTTTTTCTTGGAAAATAGGTTTCCCTTCTCCTCTCCAAACATTTTCCTGGCAGCATTGATCTCCGTTTAATCCAGCAACAATAACTAATATTGGTATGAAAGGTTATCATGACCTAAAATGACCTTTACATGTAACTAATCATACACAAGGAGCAGAAGTAGGCCATTTGGTCACTCAGGTCCTGCTCAACCATTCGATAAGCCCTTAGCTAATCAGATTACAAAGTCAAAATCACCATCCCGCCATCTCAGATAACCTTTCTTTTAATAAGAATCTATTTATCTCTGCCTTAAAAATATTCATGAATTCTGCTTTCACCACCTTGTCAGGAAGGGAATTTCAATTATACTCAATACTGTGAGAGAAATAATCATATGGTATGTTTTATGTGAGCATCCCCTAATTTTTATACTCCTAAATCTTGATATTTCCTTATAAGAAGAAACTTCCTATCCACATTTATCTTGTCACATTCCCTCAGGAACTTTATATGTTTAACTTAAATTGTGTATTACTGTCTCCACTTTGGCAAATACAAGCCTAGTCTCCTTCCTTAAATGAGGTGATAAAACCATACACAATACTCCAGATGTGGTCCCACTATTGCCCTGTATAACTGAAGCATAAACTCCCTACTGTTGTGTTCAATAAAAGTTAGTTGCAATAAATCATAACGGTCTAGTAACCTTCATTATTTCCTGTACCTACTTACCAACCTTTTGAGATGCTTGCACTAGGACACTCAAATCTTTCTTAATCTCAGTTATGCAATCTCTCACTATTTAGATATAATATGTTTTTTAAAAATTCTTTATGCCAAAATGGACAATTTCATATTTGCCTGCAATCGACTCCATTTGCAGATCATTGCTCACCCCCTTAACCGATCTATGGGTGGAACCTATAGAAGTCTGAACAGTGTGGGCCATGATGAGAATGGAGGAATTTGAGGAGACGTCTAGTGAGGCCCATCTCAATGCCTGGAGCAACTTGCACCATCTTTTATGTTTTTGACAAGCAGCCTGGCAAACTTCTTGCTGGGCAGTGGCAAGTTGGCAATTTTTATTGCTTGTTAAATGCCTTGTTGAGCCCCAACTCATCTCATTAATATTCAGTTTCCCATTTTAACAAACAGGCTAGATATCAAGAAATCTTGCCGTGGAAACCAGAGTGGATATCTAGCAGATTCAGTTCACCGCTTGCTCCAAATGATCTTCATGTTGGACATCAGGCACCAACATGTTTGGGTACATTCTGCGGGCACTAGCAAAGTCTGTGAACTTTGGTATCAGATATGTGTCAGCCTCAAAAGAATTTTGAGTAGAAAAGGGATCAGGATTTTTTTTGAAAGAGGAGAAAGGAGCAGAACTTGCAAATGTTTTCCCAGGTTTTAATTATTGTTGTTGAATGTGGGTGCAGTTGAAAAGCCTGAATGCAGGTAATAGATGCTATTTCTGGACCAGTCTTCTTACCTTGTGAGTGTTTTTTTGGATTTAGAATTTTGCCATTTTCAACATCTGCATTTGTAATTTTTCATTGTATGACAATGGGTAGCATAGACACCTCACCTAATTTAATAAATTAGTATCTGGTGGTAAAACACTGTTTCAGGTTAATTTTTAAAAATAATGTTTCTTTTTCTAGATGATGTTGGTGGAAGAAAGCTTGGGAATAAGGCAGACTCATTGCAGCTGACAGAAGACACTAATTCCATAAAGAAAGCTGGAATGAAACCAATATACACCTTACAAGGACATAAAGCTAATGTCCACAGCAAAGCAAAATCTCACTGCCTAACCGCTTCTGGAACAAAACAGAAACATTCATTCAAAACTGCAAAGATTAGAAATTACAATATTCGTGACTAAGTACTGTCATGAGCAAGAATCTGAAACAAAAAAGATCAAAATGTTGCAATTGCAAGACAGAATATTTTTTTCTCATGCTGAACCTCTTCAACTACTCACTCTAGAGTTCCCGAAAACAACCATAAACTTCAGAAGTGTTAGAGGTTTCGTTTTAACAACATATCAGGAACTTTGTAAAAGGATCAATATTGATCCCATGTGATTGGAGGGACCCAAGGTGGAAGATGAGACATTCTTCCTCCAGACGTTGGGTCAAGAATATCATGCCTAGTTTTTACTACAGTCCAGTAACATTTTCTGAAAGGAGTTTTCATATACCTATTAGATATTGTTCACTAGATCATTACTGTAAAGAAACTCATGATGTTTACTTCTCATAACCAAAACAATTATTGTACGTGACATGGGAAATAGTACAATTGGCTCTGACTGCTTTGTCACCTTTTTGACATGAGCATCACATTGCTGTTTTGTCAATCTTTTGGTACTTTTTCCAGTGCCCATTACATTGAGGGATACTTTTTGCCTGTCAGTGTTAAACAGATCTCTTCCTCCATCTCGTGCTATACTCTGGAATAAATATAATACACCTTTTGGAATTAATTTATTTTCAACCGAATTAGCTTCTCAGGATAGAAGAAAAATGAATGTTGAATTAAAACAATGAATCCTAATCCCCTAATATATCTAAATCTGTTTTAATCAGGTTGGAGAATGCTTGTGGGAGAGGGTCAGTATCCTGCTCACCAGATGCATGTCCATAATTTTGAGGCCAAGTGCCTCAGAAATTGCAGCATTATTAGATTTTAATGGCTGCTGGTTTGGTTGCTGCATGCTCAGGAAACATGACTCCTCAAGGGAGAGACAGATTTCTGATCCAGCAGATAAGTGCTTTTTATAGCACTGCTTGTGGGCGAGATGGAGCAGGAATGCTTCTCTCTTACCCCCAAGATAAGTTGTCATAACTATCCTTATTCTGAATGCTTTTCTGTGCCCCCAATGCCTTTCCATTTTTGAAACAACCAGATACAGATTTATTGCATGGTGTGACCATCGGGATCTCACGTGTTCAATATGTTTGCTCAACTTTGTTTGGCAGACACTACCTCCAACAACATCAATATGTGCAGGCATTTATTCATGCACAAAAGTTTGATGAACTAGACTATAAATCATGATTTGGTCATGACATTATCCACAGGATTTATTAAGAGGTGGTGTGTTTTCCATCAGTTTCCAACCTTAAATTGAAAGGCCTTGCTTTGACATGGAATTCTGAGGTTCAATCAACTGATGAAATTTCTCCAAATAGGATCACTTCATTGAATTGAATTGAATATATTGTCACGTGTACCGAGGCACAGTGAAAAGCTTTGTTTTGAGAGCAATACAGGTAGATCACACAGTTAAGTAGCATAGATAGTAAATATCCTCCCACAATCCAAAGATGTGTAGTTTAGGTGAATTGGCCATGCTAAATTGCCCGTAGTGTTAGGTGTAGGGGAATGGGTCTGGGTGGGTTGCTGTTCAGAGGGTCGGTGTGGACTTGTGGGGGTGAAGGGCCCATTTCCACATTGTAGGAAATTTTTAAAAAAGGTTAACAGCAGTAAAAACAAAAACACAGGTACAAGCGAATATTAAGAGTTTGAGAGTCCATTCAGTATTCTGACAACAGTAGGGTAGAAACTGTTGTGAAACTGGCTGGTGCGTGTGTTCAGGCTTGGAGTTTTCAACCTTAAATCCTCAAACTCTTTACATGTTAGTCTCAAATCCAAATTATGGAAATCAAAATTAAATACAACAGATTCTGGTAATCTAAAATAAGATTAGGAAATACTGAGAATACTCAGCTGGTCAAGCAGCATCTATTTAAGATGAAGATAGGTTAATGCTTCAAGTCAATAACATTTTGGGTTCTGACAATAGATCAATCTCAAATATTATACTTGCCTTTCTTGAGAGATGCTTCTTAATCTGAATGTTTATAGAATTTTCAGATTTTACGTAAGAACTCTTAATATCAGGTTACTTTATAAATTATATTTTAAAATTGTTTCACCCCAGTATAGATGATTTTTTTTATATATATGACTGATTTTTATAACTATCTCAAATTATTTGTGAATATATTAATTTTATTTCTGAGTGAAACTTCTGTTATACAATAAATACCAATTGTTCCATGCAACAAGAACTTTTTCCACAAAGAGTAACATATGAAATAAACCAAAACAGGAAATCCCATCATGTAATATATCAAAAAGCTCTGAACTGGTTGTCTAGTAGAGCTGACATAAATTCTCTCTCTTCGCTGCCTTTGTGAAGGGAAAAAAAACATTAATACAGCAATTTATTCAGATCTAAAATACACTACTTGAGGGTGTGTGGAAAAAGCTTCAATTGAGGCAGTCAAAAGGGAGTTAGAGTAACTGAAAAGAAACAGTGTGTAGAGTTACATGGAGAAGGCGGAGGAATCATACAAGAACTGGTACAGAACTGTTGGGTCAAATGGCTTCTTTCTGTCCTGTAAAAATTCTGTGATCCTGTTAACAGGGTTCAGAGCCTCTACAGCTCCCATTATCTACACTTCAGATAACATGGGTGGATGCATCAGTTTTCAGACCTACAAGTTTTTTACAAACTTAGTATTTCATTTAATATTACATAGTAATATCCTAATATTCCAACACCAGTTACAGAAAAATCACATTTAAAAGTAAAACGTTAAGGTTTTATCCATACATTGCATGCAACATCAATCAGTTGGAGCAGTTGGTCATTGATACTGATGTTGAAAATTAAATACACAAGACAAACAATTAGGAGATTGTAAACAGCCTGAAAGTCGTACTTTTGTAAAATCAAAGCAAATATGTGTTAAAGAAATATAAACATAATTTTCCCATATAACAGATTTTGATAAAGATCATTGTTATTTTGTTGTCAAACTGCAAACAGAAGTTTAACCAAGAATGATATAATGGAAACAAACTTAAATCTTCAGTCTTAACATACCTGCAGGGCCCTTATGGAATACTTCCTGCACAGTAAAATTCATTTGACCGAAAGAGAACTTCTTTCCCTGTGGACAGATACAGGCAAGTCTGATCATGAGCAACGAGTCTAGAAATTATTAAAATAGTTCACTTATTAGTAATGTCACTTCAAAATCAGAAGTTTTTAGGATCAAACTTTTATTCTGTTTAATTTTGATGATATGGAAGGACCACTGGTTTAAAAGAACTGCTCTTGAGTAGATCAAAGCCCTGTTGCAGTGGTGCAGGTATCTATCAGGCGATTTTCAGAGGATTCTCCTTGTGTCCATATCAATACCAATAACACAAAATAATATTAACTGACTCTTCATCATTGTATTTTGTGAAATCATGTTTTTTTTACTATGGCAGCCACAATAGTCATTACATTTTGAAGCAATTTATCATATTTGAAAACAGTTATTGACCTAATGAAATCAAATGCATCAGCACAGATTATGGACTAGTGATCCCTGAAGCATACACTGGATGAAGCAATCAAGGCTAACGTTACCACCTTATTGACAATAGAACAAAATGGAAACATTCAAAAAGCTACAAAAATAATATACCACTCATGACTATAAACTCATATAAACTGCAATCTGAAGCAAAAAGGCAAGTGTTACAAATATCAGATAAGAAAGTGTTTCACAATGTGTATCCTAGAGGGTCAACTCTGCAAAATACACACTGCAGGATTCTTAGAGCTTTTGTTTCACTCATTTAGCAGTTTCAGGTTATTACTGTTGAATATTTTGTTAGTTTCTATTTAATCAAATTTATAGTAAAGAGGATGACAACAATTTTACTCCCTAATTGAAATATGACATTAAAGAAAAACTCCAGTTCAAGCATATTAATTTTTATCCTATTAAAAACAAATGTACACAGACACTCTGAAACCAATTGCAGTCCCCCACTGCTCTCTGTGAATTTTGTACAGGCTGGGAATTGAGAAATCCTAGTCACTTACTACCCATTCTACATGACACATCTGCAGAGGAACCGATGATGTTAAGTAAAAAAGGCTGTAATGATAAAACTTGGAAATTCGTGTAAATCTTCAAAAGTTATTTTTCTTAAAATCGTAAATATCAGACATCTATGAGCAGTACTAGTTTTAATAGAATGTTGATGACCAATTTCATATCATAGATAACAGCAATGACAGAATTGTGTCAATCAAAAGGCATTAAAATTTATGGAAATGTTGGCTGGAATCTTATAATCTTGGTCTGTAATCTTTTCTCAGTACCCCATTTTCCCTTAATAGCTGGATATCCTGTAGCATGATGCAAGGAGGAAGTGTGCCATAGTCTTTCAGGCTGGAACATTCTGTGCAAAAGAGTTTTGGCCCATGGAAGTTCTTCGTGAGCTTTCAGGAAGTTTGAGATTTTTAAGATTTCTGGCAATTGGGTGCAGATATACACATGAGAAATTGCATCCAGTTAAGAACTGGAAGTGAAATGGCAAAAAAAGATATGCCGATATGAATTCACCTCTAATCAATTGCTATGTGCATTCAGACCCCTCATTGACTTTACCATCAGGTTCCAGTGGATTTGCCACCACTCATAAAGGGGAAAATTAATTATGAACTATTTATACGGCAGCTGTGCATTTTTGAAAGAATGGGTGAAACACCACCAATTGAAGACTGCCAACAGCTGGAACTGTCCTCAAACCCTTCGAGTCAGCACTCAAGGGTCGCCTTCTCAATGTTTTGTTAACCTGACATGCTACTTACTTTGGACTCAGCGAAACTCTCTGGCAAACACTTAAGCACTGTCTTCATTCAAAAACATGACCTACACCGCAGACTGCTTTTGGTATGAGAGAGAAATGTTGGTCACAACACCAGCACAACTCACTGTTCACACTTGGAAGGTATCATGTGATTTACAGTCACATGAAAGTGTAGACAAGGTCTCTGACAGTGCATTGCTCACTAGATACTGTACTGAACTGTCGGTCTATGTTTTTGTACTGTAGTTGAGCAACAACAAGTAGCATCCCTGTCTGCCCAGATAAACAAACATTCGTGATTGCACATCACAAAGAATACCTTGCAGGAAGAAGCCAGTCAACATGAGGAATACCTAGGGATATTCCATAGGGAGTTGCTATCAGCCTCAGCTGCTGCTGTTCTCTCACCAACTACATCTTAACATCATACTGTACAAGAACAGCCCAGATATACACTGAGACAAAGTTACTTGTGAGTCAAGAATATTTTC
This sequence comes from Chiloscyllium punctatum, assembly GCF_047496795.1. Classification (NCBI taxonomy): domain Eukaryota; kingdom Metazoa; phylum Chordata; class Chondrichthyes; order Orectolobiformes; family Hemiscylliidae; genus Chiloscyllium; species Chiloscyllium punctatum. The sequence continues at coordinate 41,389,437 of NC_092777.1, forward strand.
ACTGGATAAAGAACTAATGAGACTGAGAATTTGGGAGTGGACACAAGTGTGTAATTCTTCCATAAAAGAAGAGAAGCAACCAGCCTTGACTGAGGGATGTAGGAACTTAGATCTTACATGGAGTTGCCCAGTTTACGTGTTCTGAATTTCAAACAACTTTTTTCTGGAATATCAACGTCTCAGGTGTCCAGTATTGTATCCAAAAGGTTTATGCCAAAGATGCACTAACTTCAAGAGGCTTACCAATCAACATGGTTTTGGAATAGAGTCATAGAGATGTACAGCATGGAAACAGACCCTTCAATCCAACCCATCCATGCTGACCAGATATGCTAAACAAATCTAGTCCCATTGGCCAGAATTTGGCTTATATCCCTCTAAACCCTTCCTATTTACATACTCATCCAGATGCCTTTTAAATGTTGCAATTGTACCAGCCTCCCCCATTTCTTCTGGCAGCTCATTCCATACATGCACCACCCTTTGTGTGAAACAAAGTTCTTTTTCTAATATTTCCCTTTGAACCTCAAACCTATGCCTTCTAGTTTTGGACTCCCCTACCCCAAGGAAAAGACCTTGTTTATTTACCCTATCCATGTCCCTCATGATGTTATAAACCTCTGTGAAGTTCTGGATGTACATTTCCTCAGCATACTAAGCAATATTATTAGTGACCCTCCAGTGAAGTACTGGTGTTAGTGACCCACTTTCTATTTATGTGTTTAAGTTTCCTTGATCAGGTCCTGGGGATTTATCCACCTTTACCTGTTTCAAGACATCCAGCACTTCCTGTAATTTTAACATTTTGCAAGATGTCACCATCTATTTCCTTACAGTCTATATCTTCCATATCCTTTTCCACAGTAAATATTGTTGCAAATATTCAGTTAATATCTCCCCCATTTTCTGTGGCTCCACACAAAGGCCACCTTGCTGATCATTGAGGGGCCCTATTCTCTCCCTAGTTACCCTTTTTTCCTTAATATATTTGTAAAAACCCTTTGGATTCTCCTTAATTCTGTTTGCTAAAGCTATCTCATGTCCCCGTTTTGCCCTCCTGATTTCCCTCTTAAGTATACTCCTACTTTCTTTATACTCTAAGGATTCACTCGATCTATCCTGTCTATACCGGACATATGCTTCCTTCTTCTTAACCAAACCCTCAATTTCTTTAGTCATCCAGCATTCCCTATACCTACCAGCCTTCCCTTTCAACCTGACAGAAAGATACTTTCTCTGGATTCTTGTTATCTCATTTCTGAAGGCTTCCAGTTTTCCAGTCGTCCCTTTACCTGCGAACATCTGCATCCAATCAGCTTTCGAAAGTTCTTGCCTAATACCGTCAAAATTGGCCTTTCTCCAATTTAGAACTTCAACTTTTAGATCTGGTCTATCCTTTTCCATTATGAGTTTAAAACAAATAGAATTATGGTCGCTGACCCCAAAGTGCTCCCCCACTGACAGCTCAGTCACCTGCCCTGCCTTATTTCCCAAGTGTAGGTCAAGTTTTTGCACCTTCTCTAGTAGGTACATCCACATACTGAATCAGAAAATTATCTTGTACGCACTTAAGGTATCCCTCTCCATCTAAACCTTTAACACTATGGCAGTCCCAGTCGATGTTTGGAAAGTTAAAATCCCCTACCATAACTACCCTATTTTTCTTACAGATAGCTGAGATCTCCTTACAAGTTTGTTTCTCAATTTCCCTCTGGCTATTAGGGAGTCTATTATACAATCTCAATAAGGTGATCATCCCTTTCTTATATCTCAGTTCCAACCAAATAACTTCCCTGGATGTATTTCCGTGAATATGCTCCCTCAGCACAGCTGTAATGCTATCCCTTATCAAAAATGCCACTCCCCCTCCTCTCTTGCCTCCCTTTCTCTCCTTCCTGATGGATTAGATATGATAAAAACACTGTCGCAGCTTGCTGAATCCCTGGCATTGTGCACAAGCTGAGCATCAATAGAATTAATGATTTTTCCATTGATAAAATTGAAGTGGTTGTTGTTTTGGGGCTGCTTTTGCCATTCACATTCTGCCAATTACCCGATGCATCTATGAGAAACCTGTCAGTTTGTAGAATAGAATCAGAATGGTTAAAGCAGAGAAGGAGGTCTCTCGGTCCATCGTGTCTGTGCTGGCTCTCTGAAGGAGCAATTCATCAAGTGCCACGCTCCTGCCTTCGCCCCATAGCCCTGCACACATGCACACTCACTTTTTAGATAATCAATTTCTTTTTGAATGTCTTGTTTGATCCCATACTCTCAGGCAATGCACCAATATCCTAACCATTTGCTCCGAGAGTATTTTTCCTTATGTCACCATTTCTTGTTCTGCCAATTACCTTAAGGCTAAGCCCTCTGTTCTCAATTCTTCCACCAATGGGGACAGTTTCTCTCAATTTATTCTATGCAAACCTTCGTGTTTTTGAATATCTCTATCAAAACTCTTCGCAAATTTCCTCCCCAGAGAAAACATTTGCAACTTCTCCACTCTGTCTGCATAACTGAAGTTCCTCATCCCCGGACTAATTACTTGAATATTTTCTGCACACTCTCCAATTCTTCACATCCTTCCTGTATGCCTCTATTGATTAAGTGCAGGATGTTGTATGCTTTATTTACCACTCTCCCAAATGGTCCTGCCACCAACAATGACTTTTGCACATATCCATCTGGGTTTCTCTGTTCCTGGACTCTCTTTAGGGGGTGCTTTATACTGTCCTTTTGTGTTGTCTCTACCTGAAGGAATCAGTTCACGTTTCTCTGCATTGAATTTCATCTGCTCCTTGTCTATCCATTCCATCAACAGATCTATGTCTACATTATCCTGCTCAGTTCACAATACTTCCAAGTTTTGTATTGTCCCCAAATTTGAAATTGTGCACTGAACACCAAGGTCTTCAGGATATTATCAGGAAGAGCAGGAAACACACCAACACCAACTATAAACCCTCAGGTGTGAAAAACTACCATTAACCACATCTATACATTACTCATTTCTTTTCAACTTTATATCGACGTTCCTAGTGTCTTTTTTTATTCCACAAGTTCTAACATTGCTCACAAGTCTCTGAAATGGTACTTCATCAGACGCCTTACTTATGACGAAATGAACAATTTGTTCCCTTTACTCAAATTTGCTTTAAATGCAGAATAAATTTTCAACTGAATCCATATTTTAATGTTAGAGAGATTAAATATGAAACATACACCTAATGCCTACATAAAGTGAGCTTGTGATAAGCAGCATGGTTATTTTTACTGAACTGTGCTGAGAGAGAATATTCCCGGAAATACATCCAGGGAAGTTATTTGGGTGGAACTGAGAAATAAGAAAGGGATGATCACCTTATTGGGATTGTATTATAGACCCCCCCAATAGTCAGAGGGAAATTGAGAAACAAACTTATAAGGAGATCTCAGCTATCTGTAAGAATAATAGGGTAATTATGGTAGGGGATTTTAACTTTCCAAACATTGACTGGGACTGCCATAGTGTTAAAGGTTTAGATGGAGAGGGATACCTTAAGTGCATACAAGACAATTTTCTGATTCAGTATGTGGATGTACCTACTAGAGAAGGTGCAAAAACTTGACCTACACTTGGGAAATAAGGCAGGGCAGGTGACTGAGCTGTCAGTGGGGGAGCACTTTGGGGTCAGCGACCATAATTCTATTTGTTTTAAACTCATAATGGAAAAGGATAGACCAGATCTAAAAGTTGAAGTTCTAAATTGGAGAAAGGCCAATTTTGACGGTATTAGGCAAGAACTTTCGAAAGCTGATTGGATGCAGATGTTCGCAGGTAAAAGGGATGGCTGGAAAATGGGAAGCCTTCAGAAATGAGATAACGAGAATCCAGAGAAGTATCTTCCTGTCAGGGTGAAAGGGAAGGCTGGTAGGTATAGAGAATGCTGGATGACTAAAGAAATTGAGGGTTTGATTAAGAAAAAGAAGGAAGCATATGTCAAGTATAGACAGGTTAGATCAATTGAATCCTTAGAAGACATAAAGAAAGTAGGAGTATACTTAAGAGGGAAATCAGGAGGGCAAAACGGGGACACGAGATAGCTTTGGCAAATAGAATTAAGGAGAATCCAAAGGGGTTTTACAAATATATTAAGGACAAAAGGGAACTAGGGAGAGAATAGGGCCCCTCAAAGATCAGCAAGGCGGCCTTTGTGTGGAGCCACAGAAAATGGGGGAGATACTAAATGAATATTTTGCATCAGTATTTACTGTGGAAAAGGATATGGAAGATATAGACTGTAAGGAAATAGATGGTGACATCTTGCAAAATCTGCAGATTACAGGAGGAGGAAGTGCTGGATGTCTTGAAACGGTTAAAAGGTGGATAAATCCCCAGGACCTGATCAGGTGTACCCGAGAACTCTGTGGGCAGCTCTGGAAGTGATTGCTGGGCCATTTGCTGAGATATTTGTATCATCGATAAGTCACAGGTGAGGTACCGGAAGACTTGAGTTTGGCAAATGTAGTTCCACTGTTTAAGAAGGGCGATAAAGACAAGCCAGGGAACTATAGACCAGTGGGCCTGACCTCGTTGGTGGGCAAGTTGTTGGAGGGAATCCTGAGGGACAGGATGTACATGTATTTGGAAAGGCAAGGACTGATTAGGGATAGTCAATATGGCTTTGTGTGTGGGAAATCATGCCTCACAAACTTGATTGAGTTTTTTGATGAAGTAACAAAGGAGATTGATGAGGGCAGAGCAGTAGATGTGATCTATATGGACTTCAGTAAGGCGTTCGACAAGGTTCCCCATGGGAGACTGATTAGCAAGGTTGGATCTCATGGAATACAGGGAGAACTAGCCACTTGGATACAGAACTGGCTCAAAGGTAGAAGACAGAGGGTGGTGGTGGAGGGTTGCTTTTCAGACTGGAGGCCTGTGACTAGTGGAGTGCCACAAGGATCAGTGCTGGGCCCTCTACTTTTTGTCATTTACATAAATGATTTGGATGCGAGCTTAAGAGGTACAGTTAGTAAGTTTGCAGATGACACCAAAATTGGACGTTTAGTGGACAGCGAAGAGGGTTACCTCAGATTACAACAGGATCTGGACCAGATGGACCAATGGGCTGAGAAGTGGCAGATGGAGTTTAATTCAGATAAATGCGAGGTGCTGCATTTTGAGAAAGCAAATCTTAGCAGGACTTATACACTTAATGGTAAGGTCCGAGGGAGTGTTGCTGAACAAAGAGACCTTGGAGTGCAGGTTCATAGCTCCTTGAAAGTGAAGTCGCAGGTAGATAGGATAGTGAAGAAGGCGTTTGGTATGCTTTCCTTTATTGGGCAGAGTATTGAGTACAGGAGTTGGGAGGTCATGTTGCAGCTGTACAGGACATTGGTTAGGCCACTGTTGGAATATTGTGTGCAATTCTGGTCTCCTTCCTATCGGAAAGATGTTGTGAAACTTGAAAGGGTTCAGAAAAGATTTACAAGGATGTTGCCAGGGTTGGAGGATCTGAGCTACAGGGAGAGGCTGAACAGGCTGGGGCTGTTTTCCCTGGAGTGTCAGAGGCTGGAGGGTGACCTTATAGAGGTTTACAAAATTATGAGGGGCATGGATAGAATAAATAGACAGGGTCTTTTCCCTGGGATTGGGGAGTCCAGAACTAGAGGGCATAGGTTTAAGGTGAGATGGGAAAGATATAAAAGAGACCGAAGGGGCAACATTTTCACACAGAGTATGGTACATGTAAGGATTGAGCTGCCAGAGGATGTGGTGGAGGCTGGTACAATTGCAACATTTAAGAGGCACCTAGATTGGTATATGAATAGGAAGAGTTTAGAGGGATATGGGCCAGGTGCTGGCAGGTGGGACTGGATTGGGTTGGGATACCTGGTCGGCATGGACAGGTTGGACCAAAGGGTCTGTTTCCATGCTGTACATCTCTATGACCCTTATCGGACTCTAGAAAATTACATAAATTTAAAAAAAATTGATTGTAAGGTTTGTAAGAACATGCATATGTTGGTTTTATAGCTGATGTAGAAATAATTGTAGTTTCAGTCAAATCTCATATTGGACTTCTTAATTTTAATTCATCTTTAACAGCTTTATGATGGTTTAGGTTGCATGATCTGAACCAGTGACCTCTAAAATGTACACACAAAGGAGGGAAAAACACTACAATGTATTCATTCAAACTAATCATGAATTTTCTATCATTGACCTTGACTTCTAAACAGCCTTTCATAACTTTGCAGCATCCAAAATATGTACATCTTTTCCCAGCATTATTAAATGTTTGTGAAGGACATTCTGTACCACAGGTTGACCTTGTGAAAACACTTATTAACAGTGAGAAAGTTCCACTGTTTTGCATGTAAACCTAAAATCTATATTCAATGAAAGTTAGTTGATTAAAAAAATAAAGAACCAAAAACTAAAGTTCAGTCTTACTAGAGGTTTCTGAAGTGTAACCAGAGAATGTAACTGAGCATAACAGTGTTCCCTAGCTCCTGCGTGTCAAATACAGAGATCTATGTTACACATGGCCCCCAGCCATCTGGTATCTACCATCATTCCTCCGGCATTTTCCTGGTGCTTTCTTCTCTGCCACACTTTTCATGATGCCCTCTCCTTTTGTTGCTCTTCTTGAATCATTTCCAGTCTTTTGGATCTATTTTTTTGTTTCATTACTTTCCAATGATCAGTCTCGTAAACGCTGCACCATCGACCCTTCTGGGTGTTTAATCACTCCTACCTTACACTGTACCACATCTCGTTGCTTTTTTTTCCCTGTGTCCCAGCCCTCTCAATTTTTATCTCGGCTCTGTAATTGCTTCACAGTTGTTAATCTTTAACACCTTTGCACTTTGAATAATAGATCATTCGTCCAAAAAATTTGAATTACAATTAAAATTAGCTTCATTTTTTCATCCACTCACATGAGAATAGTGAAAAGTTTATAAGTCGTCACTTACAGAGCCATCCTAGGTACAAAACTACCTACATACAGATTCTTCAGTACAGGCTTTTAAGAAAATATTAGAAAAATAAAGAAATAAAATAGTCCAGTAATACAAACCTTCATGCCACCTGAGGTACAAAAGTACAAAATCACAGAAAAAAAAGAGCAAAATTAAAGAGACACAAGTTATGACTAGCGCTCGTCCCAAATAAGTCCACACCAGCCTCTCACCTCCAGACCATTCCAGGCTTCACCTCGAAACCAGGACTGCTGGAAGTCCACCTTGGATTCACCTTGAGGCCTGAAGTCCACGCAGGGGCCAGGTGTCCACGCTGAGGCCGGGTGACAACGCTGAGGCCGGGAGCCCGCGCTGAGGCCGGGTGTCCACGCTGATGCCGGGAGCCCGCGCTAAGGCTTGGAGCCCACGCTGAGGCCGGGAGTCCACGCTGAGGCCGGGAGTCCACGCTGAGGCCGGGAGTCCACGCTGAGGCCGCGGATGGGAGCCTGTGCTGAGGCTGGGAGCCCGCACTGAGGCCAGTAGTCAGTGTTGAGGCTGGGAGCCTGTGATGAGGCCGGGAGTCCACGCTGAGGATGGAAGCTCACGGTGAGGCCGGGAGCCTATGCTGAGGCCAGGGGCCCACACTGAGGCCGGGTGTCCACGCTGAGGCCAAACTGTCCACAAATGTTGCTGCTCTGCTGAGATTTACCAGAATTTTCTATACCTATTTTAGACCCTGCAGTAGCTAGCTCGCCCCCTTATTACCTATCTATCATCTACAAGGCACGTCAAGAGACTGCGATGGAATACTCCACATTCTGCATTTGCCCATCAGTTCAACTCCAACAGCAAAACAAACTTGATACCAACTGGGACAATGCAGCTCACTTGATTTGTGCCATATCTACCACTTTCCACATTCATTCCCTTCACTACTGATACAAAATGTGCACCATTTACAGGATACACTGCAGTAATGAAGCTCGGTTCCTCTCTCAGCAGCTTCCAAGCCCACAACATCTACCACCTGGAAGGATGAATTAACAACGGGTGGGTGGGAATGCCACCAGCTCCAAATCACACACCATCCTGTCTTGGAAATACATTTGCAATCCTTCACTGTCATGAGGTCTAAATCCTGTCACAAACTTCTTGACAGTGCTGCGGTATCCCAATAGTCCTAAGACAGCAGCAGTTCAAGAAAACAGCTCACCCTCACCTTCTCAACAGCAATTAAGAGAGGATAATAAATGCTGGCTCAGATGGGAATCCCAAATCCCATGAACAAATAGTGAAAAAAACTTATTGGGTGAACTGCTTCTGTACAGTGCATAGTCGATGAGTGGGTACAGAAATACTATGGCTTCGCATGGGGGGAGTAAGGAACCATTGATGTTGTTTGTGAGGCTCATCTTGGCAAGGGGACCTAATTTGGCATGAGTGGGAGCATAAGGATAGATGAAGTGCATTATGTGGCATGGATGGGCAATGGACTGTGATGGGCGAAGGCTGGAGGCCTTCTTTTATTGTGGTTACTGTGGCGAAGTGCCCCAGCACAGAACTGACTCTCCTAAAGAGCCCACCTCCACACCCTTTTCTGGGGTTGTCTGTCCTGTCTGCTGCCACTGTCTGTTCACGTCAGTGAGGATCATGCCTCTGGAATTGGTAATTTCCTGGGCTAAGCATGTTATGCTGGGAAGTCTCCAAACTTCCACTACCAGCCTCAAGGATGAAAATGTGGTACTTTGTCTTCTTGAATGAAGATCAAGAAAACTTCCTGGGAATACTGGAAAACCAATGGAATAGTGAAAATGAAGGAGTGAACGAGTAGTACTAGAACCTAATGGGACAGAAGGTGATTAAACCCTTTGGATTTGATTATTTAGATCCCAGAAGATTGAAAGAAATATCTATAGAGACAACAAATGATCATTTTCCAAATTTGATAGATTCTGTAATGGTGTAAATGTAACCCACTATTTAAGAAAGAAGTGAGAGAGATAAAATGGAAAACTACAGACCTGTTGGTCTGGCATCAATAGTAGGAAAATATTAGAATCTATTATAAAGCATGTGATAAGCTTTTCACTGTGCCTCGGTACGCATGACAATAAGTTCAATTCAATTCAATTCAAGTCAATTTTTGTTGAGCATGTAACCAACAGAATAGATAAGGGTAACCATTGTGGATGGTGTAATTGGATATACAATATCCAAACAGCTTTCAATGAGACTACAGGGAGTTAGTAAGCAAAATTAAAAGCAGATGGAATGGGAAGCTATATACTGGGATGGATTGAGAATTGGTTAATGGACTTGGAATTAATAGGTCATTCTCAGACTGTAATCAGTGGGGTACTCCAAGCGTCAGTGTTTGGGACCCAACTATACCTACCTTTTAACAAAAACATGGATGTGAGGACTTAACATAATATCTCCATGTTTGTTAATGACACAAACGCAGGTGGGAATGTGAGTTGTGAGGAGGTTTGTTTTTATTTGATTATGACATATCAACATTTCTGGCTGGGCCAGCATTAATTGACCGTTCCTAATCACTCTAGAACTGCATGCCTTCCTCAGCCATTTCAAAGGGCAGTTAAGAGTCAATCCTATTGCTGTACGTCTGGAGTCACACGTAGACCACATCAGCTCAGGATGACAGATGTCCTTCCTAAAGGACACTAGTGAATCAAATGGGTTTTTACAACAATTGATGACAATGACATTGTTGCTATTCGGCAAGCTTTGAATTACAGATTTTTAAAATTGAATTCAAATTTCCATCATCTGCTAAGGTGGAATTTGAACGCATGTCCCCAGAAAATTAACACGAACTAGAGCCAGGTCACACAGAGTCAGAATAAGGGATAGGCTATTTCGGATTATCGACCCCCAGAGGCCTGTCATTGAGCATATTCTAGGCAAAAATTGATACGTTTGTATATATTAAAGATGTCAAGAGATATGGGGATTGGCAGGTAAATGGTATTGAAATAAAAGCTTAATTGCATAACAGAGTAGATGCAAGGACCTTAATAGCCTATTCCTGTTCATTTTTCCTATGGATGTTGAGATCAAGCTGTATTGAGACCATACCTCAAATATCTTTCCAATTCTGTTTATTGAGAAACAAGAGAAACATTCAAATACTGGACTCTGATCAGTGAAGATCCACAAGGTTTATTAATAATCAATTATTAAGCTTGAATGGATAGTCACAGGCTTTTATGTTGGAAATAATGCTGCAGCAAGTGTTCAAGCAGCTTCTGGTTAATTCAGACACTGCAACACTGCTTCAGGAAGCAGAAACCTAGTTGGAATCTTTATACTAGGAAGCAGTAACACCTTTTAAAATCAGGGTATCTGATAGGGTCAGTGCTCGAGGAGTGGACGGTGAAACTGCAAGCCGAGGGCAGGAGGTTTGGAAGCTCAGTCTTTGCAATTGTTCAACAGGTTTGAAGTTCTTTCAGAAACAAAAACTGAAATTGCTGGAGAAATTCAGCAGTTTGTAAAATCCTGAACAACGCCATCCAACAAAATGGAAAACATCATGGAAATACCAAGAACGAGAGTTACTGCCATGAAGTTTCATTCTTAGATTATAGCTGCACTACCTCAAGGCAAACTTCAAGTTGGAAGATTAAGGCAGCATCCTTCTGAAAACTTGTCAGATTTAAAATTTAAACAATTGAAGACACTTTCAACAGTGGGCTAGGCCGAGTGCAGCACAGTGAGGCAGGAAACATGGTAGTCACAACCATTTCATTCCAGAGGACGCTCCATATAAGCCTTCTGGTAATGGTAAGAAATCTCCTGGTTAATGAGGAGGCTGGAATGACTTGAGCCAAGAACTCTACACCATTGGTGGCAGGAAGTCAATTAGGCTCAATAAAGTGCTATTCAAACTCCTTTATCCCAAAGGCCACTGCAGTTCTGGAGTAGATCAGGGATTAAATAGGAGCCACGCAGTTTTCTGTATCCTTGGATTTGTCAGGTTTGTTGGCAGCCTCTAGGGACTTAGTGGAATTTCTTGTAGTCAGGCATTAGGTGTTCAATCATGGGACCTGACCTCAAAAAGGGAGAGGCAACTAAATATCACAACCCTTACCTCCAAACACCCCAACAAGACTCCAGCTCACAATCCTTCACTCGCTTTTGATCTGGGGTCCTCTGATGATCATGGACTTCTGGTGGGTACATTGCTGGCAGCTACCACTGCTCCAACTGGCAGCAATAGCTTCTTTCAGCAAGCAAGATCTTAGTTACTCAGGTGGTCAACTGCAGGGGAGGCTATATGGTGGCCAGTTAAATGCCTGAAAAAGCACTTAATTCCACCAAGCCTTCCCCCAGACAACCAACAGTTTTTTTCCTCCCAGTTCTACAAACAGTAGTGAATGACCAGTGAGCCTGATAAGATCCAGCCAATCTGAGAGGTGAATGTGAATCAGTTGATATACAAGATTATGGCCAGTCTATATAAGGTAGTCCAATAACAACATTTCTACTAGCTATTGGTACAAGGTCTAGGGAATACAGAATTAAGGTTTTGGGCAAGAGATATGGGGAAAGTGGGATGAACAGAAGAAATTATTTTATGCAGTGAGTAGTTATGATGTGGAACGCATTGTAATAGTTGTAATAAGGCCAGCCAGGTGGACCTCATAGTATATGCGCTCCCTGATTGGACCGGATCAATAGCTCATTCGGTACAATCACTACACTCACTAACCGCAAGAGTGGTGGAAGCAGACTCAATTAATGAGTGCAAAGCAAACCAGATGGGGGACTTGAAAGAAATCAAATTACAGGACTATGGAAATAGAGCAAGCGGACTGGTCTCGACAGAGAACCAGGATGGACCTAATGTCCTCCTCTGACATGAAGACTCTGCCACACGTGAAGAATCTGTGGTTCTGCACAATTCAGCTACATCTCCAAAGTAAGCTCCATGATATGGGAATTGAACCCATGCTGTTGGCATCACTCTGCATTGCAAACCAAACATCCAAGCTAACCCACCTTCTCAATCTCACACCTCACCTGAAGCACTGTGACCTTCAGGTCAAACCAGCACCAATTATCTGTCTCTCTAATGAGAGAGCAGCCCTCTGGTCCTCTAGGACTATGGAAACTATGTCTCTCAGTGTTGTGCTTTTGTGACTTTAACCTAGTGAGATTTATTGTCTTCAAGTTGAGGGAGAAAGAAAACAGGAGGGAAATGTGTGCATTATATATTGTTGGCAATTGCTAACCTGAGTTTTCACCTGGTCATCTGGAGTTGCAAGTTTTCATGTTCCTAAAATAAGTTGCTTGGTTTCATAAATCAGAAATACTGTAGTAGTCTAGGAATAATAAGGATTAAATAGACTGTCCCATCTCCAAACATTCCCTTTGAACCACTCTCAGAATCACACATTTTATTTAGTTGCTTATTTTTAGATCTTCAAGTAATGACCTTTTATCCAATGATTTACTTTAACTGCACCTGAAAGTTATGAAAGAAGGAAAGTCGGTTTAATGCTGCTAACACTATTTTAGCAGCGTGCCCAATGCTAGACGGCTGTGCATGTGAATGACATTTAGTAACCCTTCGGTAGCCTGATCCTGGATCAGTGTTTTGAGGTCAATGACCGAGAATAAACTTCTGCTCATAATGTTGCTGCACTGGTTTTTGCGACACACTAGCCCAGCCCTTTCATTTAAGCCCTACCCCTTTAAACAATAACACCACATCAGCCCATCATTGCACATCAGCCATCCGCTCAACATGACTGGGTAAAATCACCACACCTCCACACCTTCCTTCCCTGATTGGTTCTCTGTTACATGATTGACTTGATTTTCTCCTTGATTGACAGCTTCCTGCAGCACAGATACACACCATCAATGTTTAAATGCAATGGTCGCTTACTTTTAAGGCCCTATTAAATATTGTTCCTTCAGTTTTAAAAGAAAATTGCAAGTGCATAAAACACTTGCACATTTCTCTGCTCATGCTGCTAAGCTGACATTAAGAACGAGAGTAAACACAATTAGACGCAGTTTGGTTTCCGGTTCTCTTTTCTCCATTGTAGAACAGCTGTTGCTGTCTAAGACAATGATCCAGTTGTTAGCTTCTTTGGGAACAGGGCTTGACTGATTTTTCACCAGGATCATTGTCAGGTTGGAACACCTGAAGATGCTGGGTTTGGGTTCTGAGGGGCCAGGATGTGCACTGAAGCAGCAAACAGCACCGGGTATAACAAACCGGAGTAATTGCTGCAAATGCCAAAATGGCCAATAACATGGGCACTGGGCCACGCGCAGACATGACATCAGTTGGTCAAAACCGGTTTCAGGATCTGGCTGCGTTGGTGCTGAAGTCAACAAGTTGCGAGCGCGGTGACTTCAGCAGCAGAGCATGCACACCTTCATTTCATGTGATTGGGTATGAAAGTGACAGCAAATGACCTGGACTGCTTTTGCTGCTTCTCACATTCCCACCCAGCTCCTCGTGGTACATCTGTCCACTGCAGGGGCAAGCAGTGAACTGACCACGCAGAAGGAAGGCAAAATCAATTAGCCAAGATCTCTCAGAAGGCTTTATGTATAGTCCGCATTGTTGTATCACCTCTAGCACTGGGTCCTGCTGCAATGCTGCATTCCTGCTTGTGGCTGCTCTTTACTACACCTGGTGGTGGTATTCACAATAAACGCACCTAAAACAAAATCGGGGCACTGATGAGCAATGTTCCCCCTTCCCTGGGTCTCAGGTGTGAGGTATCCTCTCAGGACTGCTGTAACCGGCACTGATCTGACCTGTAGTCTACTCCTGTGCTATGGGTGATCACCAGAAGCAACACCTGCTTTGTCTGGTCAATACTGGGCAGTGTATGAGATTCACTACCAATGAGACATATTGGCAAAGCCAGAGATAAAAGGGAAATAAACCATACCCTCTGTGGTCCAGGAAAGAGATTCAGTGCTTAATGGCATGGTGTAAAGACCACAATTGCACCCTCAACGTCAGCAAAACAAAGGCACTGGTCATTGAGTGGAGGACATGCCCTGTCTGCATCAATGGAGTTGAGGTGGAGATGGTTGACAGCATGAAGTTCCTGAGATTGATGATCGCCAGGAGAGATGGTCCAGTCATGTTGACATTACGGTCAAGCACAGCAACATCTCTACTTCCTCAGGAGGCTAAGGAAACTTGGCATGTCCACAATGACTCTTACCAATTTTTATAGAGGCATCATGAAAGCATCCTATCCGGCTGCATCACAGAGCATTATGGCAACTGCCCTTCCCAGACCGTAAGAAACTACAGAGAGTTGTGAACACAGTCCAGTCGATCACACAAACCAGCCTTCCATCCATTGACTCCATCTATACTTCCTGCTGCCTTGGGATGGCAACCAACATAATCAAAGATCCCTTCCATCCCAGTCATGTCCTCTTCCATTCTCTTCGTTCGGGCAGAAGATATAAATATTTGCATACACTTACAAACAGTCTCAAGAATAGCTTCTTCCTTGTTGTTAAAATACTTTTGAATGGACTTCTTTAATGTTAATATTGATCTCTCTCTCTCTCAGCAGCTGTAACCTTGTGTCCTGCACTCCATTCTGTTACCCTGATGCACTTGTATAGTACAATATACCTGTAACACAAGTAAGCAACACTTTTCACTGCACCTCAGTACATGTGACAGTAATAAATCAAATTAAATCCTGATGACCACTTCTGTACAAAGCTGTATCAAGAAGTACATGGACTCTCAGAACACACAATGTGAGGACAGTATTTCCTGCTGCCTTATGCTATTTGAGCAATGGTGAGAAAGTTTGGAAAATACAAATGTGGAAAATATTAGATTCTTGACGTCAAAAGTATTTTCTTCCCCAGTGTTTAAATGGTGATTTCTGATCTTGCTGCTGATCAGTAACTATCTTAGTTCCATTTATGTCTCCTTGGTAGTGAATCTCACCTCAGTTCCAAGCAGCTCCCAATTCTGCTCTCTTTTCCTGAGAAACTAAATCAAACCACGTCACCATGTGAATCTCAGGGCAGTTACTGATCAGCACAGCTCATCATGTGCTTCTCCAACTCTACCATCCCTACCGTTTCCCTGCAGGACCCATGAACTCCATGCTCCTTCCTCAATGCAACGGGGCACTGCCAAACCGCCAGCCTCACCATATCATCATGACCAGCCCATACACTCCCCAGCCAACTCTTCACCTTGGAAGTCAGGGACACTTATCACTTGCATTCCTCTGCCGAGTCACAATGGCTACATAGTTTAGAAGAATGAGAGGTGATCTCATTGAAACATATAAATTCTTAAGGGGCTTGACAGACTAAATACTAAGAGGACGTTTCCCCTCATGGGAGAGCCCAGGACCTGAGGGCATAGTCACAGAATAAAGGGGTGCCAATTTAAGGCTGATATGAGAGGAATTTCTCCTCTCAGACAGTTGTGAATCTTTGGAACTCCTTCTCACAGAGGGCTATGAAGGCAGAATCCTTGTGTATAAGATCAATGGATTCTTGATCAGTCAAGGAAGCAAGGGAAAACAGATCAGTCATTATCCTATCATCTGGCAAAGCAGACTTGAGGGGCTGAATGGCCTACTCCTGTTCCTTTTTTCTATGGTCTTATGCACATATTAAGTGAGCTTGTGGTAAACTGCATGGCTATTTTTACCAGACCTATCTTCTGATGTTAAGGACACACACCCTCTCATACATCATAGGATGCTTCTTATCACTCTTACTGCATCACTTAGTAAAAACAATGACTGCAGATGCTGAAAATCAAATACTGGATTAGTGGTGCTGGAAGAGCACAGCAGTTCAGGCAGCATCCAAAGAGCAGCGAAATCAACGTTTCGGGCAAAAGCCCTTCATCAGGAATAAAGGCAGTGAGCCTGAAGCATGGAGAGATAAGTTAGAGGAGGGTGGGGGTGGGGAGAGAGTAGCATAGAGTACAATGGGTGAGTGGGGGAGGGGATGAAGGTGATAGGTCAAAGAGAAGAGGGTGGAGTGGATAGGTGGAAAAGAAGATAGGCAGGTTGGACAAGTCAAGGAGACAGTAAGTGAGCTGGAAGTTTGAAACTAGGATGAGGTGGGGGAAGGGGAAATGAGGAAGCTGTTGAAGTCCACATTGATGCCCTGGGGTTGAAGTGTTCCGAGGCGGAAGATGAGGCGTTCTTCCTCCAGGCGTCTGGTGGTGAGGGAGCGGCGGTGAAGGAGGCCCAGGACCTCCATGTCCTCGGCAGAGTGGGAGGGGGAGTTGAAATGTTGGGCCACGGGGCGGTTTGGTTGATTGGTGCGGGTGTCTCGGAGATGTTCCCTAAAGCGCTCTGCTAGGAGGCGCCCAGTCTCCCCAATGTAGAGGAGACCACATCGGGAGCAACGGATACAATAAATGATATTGGTGGATGTGCGGGAGCATGAGGTGGCGCCAATGCAGTCATCAATGTAGCGGAGGAAGAGGTGGGGAGTGGTGCCAA
The DNA here is from genome assembly GCF_047496795.1 of Chiloscyllium punctatum. Classification (NCBI taxonomy): domain Eukaryota; kingdom Metazoa; phylum Chordata; class Chondrichthyes; order Orectolobiformes; family Hemiscylliidae; genus Chiloscyllium; species Chiloscyllium punctatum. Next base: position 41,405,882 of record NC_092777.1, read on the forward strand.
TGCAGTCATCAATGTAGCGGAGGAAGAGGGCCAATGCAGTCATCAATGTAGCGGAGGAAGAGGGCCAATGCAGTCATCAATATAGCGGAGGAAGAGGGCCAATGCAGTCATCAATGTAGACCACTCCCCACCTCTTCCTCCGCTACATTGATGACTGCATTGGCGCCACCTCATGCTCCCGCGAGGAGGTTGAGCAATTCATCAACTTCACCAACACATTCCACCCTGACCTTAAATTTACCTGGACTATCTCTGACACCTCGCTCCCCTTCCTGGACCTCTCCATCTCCATTAGTGACGACCGACTTGACACTGACATTTTTTACAAACCCACTGACTCCCATAGCTACCTGGATTACACCTCTTCCCACCCTATCTCTTGCAAAAATGCCATCCCGTATTCCCAATTTCTCCGCCTCCGCCGTATCTGCTCCCAGGAGGACCAGTTCCACCATAGGACAAACCAGATGGCCTCCTTCTTTAGAGACCGCAATTTCCCTTCCCACGTGGTTAAAGATGCCCTCCAACGCATCTCGTCCACATCCCGCACCTCCGCCCTCAGACCCCACCCCTCCAACCGTAACAAGGACAGAATGCCCCTGGTGCTCACCTTCCACCCTACAAACCTTCGCATCAACCAAATCATCCACCGACATTTCCGCCACCTCCAAAAAGACCCCACCACCAGGGATATATTTCCCTCCCCACCCCTTTCCGCCTTCCGCAAAGACCGTTCCCTCCGTGACTACCTGGTCAGGTCCACACCCCCCTACGACCCACCCTCCCATTCTGGCACTTTCCCCTGCCACCGCAGGAACTGTAAAACCTGTGCCCACACCTCCTCCCTCATCTCTATCCAAGGCCCTAAAGGAGCCTTCCACATCCATCAAAGTTTCACCTGCACATCCACCAATATCATTTATTGTATCCATTGCTCCCGATGTGGTCTCTTCTACATTGGGGAGACTGGGCGCCTCCTAGCAGAGCGCTTTAGGGAACATCTCCGAGACACCCGCACCAATCAACCAAACCGCCCCGTGGCCCAACATTTCAACTCCCCCTCCCACTCTGCCGAGGACATGGAGGTCCTGGGCCTCCTTCACCGCCGCTCCCTCACCACCAGACGCCTGGAGGAAGAACGCCTCATCTTCCGCCTCGGAACACTTCAACCCCAGGGCATCAATGTGGACTTCAACAGCTTCCTCATTTCCCCTTCCCCCACCTCATCCTAGTTTCAAACTTCCAGCTCACTTACTGTCTCCTTGACTTGTCCAACCTGCCTATCTTCTTTTCCACCTATCCACTCCACCCTCTACTCTTTGACCTATCACCTTCATCCCCTCCCCCACTCACCCATTGTACTCTATGCTACTCTCTCCCCACCCCCACCCTCCTCTAACTTATCTCTCCATGCTTCAGGCTCACTGCCTTTATTCCTGATGAAGGGCTTTTGCCCGAAACGTTGATTTCGCTGCTCTTTGGATGCTGCCTGAACTGCTGTGCTCTTCCAGCACCACTAATCCAGTACTGCATCACTTAGTGCTAACTCACTTTGCACTAACTTGGAAGCTATCAGCCTCTGTGGCTTTGTTTGTTTTGAAAGAGCGGGAGAGGCAGGCATCTTGTCACCATACAGAGAAGCAGCTTATCACCATACAGAGGACCGATCATTCAAAGGGCGGACATGTTGGTGTACTACTCCAATGTCACAACCACACCATGTGCCAGCAACCTCTGTAGCAAACAACCTGCATGTTCTTCAACCTAATAGCCATGTTTGAAAGTTCTGAGTGGAGTGAACAGGGATTATCCTTGTGAAGCTTCCATGGCACACCGTCACGGCAGAACATGCCACCCCCTAATGGTCAATGATGGCTCAGGTGTACCGTTACTGATATGTTATTCAATTTCTAACATTCCTCACTGATTTCTGATTCACACACCTGAGACAGAGCCTGTGATTCAAACAGTAACTAGAGACCTATTAGATTTCTCCCAATGCTCAATGCACAAATGCTTCCCAGATGTCACTGACGTAATTTTCTCCAGATCACAGATCTTCAGGTCCTTTCTCTGTAATGAGGGTCAAGTAGTTCAGACAGTGGGATTCTCCACTATACATGACTTCCCCCAGCTGCTAGGCACCACAAGTTTCAGCCACACTGCTCTGAGACCACTCCGTCAATCTACAGTGTTCATCTACAGGAAAGGCTGCTCTGTCAGCCCTGCAAAGGCTTCCTCAACAACATCTGGGAGTTAGTTTCAACACTGGAGAACTCTCTCACAGACTCATCAAGCAACAGCCTGACATAGTCATACTCAGAATTATACCTTATGTGAAGGGCAATTCTTGGTGTGCAGTACCTGAACTGTTGTGAAGCTGCATGAACATCACAACGTCCTTACAGAGGTAAGTACTTCTGCATCTCCTGCTGCATTATTCCATGAGATGTGTGTTGTAGAGACCAGCTAGGTGATTAATGAAAAAAATCGTGGTGGACAACCAAACAAAAAACACTGCCAGAGAATGGGAACTTTCAGCCCCAGCTGGTACTTTGTGCTGAGCTTCTATCTGTCTCTGGTGTTACAAAGGATGGGTCTGTCTACGTTGCTTCCAAATGCTCCAAGAAGTTGGACAATGCCATAGCATTTGTCCCTTGTGGAAAGATTTATGATGAAAGATACCCTTGTCCATTAGTCATCAGATAGTTGTCAGCATATATATCCAAGACTCCATGCAGAGAAAGGAGGTGGTAGATCCTCCTTAGTTCCTGCAACAGACTGTCAACATCATTTTTCAGAATTTCTCATTACCATTACTTTCAGACAAGTATCAGGACATAGCTTAGCTGGTGATCTAGAAGCACCTCTATCCTCTCCCTCTCAAATCCTTCCTCAACCTCCAGTGTCTTACATCTCCACACACTACTCTTGAGATGGCTGTGGTGGGGAGGAGACTCTTGTCCACCTCCTTGTGGCATGGATCTTTCCATAGGAGGTTTCTAGAGAGATACAGTGTTTTATGTCAATATTCATTCAGAGCAGCTTCTGTGTGGTATGGACTGTTCCCAGGGATACCCACTGAGTCAAACATTCACTGTACCTGGGAGACCATCAACTCTGTCATCTTTGACCTGTTCAAACCGGGTTGGTCTTCCAAGGGAAAGAGTAGTCCTTGAATGAGTGTTACAGACTAGCACATTCCAAGGTCCAAAACTACATTCTTAGCCACTTACTAAAGCTTGGAGCAGTCACTGCAGAGATGCAATGGAGAGAGGCTTTTCAGCCACATAAACCAACAGCTTGCAAACTGTTATTTAAGGTCCAAAAAAGACAGTCATCTTTCACATATAACATTGTTTTTCTTAATGTGTATATTAATGAGCTAGACTTGAGTATATACGGTACCATTTCAAAATTTGCCACTGACACAAAACTTGAGAGAATTATTAATTGTGATGAGGACGTTGGCTTGGTGTGTTGTACAGTCACAAATCATTCAGTACATCGAGTCAAACCGATCCTCAAACAGCACTCCACCCAGACCCAGCACCTTACCCAATCCCTGTAAACCTGCATTTCCTATGGCTAATTCACTTTGTGTGCACATCCCTGGGCACAATGGGCAATTTAGCATGGCCAATCCACCTAACTTACACATATTTGGACTGTGGGAGAAAACCAGAGCACCCAGAGGAAACCCGCTCAGACACAGGGACAAAATGCAATCTCCATACAGTCACCCAAAGCTGGAATTGAGCACCAGTCTCTGACGCTGTAAGGCAGCAGTGCTAACCACTGAGCCACAGTGCCACACATTTTGGTAGATGATATGAGGAAAGGCAATACAAGCTACAATTCTAAGGAAGGTGTAGGAATGGAGAGATCTGGTTGTATTTGTGCACCAATTGTTGAAGGTGACCGGATAGTTTGAGAAAGTGATTAAAAAGGTGTAGGGCATTTCAGGTTTATAAATAGAAGTATAGAGTACAAAAGCAAGCAGGTTATGAGGAACCTTATAAAACACTGCATTGGCAACTGCAGAGTACTGCACAAATTCTAGCCAACAAAACTTAGGAAAGTTTCAGACTGGATGCTGAAAAGGTTTATGTGAATAATTCCAAGGATGAGAGACCTCAGTCACTTGGATAGTTTGGAGAAGTTACAGCTGAATTTCTTGAGAAGAGAAAGTTGAGAGGAAATTTCATAAAGGTGTTTAAAGTCATGAGAGATCCAGACAGAGTAGAGAGAGAGAGAGATGACACCTACTTTCATTCTCAGAAAGGCCAACAACTAAAAAAAACTAATTGGGAAAAAAAGATGACATGGGGAAAACAATATTATAGAATGAATAATAAGTGGCTTTGAAAAGGGAACTGGATAAACGCCCATACAAGGCAAAACATATCAGGTTGATGGGAAAGGGTGAAGGCTACCAATGGGGTTGCTTTGGCAGAGAACCGGCATGGACACAAGTGGTCTCCTTCTGCACTGTAACCATTCTGTGATTACATCATACACAAGCCCTGCTTGATGCAAATAAATGCATCACTTCCTGTGGCTGATCTTTTATCTTTGCTGCATTTGAGTTCAGGATATAAACAGTACGTGGAGTCCGGTCGCACAGTCAGCAGCAAATTGAAGCCTAATCACTAGGTCCAATCCATCGTCCAAGAAGATTTCAATTTTCAGGTATGGTTTGAATTTTACCTGCTGTCTGAATCTGAGCAATACCATAGTCACCATTATAATTAATCTAACACCATATTTTGCTAATGCTTATTCTTTACCTGAAAATCTTAAATGACTGCTTCCCATTCTGTTATTAATTCTATCCAAGAGCTCCCCTATACTTTCCAAAGTTCTTTCTCTTCTCCTGGATCAAAGTAAGGTGTCTCATAGCTCTCAAGATTTCACTCTGGTTCACCTGTATTCCCAGTGTGACAATTTGACTTTCAGAACTCTGTATCTCTCTTTCTCTGTCTGTCTCTGAGATTTGCCGTTGCTGATTTCTTCCACTAGTTTTACCAACTGGATCTCTAATTACTCATGAATGTAGACTTTTAATTCCACACATGAGGTCAACTCACAATTCCTAATTGGTAGGTCCAATTTAGAAACTTTAACCTGGCAACATCCCAGCTTCTCAAAAGCCCCTCTGCTCCTTGTTTGAGATGTTAGCAGATATACCACTGTTCTTGTGAAAACAGATAAGCCCAGATCAAAAGATTGCCACCCTACACCCACACAATGCAAATGGGGCACACGTGGGATGCCTCAAAAGATTTCAATGAAGTTACTTCAATTCCCAGTCATATCTATGTACTGTAAGATGTCAACTTATCTACCCTCTGCTTCCTTTGCTTTAAATCCTACGTGAACAATTTAAACTCTTAATGAAGACAAATGTAGCCATCTTAACATTACCAAGACACAGGAAGATCTAAATCAATTGTTCAGTGTTGTTTCAATTCCAACTCTAACCTTGTTAAGTAAACAGAAGTCATCCTTAGAACAATAATTACTTCAGAAATGGTCACTGGATTCTCAAAAGTAGGGTTTCTTTTCCCCCAGTTATTTTACATTTAACAACTTAAATTTCCCTAAAACTGTAAGTTATATTCCTACAACATATGAATACATTTTTAAAAAATTCATTCACAGGATGATCGCATTGCTAGTGAAGCCAGCATTTATGGCCCATCATCAAGGGCAGCTAAGAGTCAACCACATTGCTGTGGATCTAGGATGAGCAGATGACCAAAAGTTTGGTTAAAAAAAAAGATAGATTATGAGGAGCACTTTAAATGAAGAAAATGAGTGAGGTAGAGACTTAGGATGTTGAGGGAGGAAATTCCAGAGCTTAGTGTCCAGGCATCTGAAGGCCCATGCCATCAATATTTTTTTTTAATTCATTCACAGGATGTGGGTATCATTGGCTGGAACATCATTTATTGCCCACCCATATTTGCCTGGGGACAGTTAAGAATCAATCACATTGCTGTCGGTCTGGAGTCACACATAGCCCAGACATTTCCTTCCCTAAAGGACATTGGTGAACTCACTGAAGGTCTACTTCCCCTGACAATCAGCAACAGTTTCATGGTCATCATGAGACTTTTAATTCCAGATTTTTATTGAATTCAAGTTCCACCATCTGCCATGGTAGAACTTGAAACGGTTTCCCAGAACATTATTGGGTCTTCTGGGTGAACAGTCTAGTGAAAATACCACTCGGCCATCGCCTCCATTGCTGCAGTGATTAAAACCAAGAATACTCAAGAACTAGAGGAATGTAGATATCTTGGAGGGTTGTGGGGCTGCAAGAGATAACAGAGATAGGAAACACTGAGGCTATGGGTGGATTTTAAAAGAAGATGAGAATTTTTAAATAAGGCCTGATGTGTGTAGGTCAGGGAGCTCAGTGTGTTAGGTGGACAGAACTTGGTACAATTTATGTCAATGGCATTAGAGTTTTGGATGATGTCAACTTTATGGAAGGTAGCCAAGAATGCATTGTACTAATTAGTCATGATTTGGAGATGCCGGTGTTGGACTGGGGTGTACAAAGTTAAAAATCACACCACACCAGGTTATAGTCCAACAGGTTTAATTGGAAGCACACTAGCTTTCGGAGCGACGCTCCTTCATCAGATGCTTGTGGAGGGCTCAATCGTAACACAGAATTTATAGCAAAAATTTACAGTGTGATGTAACTGAAATTATACATTGAAAAATCAATGAATCAAAAAGACAATCAATTTTTCAATGTATAATTTCAGTTACATCACACTGTAAATTTTTGCTATAAATTCTGTGTTACGATCGAGCCCTCCACAAGCATCTGATGAAGGAGCGTCGCTCCGAAAGCTAGTGTGCTTCCAATTAAACCTGTTGGACTATAACCTGGTGTGGTGTGATTTTTAACTTTGTACTAGTTAGGCATAGAAGTAAGAAAGGCATCACTAAAATGAACAAGGGCAGGGGTGAAATGGGTGGGAAAAGGCAATCTTAGATATGACACAGATAAATGTTTGAAAGCTCATCTCAGGCTGAAATATGACACTAAGGTTGTGAACAGTCTGATTTAGACAGTTGCAAGGAAGAAGGATGGAGTTAATAGTTGGAGATGGAGCTTACACCAGGAACAATGATAATTGCTTGGGTCTTCCCTATACTTCACTGCAGAGAATTTTCTGCTCATGCAGTAATTTGGACAAGTAATCTGATGAATTAGAGAAAGCAGATCAGGCTGAGAGAGGTAACATTGAGGGAGAGTTGGAGGTCATAAAACCACAGAAAGTATAAGTAGAGTTAGACCATTTGGCCCTTTGAGCCCACTTGACCATTTAACATGATCATGGCTGATCCTCCATCTCAATCTCTCCTCCTGTTCTCTAGTAATATCTCTTAACACCTTGGCCTCTAGAAATCTACTTCATTCTTAGATATATTCGGTGATTTGGCCTCTATGGCCCTCTATGCTTGAGAATTCCATAGGTTCACCAGCCTCTGACTGAACAAATTTCTCCTCATTCTAGTCTGAAATGGCCTACTGTTTATTGTGAGACTGTGACCCCTAGTTCTACAAGCTCCAGCCAAGGAAACGTCATCCATGCATCCAGTCTGTTCAGCTCTGTCACAATTTTATATGTTTCAGCGAGATAACCTCTCATTCTTCTAAACTCCACTTAATATAGGCCCAGTCAACCAAATCCATGTCCTGTGACAAACCTGCCATCTCAGGAATTAGTCTGGTGAATGCTTGCTGCATTCCTCTTGGCAAGTATATTGTGTCTTGGATAAGGAGACCAAAACTGCACTCAACACTCCAGGTATGATCTCACCAAGGGGCTGTACAGTTGCAGTCATGCTTTTAGCTCCTGTACCCAAATTCTCTTGCGACACAGGCCAACATACTATTTGCATTCCTAATTTCTTGCTGCACCTGCATGTTTGCTTTCAATGATCAGTGTACAAGAACACACAGGTCCATTTTTTATATCAACATTTTCCAATCGAAAACAATTTAAATAATATGCTGCCATTTTGTTTTTCCGACCAAAGTAAACAACTTTGCCCTTATCCATATTCTACTGCTTCTGCTATACGTTTACCAAATCACTCAACTTGCCTAAAATCATCCTGAAGCCTCTAAACATCCTTCTCACCACTCACAATCCCACTTAGTTTTGTGTTATCAGAATCATTACATTTGATTTAATATCCAAATTGTTGACGTATATTGCAAATGCTGGAGCCTAAGCACTGCAGTTCCCCTCTTGTCACCACTTACACTTTGAAATTACCTTCTTATTTCTCCTCTGTTTCCGGCTTGTTAAGTGTTTCTCAATCCATGCCAGTCTCTACCAGGATGTGATTGTGCTAGAGAGGATTCAGGAAACATTTATCACAATGTCACTTTGAAGTGATTCCACGACAAAGAGAGACTAGGTGAGCTGTGGTTATTTTTCTTAGAGCACAGACGGCTGAGATGCCTGATTAAGCCATATATAACATTATGTATGGTATAGATAGTGTACACATGGAAAACCTTTTCCCCTCAGTAGAGGGTCAATACACGGGGGCACAGGTAAACAGTACGAGAATTAGATAGACTTTAAGAAAACATTTTCACTCAAGATTGTAGATATCTGGGATTCACTGCCTAAAACAGTGGCAGAAACAGAAACCATCAAAACATTTATGCGGTATTTAGATAAGCATTTGAAGTGCTAATAAACAAAGTTACAGGCCAAGAGCTGGAAAATGGAATTAGAATAATGGATGTTTGATGACCCACATGGGTTTGATGGGCTGAAAGGCCTTTTACCACATTGCAGAATCCCTACTACTCTCTATATTATCACTAATCCCATGTACTTTGCTTTTGCACACTAACCTTTTATGTGGAATGTTATCAAAACCTTCCTGAAAATCCAAATTCACCATCCCCACTGGTTCAACTTCATCTATTCTCATTGTTACATCCTGAAAGAAAACTCCCCCAGATTTGTCAACCATGATTTCCCTTTCAGAAATCCATGAAAACTTTATGTAATCTCATTCATATTTTTAAGTATCCTGTTATCACATCTTTTGATTCCAACATTTCATTGCTACTGATGTTAGGCCAATTGATCTGTGATTCCCTTTTTTCTACCTGCTTTTTATTAAATAGTGAGATTGCATTTGCCACCGACCAGTCTGTCCAGACTATTCCAGAAGTTTTGAGGATGACAACCGTAGTTCTCATTATATTAGCATACATGTAAAACCTGACCTGTTTTCAAACTAAATTGGCAGGTGGCTAAGGAATAGGTCATGTCTAAGTATCAATGCCTTAGGGGCCATGAAAGGTAACAGTGCAGGAATGTGAAGAGAGGCTATGCTTCAATTATACACAGATCAGAATGGAACCAGGTGAACATAGTCCCATCCATCTGGACAATGGGCTAGAAGCATAGATAGCTGTTATTGTGATCAACCAGGATTATAGACACGTAAGGACAAGAATAGATAGTTTAACTCTAAAAACAGTCATATAGGATATCTTTTGTGATTTTGATAAGAGCTGGGTTGATACTGTGGAAAGGACAGAAATATAATCAAAAGGATTGAACCATGATCTCAGTTGATGGGAAATCACAGAATCAACAAGCAATGATTTCAAATAAAAGCAAAATCCATTGGAATCACTCAGCAGATCAGAGAGCATCTGAAAGGGAAACAATTCACTTTCAAGTAGTTGATTTTCATGAATGCTTGTTATCTCTACCAGGAGCTGCCAGACAAAGGGTGACAGTATTTTCCATTTTCATTTCAAATTTCCAGCAACATTCTGCTCATTAAAGGATCAGAAAATTGAATGCAAAATGAGCTATACTCAGCCTATTTTTGCAACAATATTATAGTATGTTACAGGATGCCTTGTATAGTATCTTGACTGGGTAGATGTGGAAAATTTTTTTTCCTTCTTTTGGGAGAATTTAGGACCTGAGAACATAATCTCAGAAAGAGGGGTCACACAATTAAGATAGAGATGAGGAGGAATTTCTTCCATCAGAGGGTAGTGAGTCTGTGGAATTCTTCATCACAACGTTACTTAATCAGCATGAAAACCAAGGGTCAAAGGGGAAAGACAGGAAAGTGGACTTGAGGATTATCAGATCAGCCATGATTTCACTGGCAGAGGTGACTTGATGGACCCAATTCACCTGCTGTTTTTTGGATTGCACAGTCCCAACTGTGCAGTAACGTTTCTGAATAGCTTCATTTGAAAATATCCATTATTGTATATTACAATGACCATTTTCACAACTAAATTCACACGATTCATACTACCAAGTGAAAAAAAATGAAGTGTGCAAGCCAAAAGAAACGCAATGGAACAGCCGATTAGGAATGTAATAAATAATTGAATTTAATTACGCCCCCACATCCGATACTGGGAGGATACATGGCACAATAGTTACAGGACGAGGAAATCAGAGGCCTGGTTTCTTGATTAAGTGATCCTTGTTCAAATCCCACTCGAAGAATTAAATTTGATGAAATAAAATAAGCCGGTATCAACACCAGTATTAGTGAAACTACCATGTTGTCATTGAGAATTGCATGTGTATTCTCCATATTCTGGTGCAGTGCCCTCCTCAGGTAAGACAGCACAGAGCCAGGTAACTTCCTGCCAGGTTTCTCAATGTTATTTCAAACCGGCGGGGACAAGTAGAAGCATGACGCTGGTTGACTCACTCTCTGACTACTCCTCCCTGTGTACCAAGTGAAGTAAGAACCTTCCTCCGCCTCGCCTGTCGGACTCCACGAGCCGGAGCTGGTGAAATCACATTGTCTGTCTGCTACAAAACGCAGGTAAGGACATTAGTTAGTTCAATTGGCCGCACCGCTGGTTTGTAAGATAAATCGATACCGTCAACGTGGGTTCAATTCCTGGCACAGGCTGTGATTACCATGAAGGACTCTCCTCAACCTTTCCCCTTTCATTAGGTTTAACCATCACCAGTTATTTCTCTTTAGCAATGGCGACCTTTAGTGTGATGTAATGTTTAATCTGTCTGGACCAGGTAGCAAAGATGCACTTCACAGGTAAAAATGAAACATAATATAAATATTCTGCCTGGAGGTCTTAGGATATAGTTCTTTTGAGAACCAGTAAAAACAAGTATTTGCCTTGTTGCAATAAATTAATTATTCAGTTACTTGCTCAACGTGGGCTTTAAACCGGGGCTAGAGAGAATGTGTCGTATGTTTGAGTTTTCAGGTTGAAGACTCTGTCTGCTCTGAACCTTTTCTTTTAAGCAGGCCGCTACCACGATGTTGCACATGAACTGTAGTAACCTTTTTTCTCAGGCGTTTGTAAGGGGGGGTTGATCATCTCATGAGCTTGTGGTCCAGCCCTGCCTCTCTTCTCATTGGCCTGAGCTGAAAACCCAATCTGTCAGACCATGTGGCGTGTCGAGCCGGCGAATCAGTCATTTAAATAATGTAGAGAAGCGTTGAGAGGCGCAGCCGAGCTCTCAGAGACAGCTCGCAGCTCGAGGTAGCACAGAGAGAAATAGGAGATATTTATTTTTAAAAGAAATACTGCACTGATTCCACTCTACATCGCTAAACAAAGGAAAGCGAGACAGAGAAATCTCTGGATTTGAAAGACAGGTATGACTTTCACTTTTGTTACATGATTGTTAAATGACTGGGATGCTTGTGGCTTTGAAGACATGGCCGAGCGATGAAGTAAAACACGAGGAAAGCTTTTCTCTCTCTCTCTCCCCAAGCTTTTTTAATGGTGCTGTTAGATGTACCTTAATGGAGAGAGTTTTGCCCAGAATTGCACAAAGGTTCACTGTCTCCTTTCTGTTAAAGAGTGAACTATTCCGTAGCGTTAATGGGTATCTTCTAGAGTCTATTCCGTAGCTCCTGCCTTATCTGATCCCCCTGAATTATGCTGCGGTGGGGATAGGATTACAACGCTGCCATTTTATAGACGCATCCTTGATGCTTCAGCGTGGCTGTCCTTTTATATCAAGGAAAAGATCCATTAGCGTCGGAGATATTTTATTTACAATTTTAAAATGGGTTTGATCGGCGAGATCTGGTTAATTTTTCTTCCCCCGAAATGGTAGTGTAGGATCTGTCATCACGTTACGGATGCTGGGATGGTCAGGCATGTTGCAATATCTCACAGGGAGGTGCGGACGGCTGTTTCACCATTTCACTGTTGTTCAGGGACCTCCCACTTGCCGAGCCGACGGGAGGAGGGGTTGGGATGTCATTGTGTGAGGAGGACACTATTCCAGCTCCCGGCGTGGGCTGAGAGACATTCCCGAAGAAGAAAAGAACCGATTTCAATTTCAACTGAACTGCGAGATTGAATGAGAGCGCGGTGCCTCACTCCAGGGGCGGCACCTGCACAAATAACGCGGAGTCAGTCTTTTCCTTTCATTGATTTATTCCCTAATTCATGCCCCGACAAAGACTGCAGCCTCGCAGTGTTGTGCTCTGTGGGTCACTAGGCCGAGAATAACCCACACATCTATTTATTTCAATATCAATCTCCCTGTTATCCCAATCCAATCATTTCCCTCAAATGATGTGTAATAGCTGCTGTCAACCATATTTTAACCCCGCTCCAAATCTAGCCTTCGTAAACTGCTCATCTTTGGAGCAGATGGCCAATGACTAAATGGAATTTACTGCAACCCAGCCAATAAAATCTACAGTGTGGCCGACTTTCACTGAGTTCCTTCAGTTATGTTTTAAAATCAGATTCCCTACAGTGTAGAAACAGGCCATTCGGCCCAGCAAGTCCACAAAGGACCTTCTGAAGAGGGTCTTTCAATGTTGAACGCAGACCTGTGCAATATATTTTTGAATTAAGCTTAAAGTGGATTATAACTAATTACTTGATGATGAACCAAATGCAACCCTGACTGTTGTCTAATACATAGATTAGCGTGGAAATGTGTCTATCTGGGATTAAAACTGTAGCAATTTGTAAATGTTCTATTTTTACCTGGTCTAGATTGACAGAAACCTTCATGGTCAAACATGTAAAAGTCAAAGAAGCTGTTCTGTTGAACTTGCTATACCGCTTTCTCAGTAAAAATTCAACTCCAAAATATTTTGCTTCTGTTTAATAGTATTAGCAACAACAAAAACAACTTGCATTTCTATAGCAAATTCAACATCTCAAATGTTGCAAGGTGTGTTGTGAAAGTATAAAAGAAAATGGATACCAACATGAGAGAAGATGTGACCAAAAGCTTGGTCAGAGAGTGGGTTCCAGGTGGCTCAGCCATCAATGTGCCTTTTGAAGAAGGGGAGGGAGGGAGGGGAGAAAAAAGGTCTGGATCAGAGAAGCAAATAGTACAGTGGGTGACAGCCTGAAGGTGGTGATTTCAGTCTTTTGGACTTATTTTTGGGTGGGGGAGCAATACAACATTAGACAGATTGTGCCATTACACTGAGGTAATGGAGGATTCAGAAGGATAAAGGTAGAAACTGTCAACATGTTAATGCCACAATTTGGATGATGTAACCAAGCGATAATAGTAGATGTCAGTGAAGAAGGAATCACAGATGGAGCTTTAGGAACTGCTGAGGTGATGGGGTTGAGTTGAGAAGAGAAACCATGGTTAAGAAATAAAACTAGAAAGTGATGGAGAAATTCGTCAAGTTTGGCTGCATCTGTTGGAGAAAGAAAATCAGAGTTAATGTTTCAAGTCCCATTACTGCAGAACTGAAGGGAGAGAGTAAAGCTTTTGTTGAGGACATGGTCTTTGCAGGTTGAAGAATTGTCATAAAACAGAAAATGCTGTAGAGACTGAGCTAGCCTGGTAGCACCTGTGCTGGGAGGAACAGAGTTATCATTCCAAATCTGCTATGAAATCTTCAGAACAAACAGAGTCAGAGCCATCTCATAGCTTTGACTCTTTTTCTCTCCATAGGGCTATGGTCTTCTGCTAGACCTGCTCAGTTTATCCAGCAAGTTTTGTTTTATTACAGATTTCTAGCATCTGCAGTAATTTGTTTTTAGAAGTGTGAGGATGTTTGAGCAAGTTGGCCGCTTCAGGATGGAGGATCAAAAATGGCATGGTTTTTGAAAGTGTATTTGTAAATGATTGAATAGCTTTTTTTTAATAATTGCAGGCAGAAGAATCCCTGGTAGGCTCTCTTGTCAACACCAGGATGTCAAAATGGCACTCGCAGTAAAGTTATGGTTGGAATAAGGCCTTGCTCACAGTAACAAACATTCTGAAGGAAAAGTAAGAGGGAGTTAGAGGAGTTTAATGAACTTGGACCTGTAGGCAGAGTTGTGGTGGGTGTTGTCTGAAATTTTGAAGATTAATAGTAAAAGTAGAAATAGTGTCTTTGGGAGACAAGGCAGTCAGTTGCAGTTACAGTTGTCAAGGAGGCTTCAGTTCTCCTGTTGGAGAATTCCAGAACAAATGGTAGCCTGAGTGCATCCAGGTCTAAAACCAGAACCAAACAGCAAGTAGGCAAAACTTAAATGTGCATGACTTGTTAACAAGTTTGACTTGCACTGTGAGAGATACTAAGTTTCCATAGTCAGTGATATTGAGAAGAATTGTTTCATGCGCATACTTTTTCAGTGCTTACATATCAGTTGCAAATTAATTTGGTTGCGTCTGTGATGGACCATAGAAACAAAAATAAATCCTATTTTGGTGCAGCAGCAGGAAAGATAAGCCATTTGGAAGAGGTTTACTAGCTCTTTGCATTAATTTATTTGCGGTAAATGGAAATTGATAGGAATACTAAGCAAAATTCTGATTTGATTTTTCAGTTTGCCTTCTGTACATTTGCAGAATTTGTGAAGAAGTAGATAACTTGATATAATTGGTGTGTTTTTGTCCTAATTGTCAAAGTTTTTTAAGTTTGATCGAGAACAGTAATTTTCAAACTGAAGTTTTGTTTGCAAAGGCACTTGATGTCCAGTTACGTGTTGTAAATAAGTGACATTTCCTACATGAATTGAGAGCACAGCTTTTGGCAGCTTGTAAAAATATTAAGGCGGAACATTCATTGTGTTGTTTTCACAGTAAAATAGCTTTGAGGCCTGCTGTTAGCATACAATGGAAAGGCTCTGCTTGCTAAGTTTGAGAGAACATTGGCGACCTCACTCTCCTCCTCACGCTGCAAACAACAGACTGTTACTAGGAACCGAGAAAATTTACTGAATGGTTTGTTAGTCTTGAATCAAGGCATGATTCAGAACAATTCTGTACAATGCTGTGACTTTAAAATGCAACAGGGTAGCTTTGCTCTTGGTTGGGAACATTGAACAGCTTGTTGTGTGTGCAATTAGCACCAGCAAGTACGATCTACAAGCAAGTGTTTGAAAACACAGGCCAGGCTTCAAATTATTTTTCTTTATCAAGTATTATTGCTTCATTTTTGATTCTTTAGCTACATGCTATTAGTTAAGGATAGTGAGGTTTTCAGGTTGATCCAGTTCAAAAAGGAGCTGTGGTGATGTGATTTACAAGTCTGTGAGGAATGATGCTCATTGATTAGCTCTTTCAAAGTATTGCCACGGACGTGATGGTCCAATTGAACTCCTTCTGTGGCTGCTTCATGTTAAATGGATGTAGCATTCTGTTCTTTATAATTTGTTTCCTATTGAAAAGAAATGTTTATTAATGTTATTGTCCTTACGTAAAGCTTAAAGTTGAAGAATTCCTGCAAAAAGATGATTAATAGCTGGTAACCAATAACCATGCATTAAGTCTCGATCAGGTACAGGCACTTAATCCTTTCCAATGTTTGACTTTTGAATTTATTGCACTAAGTATTAACTTTAAGGTTTTGCTAAACCAAGGAGCCATGGTGCGAAGGCACATCTTAACTGTTGGACTGACAGCATGGATTACAGTAGAAAAGGAAGTTAACATAGGCCTGAGTTGGACATGTTAGGAATAATCTATGTGGCTGCATCTTTGGGAGGTCCTTGGGCATTTTTACATGATTTCAAACTTTGATTGGAGTAGACTGTGTTCGCATATAAGAGTATACTGACAAATGGGAGGCTTTCAAAAGTGTGATAATGAGAGTTCTTGTCAGAGTGAAGAGTAAGACAGGTAAGAATGGGAACAATGAATGAATAAAGATACTGAGGTTCTAGTCAAGAATAAGAAGGGAAATCAGGAGGGGAGAAGGTGATGTGAGATAACCTTGACAGATAAAGTTAAAGATAATCCAAATGTTAAGAGAGAAAGAGCCAGCAAGGAGAGAATAGTGCCCATTAAAGATCAGAGAGTTTGTTCTTGTGTTGAACTTAAGGAGATGCAACAGATACTAAATGAAACGGAGGCTACAGAACACCAGGGAAATAAATATTGATGTTTTGAAAACAGTTCACATTACAGAAGAGAAAGCGTTGGAGGTCTTAGAAAACATTGAAAGGTGGACAAATTTCCAGGACTTGATTAAGTGTATCCCAGGATATTGTGGGGGCACTAGCAGAGATATTTGTAAGTTCCAAAGGTGACTAATGTTGTGCCTTTATTTAAGAAAGACTTTAATGAGAAATCTAGGAACTGTAGACCTGTAGTCTGACATTGGTGGTGGGTTAAGTTTTGGGAGTAATTCTGAAGGATAAGGTTTACATGCATTTGAAGATGCAAGGATTGATTAAGGGTAGTCAGCATGGCTTTGCGTGAACGAAATCCTGGCTCTCCAACTTGATTGTGTTTTTCTTTGAGGAAGTAACCAAAAGGATTTGAGGGCAGAGCAGTAAATGTTGTTTACATGGACTTTAGTAAAGCCTTTGACAAGATTCTGCATGGTAGACTAATTAATGAAGTTAGATCCCATGGGATTCAGTGGGAGCTTACCAGCTGGATACAAAATTGGCTTGATAGTAGGAGACTGGGATGGTGCTGGAGGTTGATCTTCAGACTGGAGACCTGTGACCGGCAGTGTTCCACAGGAATTTGTAATGGGTCCACTTTTGTCTTTTATGTAAACAGTTTGGATGAGAATTTAGGAGGCATGGTTAGTAAGTGTCGATGACATAAAATTGTTGGTATAGTGGACAGTGAAGAAGGTTATCTAAGATTACAAAGAAATCTTGATCAGATGGGCCAATGAACTGAGAAATGGCAGCTGGAGTTTAATTTGGATGAATGCAAGGTATTGATTTTGGTAAAACAAACGAGGGCAGGTCTTTTATGATTTAATGATAGAGCTTTGGGTAGTGTTGTAGAACAGAGACCTAGGTATTCAGGTGCATAATTCTTTGAGCTTAGGAGTTAGGACATCATGTTGAGGTTGTACAAGACATTGGTGAGGCCTCTTCTAGAGTACTGTGTATGGTTCTGATCGTTCTGCTGTAGGAAGGATATTATTAAATTTAAGAAGGTTCAGAAAAGATTTACCAGAATGTTGTCAAAACTGATGGAATAGGTAAACTTAATATTTGACTTCACATTCTCCAAATTCTTCTTTTCTGCTGTTTTCTTGGTGTCACTATTGTCGTCTTAAATTGAACTGGGAAGCTGTTAACTTCCAGACATACCTCATTTATTCTATAGAATTAGACTCCTTTTTCAATAGGCAGTTTTCAAGAAGAAAACAGCAGGAAGAAAAGAATTTAAAACAATTATTTTGCCAGCGGTATTGAGCCAACATGCACTATTTACTTAATTAGAAGCAAACAGATGGGGTAGAGTGTGGTGCTGAAAATGTAAGAAATGCCAATTCTCTTGGATTCGGTGCTGCATTCTCTGGTGCCTCACTTATCGCAGTGCGATGAGAGGTCAGGGTTCTCACACAGATCCTTCTGTTACCCTGTAATCATTTACTTTTAAATGTATTTGAGTCACGTTGGAAGTACAGGCATTCACCATTGTACGCATTCTATTCCACCTACCATTGAAGAAGTGATCTAATTTACAAACTCTTAACAGTTTTGGGAAAATTTAAGGATGTAAGTAAAAAAGAATTGGGGAGGTAGATTTTAGATATTCATTGTACTGAACTGAGAAAGCAGCATGATTATCAGTTAAGGAAGCTTTGAGTTAAAAGGAATGAAAGTAAAAGCTAAATTATAGTTATAAATGTCAAATAGTAGCTATTGTGAAGAATTGAGTTAATAAATTCACTGAACCATGGAGATTAGGAAGGTTCTGCACCTAACTGCATGTCTCTGCTGAGTTAGCTAATCTCAGTCATGCAAAGGATGGTGATGACATAGTGATTATCACACTGGACTAGTAATCCAGAACTAAAGCTATCAAGATATGAGTTTGAGTCTCACTATGGCAGAGGGTGAAATCTGGAATGCAAAGCTATCCTAATATTGTGTAAAAACCAATCTAATACCTTCTTTCAGAGAAAATCTGCCATCCCTGCCTGGTCTGATCTTTGTGAGACTCCTGACCCACAAAAGTGTGGTTGACTCTTAACTACACCAGGTCAATCAGGAATAGACAATAAATGATGGCCTAGCCAGTGACACCCACATTTTATGAACAAAGTCTTTTATTTTTTAAAAAAAAGGTAAATGGTCAAGGATCCTGCCTCTTGTGGGGAAGTGAATTTGTGTATGTAAGTGAGGACAATACCTGGCTTGTGGGAATCCTTCTGGTAAAGAGCCTACTTAGGATCACACAGCAATGGTAGGACATTGATGGGAGATTGGAGCCCTGTCTGTGCTGAAGTGGTTGTCTCCTGTGGAGTAACACTGCAGCACAAGTCAGCATCTTTAAAGAGAAAAAGAGTTGCTGTCTTAAGGAATAACTGCTACCATGATACTGTTGAGAAAAGTGAACCATGGGGTTGGTAAAGCATTCACTGGTCCCTTGTTCAGTTCTGCAAGTTTCTAAGCTCAAGGACATTAGGTTCGCTGAAGTGGGTTATGATAGCTTTGTGCCTGTTTGCTGCAACATGGAGATGATGGGAAGGAGTTGAATAAATGCAAATTAGCTTCTTTAGTACATTTGTTGACCATGGGCCTGCCTTCTACTTGTATTGTGTAGAATGGGATAAAATGGAGTTTTGACATTATTTCGAAAATCATTCGTTATTACAAAATAATGTCATATGCGTACCTACAGTATTTGGCATGACATTAAAAGTTGAAAATCACATGCAAAAATTCATGGCTGGGAGACTTTACCACTGTTGATATTTTCATCCATTTTATTCTTCAATTGGCGATAAAGGTAAAGTGACCATAGTCCTACCAGGCCTTCGGCACTGCTCTCTCATTAGTGAGAACTGACTGCTGAGAGTTTAACTTGACAGTCACCATGCCTAAGGCGAAGGGAGAGGTTGGAAAAGGAAGTCCTTCATGGTAACCTCAGTCAGTGCAGGAATTAATCCCTATGCATTGCAAACCAGCCGTCCAGACAACTGAGCACAATTTACCCATACCTTCAGGATGCCAGTTCAAGCTTGTCTTCAGTAGTGTAACTGAGTCTTGAAAAGAAGTCAATTCTGCCAAAAACACTTGACAGTTAAACATATCAGTTCTTGAGCATAGTGTGCAGACTACATGTGCTGATGCTACATTGAGATTTATCTTATTATGACTAACACAGATAACATTTACATTTCCAGAAATAACCTAGACATTTGACCTGGATATATGTATAATTGGGAAACGCAGTCGGACATGAATACAGCCATCTGTGATACCATAATTTTGAAGGATGAAATTACATGCTGTGGTTTCAGTGCTTGGGTTCTATAATAAGATTTAGGTAATCAAACGCAGGATATAGCAAAAAAAGTGGAATCCACAAAAGCCTGCCAACTGCAAAATACTTCACGTTTTTCAAAAACCAAAAGAACTGCGAATGTTTAAGGCTCAGTTCTGAGGAAGGGTCATTGAATCCAAAATATTAACTCTGATTTCTCTCTGCAGATGCTGGCAGAGCTGCTGAGTTTTACAGCAATTTCTTTTTTTGTCTTCCATTTCTTTCCCAATTGACCTATCTACTGCTTCTACAACAACAATTTGCATTTATGTAGCACTTCCACTAATTAAACATCCCAGGGCACTTCACAGGAGAATTATAAAGTACAACACTGAACCACAAGGCATTTGGTCAGTTGACTAAAGTTTAAAGTGGAGTCCTAAAGGCCGAATGTGAGGTGAAGTGTAATGGGGCAGTTCCACAGCTTAAGGCCCAAGCAATGGTCAACAATGGTGGAAGGGCCATAATTGACAATCCACACAACACCAGAAGTAGAAAAGTAGAGGTATTGGAGGGTTTGAAAGTTTGGAGGAAATTACAGGGCTAGGAAGGGCATGGCCGTGGAGGGATTTGAAATCAAAGATGAAAATCCTGCTCCATTAGTCTAACTCCTTGTTTGTGTTTTGCCACCCAACCTGCCTCCCATCTATGCACCCCCCACCCTTCCAGTTGACCTACCTATGAAAAGTATTGTTGATTTCTGAATTAATCACAAAACTGGGATATTTTAACATTTTTCTACCAGACAAGCAATACTACTTTTCTACTCCGACTAAACCAGTTGTTTGCACTGCTGAGGGGATCATTCGAACCCCTGCCTAATAGTGGCATAAACCATGAACACAGAGAGGTAGAACATGCAGCAGGACAGCATGATTAGACAGACATGTAGACAGTAAGAAACAGAATCAACTGTGCATGTGGATAAACGTTAGAAAGGAGGTAGCAGTTTAAGGCGAGAAGATATTTTGTCTTTTATCAAATGTGTCTGGAGCCTGGATGGTGACCCTATTTAAGTGTCCATTTCGAAATACTGAGAAAGACATTGAGACGTTTAGCATCTCTTCCACATCCAATAAATTATTTTTCAAGTACAGTTATAATTGTTGTTTAGACAGTTATGCCAGGTAAATTGTGCACAGCAGAAACCCCACAGATGGCATACGAGGAAGAGAGGGTTTCCAGTGCGAGACTGGGCCAGCTTTTGCTTCTGGTGCTAATTTGCTGAGGTGAAAGGCAGGAATATAGAAAAGGAAGAGGCAAGAGACTGAAAGATGTGGGAAGGAATTTAAGCATAAAGTAGGAGTGAGACTGTGATGCAGAGAACTTAAATCTTTTTGATTGCAGAGTATTTTGAAGCTCATGACAAAGGCTGAACAGGATACTAGTGACAAACAAAGAATCTATGGGTGCATTGCATTCCATCTGTTCACACTAAAAGACAAAGACCCTATTGCATAATTGGCAGAACAAGAAATTCTCTTTAGCATCACATCCTGCACCTTTTAAATCCTGGCTCTGCCGCACAGACTAAAATAGAGAAGCAGGCAAATAAATAAGAGCATCCAGAAAAGTAAAGAATGCACTGAAGGGGTGGCAAGAAGAAACAACAATCTGCAAATGTAATCGCTGCTTACTGGTAGATTGAAAATGTGAGATTGAAAACAAAAGGCTGGGAGATTTTGCACTTTTTAGTTGTTGCATTGGCATCTATGTACATACAGGAGAATGTACAGAACAACCTAGTGGAGATGTCGAGAAAATATGGTCCACTGGGAAATTCTGACCAGGGTATAATCAAGTTCGGGTAGAAATTTCCTAGTGTCTGAACAATCTGGGCAAAATTGGAAAAGCTGGGAGAATATGGTGAGAATGAAAAATAAGGTTCATGAATCAAGGAAGCAAATGCTTGATTCTCTGTTTTAATGTTTCTGTGACTAGATGAGAATCTCATTTGTAAGGAGAGTGAACCCTATTGGAGTGCATTAACATCTCCTTTATTGCTTAATCTCACCTCCATTATGTTCTCCCAGATATTGGTGAGAAACTAGACAGTGGCAATTCCTACTTGAAAGTCATGTTGTGGAGATGGTGGTGTTGGACCATGCTGGGGTGGACAAAGTTTTAAAACTCTCACAGTGCCAGGTTATAGTCCAACAGGTTTATTTGGAAGCTCTAGCTTTCGGAGCACTGCTCCTTCATCAGGTAGTTGTGGAGATGGATCAAGAGACAATTTATAGCTAAAGATCACAGTGTCATGCAGCTGAAACGATAATTGAACGAACCCAGATTGCTGTTAAGTCTTTCATCTTTTAGAATAGGTTGCAGATTTTGGTTCATTAATATGTAAATCACAGAACTACTTTTAAGTCACATTCTGGAGATAAATTAAGGTTTTATCTTTTAAAAAAGTGACATCTCAGCTCAGACATTGGATTAAAAATGTGAGGTTAGAGTCTGTCTGTCTTCCAGTCTTGAGCCAGACTGGTTCTATTTCCAAAGTAGGAGGTTATAAAATGTTACATGGATTGACTGCCTGCAGATTGTTTGTTTATTTTTGAGTAAAATAGATGTCTGCAAATACAATTCTGCAAATTGACCCATAGACTTGTACGTGTGTGTGCATGAAAGAGAGTGTGAGTGCGTGTGAGTTTGTTACTGTGTGCGTGAGTGTGATGGAGTATAAGCCTGTGAGAGGATGTGTGCGCAGTGTATGAGAGACAGTGTGCATATGAGAGAGGGTCTGTGTAAGTGTGTGTGACAATGTATAACTTGAAAGTCAGGACGATAATCTGATAATTTACCTGGGAACACTCCATGGACAGTGACCACCTACACCCTCTGACCAGGGAAGTCCGTATTGGCAAAGCACCAGCCTTGCCATGTCATCATGGCACATCTGACTTGCTTAGAATTCAGTTAACTACTTCAATACTGCACTTGGAGCTGACCAATACCTTGCATTTCAGTGTTGCTGCCAGGTCACTTTGTGCAGAAGGACAGTCATCCATTTCATGCCTTTCAAGGCTCTCGCTTACTTTCTTGGCACTTGCTACTTTGTGCTTACTTAGTCACTCACTGCAATTCTGCCTTGCCTTTTTAGCACAGACAGAAAGCTAGTATTTGAGCATTGAATAGGATGTGACTATGTACAGCAACATCACATCTACAGTAATGTGACAGCAGCTTCTGCAGCAAACAGACTGCATGTCTGAGGAGTATAGTCCTTAGTCCAGTGAAACGGGGACTCTCCTCAGTCAGGAGGCTGATCCATCCTCAGTCAGGAAAGGTGATGAATTGTCCTGAGTGAGTAAGTAAGAAAGAAACAGAGGACAGGAGGATTAATCCTTTAGGGAGGAAGGAATGAATGAAAGCTGTTGAGGAAAGATGCTGCATGCAAAAGTGAGAGGGAAAAACTGAGCCTTAGTGAGAGATGGGTGCAGTAACAAAGTTAGTTTGTGTCAATTAGCAGAGAGAATAAAATGGCATCTAGCCATAAGGTCACCCAAATTGACTGGCATAGCTGCAGGTTCCTGTGGACCATCAGAGGTATAGTTAGTACCTTTTACAGATGACGCCAAAATTGGTGATGTAGTGGACAGCGAAGAAGGTTACCTCCAGGATCTTTATCAGCTGGAGTTTAATTTAGATACTGCATTTTGGAAAGGCAAATCCGAGTGGGATTTATACGCTGAATTGAATTGAAATTTATTGTCACTTAATGGTAAGGTCCTAGAGAGTGTTGCTGAACAAAGGCATCTTGGAGTGCAGAATCACAGTTCCTTGAAAGTGGAGTTGCAGGTAGATAGGATAGTGATGAAGGTGTTTGGTATGCTTTCTTTTTATTGGACAGAGCATTGAGTATAAGAGTTGGGAGGTCATGTTGCGGCTGTACAGGACATTGGTTAGGCCACTGTTGAAATATTGCGTGCAACTCTGGTCTCCCTATTGGGTTTAGGAAAAATTTACAAAGATGTTGCCAGGGTTAGAGAGTGTATGAGTTACAGGGAGCGGCTGAATAGGCTGGGGCTGTTTTCCTTTTGAGTGTTGGAGGCTGAGGGATGACCTTATAAAGGTTTCTAAAATCATGAGGGGCATGGATAGGGTAAATGGACAAAGTCTTTTCCTTGGGGTAGGGGAGTCCAGAACGAGAGGGCATAGATTTAGAGTGAAAGGGGAAAGATTTAAAAGGGACTTAAGGGGCAACGTTTTCATGTAGAGGGTGATGCGTGTATGGAACGTGATACTAGAGGAAGTCGTGGAGGCTGCGACAATTACAACATTTAAAAGGCATCTAGATGGGTACATGAATAGGAAGGGTTTATGGGCCAGATGCTGGCAAATGGTACTAGATTAAGTTAGGATATCTGGTCAGCATGGACGAGTTGGACTGAAGGGTCTGTTTCTGTGCTGTACACCTCTAACACTCTAGACACCACACAGGTGCAGTGACTGCTACAAATCAGGCTGGCAACATCCGCTACCATGCTTCCTTCCTACAGACCTGGTGAAAAAAGAATGCCTCTCTCCATCCACCAGGCACCACCCTGTCCCCCTGTGAAGCCTATGTGCCTTTTTGCCTTTCTCAGTCGTGATGTTTTGGAATTGCATAGCTGCACACTAATGGCAGCTCCTGGCCTGCAGCTGAGCTTTGAAAATGGCACCTGTGCTGTGATTGCCAGAAGGACTTGGCACTGATGAGCCCTCCTGCTGCTTCTGAGAACAAACCAGTGTGTGAAAGTGCTACAGTGGAACCAGAATGTATAACTAATAAGGTATATTGTGGAGAATTGTAGAAGAAAATGCACCAGGGCTCAAGGAAGGTAACCCTCCATGAAACCCCCTGAAATTCAGCCCGTTATAATTTGGAAACTGTCCCCGTGATGGCAGCTTGGCCCAGTGCAGGATGATGACAGAGGTCAGCCTAATAATATTGTGCCATGAAAGTGATTTTGGTACCTCTTTTTATAACGAGCTGACACAGATATTTGCCTGTGTGATGGCAGCAATATAAATTGGAAGGACTCAGGTCATGATAGGACAGAGAGATGAGACTGCAACAATACAAATGGAATTAGTTTTACCCCTACCCTGTCAGTTGTATCTCCTATAAAATTCTACGCTCATCTTGTTTGCAATGTGGTGTCTCATAGACCTGGTTTCATTTTTTCAAATGTAAACTGCACTGCAATTAAATTATTTTCCTTTTTCAGAACTTAGTAAAGTCTAATTCTTATCAACCTTGATAGCTGAATTATGTTTATAGATTTATGACAATGAAGCAATAATCCAATAAACGCTGTGCTAAAAATTGTTTGAAATTGCTCTTGAACTGGAGAGTATATTAGTTGTGATATAAGAGATAGAAGTTGTTTTATTTTGAAACTTATGAATTGCTTGCCCTCTGACTGACGTGTAGCTGCACAGTATGTGTGCTGATGATAGTGAGGGTTTCTAAACCACATCCAATCTTCTTTTGTTGAGAGTTGGCCAATAATTGGAATTTATTTCTTTTTGCCTGTTTTTCCGCTTTATTTGCTGCACTAATCAATGACCTTGATGTGGGAGCAGCAGCAACCTGTGTAGCTCGAGAGCCCAGTTTTCACCATGGCCAGTCTCCAAATTGGGATCTGTCCTTTGTCAGATAACTCTCACTGGGTAGCAAGTGTATTGATGATCCTGTTGAGTGAGAGCCAGTGTATTTTGCTTTGAAATGACTAATTGTAACAAAATGATAATATCAAAAATACTCAATTCGATTATGGCTTTTAGGTCCTTGCTGAATGCTAATTTGTTGTCATATGTTCAATATTACTACAATGACTATCCTTAAAAATGATTTAATTATCTGTAAAGGGGCTTTGAGACATTCGAAGGACAATAAACACTCTATACAGATGTGAGGCCATTTTTCAGTTCTTTGATGGGACTTGTTGCTTCATGTTGCAGCCTATGAGTGGAGCCAGAATGGAGGATATTGTGGTAGCAGGAATCGCAGGAAGACTGCCAGAGTCAGACAACCTGCAGGAATTTTGGGATAATCTCGTCAATGGTGTTGACATGGTAACAGATGATGATAGACGATGGAAGCCAGGTGGGTACTGAGAGACTTGGAAATGCTTGCTCTTTATTTCATGATTATTAAATACACTCAACCTTTTTTCTCACAGTCCATTAAAAAGATTTTTGTTTTCTTGTGCTGCTCAGCATTATTTGCTATGACCTTTTCTCATGCTGTTTCCTTGTTAAGCAGAGAAATTATAAAAGCAGTTCGAACTGTTTGTTACTATTTGGTGTTGATAAATTGCAAACATAAGTGGAAGCAAAACTGCCGTATTGTGAGGTCTAAACCGATGGAGAGATTTAGACAAGGGACAAAGAAATTCGTCTTTTTTTTAAACCAAAGAGCATATTTTCTGCTTTTGATTTTAAAATATTGTTTGTTTGTTCCAGGGATGAGATTAGCTAATTTCCAATGTATTGATACTTGAGACAAGATAAGCTTCTTTAGAGATTTAAAATTTTGAATGCAAAATCATTTAATTCCTCATCAATACAATTAAATTTGAGGTGTACATCCAGAGTAAAGACTCAACCTGTCTCTGGAATGAAGTAGTTTATGTTTTGTGGAGAACGGAGTCTCATTCTCATTTGTATCAGTGTCACGTCAGACCCTTAGTGCAGCTGCTTCCAACAATGCTATGATTGTAGTACAAGTACAGCACAAAGCTCCCTGTAGAATAAGTAACTGGCATTATTTTTGTTTTGAAGAAATAGATGGGTCTTCTACAAAATGCATGTTGGCTTGGCTCCATGGGTAACCTGTTTCCTTCAAGGCCAAAAAGTATACTTTGGAGTCTTATTCAGGACTATAATTGAGTGCATTGTTGGAGCTGCTGTCTTTTGAATGAGACTGTAAACCAAATGTGTTAACTACTTAAAAACACTGAGTGTCAAAGAAATTCAGCAGGTCTGGAGACAAACAGAGTTAATGTTTCAAGTCTGGAATGGTTCTTCTTTAGAACTTCTGTCTCCATAGACAGTGCCGAACCTGCTGAATTTCTCTAGCTTTCCCTGTGTTTGTTTCAGATTTCCCTCATCCCCAGAATTCACCAAGGCTGCTTAGACAACATTTTCCAAATAGCACAACCCAAACCAATCAAAGTACAATGGCAGCAGCTTTCCAGGGAAACCACCCACCTGCAAAATCCCCTCCATGCCACGTGCAATCCAGACTTGGAGGTATTGCTATTCTTTGTGTCAAAATTGAAATCCTGGAAATTGCCTATAAATCATGCAGGTGTACATATGAAATGGGCATCAGTGGCTCAAGATAGCTCCCTACCAGCTGTTGGGACAATTAGGGATAGGCAATACAAGCTGGTAGCAAAACCTGCATCCCCTGAATGATGTTTAGAGATCTCCAGCTGACAGTCAATTGGTTCCTGAATATTTCTGCTCTGTATACAAGTACGTAAAGGTGAATTGATTTCACCTCTTTTTGCTTGGAGTGTTTGGCCTTTGTTTAGCATCCCTCTTTACCACCTACTGTTTCTTTGAGCACAAATTAAACAGCATATAGAATCCCTACAGTGTGGAAATGGGCCATTTGGCCCAACAAGTCCACACTGACCCTCCAAAGAGTAACCCACCCAGACCAATTTCCCAACCCTATTACTCGACATTTACCCCTCACTACTGCACCTAACCTACACACCCTGAACACTATGGGCAATTTAGCCTAGCCAATTCACCTAATCTGCCCATGTTTGGATTGTAGGAGGAAACTGGAGCACCCGGAGGAAACCCTTACAGACACTTGCCCAAGACTAATTGAGCCCGGGTCTCTGGCGCTGTGAGGCGGCAATGCTAACCACTGAGCCACTGTGCCAGCCCCTATTTATAGAATCTCTTTGGATTATCCTTAACCCTATTTGGCAAAGCTATCTCCTGTCCCTTTTTTGCCCTTCTGATTTCTCTCTTAATAATACTTCTATTCTTCCCGTGAATTACTCAGCCACAGTTGTCTTTACCTGAGATATACCTCCTTGTTTTTCTTGACCAGAGCTTCAATTTTTCTAGTCATCCAGCATTCCCTACACCTCTGTGCTGTACATCTTTATGACTCCAAGCCTTGTCCTTCACACCATCTCTGAACTCTCACGGGCCTCCCACTTCCCAACCATCTTTGTGTCTGTGAACAGCCTCCCCCAATCAACTCTTGAAATATACAGTTTTAATTTCAAAATTTACTATGTTCAGGTAGCTGTCCACGAATAATGCATATCGCCCAGAATGAAAATGAAAACTTGGCAACATTAGCCTTGATTAAATTGAAACCGTCTCAATTGCACAATTTGTAAGTATATTTGATAAGAGTGATAACCTTCTTCTTTTTCCCTTTTATCCACAAAATGGCTGCTGCTATAACATCTCATTTTCTTTTTGGTTTAAATTTAAATGAGTTAAAGAATTAACATTTACCTTGATTTTTCTCCCTAGGACTATATGGGCTCCCTCACAGAAGTGGGAAACTGAAGGATATCAGCAAATTTGATGCCTCCTTTTTTGGTGTCCACCCCAAGCAAGCGCACACAATGGACCCCCAGCTCAGGATCATACTGGAAACTGCATATGAAGCTATTGTAGATGGAGGTGTGCACTACATTTTCTAAGGTTGCAGCAACACTGCATTTTGTATTTGCAGTTGTCTTAGTTCATTTTCAGTGCACAATTTTTGAACAGTAATTTTAATATCAATTCTATTTGGAAGCAGAATTAAAAAGCTTTGTGACGTAAGTTACAAATATTCATCTGATTTTGATCCTTTGATAAAACAGAACTGAATTCAATCCATTCAGCCTATCAGGACTAAGTCAGCTCTACTCAGCTAGTTCCACACTAGTCCCACACTCCCTGACCTTCCCTTTTCTTGTGGCAAGTTAGGATTTCAGTTTCTTATTCTTCAAATTCATTTTTGAAAGCCGCAATGAAATCTGCCTCCATCATACGCTTGGGCTCAACTTTCGCCAAATGCCTAACACTTATGATCTGTGGTTCTCAACCTTTCCACTCATAGTGCTGTTTCCCATATCACTCTGTCCAGATTCCACTTAATTGTGAATACCTTTATCAAATTTCATGTGACATTCTCTTCTCAAGAAGAACATACTCTGCTTCCCCATTCTAGCCTTATTTTTGCTTTAGAGGCTTCATCCTTGTAAATATTCTCCATGCATCCCCAATAACCATTTCATCTTGCCTAAACCATGGTGCCCAGAATTGGACACTCTACTCCAATAGAGACCGCAGTTGTGTTTTGTACGAGTCATAATAATTTCCTTCCTTTGTATTTTATGCCTTTGTTTTTAGAGCATCGGTTTCTAGCTGCCTTTTACACAGCTTTCTCAACATAGCTTGTCATCTCCTATGATATGTGTGCATGTATGCCCAGGGGTGACTTTTTCTCTCTCCCTGTATCCCTATTAGAATTGCCCAATTTGTTTAGATTGTTTCCTTCTTTTACTGAAATGTATCATGTCGCACTCAGTATCAAATTTAATCGATCACAAGTCCACCCATTCCACCAGCCTGGCCCTGTTCTCTTGAAGTCTATCATTTATCCACCTCATGGTTCATAATACTTCCAAGTTTTGGGTCGTCAGCAGTTTCCATCAGGTTGTTGTGTTTGAAATTTTCTCATCGAACTCCTAGTCCAGAAATTAATATGCTCAGTTGTCTGACTCTTGTTTAAAGGTCCTGAGTTCATTTTTACTGAGGCAAGACAGCTCAAGTCATACTACCCTCCAACTATAAATTGAAAATAAGACATGAAGTTGCCTGTGTTCACACATGAACTCATGTTTGATCTACATCACTGCTAGCAGACGTCTCCAATGTAGAGTTAACTATGACTTGCAGAAGTACTGATGTTGATTCTTTTATTAATCTCTATGAAGACTGTCATCTTGATTGACATTCCAGATCTCCAAGCATCCATCAGGGTTAAATCTCAAGAGAGGTCTGGAAAGTCTATTGCAGTGCAATTTGGTCATCAAATGTCAATGTAAAGAAAGTGCAATTTATCAAAAAGATGTAAGAAGATAGGTTATCCAGTATTATTTTTCATCAGATGTTTGTTCTATAGCCAGCTAATTAATATGTTTTACATACTTTTTGAATTTTCTCCTTGTGCCACTTTATCTGGTTGCTGAATGTTCCATTAAGATCTCAGCACACCCAAAGTTGTTGTGACAAGTACAGCAATTATATAAAACTGGTGCATCCTGGAGACACAGCTTCAGGGATACAACTGTCCCACATGCTCAAGTAGCTTCTCTCGATCTCAAATTAGCCAATTCAAAACGTGCTTCATCCTTCTGGTTTGGGTCGTACTTCTATAGTTTAGCCTTTGCTATTAAATATTGGTACTGTTCCACATTGGGAGCACTGCAACTAGGAACATTAATTGTGACTGTCTTCATTTTTGAATCAAACCATTTTTACGACGTTGACCTGCCTTATTTTATACCTGATCTTTAGGAATAAATCCTACGGCTCTACGAGGTACTAACACTGGAGTTTGGATTGGCGTTAGTGGCTCTGAGGCAGCTGAAGCTTTTAGTAGAGACCCAGAGGAGTTGCTAGGATACAGCATGACTGGCTGTCAACACGCCATGTTTGCAAACAGACTGTCATACTTTTTTGACTTGAAAGGTGAGGAAGCTTCCATTAAGATGACCCATGACAAATGTTTTTTGGTATGAAATATTTCATAATGGTGTTTTGTAGAATCATACAGTCCAGAAGAGGCCTTTCAGCCCATCAATTCTGTACTGTCAAAAATATACTACTACCTACACTAGTCCCACTTTACCTCATTAGGTCCATGGCCTTGAATATTATAACACTTCAAGTGTGCATCCAAGTACCTCTTAAAGGTTGAGATTTCTTGCCTCAGCTAGGCTCAGCACTCTAGAACCCCACCACTTTCTCGGTGAAAACAATTTTTCCTCGAATCCCCTCGAAACCTTCTACCTTTTCACTTTAAAATTATGTCCTCTTGTATTTGACCCTTCAACTAAGAGGAACAGCTGCTTTCCATTCCAGTCCAGTCCATGCCCTTTATAATCTTGTACTCCTCAATCAGCCCCCCCCACCCCACTTGAACATTCAGTGCTCCAAAGAAAGCAACCAGAACTGAAGTTATCCGTCCCAGGCAACATCCTGCGGTGCACTTGCATCCTTCCTATAGTGTGGTGACCTGAACTACATACGGTAACCACAGTTCTGTACTGCTCCAACGTGATCCCTCGGCTCTACTCATCTATGCCAAAACTGACATAGCAAATGTCTCATTTGCCCTCTTAACTACCCTATTAATCTGCCCCTGGTACCTACAGGAATTGTGGACAAACGCCCCAAGATCCCTCAGTTTATCTGGTTTTTTTAGTGTCTTGCCATTCATTCAAGTACTCCGTTGCCTTGTTCCTTCTTCCAGAGTGCAACATCTCCCATTTATCAGGGTTCAATTCCATTTAGCATTGATCTGCTCATCTATCTTAACTCCTTCCTCTCCACTGTCAACCATTTGACCAATGCTTGTGTTATTGTCCCTCTTGCATACTCATCTGGATCATTTATGAGCATCACAAACAGTAAGGGCCAAGCGCTAATCCCTGTGGTATGCCACTGGACTCCAGTCTCTCGAACCACTGTCTGCCACCACTCCTGTGACTACCACTCATCATGTTAAGTGTCTGTTAACAGTTATGTGAATGAATAAATTTTGGTAAAGGTTAGTTCCTGTCTTTGGAAACTCACAACTGGTGATTTGTACTCCATTTTCACTGACATGACTCACAGGGTCCTTGATCATCACAGTATGTCACTGATATCAGTGGTTAGTTCCCTGCCTGGACAGGCTGGGCTTTCACTTGGCTGGGAGCCAGTCAGTGCAGGCCAGAGGTGACCAGCTAAACAATTGTGATTGGCCACAATGTGGTGGCAGCATTGTGACTATCATGGAGAATTTGGAGGAATGTTACAAATAACTTGCTATTCTGTCTGGATTTTAGGTCCCAGTAGTTCCATTGATACTGCTTGCTCATCCAGTTTGCTGGCACTGGAAAATGCCTTCCAAGCAATTCGTCATGGCCAATGTGATTCAGCCCTCGTAGGAGGGGTCAATCTTCTTCTGAAACCCAATACATCAGTGCAATTTATGAAACTGGGCATGCTCAGTCCTGATGGAGCATGCAAATCCTTTGATGCTTCAGGTAGGAGACATAAAACATTGGAAGAAGATTCTTTTTTCATTTCAGTGTCTGGAATATTTTACTAATTGCTAACTTCAATATAATTTTAAAGTGTTTTGCTACATGAAAATAGCTACTCATTGATTTTTCTCCAGAATATTCAAGTTGTAACTTTTTTTTTCATTTTTCTGTTTTCTTCATACTTGGGGGCACTGAAAATTGTGAACACCAA
Organism: Chiloscyllium punctatum; assembly: GCF_047496795.1. Classification (NCBI taxonomy): domain Eukaryota; kingdom Metazoa; phylum Chordata; class Chondrichthyes; order Orectolobiformes; family Hemiscylliidae; genus Chiloscyllium; species Chiloscyllium punctatum. Next base: position 41,438,113 of record NC_092777.1, read on the forward strand.
ACCATTTGAGACAGTTGAGGTTGAATCATGTGTCTTTACTATCTATCAGGGTACAATGACCTTTGCAAGAAACTATTCTCAATTTTTCTTTGTCCAACTACTCTAATAGTATTGCATTTGCAGAATCCATTAACATCCTACATTATTGCTGGGGGGTTAAAAAATCTATTTAAAAACTATTAATTTTTAAAATTCTTCATGTTTATTTCCTTCTGGAGTGTACTGTTCCTAAAATCTATGAAGTTGTGTTCATTTCTATTCCCAGGTGATGGGTATTGTCGATCTGAAGCAGCTGTGGTTGTCCTTTTGACCAAAAGATCAGCAGCCAAACGAGTTTATGCTACAATAGTTAATGCAGGAAGCAACACTGATGGTTATAAAGAGCAGGGTATGATGGCCTTTTAACGTTTTAATGATCATTTGGAGGACTAAAAATTTTTTGTTCTGAGTGCTTAGAACAGCTCAGTCCTCTAATCTGTGCATGGAAATAATCCGTTTTTAATTTTAAATGCTTATAAAAGATTTTTGAAAGTATACAATGAAAGGAAAAATTCTGGAGGTACATAATTGTCTCAAACATTGCTTGAAGTGAGCTGCATTATAACAACTTCAATGGTTGAAGCATATTTCTAACTGAGTTGATTGGTTGTTGGGACTTGCAGGAAGAGAGGAAGCTTATAGGCATGATGCTAAAGGATTATAAAAGTCCTTCCTTTGTCAATATAAAAATAAATCTAATTAGTTGAGTGAGGATCAGCTCCTGAAGCATTGTAGGGTGGTGTTGCAGTAGATAATTGTGTGTTCTATATAGCTACGTAAACACATTCTTGAAAACAGTGTCAGAAATCCCACTGGAATATCTTTTAATAGTCAAGTACCTGTTTTCACTGAACAGGATACGCTGATCACTGTCATTCTATCCCTGACAACAGGGTCATGTAGGCCTTTCATACATATATAATTGCTGTTGAGGTTTATTATACAAATATTCAATGTGTCTAGAGTAATTGATGTATTATGTCAATGCTGTCAAGCAGCAGAATGCTATCAGGCCATGATATAATTGTTCTTATGCTGAAAATGGAGAAAAGCCATTTGTTTTCAGTGCTGTAAAACTATCAAAATTACTGTATTTTGAGAGCTTCACGAATCCAAGTCATAACTCTTGGGTTTTTTTTAAAAGTCCATTTCCAAACAAAATGGACTTGAATTGCTATGTACTTGTTGATGTCTCTTATTGCTGAATTGCAGTAAAACTGTACAGTGAGAACATTTCAACAAAATAATCTCTTGGGAGTACTGAAATTTACCTAGGAAATCATTCAAGTAACAGGATTTCCCCTTTTGTTAAACTTGCTCATGTATAAATCATCGAATAACAAATTTTGAAGTTGATGAGAATGGAATTATGCTGAGTTAGCAGTGGGGTCCCTCAAGAGCACACTCAAACTTGCCTGCTACAGTAGCTTCTAGGGTTAACAGGTGAATAAAACCAACTGACTTGGTGTTTTTGACCTGTTCCTTACATTAATTGGAAAACTAGGGGCAGGAGCAATGGATTAATATTCTGCTCACCAAGTTGATTTTTCCCAACATCAGCTTCTGAGAGTTGGGGTGAGGGGGGGTGGGTAGCTTTGTCATTTCATTCCTTTTAGCGAAAGCCATCTATTATTGTAAGGCAATAACTCGGTTTCAGAAAGTTTGGAAGATGGTAAAAGTGGTTTTTTTTTTAAGAAGCCATCTGCTTACAGATGTGTGTGTGCTATTTATAGGGTATTGTGTTGTTGAGAGTTTAATGAATGCAAAGTGCTGCAGCTCATTTGGTGTTTGTCTACAATGACGCATTACTATTGAACAATTTTACTGAGTGGTACTGAGTTGTAAGATTGTTAGATTACTTAGTGTGGAAACAGGCCCTTCGGCCCAACAAGTCCACACCGCCCCGCTGAAGCGCAACCCACCCATACCCCTACATTTACCCTTTACCTAACACTTATTATGGTTTCTGCCTGTAGGTGTAACATTCCCTTCTGGAGAAATGCAGCAGAGGTTAATGAAAGCGGTTTATGAGGAAGCAGGTATCTCACCAGCTGATGTGGAATATGTTGAAGCACATGGCACAGGAACCAAGGTCTGTCTATTCACCCATCTTTTATAATGAGCAATATGATTGCATGGCTACAAAGCCCAGGTTTCCTGTACTCTTCAGTCAATTTGTGTTCCAGCACAAAATGAGCAAATCTCAGTTCCCTGCTCACTTTAGGATCCACTAATCTTCTAGTGTTTGCCAGCTGAAGTACTCACTCGCTTAAATTATGCACATACTGACATTATATGTTTGAAGTTTTATTGATCTCAATCACTTTAAGATTTGCCTGAATTATAAATGTGTTTTTATATTGTAACCTTACTTGTAAAATTATCCAGATCTTCTGAAAAAAGCTTTCAGTGGCCTTAGGGACAACATTATTGATGAGGAATCTTGTCTATAACATGGTGTGGACAAGGGAGAGTGAGTGTTAAGTAGAAGGGGGTAAAAGTCTGAAAAGCATCTCCACCCACCCGCAGCAAAGATGCCCAGAATGATTGTGTTCTCTAAGGATACCAATAGCAAGTGTTGCAGTCCTGATTGGCTGCGGTCTGAAACCTGTTACCACTTGCAGGCTTGTTACAGTGCTGACAAATGGGATGATAGGCTGGTGAGAGGGCAATGGACTTCAAAAGTAGCAATCCGGTCTTTCTGCCAGTGCACGGCTGTCAAATGTTCAATTTTGTTTTATGTAGGTTGGTGACCCACAGGAGTTGAATGGAATTGTGAATGTTTTTTGCCCATTTGATCGCAGGCCCTTATTGCTGGGATCAACAAAATCAAACATGGGCCACCCAGAACCTGCATCAGGATTGGCTGCTTTAGCAAAGGCAAGTCACCTATTGGTTTACTCATTGCTTCTCTACCGCTCCAACTGTTCTGTGTTACAATAACTGGAAAATGCACATGTTTTTGTTTGCTAATTTGTGGACAAAATGGATAAATATGGATGCACCTTCATATTGAATGATTCTTAACCTTGAGATTTAACTTTAATAGAAGTCTTGCTTCCTTTCTCCCATGTCAGGTTGTACTTTCTTTGGAACATGGCCTGTGGGCTCCCAATATTCATTACAAAACTCCCAATCCTGATGTTCCAGCTCTGCAGAATGGATGTATCCAAGTAGTAACTGAACCTGTCCCTGTGAAAGGTGGAATTGTGGGAGTTAATTCATTTGGATTTGGAGGTTCCAATGTTCATGTCATTTTGCGTCCCAATTTAAAGAGAGCTTCTCCTTCAGTGCCCCTGGCACTTCCACGACTAGTCCAAATATGTGGCCGTACCTCTGAAGCCGTTGAATCACTGATTGAGCAAAGCAGGCAACACAGCAACGATGTGAATTTTTTGAGCTTGCTGAATGATATTTCTACGATGCCTGCTTCAGCAATGCCTTACCGAGGTTACACCCTAGTCGCAAGTGAAATGGATGCTAAAGAAGTGCAGCAAGTGCAGTCTTCTGGAAGATCACTTTGGTATATCTGTTCAGGTTGGTGCCTTTGAAACACTCTATAAAATAGAGAGGAGTTGGTAGTTATGACACTGGAATTAATGAGAAGAGCAAAGAAGTTTTAATGTCTTTTAAATCTTGTCATATTGTACAGATTTTGATTTCATGAAAATTTAAATTTTTTAGACTTATGGTAGAGTCATAGAGATGTACAGCATGGAAACACCCTTCGGTCCAACCTGTCCATGCCGACCAGATATCTCAACCCAATCTAGTCCCACCTGCCAGCACCTGGCCCATATCCCTCCAAACCCTTCCTATTCATATACCCATCCAAATGCCTTTTAAATGTTGCAATTGTACCAGCTTCCACCACTTCTTCTGGCAGCTCATTTAAAACCCGTACCATCCTCTATATGAAAAAGTTGCCCCGTTGGTCTCTTTTATATCTTTCCCCTCTCACCCTAAACCTATGCCCTGTAGTTCTGGACTCCCGGGCCCCAGGGAAAAGACTTTGCCTATTTACCCTATCCATGCCCCTCATAATTTTGTAAACCTCTAAGGTCACCCCTCAGCCTCGGCGCTCCACAGAAAACAGCCCCAGCCTGTTCAGCCTCTCCCTCTCGCTCAAATCCTCCAACCCTGGCAATATCCTTGTCAATCTTTTCTGAACCCTTTTCAAGATTCACAACACCTTCCCGATAGGAAGGAGACGAGAATTGCGCGCAGTATTCCAACAGTGGCCTAACCAGTGTCCTGTACAGCTGCAACATGACCTTCCAACTCCTGTAATCAATACTCTGATCAATAAAGGAAAGCATATCAAATGCCGCCTTCACTAACTTATCTACCTGTGACTCCACTTTCCAGGAGCTATGAACCTGCACTCCAAGGTCTCTTTGTTCAGCAACACTCCCTAGGACCTTACCATTAAGTGTATAAGTCCTGCTAAGATTTGCTTTCCCAAAATGCAGCACCTCACATTTATCTGAATTAAACTCCATCTACCACTTCTCAGCCCATTGGTCCATCTGGTCCAGATCCTGTTGTAATCTGAGGTAACCCTCTTCGCTGTCCACGACACTTCCATTTCTGGTGTCATCTGCAAACTTACTAACTGTACCTCTTATGCTCGCATCCAAATCATTTATGGGAATGACAAAAAGTAGAGGACCCAGCACCAATCCTTGTGGCACTCCACTGGTCACAGGCTTCCAGTCTGGAAAACAACTCTCCACTATCTCCACCCTCCGCCTTTTACCTTTTGAGCCAGTTCTGTAACCAAATGGCTAGTTAGTTTCAAGACATCCAGCACTTCCTCCTCTGTAATATGGACATTTTGCAAGATGTCGCCATCTATTTCCCTACAGTCTATACCTTCCATGTCCTTTTCCACAGTAAATACTGATGCAAAATACTCATTTAGTATCTCCCCCATCTTCTGTGGCTCCACACAAAGGCTGCCTTGCTAATCTTTGAGAGGCCCTATTCTTTCCCTAGTTACCCTTTTATCCTTAATATATTTGTAAAACCCCTTTTGGATTCTCCTTAATTTTATTTGCCAAAGCTATCTCATGTCCCTGTTTTGTCCTCCTGATTTCCCTCTTAAGTATACTCCTACTTCTTAGGATTCACTCGATCTATCCTGTCTATACCTGACATATGCTTCCTTCTTTTTCTTAACCAAACCCTCAATTTCTTTAGTCATCCAGCATTCCCTATACCTACCAGCCTTCCCTTTTTGCCCTAACAGGAATATACTTTCTCTGGATTCTCGTTACCTCCGTTCCAAAGGCTTCCCATTTTCCAGCCATCCCTTTTACCTGTGAACATCTGCCCCCAATCAGCTTTCAAAAGTTCTTGCCTAATACCATCAAAAGTTTGGCCTTTATCTGAATTTGGGATTGCATGACAGACCATACAAGTTTGTAATTAATGAAATAATCTTTTCACAAAATACTGTTAATGTGCTCTGACAGGAAGAAGAATTGTGGTACTGAAAAAAACTGTGGTTTGATGAGAATATTGGACTTCTTGTTAACTTCTTGTTGTTTGACCCTTCAATTAAACTTGGTGCTTTGGGACTGAAACCAGACATGGGAGTGGGTGGGAAAATGCATCAGTGTCTGTGTTTTGGTGAATATTAAATCAATTCTTCTAAGTATAATGCGAGACTGTAGTTTAAAAGACTTAAAGCTATTCAACTGATGTATTTCATCTAAGAGGATATTTTTGTTCTTAGTCTCTAATTATGTTTAATTTTCCACATATAAAGAGGTAGACATTTTTATAAGGGTAAGTAGGCCTCTTTTCAGTGAAACATGCCAGCCTTTTTAGCTTCTTCTACTTGAATTTTTGTTTTGCTGAGAACTGTGTGTGTGTGGGTAGAGAAACCATTATATGAATAGTTTCCCTGCAAGTGACATGATAATGCACACAGGAGAATGCTGACTTTTTTTTGTTTGTTTTATTCTTTCCTGATTTGTGGCAAGCATTTTTACTTGTCTCTATTTGTCCTTGAAGTGTGTGTTTTGTTAGTTAAGAGTAAGCCATATTACTGTGTAGTTGGTATCAAATGTAGGCCAGACCAGGTAAGGATGACCAATTTCTTTAATGAACAAAATGAGTTTTTGAGATAAATGATAATTCCATGGTCTCAGTTACAGAGCATTTTATTACTTGCATTTTCATCCCTCTAGCTGGGATTTAAATCTGTGCCCAGCTAATTAGCCTGGGCCCCTGGATTACCAGCCCAGTGGCACTACCATACACTTTCATCTTCACCTAATAATCAACCAATAAGTGATTTGAATGAATCAGCTTTTTGCTTCAGTCTATCTTTTTTTATTTGTATCTTTTTGGCAGCACCAGTGAGAAGGTAGGGATAGTCTTGTACTTTATATCAACTGAGTATCACTGAAGTGGCAATTCTACTGATGTGTTGTCATTCTCTCAGGCATGGGAGCTCAGTGGATTGGAATGGGTCGCTCTCTGATGAAATTGGATATATTCCGTGAATCCATTCTGCGTTCTGACAAAGCATTAGAAACAACTGGATTAAAAGTATCTGAACTCCTTGTGAGTGCTGAAGATACAACGTTTGATGATACCGTACATGCCTTTGTAGCCCTTGCTGCCATTCAGGTAAAAAAAAAGTTTGGTTATTGTTAAATATCTTACCATTCTAAAAAGAAAACAGAATTCTGCATGTGACTCTGCTTTGGTCTCATTCTGCTTTTAATTACAGATCGCTCAAATAGACATGCTGAAGGCTCTGGGTCTGCAACCGGATGGCATTGTTGGGCACTCAGTGGGGGAGCTGGCCTGTGGCTATGCTGATGATTCACTAACCCATGAGGAAGTTATATTAGCTGCCTACTGGAGGGGGCGCTGCATCAAGGAGGCCAAATTGCCAGCGGGGGCAATGGCTGCTGTTGGTAAGTGATTGAATGACCACCTCACATCTTAAGTTTCAAAAGCAAAACTGTTGAATTCCTTGGGTGGTTCAGTAAGTCCTTCAAAGGAGTCACTGAAGTACATAGCCTGCAAAATTCTCGAATTGATCACTATCAATTCGGTGACCACAATTTCTGGGTTGGTGCTTGGCACCAGCATCCCTGGGCTTGGTACAATTAGCAAGGCTTCTTGCTCCTGGACACAGTCCAGTGAAGAAAGCTGAAGCAGAAGCATTGATGTCACAAATGTTAGGTGCCATCAATGACTTGGCTGAGGTGAAAATCCTGCTGACACAAATGTCAAGGCATGCATGTGATCCCTGGTAGCAGATAGCTATGTAATTGGACCCCAGCAGTGTATCAACTCTGTCAGGAAGGGAGGGGAAGAGAGACAGCTGATTATGCAAACTGAGAGACCTATTCAAACAATGGAGTGAGCTTAAGCTTGCTTTGATTAATCATATAGAATTTATATTTCAGTCTATGGATGGAATGGTGTTCCTGTTTGTTTTATGTCAAAACCAGCACTGGTTCCAATTTAGTTCAGCCATTTTGGCTGTTGGGTTTCTGCCCAAGATGAGTTTGAACACAATGATCTGAGCCCTGATTAATGATATGGGATTTTTGGCTGGCCTGAGATACTTTTGGATGATGATTTTGGGTAGTCTGAATCCAGAGTGTTGCACCAAAAAAAAAAATTCATAATTCTGCACTTTCTAAATTGTCGATCTGATGCAATAGCTATTATTAAAGGTGGAAATCATCTGAGTTGTGTATTTGACGTTCAACTTGGAAGTACAACTTGTATTTCACAGGAATGTTATCAACCAAAATTTTACACCAAGCCACTAAGGAGACACTAGGGAAGATAGCCAAAGCTTGGTCAAAGGGATAGGTTTTAAGAAGCATATTTAAAGGAAGAGGGGTGAGGAGCAGAGAGATTTCAGGAGGGAGTTTTATACCTTAAGGCCTTAGCAACTAAAGGGATGGATGTCAGTGGTTGAATGATGAATATCTGTAATCTCCAATACATCAAAATTGGAGGAGTATAGACATTTCAGCAGGTTTGAGATGTGTACCATTGAAATGAAGCAGAGGGACGTTTTGCCATTCACTGAGCTATAAAGTGGTTTAAAAGTGTTGGATCCATGATTGGAAAGTTGAAAGGTTCTGACATGTTCTTTAAACAAAAGGTTTAAAATGGAAAATGTTCCAATGTGCTCCTCAACTTTGAAAAAGAAATTGACCAGAAGAGGCTCCAAACCAGGAAAGAGTTTCACTTAGAAGAAGTTGAGTGCTAAAGTTATTCTATAAGGTAGAGTAATAAAGTAGAGGAAGCTTTCTGCAGTTGATTTGATGATCTATTGATGGGTCAAAACAAGTTTTAATCTGGATATGGCCTTCATATCATTATTGTGGATTAGAAAGTGACTAATATTGGGAGTGTCAATAGTGCAAGTGTATTATTCTTCATATTACTAGTCAACTCCTGAATGAGCACCAGGTTATGATTCCAGCTGATGCCGATGCCATTACCAACCAAGTCAGATCCCAGACAGAAATTTGGTTTGATAGATTATATTTTCTTTTTATTTAACAAGGTGATCTTTCACTAACCACAAGTACACAATGCTTCAGGTTTGATTTCAACAATAAAACACCAGTTAATTATGCAAAAGAAATGAATTTAGAATAATGCGTATTACACATTTTGAAAAAAATTAAAGCTCATGGAAAAATGCTATTCTATCTATTTCAACACCATCACCTCACATTACTGAAACACCAGAGGCAATTCATTCTTTTCTTGATCGCATTCATATGTTTGGCCTACCTTTTTTTTTCTTTCAATCCCCAATCTTGAGAATCGGGTTCCCTTTTCCTTGGTTAGTCATAAAACTGAGCATAGACTTTCTCCACTTCAGTTAATCCCTTCTAATTCTAACTAAACACTACTTCTTGTCTGGAATTTTTACCCTAAAACCTTTACATGAGGAAATAAACAATTTCCAACAATTTGAACATGCTCCTTTCTTCAGGAGAAACTGCTTCATACATCTAATTCCCACCACTACCTCTGCCAATTGAATACAAAGGTTTTCCAAGCTATGCATATTTTCCTTAAGCAAACAAAATGACAATTCATGGTTCTTTTAAACAGAAAACAAGTTAACACTCCTTTTTAATGTTTGCTCATAAAGTTCTTCCAGTGCAAACAAATTCACATTATCATCCAGGGGTTCCCTCTCTCTTTTAATCATTTAAAGAGTATTGTGTCTCCAACAACCCTGTCAAGTTAATCATTAGCATACACGCTGTCCTACATGTTGGCCAAAACCTATCTGCCACTAGGAAAGTGACCATCATTTTCATGAAAGTTAGTTTAGCATATGAAAGAAACTTGATCATAACCTGAGAGTATTGGCATTGTAAAAAAAGAATAAGAATGTGGCACATTGAGCTAAATTATGATATTTTAACATTTCAATATCTGACAGGGTTGACCTGGAACGAATGTAAGGTGCAATGTCCAGAGGGAGTAGTTCCAGCCTGCCATAATGCAGAAGATACTGTCACCATCTCTGGACCACAGGTAAGACACTGAACAGTAGATTGTAATGAGGCAATCTACACTGAACAGAAGGACATATTTAACTTTAAGTCTAGGATGCATCTTCCAAGTTTTAAAAAATAAAAACAATCCTTGGTCTTTTTCTCATTGTCCACATCTCACAAATGAATAATCACTCGTAAGGTCAGCATTTATTGGTCATTTCTAAATTATTTGAGTGGCCTTTTCAGGGGGTAACAGCAACCACAGTGATGGAATTGAGTGCAGACTGGGGCATGATAGGTAAAACAACAGATTTCCTTTCCGAAAGGGCATTATTGAACCAATAGCATTCTTGTAACAATTCTGGTTTTGTGGGCACAATTACTGAGAGCCTTTTTATTTAGAATTCCAGATTTATTCAGCTAAACGAATTTGAATTGCCAAGCTATTGCAGTGACCTTTTTTGAATGCGTGTCTCTGGAGAAATTTACTCCAGGTCCCTGGGTTACCAGATTGATTGCAACTATTAAAATGGCTGCTCACCACATGTTCTCAAGGGTGCTCTGGGATAGGCAACAAATACTGATATTGCCAGTGACACCCACTGCAAATGAATGAATGAATGTGAACTAAATAAGGTAGTGATAATGTTGAATGCATGTAATCGTAACTCTAAATAGTCCATTATTGGAAGGATTGTAACCATGAAAGTGATACATGGATAATGAATGGGATGAGGCTGGAATGAAAGATTCAACATATTTTTAAAAATTCATTCATGGGATGTGGGCATCACTGGCTAAACCAGCATTCATTGCCCTTCCGGAGTTGCCTAGAGATGCTGAAGAGTCAACCACGTTACCCCGTAAGTCAAGAGTCAAATGTAGACTAGAGCAGATAAGGGTGATGGAGTTCCTTCCCTAAAAGACGGTCATGAACCAGATGGGTTTTTCTCCAACAATTATCATTTGACTCTTATTTCCAGATTGTTATTGAATTCAAAATCCATTATCTGCCATGGCAAGATTCAAACATTATCAGCGTCTCTGGGTTAATAGTCTAGTGATAATACCACTGGGCCATCTAACCCCTAGAGTTTGGGATTATTTTTAGTGGAGCAGAGATTTAAAGGGATCAAGCCTGGATCTGGTCAAGTGGAGATTGGTGAAAAAGACACTACTTGAAGTGAAAAACAAGAATGTAGGGTTGCTAAATGATTTTTTTTTTCAGTAAATGCATTATTATAACATTTTAAAGACTGGAGTTCCACTCAAGTGAGCTGGGCTTTTTGGTATAGTTTGCTTGTGTAACCGAAACTGTAAGAGCTAATTACATTCAATGTAAATTAACTTCCTACAGTCGTTTGCAATATGACATGCTAGAACTAGATGCTGCCCACAAAACCACGACGGAGGGTTTAGCTAGTTGCCTTCCTTTTGTACGTTTTGAGGGAGGCACCAGCACTTTAGCAGGATCCTCTGACTATAAAAACACTGATTGATTAAGTTTATTCTGAGGGGATCTTTTGGAGCCATTTCTTAAAATGTACGAAGGGACTGACTGTTGTATCCTAATTTAGTGAGAAAATAGCTTTGCACGTATGCAAGAGTAATTTTCAGTAATTTACAACATGATACTCACAAGTAGATTGGTTTTATTTATTTGTGATGATTCAGTGACAATTTTCAGCTTTAGTAACAAACTTTACTGAGCAGTTACTTTCTTAAATAGATCAGGAAATATTTTTAGGACAGATTTACTTTCTTTTAAAATCTCTAATTCTTGTAAGTGTTGCTTTGCTTTTTGTGATTATGGAAATAAGCAGGAGTTCTGAGGGTCAGCGTTTGCTGATTGCCCCCAAAGTGAAAACTGTACCCAAGAGTATTGTACCACGTGTAGCTGTTGAGGCAATGACATGTCTAGTTTTAAGTGAATGGGATGAATATTTGAAAATAAATAACATAAATAAACAGTAAGCTACTGGGCAAACATTTATCTCCAGATTCAGGATAGTCAAAATATGTTGTTTAGTTGCCTCTGTACTATTAATTTTGATTCTCTTTTTTTTTCTGTTTTCATGTTAGGAAGCTGTAAGTAAATTTGTGGCCAAGCTGAAAGAGGATGGAGTCTTTGCAAAAGAAGTTCGCAGTGCAGGCGTTGCATTCCATTCCTACTACATGGCTTCCATCGCCCCAACACTTCTAAGTGCACTGCAGAAGGTAATGGCCATCATGTCTCTGGAAAATGCTTTTGAAGATCAAGACAGGACATGTCAATGCTGTAGAATTGCATAGGATTTCAGAAACCTTTCAAACGTAGCCTACATGGGATAGTGTCCCAACAAAATAGGTCAAGTATGTAGTGCTAATGATCAGCACAATGATAGGGCTAGAAAGTCCAAGGTGAAAATCATTGCAGTGGTCTTATGGTGGGGGTCACCGAGTGCTTCAGTTAGTTTGTCAATGGGAAGATTGAGGGAGTTTAGAGGTTGGAGTTTGAAGTACTGAGATTGACCGTGATTAAGTTAAGTGTCAGCCCTCTATCATGTCATGTTGCTTAGCACTGGTTCTTGCAGGTTGCAACCCAACATTCTGAAGGGAACAGAAACAGATGGTACACCTCTTATTTTCCTATATTAAGTTGCTAAATACTATTGGTAGCATTGGTAGAGGATGTCTCTTATTTCAAGATTAGAATGGCACTGGAAAAGCACAGCAGGTCAGGCAGCATCCAAGGAGCAGGAAAATCAAAGGCCCAAAATGTTGATTTTCCTGCTTCTCGGATGCTGCCTGACCTGCTGTGCTTTTCCAGCACCACTCTGATCTCCAGCATCTGTAGTGCATATTTTCCCCTAGATGTCTCTTATTTGGCTGTTAGGAAAAATAACACCTAGTGCAGCGCTTGCCAGGATTGTGCAAATACATGCAAAATCACACCCAAAGCACTGAACTCCTTGACACTTCAGAGTTGGGTTTCTAATCCATAAAGACATTGTCACCTAATTCTTCCAGATGCATTTTGCTTCAGCAATTACTTCTTTGTAAATATTTCCAATTAACTTTTGAATAATCGAGTTTTCATTATATTTTGTATTGATTCTGTACACTTTTTTTTTTATTTTCTCTTTTCCTCACTCCTCCCATCCTCAATCATTCTCACCTTCCTGACTGCAGGTTATAACTGTCCCTAAACTTCGTTCTGCTCGTTGGATCAGTACATCGATCCCAGAATCCAAATGGGGCAGTGATCTGGCCAAGTTCTCCTCTGCTGAGTATCATGTCAACAACCTGGTGAGCCCGGTCCTGTTCCAGGAAGGACTGCAGCATATTCCCGATAACGCTGTCGTGGTTGAGATTTCTGCTCATGCCCTCCTTCAGGTATTAGCCTTTCTTCTTTGATTTTGAACTGTTTGTACCATTTGACTTCATGGAAGGTCCTGTTGAGTTAGAAAGTGTGCTTGCTATAAGGTTTATAAGAGTGAATTTTAATTAACACAAGGCATCTTTCAACATTTCAGTTGCATTCAGTTCCAACAGTTTTGAACTCCTGCCATGACAAGAAGAATGTTTCTTATAAAGAAAATTTCAAATTGACATAGACTTTTGCAGTTTTGGTTTGTCTGCATTAATTATGGACAATTGCACCTTTTTTTGAATTTAACAACTTTGTGGTTACTTATAACTTTAAAGGTCTTTTAATATCGACAATATATTGAGAGATTTGACATTCTTGGAAAGAATTGCAGAAAATTACAGAAACCGGGGATGCTATTTGGCCTTTTTTTTTGTCCATCCTGGCTGACCAGGAACCATCCAGCAGAATCCCACTATCCACTTTTTTATTCCATTACATTGTTGGTTATGCCACTTCAAGTGCATATACACTTTTAAAGTGTCATATGAGTTTCTGCCTCATGTGAGTGAGAGGAAACATTTGGCACTGTACAACTTTGTTCAGTTTTAGCAAAGGGTAATTGCTTTTAATGCCAGTTCCATTATTGACTGACTGGAAGTGGGAGACTGAAGGTGTTTCCTTACTCTTCACTTGAGGTTAATGTCAGAACCTCGCATGCTTCAGGTACTAAGTTCCAGACTCCGGCTGGTGAAAAGATCATCTTTTTAAATCCCCTTTCCACATCACACTAAATCCATGCCCCCTAAATCTGAATCCCTCAGCAAAGCGGGATTGGGCTTTTTCATTGACCTACTCTCCTGAACCTATTTGGAGATGGAGCACAGCTTTGGAGCAGGTGGGACATGAACTTGGGCCTCCTGGCTGAGAGTTAGGGACACTGTAACACCGTGCCACAAGAGCCCTTTTCATTTGCTCTGACACCCTGTGTAATTTTGTACATTTCAGTTAGATCTTCCCTCAGCCTTTCCTCAGTCCAAAGAATCCCACAGTTAAAGTTCTCCACTCAAGGCAACATTCTTATGAATGACCTCTGTATCCCCTCTAACACAGACACATCTTTACTATGACATCACGTTGCAAAGCCTTGATCAGAATTGCCTTTTTTCAGGGCACAATGGAGAACAAAACTGTCTTGGTTCAGACATTTATGAATTCTGATAATTTCTCTCAATTTTTATCCTATCAATAGGCAAGTTATTTTTCAGCTTATTGACATTTTTGAGGACATATGGAAAGCCAAGTTGTGTAATTGGATTGTTCTACTTTAAATAATACAGAACTGTAGCAAGTTGTTTGTTATTCGATATAAAAATTTTAAAGGTTGTGAATGCATCTGCTGATGAGCATTTGCTCCTTGCTTCAGGCTATTCTGAAACGAAGTTTGAAGCCTTCCTGTCTTTTTATCCCTCTGATGAAACGAGGGCATAACAATAACCTGGAGTATTTCTTGTCTCACATTGGCAAAATCTACGCAAGTGGGTAAGTGATTACTCTCGAATGGAAAGCGAATTGAGAAATTAAATTTGAGTAGGGACATGTGCAATCCTTTGTAAAACTTGCTGCTCACAAGACACCATATGATGCCTCGTTTTTCCAATGTTAGCTGCCCAGTGCACCATTCATTAATCAAAAAAAAGTCATGATTAATGAGAGGAAACATTTGTCACTCTGCAACTTTGTTCAATTTTAGCAAAGGACAGATAGGCTGCCTGTTTGGTAATTGCTTTTAATGCCAGTTTCATTATTGACTGGAAATGGGAGACTGAAGGTGTTGCCTTACTCCTCACTTGAGGTTCATGCCAGTGTATGGCGTTACACCTGTTGGATTGTTTTCAAAACAATTAGCTCCTAGTTTTGATGGGTTAAATGCATTGGGTAAAACCAAAGACACATGGGGTAAAGAGTCAAGATCTATAGCACAGTGCAATATGAAAGCTCAAAGGATGGTTATTTAGATAATACCAAGTGTGGACCTCAAAAGCCTTGTGGATTATGAACTGATGAAGGAGAGGATTGTAACTCCTCGACGCCAGTTATATCTGGTGGCCAGGATTGGATACAGAGATTTTCATGTTGGTGGAGTTGTGCCCAGAGTGCCAACAAAGACAAAAGTTACTGCTAACAGCTCCCTCACATTTCTGGGAATGGCCAGATAAACCCTGGACTCAGTTGCACATTGACTGCACAGGCCGTTTCATGGGCACAATGTTTTTAGTCATTGTAGATGCCCACTCAGAGTGGTTGGATGGGCATAGAATTCATTCGACAAGGCAGCACTTTTGGACTATGGGTTACAGTTATTCAAAACTAGGGTCAAACTTGGGTGACGTAAATGTCAATGGCTGAACGTAAATGTGGGGAGGAGCTTAATGAGTGATATTATTTTGGGACCCTCATAACAGTTTGTTTTTTAAGTAACCTCTTGAAGCCAAAAGCTTTCTGATTATTGCAAGCTTTACTTTGCATCTTCAACTCAAATTTGCTTTTTAAAATGGCCAAAGCTTTGTCAATCTCTACTTTCCATAATAACTGGAGAATCCGGCTCGAGCTGACTTTGGAACAAACCAAGTTCATTCTGGTAAATTGTTGTTGCTTAAGTTGGTTCCCCATGTAGGTCTGAGAAGATCTTAAATAAGTGCACTTATGTGGTGATTATCATATCTAAATGACCTAAAAGGTTTCAACATTCATGTGTTACTTTGAAATGGCAGGGCAAACCTGGACTCCAACAAGTTATTCCCACCTCTGAAGTATCCAGTCCCTGCTGGAACTTCCTTAATATCCCCCTGCATCACGTGGGACCACAGCCAAATCTGGGATGTACCCAAGACTGAAGACTTCTCCTCAGGTTCTGGAGGATTAGCAGCGGCGACAGTATTTAACATTGGTGAGTTGTTTCACGGTCAGAATCCTCCTGAATAGCTCCAAGAAATGTTGTTGCACACGACTGATTAAGCGCTCATGCTTTCTGTATTTAGCTTTTGGATATTGTAAAACAAACTGCCTCAATTTAAACTTGGAGATAATCCAAATTTAATTTTTATTGCTGTGTATTATTTTAATTGATTTGGATATCTTGTTGATTTTGTGCCCTCCACTCAGATATGAACCCTGAATCTCCAGACAATTATATAGTTGATCATTGCATCGATGGGCGAGTACTTTATCCAGCCACTGGATATCTAGTTCTGGCCTGGCGAGCACTGTTGCGACTGACTGGAGCTGTTATGGAACAGACACCTGTGATATTTGAAGACGTTGTTATACACAGGGCAACCATCATTCCAAAAATAGGTACTGTGTTCAGAATGTTAACATGGTGCATTTCACATTTAGTCCTTTTTTTTTTCTCTGGATGAAGGTCATGTAAGAAATAAAAGTAGTGACCTTCTGGAGTCTGGAATATTCCATACATTTCAATGAGTTTACAACATAAACAGGACAATAGTGTAGAGAATGGTCCCATTTGGAACAATAAAAAAAATAATAAACTTCACAAATTTTGAAGAGTCTTGTGAGTTCAAAATCACTGAATTGTTATGATACGGAAGGTAGTCATTTGGCCCATCATGCTTGCACTGGCTCTCCCAAATGAGCATCATTACACATTGCTAATTTCCTGCTCCTTCCCTGTACCTTTACATGCTACTTCTATCCAAATAATAATAGAGAGCTCTCTTGAATGCCTCAGTTGAACCTGCCTCCACCACACTTCCAGATAAGTTATGTTCCGGTTCAATAGTGAAGATGTTGATCTAAGCTGGCAAGGTTTTGTTTTTGAATCTAGTTATTCATTTTCAAATGACGTTTGAAAAATCTCTTGTTTCTGCAACTCTGAAATGTGGAAATTGTTGATGTGACAGATGGAAAACAAAATGTAAAGATGAAAACCTTTTTTAATTTTGACAACCCCTTCACCTCCCACCCCACCCCAAACACTTAGTGCTACAACTACTGAGCTGTTCAATTGCTCCATGTTCTTATCTTTATTGATTGCCTGCACTGCCAGGATGAAGAAAGATGAGGAAAGAGAGAGTAAACTTGGTGAGAAGAAAGCCAAAAGAGCAACTGGGGATATTTTATGGATATATTTCATGTTGAACTGTAAGAATTGTAATTTTTAGACAGGTGAGATTATTTGAACAAAAAACAATTTGTGAATCTCTCTCGATACATTTTTATCTTGTCCTTCTCTCAAGGCTCTGTACAGCTTGAAGTGCGGCTCATGCCAGCATCAAATAGATTCGAGGTCTCTGAGAACAACAGCCTGGCTGTTAGTGGTAAGTCACGCTGATTAAAGCTTTGATCCCAATGAGCTGAATGTATGGTGTTGGCTGTTCTAACAAATGCATGGTTAAAAGGAAAGTCCAAGGGCTTGCTGCACATTCAAAAACACCAGCAATTGGGACAAATTGTGGTTGTACAAACATGTGAGACACATTATGAAAGTGAAGACTCTTGAAGAATAAGCAAGCATCAGAGTTTCAACTCATTCATAAACATAGTCTCCTGACATTTTACACTTAAACATTGACTCCTTCAGTGGGGTGTATTTCACATGTTGATCTCCTCATTTAGTACCAAGCAATGTGTATGTGGCCGGCGATCTGAATGTGTCATATTAAAGGAAGCTGGCTATAGTGAATTGGGTGTCTAATAACATCTTCTGGTTTGTATTTCGAGTGGCCAATCTGCTTCTAGTGGTGAAATTTGAAATGTTCCCCTTAGACGTTGGTTGGACTCTGCTGACTTGGGAAATTTTGAGTGTCAGACTTTCCAGTCCTGAACCTTTTCGTTGTGCCCACCAGTGAAACCTTATGGGGAGACTGCCAACTAACAGGCCACCATAGCCTTTTCTATTCATTACTAGATTGGAGGCAGGAGTGTGACAATGAGCACCTTCCACCCTGTCGTCAGAGTGCTGCAAAGATTCAAGTAGGAAGTGTAGTAGGAATGCGATGGAGGTGCCATCTTGACCTTGAGGCGGTTGCCACTGCATTAGAACAACACTGTCACGACATTTGTCTGTAGTGTCTGGCACAAAGACCAGCCTCTAAGCCTGAAAAATAGCACCCTTCCAATGTCATTTTGGAGGTAAACATTTAAAATCCATCAAATTGATTGCAGCTTAGCATCCTACTCTGCTCTCATCTCCTCTGTGCATGGCAGAAAGCTGGCAGCCCAGAGGTCTGAATTTCTATGATTACAGTTGGCACTCATTGGCTAACTGGACTCCAACCACTGCTGAGTGTATTGTTGTCACTGATATGATTCAACCTGTGGATGGAAGTACATCGGTGAGCCAGTCTGATATTTTATTTGCCCTAATTTTGTTGTTTTCCAACTTCCCAAAACATGACTCCACAGAACTGAGAGAATTTTCCCTTTGCCTCAGTGCTATATTTTATGGCTATCAATGAGAAATATCCTTTCTTCATTGTTGTGACCCGACACATATAGAGGTTTTTAGTTTGAATTTGGAAGTTTTGCATGCAATTCATGAACAGAGTTCTGAATTTTATATCTATGATTTCATAAACTGCAGTGAGTAAAATGACTGGGTCTACACAATTATCAGCTGGCCAGTTTTTTTTATATAAGTCAAAATTTCTATACATTATGGTGGTCATATTTATACAGAAGAAGTAACTGGTTATGAAGCTTAATGATGTATTTGTTTGAGAAGTGTTTGCAGCCAGATTTTGCTCAAATGATAATCTAATTTTGCTAATCTAAACTTTGGTTATTTGAATCAAGTTCTGTACTTCAGACCAAATAGTTATTTTATTAATAAAACATTTTTGAATACAATGTGTTGAATTAAGGAATACAGGATCAAGTTCTTAATGATCATATATTAGTGTCACAAAATAACAAATATGCACTGATGCTTGTATATGTTCTCATGTCTTAGAAATTGGTGGAGGCACTTTCTAAGAATTTAATTGAATGTTATGTTGTTACTCCTTTCAGGGAAAATCTCTCTTTTGGAAGAAACAGCCCTAAATGACTTTAAAACTCAGATAAATGCAAATGTGAAGTTTGAAGATACAGAGACAACGTTCCGCCTCTCTCCAGGAGATGTTTATAAAGAGCTGCGCCTACGGGGATATGAATATGGAAAAAACTTTCAGGGAATCTTGGAAACTAACAATGCTGGTAAGTGCCATCCTGAAACTTCAGTTTTGTACTTTAGAAACAGGCACACATATACACACAACTTGTGTTCAACTGATCGAAATCTATTAAAATCTCCTTTTCTCATGCTAGGGGATAAAGGAAAGTTGCTATGGTCTGGGAACTGGGTGACACTTTTGGATACCATGTTGCAGATGATTGTGGTCGGCCTGTCAGGACGCAGCTTGAGAATACCAACGCGGATCCGTTCTGTGTGCATTGATCCACAACTTCATGAAGAGAAAGTCCAAAATTACCAGGAAAATAAAAAAGGTTATTGAGGCCGTTTGTTTTATTTTTTTTGTTGTCATAAAATTACATTTTGAATATTTCGCCTTCACACAGCTGCGTCATGTTGTGTGATTGAGCTCCATATATTTAAAAAGTTGTGTTCATGGTTGCAGCTGGCAAATTGTAGTTCGCTTTTTCTTAGCAATTTTATATTATGATATCAAGTTATAAATTAAGTCAAGTTTGCCGAGTAAAAATGCACAAAACAGTTTGTTCTAAGTTTGCAGCAAAGTGGTCACTGTCGTGCTAACATGTCTACCAACAGACTACGTCCTGACATCTGCACTTCCTGTGTGTGGGTTCTTTTAGGGACCTATGTAGTTCATTGTGTGTGAAGTTAGCTACGCACTAACTTCAGAAAAGTCTTGTAGAGTAGACCAGATGTAGTTTGTTGCATTACCGCAATTATTTACAGGTTGTAAGAATAGGCCATACAATACTACAAAGATTGCAGAGAGGACCTAGCTTTTTAAGTCTGTCTCCCACTAAATTCTAATTTTACTCTCCTGCTGAGGGGTTATAAATCTTCACAGTGGATGGTGCTTATTGCACACACATGGACTACTTCAGATCCTTCCAGACTTGTACACAACACAGACCAGCCTTTCCAGCAGTAGGTTTAGATTTTGAAAAATTAAAAATTTTGCTCCTTAATGCTAATCTGCAGGAGCTGGTATTGCCTCAGTTTATGGGGCTATGGCATGACTCTGATATTGGGTCACATGTCTAGTACACAACTGTAAGTTACATCATGATCTAGCTTTAACTTTGTTTTATCTGTGTGTACAGCAGATGCTACGTCAATACATTCTTGAACACACTTCAATAAGATATTGACCAGCTTTGATTTTAGTTATTTCTGAAGCATTCGTGCAGGGCAGCAGAAGCTTCTGATGATTCCAATATTTGTTTGCACCACAAAGAAATAATTCTGTAGAATGCCACATCTGTATTTTGCATCCGTACTTTGAAACTTTATGCAAAGTTTTTTTTTCCCTCTGGTTCGTCATAGTCTTGAGATTCTTGTTTCTGAACTTGCGCACTTTGTTGTGTTCCTGTTTCTTCACAGCTGTGGATGTTGTCGTGAATCGTTGCCTTGACAACATTGTGGCAGGAGGTGTCCAGATCAGTGGGTTGCATGCAACAGTAGCTCCACGACGCCAGCAACAACAGATGCAGCCCATTCTACAGGAGTTCCACTTAAGCCCATACTTTGAGAATGACTACCTGATTAGTAATGAGAAACTTCGCTTCTGTCTAACACAGTGCAAAGGTGAGTGGCCAGTCTGAGATTTAACGTCTCTGGTGTAAAAATATGTATTTGGGAAGTGGTCTGTCAGCCTTTCCATTAAAGGAATCAAAGTTTAGTAATAACTTGGTGTACATTGCAATCTCATTTCTACATCTAGTGTTGAACTATTTTAACTCCTCTTGTGTTTTCTATTTCCTTGAGTTATACATCATCCAAAGGCCCAGAGTTATACTTCCAGGTGATACTCAGCACATGTGACAGCATCTGTGAAGACAAGCCGAGTTAGTGTTTTGAGTCCAGAAACTTTTCTTCAGCACTGTCTCCACAGATTCTGCCAAACCTGCTGAGTGTCTCCCAGCAATTTTTGTTTTTGTTTCAACTTCCAGTGGCCTTAGTTCTTTGGGTTTTTTAAACTTCCAGGTCTTTGACATTGCAACTGTGTGACTGAGAGAAAAAAAACAAACCAGCCAAAGCTGTTTCCATGCTGTACATCTGTATGACTCTTTCATGGAAAATACCTGCTGTCGTGTTATACTTATGATGACTTGTCTTAAAATCAGAAATCATTATTGTATGTGCTGCTAAGCATTGGAGTACAAGCCTGGCCAGAGTATTGAGTACAAGAGTTGGGCGGTCATGTTGCGGCTGTACAGGACGTTGGTTAGGCCACTGTTGGAATATTGCGTGCAATTCTGGTCTCCTTCCTATCGGAAAAATGTTGTGAAACTTGAAAAGGTTTAGAAAAGATTTACAAGGATGTTGCCAGGGTTGGAGGATTTGAGCTACAGAGAGAGGCTGAACAGGCTGGGGCTGTTTTCCCTGGAGTATCGGAGGATGAGGGGTGACCTTTATAAAATTACAAGGGGTTTACAAAATTATAAGGGGTATGGATAGGGTAAATAGTCGAAGTCTTTTCCCTGGGGTCAGGGAGTCCAGAACTACAAGGCATAGGTTTAGGGTGAGAGGGGAAAGATATAAAAGAGACTTACGGGGCAACCTTTTCATGCAGAGGGTGGGGCGTGTATGGAATGAGTTGCTAGAGGAAGTGGTGGAGCCTGGTACAATTGCAACATTTAAAATGCATCTGGATGGGTATATGAATAGGAAGGGTTTGGAGGGATATGGGCTGGGTGCTGGCAGGTGGGACTACATTGGGCTGGGATATCTGGTCGGCATGGACGGGTTGGACCAAAGGGTCTGTTTCCATGCTGTACATCTCTATGACTCTATCACTGTTTGCTGTCTCTATTTCCACCTGTTAAATGTACCCTTATTATTAAAGTACTGAAACTTTCATTCCACTGTCTCTTATTTAAATATCATCTTATTAAGGTTTTGTGCAGAAGCTGCAGGACAAGCTGTCCAATCATGGACTGAAGCTTGCTTTCTCCGGCCTACCAACTGGTGTGACCAATGCTGCTGGAACCACTGGATCAGAGAAAGGACTCCTGCACATGCTCAGTGTACTGTGTGCTTTAGACCTGAATGGGAATCTTTGGTCAGAACTGCAGCAAACAGTAGAGACTGAGAAAGATTGTCTACGTGAAGATGAGTTACTGAATGGATTACTCGATAGTCCAGCACTGAAAATCTGTCTTGATATCTCCTTGGAAAACATTGTGAACAAAAAGATGAAGGTTATAGAGGTAAAGGCATGATTTTCACTTCCTAACAAAGTTTATATTCAGTAATTTAATATACAATAATTTCATGACCCTTTGGATAGAGTTAGGAAAGTGGATGGAGTTTGAAGGGGACAAGTCTTTTTGACCACTTTAGCGATTAGTTGATAAGATAATGTGATGGACGAAGTTGAGGTTGTTGCAATAACTTCAGAGACCATTATTCTGTCACTAGTCATTCATTATTAATCAGTGAAGAGTCCTTGACACTGATCCAGCTTCCTCGGAACCAGTTCTCACAGTGATACTCCTGTTTTTTTTTTCCTTTCTCCATCACATTACCGCCAAACAGCAGTAGCTCTTATTTTTTCAGATTTTTTTTTCTTACACTGCCATCTGACAGCGGTAGTGCTTATTTTTTTTTCCCCAGCACCCATGGCGTGTGTGTGTGTGTCAGAAAAACGACAAATGCTTCAATCTTTCTTTATATTCCACCACTGGGAAGAAAGGAAACGCCCAAGTGGCCAGAGACAAGCAGTGCTCTTCTTGAGAGAGGGCAATGCTGTGTGACACTCCGTTCTTTTTTTTTAAACTGAGGAGACTCTGAATCTCCTGTTTGTTTTATTAAACAAATTACAAACAGTTTACAAAAAAAAACATTTACAGCTGTACACAAAAGACAGCAATTTTACAAGGGAGAGGAGCAGCAAAGCTCAGCCCCAAACCCTACCATTCGACCATTTTACAGGGAGATGACAAACCTCAAATCCCGACACTCCGTTCTTTTTTTTTCCCCGAGTGGCCAGTGACAAGCACTGCCCTTCTCATCAAAGGGCAATGCTGTGTGATAATCGCCTGGTTTTTTTTTGTATTTTTTTTATATACACTCCTGTTTATTTTTTTTATTTTTTTTATTTTCTTTCTCTTAACCCCAACACTGCGGTAGTGTTTATTTTTCCCCAGCACCCATGATGTGTGTGTGCAGGTGCGAGACACAAAGTGCACCAATCTTTATTCAATTTCCACCACCAGGAAGATATGAAAAACACCCGAGTGGCCAGTGACAAGCACTGCCCTTCACACCAAAGGGCAATGCTGTGTGAGACACTCCGTTCTTTTTTCTTTTTTTTTTAAGGGCAATTCTCCTGTTTATATTTTTTTTTCTTTTTTTTTCCCCTTAACCCCCACACTACTGCCTAACTGCGGTAGTGCTTATATTTTTCCCAGCACCCATGGTGTGTGTGTGTAGATGTGAGACACAGAGAAAGACACAAAGTGCACAAATCTTCACCCAATTTCCACCACCAGGAAGAAAGGAAACACCCGAGTGGCCAGTGACAAGCACTACCCTTCACATCAAAGGGCAATGCTGTGTGAGACACTCCGTTCTTACCTGTCAGCCATGGCTCCCTGATTGGACTAGATTAATTGCCCTAATCAAGGCACTCCAATCCTATAAGGTCAACCGGGCTGACCTCGTTAAAATCATTACAGTTGTGAATATCATCTACCTTTTTTAAATTTAGAAACTGATTTGCACGTGTCACATGTCAGATGTGAGTTGATTACCATAAGGCATAGGAGCAGAAATTAGGCCATTCAGCCCATTAAGTCTATACTACGATTCAATCATGGCTGATAAGATTCTCAATGCCATTCTTCCACTGTCTGTTTGTAACCCTTGATACTCAAGAACCTATCTTAAATATACTCCATGATCTGGCCTCCAGAGCTTTCTGTAGCAATGGGTTCCATAGTTTCACCACTCTCTGATTGAAGAAGTTTCTCCTTATCTTTGTTGTGAAAAGGTCTTCCCTTTACTCTAAGGCAATGCCCACTGCACAGATGGAGAAAAAGTGGGGATTGGGTTATGGTAGGGAACAGTCATGATATTTGAAAAGAGATCCATGAACTGCTCCATTATTATCAGGAGCTCAGCTCAGAGGAGGAAAGCAAAGATATACTTGGTGATTGAGAAGGAGATTCTGGAAATGGCATCTGAATTTTTGTGACACGTAGGATTTGACATTTTCGTAATAGTGATCATGCCTGAAAGGTCTCGATTATCCAAATACAGCTCTCCTTTTTTTTTCAAACTGTATATGTTTTTTGGAGGGTGTTTTGAAGGGATTTATTCTGTATATACTCTACAGGTGCTTGCTGGTAGAGCATGTGCAAAATATACTCACTGGAAATATTTTAACTTTTTAATACTTTGTTTAATTTGGGCATCACCTTTTACCACATTTTTACACTGATCGAGCATTGTAAGTCAAGAATTGAGATCAAAGTTAACTGGTTTCAATGTGCTTTAATGATTAACATGGAGTCTTACTTTTCAGGGAAGAGAATAAACAGCTCACCCGAAGTGCTGTTCTAGCTTTCCTTGGGCTTCAACAAGCATGCAGTGCATTATAAAGATGTGTGGGCTTATTATAAGTTGAAACATTCCTTCTATCTGGGCACTCAAGTTCCTCCATTGCACAAAAATTTCCACAGTTATGATTTGTACTCGAGAAGTCGCGGTGTTCGTCTGTGTGCAGGAGGTCACCCTCAGTAGTGGGAGGAGGGGCTAGGGTGGATGAATGTTACACAATGAATGCCTTGTGACTGATACCAACAAAATTGGCAAACATTCAGAGCCCCATTGGCAATCCTATCCAGTTGAAATACCATTGGGTTTCTAATGACCGCATGGAATCTGATTTGCATGGATTAACAAGACCCGTCTGCTTTGATTCAACCATCTCCATGAAACACAAAAAATTAGAACTAGAGCCAGTAGGATTGGGGTCACAAGGTCTTAGTTGATTGGGTTAAATTTTAGCAGTAGAATGAACTTCAGAATTCTAATTTTTGTTCCCTATCAATTCAGACTCTCTTTTATATGTAATGTCCTTGAGAAATTGTTAGGGGAGTGCTATCGGTTATTATATGAGATGTATTGTACTTTTACTAAGACTCCAAGGTATTTTTCATTATTTGTTTTGCAGATTCATGCTGCTTAGTCAAATATAATGAGCTTGACGTAAATCTTTCAATGCAGTTGAATCTGCAGCTATCCCGACTTGTTTGCACTTGTACCGCCTGGTCTCCAGATATGACTGCACCCTGTCTGATTAGTAGCATACCTTGAATTGTATAGTTTTATTGAGCAAAGAGTGTTGTGGCAATTATATTTCTTAAAACACAACAACAATTCTGATTTTAAAATTAAAGACTGTCCTTTTTTAAATTAATGGCACAATTTAGGTGACCTGTGCACCCAGTTTTGGGTGTAATGGGAATGCCAGTAGTAGTTTAAGTGGAACAGCAGTAACAAAGCAGCTAAAGTGTAGACTCTATCACCACCCTTGATCTAGAGTTATGAGCTATTCTTACCTGGACTGCTGCAGGCCCCATCTTCCCTACTCAAGGAAACTGGAATTGATAGCCTTGTTGGACAGGAATATTCTGGGTTATGGAACAGAGGTAGTAAGTGGAGCTGGGGAGACAGTAACAAACTAGTAAGCTCAGTAGCTAGTAATCCAAAAGCTCAAGTCAGTGCTCAGTCTATATGGTGAATGGTGGCCTCCTCTGCCTTTGTTCCAGGATTCGAATCTCATTATGTTAGCTGTGACTAACAAATCTGGAATATAAAGCTCGTATCATAATGGTGAACATGACAACAATCATCGATTTGTTGTCAAAGCCCTCCCAGTTCAGTAACTACTGCAGAGGCACCTATGACAAGTTTAGGGCAGAGAGTCTACACGTGGAGGTCCTGGCAGGCAGCTCAGATGTGAAACGTGTTTGCACCTTCTTTCCAGGCATGCTGTAATGCCGGCATATAAGGTGGCACCAAGGAGTAATATCAGGGCGGCTTCCTTGCAAGCATCTCCTGCATTAATTGTCAGACTGAGTTTAATGATTTTGCCACTTGGTATCTGCATTTAGGATTTCCAATGCCTTTTCTTTTGTTTGCTTGCCATATAATCCCCTGCCACTTTGGCCTGGCTATTGCTGATAATGAGCTGAGATGCCAGTTTGCACTCCCAGTGTTTCTGAATGCCTTTCCCTGCTTAATGATCCTCCCATCCAAGCATCTCCTCCCTCTTCCAAAACCTCAGACTTTTCTCTTTTTCACTCTCGCCAATAATGAGGAACATGAATTGCATTTCGGACTTCGATCTATCCACAATTTGTAAATATTTAAAACAAAGACATCTGAAAGTGCAAAAAGCTGCCTCCATTATTCATAATTCATAATTATTCATATGCTATGGACTGTTATTAGCATACTTGCTTGAATATATATCTGTTCCACTAAATGTGCTATTTGCCTCATGGAGTCATTATTGTAACACAGCTCAGTTTGGGTGGGTAGGGGGGCTTTCCCAGGGGACAGAAACCAGTAATGCTTGGAAGTGGAAGTACTGGTCATACTGGAGCTACATTTTGAGATGCAAAGTTTTTTGTTTTGCATGCAAAGTTTCGTACAAGCAGATAATTTACTATACAAAGTGCATAGGTGTAATAGAACAGAGCGAGGAATAGTATGTTATGGATGCAGCGAAGGTGCACCTAAAGAGTGAGATCAACCTTTAAAGTAACTGAATTCAGTGAAATGAATGCATCATTTATAAATTCTACTGGTCTTTTCCTCTGGAGAACCTCTCAAACATTAACGTGTATCTATCTACCCTCCACTTACCTGCCTTTTGACCTCTTTTTATCCTTCCTCAAATGGAGCATTGCTAGAAATTAGCACATTCATTATTATCGTAATCCCATTGATCTATCGGCGTTATACAAATTGGGTTCAAATGAACCACGAAAACAGGAATTCCTGGCATTGGAACTCTGGCTCCTGAATGGCATTTACTTTGGAAGAAATGACAAAGACTGGGAATCTCTCAGAAGCAAATAGAGACTTGGTATAACAGAGTCTCTGTCATGCTGCTTTACCATAAGACCCTTGTGCCCTGCCAAGAGTGACAGTGGGTGTTTGATTGTGTACACACACACCCCCCCCCCCCCCCCCCCCCCCCAAGAAAATCCATTCCAAAATATTTAACTTCCATAGTATTTCCTAGGATTTTCACAGCTGAAATATACAACAAGAGATGATCCAAGAGCGTGTCCATTCATTTAAATGATGAAGTTTATTTGGTTAGTTACCAGTCCTGACGTACTTACATTAAAGAATTATGCTATTGCCTTACTGCAGTCCAGTGCACTTGTAAAATGAATATATGAAGACTTTTTTTCTTTGAAAGCTTGTTTGGAATTTTCCATCATTTTGTCCTGGCTGTTGTTTGGGAACCTACAGATACTGTCAAAGTCACCAACATTGAGCATCATCTTTCTAGTTGGGGTTTTGCTGGTTTACCTCTGAAACATCACCCACCAGGAACAGACCTTTTTAACAAAACTTGTTAAGATTTAAATGTGTGAAACGCAAGTCAATTTTTATTTGCTTATTTTCTGAATTATGCATATGGAACAAAAAAAAATAATTTTATTTAACTTTGCTGTTTAAATTGGCATAGCTATCATACACTGAGTTCAATCTGACCCTGGGAATAAAAGGATTGAAGATGGAATTCCTAGAAGTTAACCCCACCCCAAACTTTTGTTTTTTATGATTTCGGATTTGCATATCTCTGGAAAGATTAATGATTCAGGTAGTTTAGGGAAAGTGTGGTGTGACACATAAAATAACAGTATTTGATGCCCGAGTCCACATGAACCACACTTTTTTTTTCCTCTCTTGACATTTAAAAAAAATTTCATATGTTGCTTCATTTACAATTCCTTTTTTTCTTCCATTTTTGCCCCTTTAGGTTTCAGCTGCCAGTGGAAACTTGTACTCTCGCATTGTTCCTTTGCTGAACAACCAGCCAGTCATTAATCTTGATTATATTGCCACTGATCTGAACCCAGAGTCCCTGTCAGCCAATCAGGATCAGCTCCAGGAGATGGGTGTTTCCATTGATCAGTGGAATCCCCTGAATCCTGCCTCTTCCAATCTGGCCAATGCTCAGCTGGTTGTCTGTAACTGTTCAGCATTCCTTTTTGAGGACCCTCAGACTGTTGTCTCCAATATGGCTGCTGCTGTGAAAGATGGTGGATTTTTCTTGCTGCACACCCTTCTTAAGGGCCAAATCCTTGGTGAGACAATTGCGTTCCTTACAGGAAAAGATCCAAAGCAATCACAGGGGCTTCTAACGCAGGTAAAATAATTTTGAAATACATAGTTATGTTTATTCTTTTACGCATATCATATACAGCAAACCCAAGATTTTTTTAAAAAAAAACTTTTTGTAGTGTATCTTCAGATGATTTCATAAGTTGAAGAAATAGAAAACACAAAATATCAGCATGAATGCACATTTAAAATTTTTCACATTGCTGTGTTAGGCTGCAATTTACTGAGTAAGAAAATGTTTACCATACAAACAGCTCACAACTATAAATTTATTTATATAAATCACCAATTTGAATTTGAGGAATGTTTTTGGAAATCTTGTCTTGACCGGTGTACCTTTTTATCATTACCTACAAAAAAACCAAGGAGACTTTTTTTTAGTAAGCATTCAATGCAGAGATCCTTTGTTCTACTGAGTTGTGGTTGTTTGTTTTTCTTACTGATCTAACTTACAGAACTGAGATATGATTGCTTGCATGGTAATATGAATGTACCTTTTTTCCTTAAGCTGTGTATTTAATTTCATATACAAAATGTCCTGATTGTTCGCCAGATTTACTGATATACAAACTGAATAAACAATTTTGTAGTAGTGATGTATTTCTTTCTGTTTTGTGATATTGTGTTGAATGCAAAACATGAAAGAAAAGTATCTTGGGATTGAATGTCATTTTAGTAAAATTTTAAATCCAAATACTTAATTAAATCCAGAATGCCTAGATTCTATATTTTTGTTAAATCGTGAACAGAGGAAATCTTCTGGCTGTACCTAGAGTTTTGTCTAAACTGAGTGACTAGGGAAATCACCACCAAAGACTAAGTCAGTAATGCAATTGAGAATAAATCAAAGTTCGTTAGAACTTCAAAACAAGGAGTTTGTCTAGTTGAAAACCATTGGGTGAAATGTTTTCACTTTTTTCTTTCCTCCCAATTTCTGTACTTTGATAATTTGGTTTGTAAGTGAAACTCCAGATGTAATATATACAATATGGTCTCCAATTTGAATTATCGATTCTGGCAAACTTACAATTTTACAAGTTGCCTTTTCTTTTCCACAGGGTGAGTGGGCAGAGATATTTGATAAGGCTTCGCTTGACTTGGTTAGCATGAAGAAATCATTCTACGGTTCTGTCATGCTGCTGGGACGCAAGAAGACCGAACCCAAGAACCCAATTTTCCTGGCAGCCCATGCAACAGATTTCAGCTGGATTGAGCCTCTAAAAGTAATGAAAATATCTGCATTTTCCCTAGTAACATGCAATCAAATGGTCATCCTGGCAATTATATCCAACAAAATATTTAAAGATGTTTTGGAGATTCTCCTTTTATCATATTAAATGAGGCAGGAGCAGTGGTCATGTCAGCTAGATGCAACAATGGTGAAATTGTTATCTTTCTTTACTGTTTTCTCTCTCTTTGTTCCAGTGGTGTAATTGGATACCTAAAGCAGGATTTGTGTATGAGCCTTGACAGGCAAATGATATAAGTGAGCTCATCACTGACCTTACCCAGTGTTTTCAGGCCTCCATCCTAGTGAGGAGGGATGGCAACACAAACTAGATGTCCACTCCCTAGTCTGAAACCAAAACCCTCGTTCTGTCTATGGATTGGAAAATCACTGGACAAAATCTGAGCCAGCAAAAGTTACCTTTGGGTGACTTTTATATGCAGAGCCAGATGATGCCAAATGTTAGTCCACTTACTGTGTTCTATAATGAATCCTAAAGGTTTCCCCACTGTTGGCACCATGACCACTTGGAGCTTGTGCTGTGAAATTCCCACCCTAAGCTCCTGTGGCACACAGGGCACACAATCCATCATAAGGAACTTCCTTAAAATCCACTTCTATTTTATGTGGTGAATCTTCCTATAGTCTCCTCTATTGGCGTAGCATCCATTTTTATTTGGTCATGCTTCTGCAAACCACCTTGAGCTATTTTTCAATGTTAAACGCTGTTGTTAAGTAGAATGAGGTCACCTGAATTAACATTTTTGCATCAATGGTCCTGAATTGAAGGATCTAATGGCTATGAGGCATTATGGTTCCTATAAATGTTTATTTTCTTCCTGCAGAAGATCTTAGAAGAGCCTTCAGAGGATCCAATCTGGCTTACAGTTGCTAATTGTGGCAATTCAGGAATTGTCGGAATGGTGAATTGCCTTCGTCAGGAACCACGTGGACATAGAATACGGTGTGATTTTTATCCATTTAACAATTAATTAAATGTTTTTAAAAAGGGAATTCAATAGAGTGGTACAATCCAGCTGAAATTTATGGTCCCACCAATTCAGCACCTTTCTTTAAACCATTTATTCTTATTATATTTAATAAGATCCTTTTGTGGTTTTTATATTTTCTACCAATTGAGAACAATGACTATACTACTTCCAAAAATAAAGCCCTTTATCATTTCCTTGAGTAGAAGCTTACCATATTGAAAGCACTTTAAAGTTCTAATCTAGAATAATCTATTCTGAAAGGCTGTGGAAGCAAATTTCATGGGAATGTTCAAAAGACGTTGGGCACATTCTTGACCGGCTCAGTTTCTTCAGCACTTGCTGTTTTTATTTCAGATTTCCAGCATTTGCTTTTATTTAGGATATGTAGTGAGGTTGATACTTAAATTTGGAAAATAGCTGGTGTAGTGAGATATTTTTGCCACAGGCAAAACAGCAATTAGCATATGGTACGAGAGCACATTTCAAGCTGAATAACATGAGATTGATCTGCATTGTACTGAAAGGTGTCAAGGTCCTTGCAGAGTTTTTGGGGGCAAAGGGTCTCTGGCTGAGATTAGAGATGGAGAACAGGACTAATACAGCTATTACATAAGAAGTGGGGGCTTAGCAGAAAAGTATAGTGAGAAAATATCATCAATGGAAGAAAAGGAAGAAACTAACTACATTGTAAAGTGACTCGAAAACAGTGTCATAGAAAAGAGGCAATGTTGCTTTCAAAGAAAACAAATGAAAGCATGAAAAATCAGGGTAAATATTTTAAGAAATTGCAACCAGGATTGACAAGTATAAATGTGAATGCACAAAACATTCACAGCAAAAATTGAAAAGTTAAATGTATCAGTTACAAAAAAAATTAACAGGGGCAACTCTTCTGAAATAAGCTATTAATGTCGATGGAACACCGATTAAGAGGGTAGGATGAATCAGGAAGTTATAGACGAGTATGAGCTATACTTAATTAAAAATACATGGGTTGGTTAGTGAAGGACAGGTATACACCTCCTTAAAACAAAAGCTCAATTTTTAACATTCATTGGCAATGGTGAATTCAATTGTTATACTTCATATGATTTTCCTGTTAATGAACTACATCTTAATACGCAGTCTGTAAAACAACTTCCAAAACAGCAGAGAAAAGCTGTCAAAGCAACAATATCTGAAAAAATTCAGGTAGTCTAGATTTGTCTGACTTGTGCTTGAGTTGATAGGTTTTACAGTACACTGGCATGAATCTGCAGAAATGTTTATTTTTTAAAATTATCTATCCTCAGGTGTGTATTTGTAACAAATTTAATCTCTTCCTCGTCTGTTCCATCCCTGGATGCATGTGGAAAGGACATGAAAGCCATTCTCCAAAATGACTTAGTGATGAATGTCTATCGTGATGGACATTGGGGGAGTTTCCGACACACTTTCATACAAGGTATACAATTGTGTGTTTAATGTCCATATCATGAAATGAACTTGGTCTGTTTAACAAAGGTTCATTTATGCTGTACATAGAAAAGTATGGATCATTCATTGAATTTGTGGCTTTCCATTCTCATTGTCGCAGTGTAACTGACTTGATCTCCCTGTTAACTGTGGAATACACAAGTGGAATACTTTCGGGCTAGAACTGAGAAATTTGAAATCCTCCTTTTTAGTAGGCGCTGAGAGAATGGGACAGATTTTCAAATTTCAGCAGCATTAGCATGTGATCTGTGCATGATTTCATAATTGTGGTCCCAAGGATCATCTCTGGATTTGGATTCCAGCAGATTTTCAAACTTTTCAAGCAGCTGAGGTAATGGGAAACATGCTTTACTCCGACTAATAGCCCACCGATCTCCTTCAAGTGCTTGTTAATAGGGTCAGTGAAGAGATTTTGAAAACTGTCTCTGGTGAAGTCAGCTATTCTGATAAACTTTAGTGCCCAACTGTAGAGATCATCAGAAGGTTTCTCTATTTTTGATGAACTGAGCTCTGCCAGTTTAAGCACTGTGCCTTCGTCCAGCCTTTATGGCCACATTCATTCACCTCAACAATGCTGGCCCTCTGACAAGTTGTCTACCCTCACTTCAATGATGCCGACTTTCTAACAGATTGTGTACTCACACAGGCAGGGCCTGTTATAGCTGCTACTTGCTTTCATTAGGGCACCAGAGAGGCCATTCATGTACTGCTGGATGTCAATAATTGGGCTCAACAATTTAGGGTATTGACATTGAAAAATAGCATCATGTGAGCAACATGCAACACATCTAGTTGCAAGATCTAGAATTAACCTGGATACTGAGTCTGCTCTGAAAACCTGGTCCACTGTCTCCATATTTATCCCCGTTCAGTTGCCCTCTGTCATATATCTAAATCAAGGAGCTGACAGGAAACCTCAGTAGCTCTTTATTATCTTGAGAGTCCTGTTTTTTCCAGCTTGTGGGTATGAACCTTTTTCGAGTGGGCGATAGCAACTCCCAGGGGGATTTTTCTGGTGGAAAAGGAGCAGCTCAGCTAATTGGTGCCTTAATTTAGTAGCTTGTTATGAGAGGAACAACCTTCATGATCTCAGGTTTTCTTCTTTTGTAGTTTTCTTTCCTGCTAGCAATGCAATATTGGAAAAAAAAGAGATATGAATGTGAGAAAATAATAGGAATGAGGAAACGGCACCGTTACAATTTTTTTAAAGGGGGGTGCCAAAGCAGGTGTATTATAATATCTTGTTTGCTCTGTTGTGTTGCATTAGAAGGGTGAGCCATTCTAAAACAAACTTCACTATCTTTGTGCTTCAGTTTCCATTGAGTACAGTTGCTATTGGGCATATTTTAATGTCCTAGTGAAATTGTTTCATGACCTCTGGAAGATTAAAGTGGCTCCAGCCATTTAAGCATTCCACTGTTTTCTTTTCAAAAAATAGATAGAATTAAAGCCCCTAGTGTTCTCTTATAGATAATCCACATTGTCTACTAATGTAATGCATTCTGCAATGAGAATATTTAAATCATTAAAGATTTACCAATAATTATGGTTTAATACAGCAACCTGCCAGCATGACATTATTTCATATTGTGGACATTTCTGATAAAGTTTCTGAGCCTTCTACAGCACTTAGCTATTCTAAACAGTGTCACAAAGGACAGCTTGTGTTGCTGTAGCTGTGGAACATTAATCCTGCATTGTCCTTCACAGCCTTTGACTCAACCAATCAAACCATCAAGTTTCCTCTGCTGTTCGGTTGAGCAGGATTGACATTGTTTAGTTCCACTTTTACACACCTGATCATAGCCTCAGTATTGCTATCAATTACTTGCCTTCTCACCTCTGCACTGTTGATGTCCCCAAAAATCTGTCCATTACACCACCTCTTCCTAATATGCTAACCCCTTAGCAACATTGTCTACCAACATGGGGGTCAGCTGCAACATCAAAGATGGTAACATCATTTGGGGAAGTGGTGGTATCGTGGTAATATCACTGGACCAGCAATCCAGAACCCCAGGCCAATATTGTGGGCATGTATGTACAAATCCCACCATACTAGAGGGTGAAATTTGAATTCAGTTTAAAAAAAAATCTGTAAGAAAGAGTTGATGTAATGGTGACCATGTAACCATTGTCAATTTGTCATAAAGACACACCGAGCTTATTGATGTAGTTTCGGGAAAGAAATCAATCACCTTTACCTGGTCTGGCCTACGGGTGATTCCAGACCCACAATAATGAGTTTGACTCTTAACTGCCCTTTTGGGCACTTTGGGATTGGCCAGCATTTATTGCCCAGTCAGCAGTGCTCAAATTGAAAATAAATCTTCTGCCTTTCTACTTCCAATTGTGACCCATCAACTGTCTTTGCATTATTAAAAGTCCTCCCCTGACACTCTGTCTCAAATGAGCTACAATTGAGGTGGCCTGCAAACAAATCTCTACCACATAGATAGAAAAAAAGATGGAAGTGAGGCAATAATATTTGACTTAATAAGAAAAGCCTGCTTACCTTGGGAATGAAATGTTTTCCATTAACATGCCCTGGCTTTCTACCATCTTGCTTTCAAATTAAATTAGACGCAGTGAAAAAATGGGTTTATCCTTTCAGATCAAAATAAGGAGCAGACGGAATTTGCCTATGTAAATGTGCTGACTCGTGGAGACTTGTCATCCCTCTGTTGGATTTTATCACCACTGCAACACTTCAATTCCAATGATCCTAACATTCAGCTGTGCAAGGTGTACTTTGCATCTCTCAACTTCCGTGATATCATGCTGGCAACAGGCAAGCTGCCACCTGATGCCATCCCGGGTAAGACCATTGAAGTGACAATTTACTCTATAGACTTTAAAATGATTGTACTGTTGTGCTTCCTTGGATTTCAGAATCAACACCTCCAAAAATGTTCTGAATGAAAGTGCAAGCCAGAATGAGATACTGCTGTAGGGAATATGGTGGGGGCGCGGGGATGGGGTGGGGAGAGTGGGTGGCTGAGGAGACTTAGGCAAATTATGAGGGAAAGATGTGAATGTGTTTCTCCTGTTTAAATAGAAATTGGAAATAAAATCAAAAAATGCCTGAAAAAAATTAAATGAATGCAAAATTTTGTAGATGCTGAAAATCCGAAACAAATATTGCAAATGCTAGGGAAATTCCATCCGATCTGGCAGCATCTTTATAGAGAGAGAGAGAGACAGAATTTCAAGTCCAGTATGATTCTTCAGAATTCCTGTTTCTTCTCAGAGTTCAGAAGAAGAGTCACATCAGGCTTGAAATGTTAACTCTTTCTCTCTTCACAGATGCTGCCTGTCCTGCTGAATTTCTCCATTAATTTCTGTTTTTTTTTGTTCCTGAAAATATTCCAGGTCAGGTGAGAAATGGAATTAATGTTTATGGTTATGATTATCTTTTGGTTCTTGTGAGCTCAAATGTTAATTCTCTTTCTCTCCACCAGTGTTTTCTGCGCTGTTGAGTTTTTCCTTGTGCTTTTTGTTGTTTTAGTTTCAGATTTGCCGCGTGGCTAACATTTTAGCTCCTGTATAAAGGAAGAGGTTCTTGGGTTGGATGAGCCTACCTCTCCTGCCTTTCTGCAGAGTTTCCTTTTGACACCTTTAATTGCAAGCACCAGATGCTTCTAGAATTGCTGCTTTAACATCGCTGTTTCAGAATGTTCTGTTGGAATGTAATGCTGTGGGTTTAAACTAAATCATTCGGCAATTCGAGAGAAGAAAATTTTAAGCAGTGTCCCAAGCCTGCACATGAATGAAGTGTACGTCATATTAAAATGAATGAGAGATACCCACAGGTCAGGTCCTGGCCAAAATTATTCTACATTAACCTGCGTGAAGAATAGGATCAGAAGGGGTGTGAAACCAACATCTAACTTGATCCCAAGGGCAGCAGAGTCTGGGAGAGAGGTGCAGAGTTACCATGCCCAATCCTTGCTAAGTTGTCAGTACAGTTCAGATTTTCTAGCTTCTTCTCCCATCGTTTTTCCTTTCAAACATCCAGAATCAAGCTTCATTTCTTCTGCACTGTGAAAATTTAAATTTTGTTTTCTAGGTGATGCAGCTTTGCAGCACTGCCTGTTAGGAATGGAATTTTCAGGTCGTGACCCCAGAGAGAGGAGAGTGATGGGACTGCTCCCTGCCAAGGGTTTGGCCACAGTCGTCGATTGCGATATGCGATTCTTGTGGGATGTCCCAGATAACTGGTATGTGTTTAGCAGCATTTCTGAAGAACATTAACTTGTAACATTGTCTAAATAAGTGCAATTTTGACAACATTGTTTGGATGCTGTAACACTCCACCTCCAAAAATTGCTGGGTCAAGTGATCAGCATAAAGAACTTTGAATAAAAACCTTGAACCCAATATGCCAAAAAACAAAGAAAGGAACAAAGGAATTATGTTTGAGGTTGTGCAGAATATTCTTCCAATGAGTATCAACTTAAATTTGCAGAGATGGTGGGCGTTTAGAAATTTATATATCAATATAAGAGCTTCCGTTTATAAAGCTTTCTTTACTATGTCTTTCTGATGTCCCAAAATTTTGTTTAATGAGTTACTTCTAAACTTTTTGAATTTTTCCATGGGATTTGGGCATCGCTGGCTGGGCTAATATTTATTGCCCCTTTTTGAGAAGGTGGTGATGAGCTGCTTCCTTGATCTGTTGCTGTGTATTTGACATAGTATACCCACAATGCTGTTGGGGAGGGAATGCCAGGATTTTGAAACAGTAACACTGAAGGAACAGCAATATATTTTCAAGTTGGGATGCTGAGTGGCTTGGAGGGGAACTTGCCAGTGATGATGTTCTCCTTGGATCTGCTGTCCTTGTGTTTTTAGTAGTTGTGGGTTTGGGAGGTGCTGTGTAATGGGCCTTGGTGAGTTTCTGCAATGTATCTTGTAGGTGGCACAGATTCGTGCTACTGAGTGTTGGTGGTGGCAGGGCTGAATGTTTGTGGATATGGTGCCAAACAACTGGGTTGCTTTGTCCTGGATGAGCGAAGCTTCTTGTATTGTTGGAACTTCACTCAGGCAGGCACTGGGAAGTATTCCTGACATGACCTGTCTTGTAGGTGCTGGACAGCCTTTGGAGAGTTAGGAAGTGACTCCAGTTCAGTTTCTGGCCAATGGTAAACCTCAGGATATTGAATCTGGGGGATTTAGCAATGCCAGTGACATTGAATGCCAAGGGGTGGTGGTTAGGTTTTTCCTTGTTGGAGACAGGCATTTGACTGGTATTTGTATGGTGTGAATGTTACTTGCCACTTATCAGTCCAAGCCTGGATACCGTCTTGATCTTTGCAATTGAACATGGACTGCTTCAGTATCTGAGTCATCACAAATGGTGCTGAACAATGTGCAATCATCAGCGAACATCCTCACTTCTGACATTTTATGATGAAGCAATTGAAGATGGTTGGATATAAGACACTACCCTGAGGAACTCCTGCAGAAATGTCCTGGAGCTAAGATGACAGACCTCCAACAACCACAACCACAACCATCTTTGTTTTTCCCAGGTATGATTCCAGCCAGTGGAGAGGTTACCCTATGATTCTTATTGACTCTGGTTTTCCTCGGGTTCTCCAATGCCTCACTCAGCCAAATATAGCTTTGACTCCAAAGTCACTCTCGCCTCATCTCTGGAATTCAGCTCTTTTTGTCCATGTTTGAACCAAGGCTGTAATGAGGTCAAATGAGGTCAGAAGCGGTCTCGCTCGGCCGGGTGTCACTGAGCAGGTTGTTGCTAAGCAAGTGTTCCTTGCTAGCACTGTTGACCCCTTTTTCACCAGGTTTTACTGATGATTGTGCACACACAGATGGGTATTATCTGGCAGGATATACCTGGACAATTTTCCACATTGTTAGGTAGGTGCCGCTGCTGTAGCTGCACAAGAACAGCTTGACGAGGTGTGCAGCAAATTCTGGAGCACAAGTCTTCAGTCCTATTGCCTGAATGTTATCAGAGAAAATAGCCTTTGAGGAATCTGTTCTTGATCTCACGTGGAATGAATCAAATTGGCTACAGACTGGTATCTGTGATGCTAGAATTGCTTGAGGAGAACCCGAAATTGATTATCTAGTCGGCACTTCAGGCTGGCGATTTAAAGCAAATGCTTTAGTCATGTTTTTTTTTGCACTGATGTGCTGAGCCCCCCCATGAATAAGGATGGGGATATTTGTGGAGTTTTATTCGTAAGTCGGTTTAGTTGTCCAGCATCAAGGTGGTTAACTCTACCTATCACTTGCTATTTATGCTGCAGTCCTGTTTTGTAGCTTGGTCAAATTGACCTCTCGTTCTTGGTCTGCCTGGTGCTGCTTCTGGCATGTTCTCCTGCACTGTTCGTTGCACCAGGGTTGCCCCCCGGCTTGATGGTGTCAGTAGAGTGGAGAATGTGTCAGGTCGTGAAGTTTCAGATTTGTTTTTGGAGTATAATTCTGCAGTTGTTGGTGGCCCAAAGTGCCTGATCTTAAGTTGGTGGACCTGTTCAAAATCCTCACTCACTCACTCATTAACCCCATTGTTGACTGTTGTATTCAGAACACTGTGTTCAGGTTACAAAGATCTCCAAACACAGGCTGTGATATAGTTTATTTTTTTAAACCTTTCCTTGCACTTTTTATGTTATTCCCCCAGTAATGTTCATTCCCGGTTGTCTACTCTCTGTCTAGCGCATTGTTAGCTGAAACCCTAGGACAGAATTACTCCTGTTTTTGACCCATTGTGATGTTCCCTCTGGTGGTTTTTCCTGAGCTATATTCAACAGGAATGAATTTTATGTGCAGTGTTAGATGTTGGTAGTGATCCCAACAATTGAATCCTTTTGACGAAGATACCGGATTACCGTGGGAGCTATGGTGGCGCCTTAACTTTACACACCAACGTAAAACTGAATGATATTGAAAATGGTTGCACATTCATAGCCTGTATTATATGGGAGTGTCTCATCCAAAAATTATTAGATTTCTCACATAGTATGACTTTTCTTTAAAACTTTGCATGTGCAGGTGAACACTTGTACATTAACATTTTCCTCCCCTTTGCTTCCCTCCTTTCATGAAAATTAATGGCAACAGTAACCCTCTCTGACCACGTGGTTGTTCTTTTGGATTGAGGCTAGACATGTGTTTGGCTGTCTAATTGGAAACGTATTCTGTACTCATTTAAAGTTTCTCTTTCTCATGTGTATACAAACAGTTGGGTAGTTTTTAAACAGCATCCTTTCCTTCTTTCATGCGATGTGGCTATCACTGGCTAGGCCCAGAGGCCATGTATGGGTTAACCACATTGCTGTGGGTATGGAGTCACACGTAGACTAGACAAGGTAACCACCTGGAAATCTAAGGAGTTGATGTTTGGTTGTTTCATTATAGCTTTCTAATAAGCAGAAAATTGCAATGCCACTTACTCACTCTTTTTGGCCTTTATTAAGGACTTTGGAGGAGGCTGCTTCAGTGCCAGTTGTTTATGCAACTGCATATTATGCACTGGTGGTGAGAGGTCGCATTAAAAAGGGTGAGAGTGTACTTATCCATTCGGGATCAGGTGGAGTTGGACAGGCTGCTATTTCAATTGCTCTCAATTTGGGATGTCGTGTCTTTGCTACTGTTGGTAAGTGAAATTATATTATTTATGGTCTGAGTGGGTTTGATTATTAGGCAATAATATTAAAAGGGAATAAACCCATCTTTGAATTGATATATCTATGTTGGTGGGATGAGTTACCTAGTTATTAAAGACTCCTTTTTAAAAGAAACCTTGCTAATTATGTATTGGCAGGTATGTGCATATGACTGTAATGTGAGTGACTGTTGGTCATTGATATACCAAGTTGGAATTAAATCTATTAAAAGGTTTGATGTTTGTTTATATTCAGTTAATCTGGTCTTTAACATGGTTCAGGATCAAGCAAAGTTCTTTTCAATGAATAAAGCTTTCAGTCAATGTGGCTGGATGTTGGGATATCTAGTATTTCATACCAGCTGCTAAAGAACACCAGCAATTACTCTGCAAAAAATAAATCACTTTGTCAATTAAAAGTGACAAGCTTGTCCAACCTACATCGGCATGCAGAAGACATAGCTGTTATGGATGACTCATTGGAGAGGGGACATTTTGAGTGTAGAAAAGCAGCATCAAAGGATGTATTGGAGCTTTATTATAATGCAAGAAAGTTGGTTTAAATTTAGTGGACAGTGACTGACCGTTGTCTAATTACATTTTTTTTAGGTTCAATGGAAAAGCGTGTATATCTTCAGCAACATTTCCCACAGTTGAATGATGAATCTTTTGCAAATTCTAGAGATGCTTCCTTCGAGCAGCATGTGCTGCGAGCAACTGGTGGCAAAGGTGAGGTCTTGGATATTTGCTTTAGAAGGACTATATCATAAATAGCAAGTACGATTGTGGTAAGAGAGCTTGCTAACTTTACAATGCAGCGGATGTTGATTAAAGACATTGGGCTGTCTTGCACTTGATTTGCCCACTTTTAGCAAATTCAGATAGTCAAGGATAAGACATTAATTTGTGTACATTAGAACCACTTTTTTAAATGAGATTATTAGAACCTATCATTAACTGTCTTCTACCTATCACTTGCTATTTATGCTGCAGTCCTGTTTTGTAGCTTGGCCAGGTTGACCTCTCATTCTTGGTCTGCCTGGTGCTGCTCCTGGCATGTTCTCCTGCACTGTTCATTGCACCAGGGTTGCCCCCCTGGCATATGGTGCGTAATTGTGTTGAAGAGCAGTTTGTAATTACATCTTAAAGGAAAGAAAAAAGATAATCTTTGAATGCCAGTTGTTTTGGTGAACTGAAATTTGGTTTAACACTGGCTCATTCATCTTGACAGAAGCAATGGACTAAGTTTTTTGATTCCTTTCAAGTTTCATGAAGAAACTGTATTGCCACCCTTTTACATGTTGGGAAGAAAGCCTCCAGTTGATCATGTATCAGGAAAATTAGTTTTTTTTTTAATCTTCCAAATCGCAATTATGACTTTATCTAAAAACTACCACCTTAAATCAGATTGAAGTATTTAAATCCTCTGTGCTGCTACCTTGATCTAAAGCAGTTCCTGTGGCTTGAGAGTATTTGTTATGGGTTTTGCCAACTCTGACATTTTTACTTTTGAACAGACTTCCTGCAAATTTGGCACTTATGATAGTTAAAGTATCCACTTTAAATGACTATTTTATGAATTGTTCCTTTCTGATAGTCTTGATGGAAACATAAAGGGTTGTAAATTATTCATACAATTGCCTAGATCATGGAGAGGTTTAAAAGCAACTGGTAAACTAGAGAAGTTCTTAAATTATTCAAATAACTTTTTGATCAAATAACAGGTTTTGGAATTGAAATTAATTAGTAGAAATCTCAAAATAGATCCTAAGTATATCCCTGCTGTGGATACATAACCATAGACCAGTATGAAAAAAGAGCATGGGTCTGCACTTTGATTAGAGAGAGACAGCGGGTGGTTTAACCTGGGGGTTACCACACCTCAGTCAAAGGAAAAGGTTGAGAAAGAGTCCTTCATTGTAACATCAGCCAGTGATGGGAATTGAACCTACACTGTTGATGTCATACTGCATCATAAACTAGCCATCAAGCCGACTGAGCTAACCAGCCTTGAATGGATTTTTGTTTTTTAGTGATTGCTTTCATGAGATGCTCTCTGATGTCTTTACTACATTAATTATTGGTTTATGCAGAATAATGCCCCCTATATTTAGATTATCTAACAAACTGTGATGTCATTACCCACAGGAGTGGACCTGGTACTGAACTCATTAGCTGAAGAGAAGCTACAGGCTAGTCTCCGTTGTCTGGCTCGACATGGACGTTTCCTTGAGATCGGCAAATATGACCTTTCTAATAACAATCCACTTGGTAAGCGCTCTACAATAAAAAGCAAATTGAGTATTGACTAATGAAACAATGGGCCCCAAGCTGTTGTTAATTTTCTGTAAGCTTACATTCCAAAACATTTTAATCAGGATAAATTGAACTAAAGCCATTTCCAATACTCACTTGTCCCTTTTCTAGTTTAAGTCAAGGGCTCAATGTTGGAAGGTGCTGGTAATGAATATACATAATTTTCAGGTATGGCTGTCTTCCTGAAGAATATTGCATTCCATGGAATTCTCCTGGATGCTCTGTTTGAAGAAGGAAACAAGGAATGGGAAGAAGTATCTGAGCTGCTGAAGGATGGAATACGCAGTGGAGTGGTGAAACCCTTGAAGACTACAGTGTTCGACCGAGATGATGTGGAGTCTGCTTTCCGTTTTATGGCACAGGGTAAACACATTGGAAAGGTTGTGCTGAAGGTGAGTGGGGAAAAGGACTTTGGTTGCATTGCTTTTCACTTCTGGAGAAAGCTCTGTCTGAGCTAGATGCTTTGACAAAAACCAGTTAGAAACCCCTTTGTGAGACTGTACTTTGTAATTTGCCAAATGTTTTGGGTCCATCTCCGATTGTGTCAGATGTTGGCTACCTTCTAATTACTCCACCGAATATCCATGTCAAAAATTGAGGGAAGTAATTGTGTGTGTCTTGTAGTGAAAGAATTGGGAATGGGACAAACCCAGAAATTGAATCTGGAAAGACAAGTTTGTGAAGAAAATCCTTTAATCTTTTTAAATAGTATAGGTTAGATGACCTACAGCATGGAAACAGGCCCTTCGGCCCAAACGTCCACACGGACCCGCCGAAGAGTAACCCACCCGGACACGTTCCCTTACATTTATTTCTGACTATGCACCTAACACTATGGCCATACTAAATTGCCTAATTCACCTAACCTGCGCATCTTTGGATTGTGGGAGGAAACGCAGACACAGAATGTGCAAACTCCCCACACAGGTAGAAATTGAACCTGTGTCCCTGGCACTGAGGCAGCAGTGCTAACCACTGAGCCACCATGTATAATTTGAATCTTCTTTACTGCTTT
Source organism: Chiloscyllium punctatum (assembly GCF_047496795.1). Lineage (NCBI taxonomy): Eukaryota > Metazoa > Chordata > Chondrichthyes > Orectolobiformes > Hemiscylliidae > Chiloscyllium > Chiloscyllium punctatum. The sequence continues at coordinate 41,481,268 of NC_092777.1, forward strand.
CAACAGAAGTGTTCACCAAATAACTTCTGTCACATCTATAAGGAGAAAGCCATGAAGTCAGCAAACCTATCATTCTGGCCTTTAGGCTTCCACACTGGTGTGTTTTAAAGCTGAGGGGCACTGAGGAATGAGCAGGAAGTCTGCCCACCATCTGTTTTATGCTGGGTGGAGAGGGTGCAAGCACCTGGCAGCCAGTCTGACCTTGGGTTTATTGAAGTTGTGGCTGCTGAGACCCTTTTTAAGTGGCTATTAATTGGACTGCTGAGGGCTTCATCCTGCCAGCAAGATGTATTCCTGTATGGCATGAACTACATGTATTCCTGTATGGCATGTATCTGTACAGGCTGGTATTGGGGCTGGCAGAGGGGAAGGCCACCTCTTGGGGCTGTCCAAGGTACCTTGCAAGCACCCCTCGTGCTCATGGACCAGAAATGTTAGTAGTTTCTTTCCCCACAGATGCTGTCAGACTTGAGTATTTCCAACGATTTTTGTCTAATTTATTATAATTGAATAGCAGGGTTCGGTTTGGATTGAGTTAAGAGCAGAAGCTCAAACGGAACAAGACAAATTTACTTCCTTGTATGTGATAATCCTCCAGGTATCTGGGATTATGCAGCACTTTCATTATCTCATCAGCTGAGAAACTGGAGTCTGAGGTGTTGCCATGTTTATTAAGACTGCTAATACTTACTGTGGGATGAATGGTTTAAAATATATTTTGGTGTTAAGTAGGTGGGCTTTTTATTATGACTGTTATTCTTACAGCACCTGAACTTTTCTGTTGAACATTTTGTTCAAAGTAAATGAATAAGGGAAACTTTCTTTTTATCCCTTGCTCCTTTGTCAAATATTTATCCATCATTTCTCAAGACTTGTATGTGGTCTCATTTGCACATTGCCACCTATGCATGAAGAGATTTAACACATTAGTCATTGGATAGGTTTTTTGAATTTTCAGTCAATTATACAGATTTTGGATTTGTTTGCAATCTTAGACTGGTACAAGGTTTGTTTTTCCAAACTCACTAAAGAAACATCATAATATTTAACAATTGCCCTTAAGATGTCCATTCAGCTGTGACCAGCTTAGTTTTTTATTCCTTTTTTGAGCCCGTCAAAGATGAGTGTTCTGTTGACCTTTTGCAGTCTTATTCTCCCTTCCACATGAGTAATTTCTATATCTGCCTTCTCTTTCTCATCTTTTTAAGTTGCAACTTTGTTTTGGAAATGGACATCTGTAGATTCATTTTGTAAATGCTAACAAGTAAGTCAAGACATATTTTGTTACTGGTCATCATGTTCCCCATTATCACCTGTTTCCCTGATTTGTTTATATAACTGTTCTTTCCCCATTTTTTTTGATAATCCTTTTTTCCTTTCCTCCTATATCTCCTATCTATGATCTTATTTTTGATTTTAAAAATATTCCTCTTAAACCCTTACTTTCCTCTGTTGCTGACATTATCCATTGTCCTTTATCGTGCCTTTACATAACTAAGTATATTTTCCTGCAGTTCCTTGTCAAAGTAAACTGCGTGCATACATGTTTCTCAGTTAGAAGGTGCAAGTGTTTCAGACACTGCATGGGCCAACATTTAAAGCCAGTTGCCTTAGATGGATGGGTCTTGTATGTCATTAGCTGACTTGTGAGCTGGAATTTGGAAGTGAGAGAAAAGAGGAAACGTTTTTATTTTTGATGTCCACTTTGTGGTGTAGGGATGTCCTCTTCTGCTGGCTGGTGGTAAAGCAGTTTTAATTATGTTAGTTATGAATAGATGAATAAATAATCAAATCGCATTTACAAGAAATGGAATTGCATGTCACTAATCAGGTTCGAGAAGAAGAAGGCAGATCCCCTTCTGCAAATTCAGAACAGCTCGCCATTGCTGCCGTTCCCCGTACTGCCTGTCCTGCAGCAAAGTCCTACATCATCACTGGAGGTCTTGGAGGGTTTGGTTTGGAGCTGGCAAATTGGCTGATTGAGAGAGGTGCTCACAAACTTGTCCTGACATCTCGTTCTGGAATACGCAATGGCAAGTGGTCATATTTATTGCTGATTATGAAATCTTAGTCTGTCATCTGGCTGTGTGTTTTTGTCAACCAGTAATAGTGACTTTGGAGTAATTAATTTTATTTGTATCTGGAAAATTATATTTCAGAATGAAGGTGCCAAATCAACGCAATTCTACATGAAGTGTGCATGCTCTATCGGATATGATATCTTTTAGCATTTTCTATTGCAGCTGCTTGGCTAAAAACAAGAAGTTGAATTTTTTTTTTGTGGTTTTTTTTTTGAAAAAATCCAGTTTAGTAAAGGGTAATCTTTGGGTTATATATTACTTGTTTTGACCATTGCTACCCTTCATGTAGAATTACTATGGTGTTACAGACACAAAGTGTGACTTTAGTCTAGCTCATAGAAAATTAAAGTTTCTATTGTTTGCTTTTTTTTAAACTAAAGAATACAAGCATTGACAATAATTTGTGATGGCTGAATACTTATGTTTTGTCATGTGTTGTCTACTTGTCCCATTTTGCAACTTGTAATTTGCCTTTGTCCTTGATGCTTCATGCATGTATTTATCTACTCAAGAACCTTAAGCTCCATTTTACCTTTTATCCCTCAAGAGTTTGAGGCAAAAGTGGAACCTTGACATCCTTGATTAAAAGCATCTTTTGAATTGGGTTTATTTAATGGTTACATTGCCATGGACAGAAATGTGTAACTTGATCATTAATTCTCTGTTATAGGGTACCAGGCTAAGCGGGTACGTGAGTGGAGGGAAATGGGCATTGAGGTCCTCGTTTCGACCAGTGATGTCTGCTCTTTAGAGGGTACACAGCGTCTCATTGCAGAGGCCTCTGGTCTTGGTCCTGTGGGTGGCATTTTCCATCTTGCCATGGTGAGTTCAGAGTATAGCATTGTGTTGTAATTAAAACATATCATCCTTGCATCCAGGAATAAATTAGTTAGGCTACCTTCCAGGAACTAACTCACTTGGGCACAATGTTTCCTTTTGGCAACAGCTTATACTTCTGCCTGTTTTCAGGTCCTGCATCACTAAAGTGAATAAAGAGCAATAATAACTTCTACACTGTGCTACCAGATGTGTGAACATTAGAACAGTAGTAGCTATCCAAAGTGAGGATATTGGATGTAATCCACATGAAGCTGCTTCCTATGTGGATACCAGTTTCACTTGGAATCTGTGGTGAATGGTTTTTTTAAAAAAATGTGCAAGTATTAAATCCTGTTTGTTTCTCATCCCATCACTCCATAAGTGCGCTTGACAAACTTCTGCAGTTTCCAGAAGTTAGCGACTTATCTCATTCCATGACTTGAGGTAATCATTTCCTTGCTTTTTCAGCAGCAGACTGGCATAGTAGTTACATATTGGGGCTAGTAACCCAGCCCCACAGTTCAAAGCAGCTTGAGAATTGAATATTGATTAAATCTGCCAGTTTTACTTGCTCTGACTTGTATGTCACTCCAGACCCACAGCAATGTGATTGCCTCTCACTGGCCATGAAATGGCCTAGAAAGCTGAATGGTTGTATTTACTACCTTCTCAAGACATTTCATGGTTTAAAAATCAAAACTATCAGCTTCTGACCTCATTACAATTTTGGTTCAAACATGTACAAAAGAGCTGAACTCCAGAGGTAATAGTCATCAAGGCCATCTTTGATCAAGAAGCTTCAAAGAGACCTAGCAAAGTTGGAGGCAATGTGAATCCTAGGGAAGCTCTCTCTGCTGGTTGGAGTCCTACTTGGCACGTAGGAAGATAGTTGTGGTTACTGGAGGTCAGTCACTTCAGCTGCAGGAGTTCCTCCGGGTAGTGTCCTAGGCCCAACCATCTTCAGTTGCTTAATCACTGACTCATTCTTTGCTGTTATAAGGTCAGAAATGAGGATGTTCACTGATGATTGCTGGACACCTCAGATACTAAAGTAGTGTGTGTCCATATTAGAAAGACTTGGACATCCAGGCTTAGGCTGCTAAGTGGCAAGTTACATTTGTGCCACACAAATGCCCAGTAGTAGACCAACTTCAACAAGAGAGAATCGAACCCTTGACCATTAACAGTTAATATCATTGCTGAATCCCCTCACCATCAACATCCTGGGCGATGTCATTGACTAGAAATTGAACTCGAATAGCTATGTAAATATTGCAGCTACAAGAACAGCTGATGGACTAGAAATTCTATGGCAATTAATTCACTCAGACTTCCCATTTGCCTGGGTGAGTGTAGCTGCAACAACATTTTAAGAAACTTGGCACCATCCAGGACAAAGCAGCCCACTTGATTGGCACCACATCTGTCAGCATTAACATGCACTCCTTTCACCTCCACACGCAGCAGCAGTAGTGTGTTCTATCTTCAAGTAATTCAACAAGGCTCCACTGACAGCAACTTTCAAAGCCAAGATCTCTCCTACCTAGAAGGGCAAGGGCAGCAGATACATGGGAACACTACCAACTGCGAGTTCTCCTCCAAATCTCAGACCATCCTGACTTGGAAAAATATCACTCTTCCTCCAGCGTCACTGGGTTAATAGTCCTAGAACACTCTTCCTAGGTGACCTTACGTTCCAAAGACTGTAGCGGTTCAAGAAGGCAGTTCACTACCACCTTTTCCAGGGCAATTAAGGATGGCCATTAAATGCTGACCTAGTCCTCAACCCCCACACAAGGAAAGAAATAAAAACAAGCTAGTTTTAAAATATTAAAATCTAACTGCTCCCAGTATGGAAAATGACTTCCCTATATGGATACAGATCCCAATCATGGGGTGGTAGGGAGTGTAAATCTGAAATGATCTACATTCCCTCCAATTTCTCCTGCTTGCATTGAATTTGACTTAAATTGTTGAAGGTTTGATGGTGATGAGGTTGTGCACATGTTAATACACTGCCTTTGTTTATTCCATTCCTTGAAACTTCCTGGAATTTGATTTGGGTTTTTTCTTACAGGTCTTAAAAGATGGCATGTTGGAGAATTTGACTCCTAATCTCTTCAAGGATGTTAATCAGCCCAAGTATAATGGCACAATTCACCTGGACAGGCAAGTGAACAGAAAAGAGCTTTGGAAAACACTGATTATAGAAGACTTTAATTTTGAAATTCACCTAATCTCTGTGTTGTAAATAAGCTTGTGATCTTTCTGAATATTTTATTAAGTCACCTTCACCTAATCAAACTGGTCAATGAAGGTCATGTGAACCAGATCACACTTTCACCCATTTTTTGTTGGTGGAATTAATATGACTTGATAGTTATTGGTTCTTTTATGATTTTACAGCCTTATGAACCATAAGAATAGAATTTAAACCATATTTCATTTTTCTCCTTAAATGGTAGAGGCAGCTTTTACCAGTCATGCTACCTTTAAGGCATTGGGGGGGGGGTTAGCACTGCTGTCCCACAGCGCCAGGGACCTGGGTTCGATTCCACCATCGGGCAAGTCTGTGGAGTTTGCACATTCTCCTCCTGTCTGCTTGGGTTTCCTTCAGATGCTCTGGTTTCCTCCCACAGTCCAAAGATGTGCAAGTTAGGTGGATTGGCCATGGGAAATAAGGTAAAAACAATAACTGCAGATGCTGGAAACCAAATACTGGATTAGTGGTGCTGGAAGAGCATAGCAGTTCAGGCAGCATCCAACGAGCAGCCATGGGAAATGCAGAGTTATGGAAGTAGGGTTTGGTGGGATGATCTTTGGAGGGTCAGTATGGATTTGATGGTTCAAATGACCTGCTTCCACACTGTAGGGATTCTATGATCTTATGGTTTAGTTCCGCACACTCTCATCTGAGGTATGCCCTCCGGACACTGGGGATGCAAATTCCACATTTCATTGCCTTTTACAGAATTTGTCACAGCATCCTTTTCAATCTGCAAACGGTACCATTTTTAATTTAAGGTATCATCATAACAAAAAGTGGAATATGCAAATTAGTAGTCACAGGGAGACAGTAATAGTTGTATTCTATAACACTATATGGTAATGACTTCGAAGTCATCCGAAAAGTCAAATCATGCCAATATACACGTGGTATCATCAGGAAACTTTCTGGAGATTATATTCTATGATTTAAGTTTACGATGAGTTTGACTTGTTTCTTAATAATTGTTAGTGCTTACTTTAACTTGACCTTGCCTGATTTTCATGCAAATTTAATGCAGTCAATAAGGTTTTGTTACAATTTTTCTTCTTTAGGGTCAGTAGGGAGAAGTGTACGGCACTTGATTATTTTGTCGTTTTCTCTTCTGTGAGTTGCGGCTATGGTGTTGCTGGACAGAGCAACTATGGATTTGCAAATTCTGCCATGGAACGTATCTGTGAGCAGAGATGTCGCGATGGCCTGGCAGGTACTTGCTAAATGTTTGGAGCAGATTTGTCCAACTTCTCCCTCAAGAATTTTCCTGAATCTGAAAGAAACCGAAGATATTTGTTTTAAAATGAATACATATCAAGTAGTTAATTTATTAGCCTGGAATCTGCAGCGAAGACAGGACTGAGTTCAACAGCACTCACCATTATTAATGTTTTTCTTACTCTTCAGCGTGTGGTGAGGAGTAAGTTGTGAGTTGTACAAGTTGCAGGGTAATTTGTGCTGATATGCCATTGGCCTCAAGTTGTTTTTTTAAAAAAAAGCAATGCCTCAGCCTCCCCATGAGTTCAACGAGGTTGCTACATTTCCTGTTGAATTACCTGTCAAAATTGTTAATCTGTCAGGCCCACGAAAGGAAAATGAATCTAGAGTATCATTCTTATAGGTGTAAATTGTTAATGGATATTTAGAATTTAAAATTGTACAAGATTTTTACTATTACAACATTTGTAACATCTGGATGGGTATATGGATAGGAAGGGTTTCGAGGGATATGGACCAAGTTTGGGAGAAAATTTGTAGCTCGGGTGTTCGTTGTGGTTCTGTTCGCCGAGCTGGGAATTTGTGTTGCAGACGTTTCGTCCCCCGTCTAGGTGACATCCTCAGTGCTTGGGAGCCTCCTGTGAAGTGCTCCTGTGATGTTTCTTCCGGCATTTATAGTGATTTGTATCTGCCGCTTCCGGTTGTCAGTTCCAGCTGTCCGCTGCAGTGGCCGGTATATTGGGTCCAGGTCGATGTGTTTGTTAATAGAATCTGTGGATGAGTGCCATGCCTCTAGGAACTCTCTGGCTGTTCTCTGTTTGGCTTGTCCTATAATAGTAGTGTTGTCCCAGTCGAGCTCACGTTGCTTGTCATCTGAGTGTGTGGCTACTAAGGATAGCTGGTCATTTCGTTTTGTGGCTAGTTGGTGTTCATGGATGCAGATCATTAGCTGTCTTCCTGTTTGTCCTATGTAGTGTTTTGTGCAGTCCTTGCATGGGATTTTGTACACTACATTGGTTTTGCTCATGCTGGGTATCGGGTCCTTTGTCCTGGTGAGTTGTTGTCGGAGAGTGGCTGTTGGTTCGTGTGCTGTTATGAGTCCTAGTGGTCGTAGTAGTCTGGCTGTCAGTTCAGAAATGTTTTTGATATATGGTAGTGTGGCTAGTCCTTTGGGCTGTGGCATGTCCTCATTCTGTTGTCTTTCCCTTAGGCACCTGTTGATGAAATTGCGAGGGTATCCGTTTTTGGCGAATACGTTGTATAGGTGTTCTTCCTCTTTTTTTGCAGTTCTGGTGTGCTGCAGTGTGTTGTGGCTGTTTTGAACAGTGTCTTGATGCAACTTCTTTTTTGTGTGTTGGGGTAGTTGCTTTCGTAGTTTAGGACTTGGTCTGTGTGTGTGGCTTTCCTGTAAACCTTTGTGGTGAATTCTCTGTTCTGTGTTCTCTGTACCATCATGTCTAGGAATGGGAGTTGGTTGTCCTTTTCTTCCTCTCTAGTGAATCGGACTAGGACTCCTAACAGCACACAAACCAACAGCCACTCTCAGATGACAACTCACCAGGATGAAGGACCCAATACCCAGCATGAGCAAAACCAATGTAGTGTACAAAATCCCATGCAAGGACTGCACAAAACACTACATAGGACAAACAGGAAGACAGCTAACGATTCGCATCCATGAACACCAACTAGCCATGAAACGAAATGACCAGCTTTCCTTAGTAGCCACACATTCAGATGACAAGCAACGTGAGTTCGACTGGGACAAAATACTATTCTAGGAGAAGCCAAACAGAGAACAGCCAGGGGAATTCCTAGAGGCATGGCGCTCATCCACTGATTCAATCAACAAGCAGATCGACCTGGACCCAATATACCGGCCACTGCAGCGGACAGCTGGAACTGACAACCGGAAGCGGCCGGTGCAAATCACTATAAATGCCGGAGGAAACATCACAGGAGCGCTTCACAGGAGGCTCCCAAGCACTGAGGATGTCACCTAGACAGGGGACGAAACGTCTGCAACACAAATTCCCAGTTCAGTGAACAGAACCACAACAATATGGACCAAATGCTGGCAAATGGGACTGGGTTGCTTTAGGATATCTGGTCAGCATGAACGAGTTGGACTGAAGGGTCTGTTTCCATGCCGTACATCTCTGACTCTCCCAATCTGTTCATTCTTTCCCTTTTGCTTCTCTTTTGTTCCTCCAGTATGACTTTAATTCATCCTGCATTGTGTTTCCACTAATCCTTTCTCAGACTTCAATCTTAGTGGTTAAGAATATACAATCTTGCCTCCCATTCTCACACTACCCTCGCCCCCTTGGAAACAAATTCTGGCTTTTTTAAAAATCAGTTTTTAGTGATTTTTATTTATTCTTTTGTTCTTGAAAATGGCAGTTTTCTGTTGGATTTTAACAAAAGTTTCCATTGAAGAGCAAGATATCAACCAATTTAATATGTATACATTTAATTAGAGTGAAGGAGTAGTTACCTAATTGCCCTTTTCTCCCGTTGCCAGTGGAAGGCCTTACGATTGAATTTCTTCACTTCTTTTTCTGTTGTACAGTTGTTCATAACTGGGGTAATAGGATTGGACAAAGGGCAGAAATAACTAAGGAAGCATATCCCAGAATGAGCCGGGGACTCGGTGTAGCTGCAGGACACTTCATTACTCACTGTCTTCTGTATAATATAGTCAACCATATCAAATCCACCCCTATATTGAAGGAAAATGTGATACCCTCAATCCATTATTCATGTTTAAAAATGAAATGCAGTAGCCATCCTTGACATTATAGGAGCATGCCAATAAGTATCATTTATGTCAATAAATCAGTAACAAATATGCACACCCCTTTGTGTAATCATTAGACAATGCTGAACTCATAAATAAGAAGATGCTGTGAATTGAGAGGCAAGCTTTTCTGGGATTGACACAACTCGAGCAAAGAGATTAGGAACGAAGGGAAATAAGCTGTAAACTTAAAGGAGTTTCAGCCATTTAAGTGAAAACACTTTTGTGGTACTTGCAACTGGAAGTTCCTTTTATAGGAACACCAATGAGGCAATTGAAAAGCATAAATGAACAAAAGGTTGAAAATCTCTAAAGATATTTTGAGCATTTCCTTTAACTTATAAAGAATATCTGTGATTTGTGCTACAGGCCTAGCTATACAGTGGGGTGCCATTGGCGACGTAGGTGTCATCTTGGAAACTATGGGTGATAATGAGACTGTAATTGGTGGAACTTTGCCTCAGAAGATCAGCTCCTGCTTAGAAGTTCTGGACCAGTTCCTGAACCAGTCTCATCCCGTTATGTGCAGTTTTGTCCTCGCACAGAAGGCAGTAGTCGTAAAAGCTGATGGCAGTGGTCAACGGGACCTTATTGAGGCTGTGGCCCACATACTTGGTAAGCTTTTTGGATATAAATCATATTGTAGAATGCTTTGCATGCATGCACATCCCATGTTGCTCATCCCTGTAACAGTGCACATTATACAGTAATGTAGGACCTGTTGCTGTTCTGATATTACGTGGTTAATTTTAAGACTTTTATAATGCGAAAATAAATATTCACACCTTTGTGAATACTGATTTGCAAATCCATGTGTTGTGGTTTGCTTACACAACAATGCAGCTGACTAAACTGGTTTCTCAAGTATTGAAGGAAGGTACCTGTAGAACTCACTCATACGAACAATGTAGAAAAATACCTCTGCTATCTGAATACTGAAAGAAGTTGCAGTATAGAGAACTTGATTTCATGTCATCTTGATTTAGTTTACTTCAGAAATACTGAATTAAAGGATGCGTCACATTTTCTTATTGGTTTTTGAATTTTGAATTTAAAACATCTAAGGGTACAAACCATTTGTAATGGCTTCCTATAAAGATCAATGTAGTGTGATTCAAGAAGAAGCAATTTTTAAATAGTGATCTCCCCATTTTCTCCCATCGTCTTATTTTAGAACAAAAGCCATTGGGGGTAAAGTTCAACTTTGACCTGGGCACAAAATAGGTGGTAGTTGTTTGCTACATATCCAGACTAAATTTTGTTTTCCGTTGATTTTAGGAAAATCAGGCTGGAGCTATAACGTTGAGTCAATACATTACCGCCCGTTCTATGCTGAGCAAAAGTTTAACTACTTTTGACTCCTTGTTAGAATAGGGTTTCCTGAGAACATTTCTGCTGTGTAGGTTTTTTGTGTTTAAACCTTTTTTATGCTTTGTCAAGGCATACAGTAAAGCTCTTTGGGCGAATAACTGACAAACTTTACTATTTCCTCATCCAGTATCCTGAGATATGGATTTTCTATTTGTTAGTGTTTAGGAGCCTCAGCCATTGTTCTTTCCTATAAACTGATGGTGTTGAGTTGTACTGTCTTAGTTCTATAGCACTGGAAACTGAAAAGGGTGCAAAAAAGATTGATAACGATATTTACTGAGACTGGAAGGTTTGAGTTAGGACTTCTTTCCCTGGAATGTAGGAGGTTGAGGGGTGACCTTTTATAGAGGTTTATAAAATCATGAGGACTGTAGATCAGGTGAATATCCAAGGGTCTTTTTCCCCAGCATAAGAGAGTCCAGGGCATAAGTTTAAGGTGAGAACGGGAAAGATTTACACAGGACCTAAGGGATAACTTTTTCATGCAGAGGATGGCGCATATATGGAATGAGCTGCCAGAAGTCGTGGTGGAAGCAGATATAATCTGAAAGACATTTGGACAGGTTGTATGGATAAGAAAGGTTTAGAGAAAATGGGCCAAATGCACGCAAATAGAACTAGCTTGGTTTAGAAAACCTGGACAAGTTGGACTGAAGGGCCTGTTTCCATGCTGTATATATTTATGATTCTATCTAATCAGTTATGTCAAGATCACAGTTGGGAATTGATTCTGCCATTATCTTGATCTGTACTTATAGCTATCAGGGGAATCTAACAAGAAATTTTAAATGCCATACATTGACAGATATTCATAACTACAATCAGCATATACCACTGGTGAACCAGAGTATCAGAAAGTTTATGTTACCTGAGTTTGATTTTTAGTAATATATTTTTATAGCAGTCATCATTTTGGAACAGAATATAGTGAACCTGTCTTGAAAATCCTGGTCAAGTGACCAGATATTTACTATTAACACACATTTGTATCAGCTTCCCACTGATGTTGAGAAACAGACATTGGTTGGCATAAATTGTATATTTACACTTGTTTGAGTAAGGCTCTTCTTTCTCTCTTGCTCGCTCTCTCTCTCCCCAAAGGCGCACGAGACATCAATGGTTTGAACCCAGATACAACACTTGCTGATCTTGGTCTGGATTCACTGATGGCAGTGGAAGTACGACAAACACTTGAGAGGGATTATGAAATTGTTATGACAATGAGAGAAATCCGACAACTCACCATTAATAAATTACGTGAACTTGTGAATAAATCTGGCAGTACAGGAGGTAGGAATGTAAAGATATTGAAATATTCTCTGTTCCAACATTGATTTTGATGTTTTGGCAAAACTGTGACTGTACATACCTGTGACAGTACATATCTGTGTTGTGAATATGTCTGTACTTGTAGCATGGGTGTAGCCAAAATGTGCTTTGTAACGACCAGCTCTTAATTTTCAACAGACTTGCAACAGAGGAAAGACTTAGCCAATAGCAAACTTGACTGGGAAATGTAAATTCAGTCAACACAGATCACTTTCTTGGACTGAATATTGTTATAAAAGGGGAAGTTGTAACCACAAATTAATTCTTAGCGAGAACCGAGATGTCAGGGATCTGTTGCAGTAGCTGCAACAAAACAGGATTAAAGTGGAAGGCCAACCTTCAGCAAAAGCACACTTGTCAGCTGAATGGACGAAGCTGGCTTACTGAGTCAATGCAGATTCTCAAGTATTTTCTGCATGGTTGCAAACATACCTGCTAGTATTGACACACCTTTCACATTTTTGAGAACAGTGCTTTTCAAGAAATTGGGCCAAGCTAAAGCACTTTACAGACAACGGGCATCAGAAGAACAGGAATAAGAATAGGCCATCTAGTCTTTTGAGCTCATTCCATCATTCTATTAGACTATGGTTGATCTCTCCCAAAACTCCATTTATCTGGCCTTTCTCCATAGCTCTTGATACTGTATCTAGCAGAAACCTGTCAATCTCAGTCTTGTGGAGCTCAATTTTTATGTGAGAGTGATCCATATTGCCACTACCCTTTTGAATGGATACAATGTTGGCCAAATTCATTCTTCACTGGCCTGGAAGGAAAGGGAGTGTGCTCCCACATGAAGCTCTCTGTTATGGGCCCGTTAAAATGGAGTTAGGCACAAACCTCGAGTTAGGCTCGGGGAATTGGCCATGCTCAATTGTCCGTAGTGTTATGTGCGTAGTCAGAGGAGGGTGGGTTACTCTTTGTAGAGTCAGTGTGGACTTGTTGGGCCGAAGGGCCTGTTTCCACACTGTAGGGAATCTAATTGAATTGGAGACTGGAATGGCTGCATGTCTGGAAGATGGCATTTGAGGCACCTCAAAAAAAGATATCATTGCACTTTTTCACATGAACTTTCATTGTCACTCCCTTGAATTTTTTTTTTCTTGAAGATGCAGGTAAGGATCAATTGTAGATTAATCCACACCAGACTTTTTTTAAGATGGAGGATTAGTGTACATATTCTCTGCCTCAATATAACACATGATATCATCATGTGACAAAAGTATGTGTCCAAAAATGAAACGTTCCTTGATATTCAGGTAGATATAGCATTTGTTATTTTACTAATATTTCAGTGTTCTGTGAATAGGCTCCAGTTTTCTTTGGGAAATTTATTCTCACATATTAATCAAATATTCATTGTCCATTGCTATTACGTAAATATTGTGAACTTTTAATTTTGTAGGCTTATCTTTTAAAAATTGCAGTAGAATTAGGCATCAAGAAGTAGTGCAAATGCTTTCTCCTTGCTCTGGATAAGATATATGCTTATCTTTTGTACAGAATCAAAACCCACACCGCTGTCACCAGTGGACTCTCCGTTAAAAGATTTGGACCTTAATGTTCTACTTGTCAATCCTGAAGGATCAACCATTGCCAAGCTAAATAATGTAGAGAGCAATGAACGACCTCTCTTCTTTGTGCACCCAATTGAGGGGTCAGTTGAGGCCTTCAAAGCACTTGCATCCAAAGTCAGCATTCCCTGCTATGGCCTACAGTGCACACAAGGTACAGGACCATTGTTTTCCATTGCTGTCAGCTTGGTCAATTCTTGGGAGCCATTTCAGTGAATACAATTCACTAAAAAATGTTCTAGAGTTGTTGTAGTGTTAGCTTATTTTGTTGTGATCACTTTCATCTGAATTCTGAGTTTGTATATAAAAAAAAGTTTTAACAAAAAAGGTCAAAATGTTCGCTTTCAAAAATGCGGCTCAGAACAACTCAACAAAAGTAAACATGGACCTAATATTTCTGTTTCATTTAAAATACTCTGCTAGGTTAGTCTATGGGTTACTTTGCCAGTTCTTTGAATTAAAAAAAACTAATTGATGCTAACCAGGTTTTGACATTTAAATTGCCCTTGCAGTGTGTGACACCAGAGAGAAACAAGTGTCCCTCTGCATCCAGATCATTATAGAATATAAGACCATGAGATGTAGGAGCAGACATCGGCCATTCAGCCCATTGAGTCTTCTCTATCATTTGACGAGATCGTGGCTGATTTTGATAACCTTCAACTTACCCGTCCTGTCTTTTTCCCCATAGCCCTTAATTTTTTTTAACTGATTACAAGCTGCCTATCTCTGCCTTTGGTATACTTAATGACCTAGCTTCAACAGCCCTGTGTAGTAACTTATTCCACAGATTCACCATTCTCCAAAAGAAGAAAATTCTCTCCTCATGATCTCAAATGGACAACCCTATGCACTGAGGTTATGTCCCCATTCCTAGATTCTGCCACAACCTTTTTGTATCCATCCCATCAAATTCCCAATGAATCTTCTGTTTCAATAAGTTTACCTCTTACCTTTCAAATTCCGATGAGTGCAGGCCCAACCTACTCAGCCTTTTCTCATAAGACAGTCCCTCCATACCTGGGATCATCCTGTTGAATCTTCTCTAGACTGCCTTCAATGCCAGTATGCATCCCCTAAGATTAGGGGCCCAGATTGTTCACACTATTTCAGCTGTAGTCTGACTACTGCCTTGTTTTGTTCAAGCAAGACTTTCCTATTTTTATACTCCATTTCCCCTTAAAATAAAGGCCAACATTCTGTTTGCCCTCCCTGTTTCTCGCTAAACTTGTATATGGACTTTTTGTGTTTTATGCATGAAGACTTGGAATCTCAGTGCTGGAGCTCTCCACAGTCTTTCTCCATTTTAATAATATTCAGCTGCTGTACTCTTCTTGCAAAAGTGCATAACATGACATTTTCTCACATTATATTCCACCGTTTGCCCACTCGCCAGACCTGTCTATATCTCGCTGCAGACTGAACACTTGTCTTTCCACCAATTTGTGTGCTATATATAGTGACTATAGTGATTCACTTGCCTCATTCAAGTATACAATCTATATAAAAAATTTATTACTGATCCCTGTGGCACTCCACTAGTTACAGATCCTGTGGAAAATACCTCCTTATCCCAACTCCTTGTTTACTTTTAGTTAGACAATCCTTTATTCATGCTATTATACAACCCCAACACCATGGATTTGTTATTCTGATGTGTGGTAACTCATCAAATGCCTTCAGAAAGTCCAAATATATAACAATCACTGCTTCATGTGTGATGTGTTTCCTTTGTCTGAGTCCTAACTTTTGTACAGCAAAGGCAGCAACTTCATGGGAACACCACCACATTTCTGGTGAATCTCCTCCACACCCTCTCTAGTACAAACAGAGCCTTCCTATACTGTAGTAAATAGTGTTTCAAGAAGATAACCCACCACCACTACCTTTAGAGCAATTAATGACCGGTAGTAAATGTTGTCTGGCACATGAACAAATTGCAGGAATTGCTGGTCTTGCATGAATTACAATGGGTTACTGTTTTGAATGGAGTGAACAAGAACTCCACTGTCCATTTCTCATTGCCCCACTCAATTCCATAGAGGGAGCTCAGAGTTGCATACTTGGTGACAAGGTGAATGTGAAATAGACTGGGCTTGAATACTGTGGGATTACTGCATTGCATTAACCTAGTCTTTTCTTTTGGTGTAGCTGCGCCACTGGATAGCATTCCAAACTTGGCTTCCTATTATCTTGGCTGTATTAAACAAGTTCAGCCTGAGGGGCCCTACAGAATTGCTGGTTACTCCTTTGGAGCCTGTGTAGCTTTTGAAATTTGCACACAGCTGCAAACACAGGCAAACATGCCTCGTCCTGTTGACTGCCTGATCTTACTTGATGGTTCCCACTCATATGTGGCCTCCTACACACAGGTATCACACTGTCTAAGATTCACCTCATTGTTGTCTGTTAATCAGTGCAAGTCATTTGGTCGGTGGAGCTTCTGCTTCTCTCCCCACCCCTTTCGTTTGCTTTATATATCTTAAAAAAAAAAGTGCCTGTTCATCTGTCATTCTTCACTTTTAATAAAGGCACAAGCCTGAAACCTCGAACCTTAAGACGTTGATTGACCTTGCTGTGCATTTATGATGATTCCCTTTACTAATTTGCTGTGAATGCTCAGCCTGACTTCCTTGTCCATTGACTTTGATGTAATTAGTTTTAAATTCATCATTGGATCCTTTAAGAGCAGCAGCCGTGGTGTGTAAAATGGCTGGAACTGACTCTATAACCTGTGTTTCTCTTAAGTCTGATTGCTTTGCATGTTGTTGTTATGGAAAGTATTAAACCATTTTATTGGTTAAAATGAATTGCGTGGATAAGATCATTAATTGATAACTACCATGCTTTATCTTTTAACCCTCCACAGAATTATTTTAATAAAACTATGCCTAAATCTTAACATGTAAAGAAAGTACTGCAGATGTTAGAGATCTGAAATAAAATTGAAAACACTGGAGAAACTCAGCAGGTCTGGTAGTGTTAAAGTAACAGAGTTAATGGTTTGAATCCCAAATTACTCTTCTTTGGAACCCAAGAAGAGGCTTGAATGTGATATGTAGAATCACATGGAGCAGATGGTAAAGGTGCCCTTGAACAAAATTAATAGCATAAAGAAAAGGATATAGATGAAGAGAGATGTGAATGGTGGTGTTATTAGTAATCCAGCCATTCACACCTACTCTTCATTTCTATCTCTTTCATACTATTATTAATGCTCACTTCACCTTTTACCTGTTGTTCCATCTGCTCCATTTTACTTGTATGTGAAGTATACCACTTTTTCCAGGCCACTTTAGTTGTGAAGAAGAATCAAATTGATCTGGAAGTATTAACTCTGTCTTTCTCAACGTGATGTGATGGTGCTGGTGTTGGACTGAGATGGACAAAGTCAGAAGTCACACGACATCAGGTTATAGACCAGCAGGTTTATCTGAAATCTCAAGCTTTTGGAGTGCTGCTCCTTCATTAGGTTCACTTCATCTGATGAAGGGACAACTCTGTTTCTGTGCTGTACATCTCTATGAATCTACGACACTCTGTAAGCTTGATATTTCAAATGAATGTGTTGGACTATAACCTGGTGTTGTGTGACTTCTGACTTTGTCTCTCTCAACAGATGCTGTCGGATTTACTGAGTTTCTCCAGCATTTTCTACTTTTAAATCCTGCTTATTTTGCTATGATCAGCAATGATATACTTTGCTTTTCCTGGATTTCTAGAGTTACAAAGCAAAACTTACAACTGGAAATGATGCTGAAGCAGAAACCAAAGCAATGTGTGCATTTGTTGGGCAGTTCGCAAACACTGAACATAACAAGGTAATAACTGAGTATATTTCAAAGAAAACACAATCTGTGGGAAAAGGAGATGAATGATAACAAAACGTTTAAACTGTGAGAAGTGTGTATTGAAAGGAACCTGACTGTTCCCACACATACATAATTTATTTTGATGTCTGTATAAACTTCCCATTGTATGGCCAGACAATTGTGACTGAAAGGGTGTGGTGTCCCTGATAAAGTTGCTGTGATTTCTCTTAAAATTTGCTTCCTCCTAACAATGAGAGGGGGCATGATTTCAACCTGAATGTGATGTACTTTGATTTTGCTTCAGTCAAGAACTGGCTTAGCTGCTTTTGTTGGTAATTTGAAGCATAACACGTTAATAAAGACTGACAGTTAAGTTTTGTCATGAAGTAGCAAGGAGCTCTTATGATGCAGTTAGAAGAAATGTCTAGCATAATTGGAACGTGATTATTCCAAACTAAATGAAGATAAAATGTTAACACCAGATTCTATTTCTGCTAGATTTGCCAGTAAACTGGGTCCTGCAAGTTAATTGGAAATTATGAAGTCAGTCAATAATTGTTCACAGCATAAGCAAATCTTTTTCTAAACTTCTTTTGACAACATGTTTTGGCCAGGAAGTGAAATTATGTTGTTAGCTGTTTGTTTCATTTGATTTCTGGGGCAGCATCGTGGCTCAGTAGTTAATACTGCTGCCTCACAGCGCTAGGGACCTGGATTCAATACAACATTAAGACCATAATATAACCATAAGACCCGATCAGGGATAGTGGAGGGAACTTGTGCCAGGAGTCTGAAGAGGTAGGGGAGGCCCTAAATGAGGTTTTGCTTCAGAAATCACTAGAGAGAGGGACTTTGTTGATAGAACGTCATGGACAAAATTGATATTGAACAAATTGATATTAGGAAAGTGGATGTGCTGGAAATTCTGGGAAGCATAAAGATCGATACGTCCCCAGAGCTGGACCAGATATATCCAAGGTTACTGCGGGAAACAAGGAATGAGGTAGCTGTGCCTCTGGCAATGATCTTTGCATCCTCACTCTCTATGGGAGTAGTACTGGGTGATTGGAGGGAGGTGAATGTTGTTCCTCAGTTAAAGAAAAGGAATAGGGAAATACCCTGGCAATTACAGACCAGTTAGTCTTACATCTGTGGTAAGCAAGGTGCTGAAACAGATTCTGAGAGAGGATTTATGACTCTTTTCGGAAAAACATAGTTTGATTAAAGATGGTCAGCATGGATTTGTGAGGGGCAGGTCATGCCTCACAAGCCTTATTGAGTTCTTTTGAGGATGTGATGAGACCGTTTGAAAGTCGAGCAGCGGATATGGTGTATGTGGATTTCAGTAAGGCATTTGGTAAGGTTCCCTATGGTAGGCTCATTCAGAAAGTTAGAAGGTATGGGATGCAGGAAAATATGCATGTCTGGATACAGAATTGGCTGGCCGATAAAAGACAGTGAATGGTAGTGGATGGAAAATATTTCGCCTGGTGGGCAGTGACCAGTGGTGTCCCGCAGGGATCTGTTCTTGGGCCTCTGCTTTTTGTCGTTATTTATAAATGACTTGGATGAAGGAATGGAAGAATGGGTTAGTAAGTTTGCCAATAACACACAGGTTCGTGGTGGTGTAGATAGGAGGGCTGTTGCAGACTACAACAAGACACTAATAGGATGCAGAGCTGGCCTGAGAATTAGCAGATGGAGTTCAACCTGGATGACTGTGAAGTGATTAATTTTGAAAGATCGAATTTGAATGCTGAGTACAGGGTTAAAGACAGAATTCTTGGCAGTGTGGAGGAATAGCGGGATCTTTGGGTTCATGTACATAGATCCCTCAAAGTTGCCACCCAAGTTAAGAGTTGTTAAAAAGGTGTATTGTGTTTTGGTTTTCCTTAATAGGGGGATTGAGTTTAAGAGCTGTGAGGTTTTACTGCAGCTCTATAAAACCCTGGTTAGACCACACTTGGAATATTGTGTCCAGTTCTGGTTGTCTCATTATAGGAAGGATGTAGATGCTTCAGAGAGGGTGCAGATGAGATTTACCAGGATGGTGCCTGGATTGGAGGCTTGTCTTATAAAGAGAAGTTGAGTGAGTTTGGGCTCTTCACACTGGATAGAAGAAGGAAAGAGAGCTGACTTGATAGAGGTGTATAAGGTAATGAGAGGCAGAGAGAGTAGATAGCCACAGACTTTTCCCCAGGGCAGAAATGGCTGTCACGAAGAGTCATAATTTTTAAGGTGATTGGAGGATGGTATAGGGGAGATGTCAGAGGTAGGCTGTTTATGTAGAGTGATGGGTGTGTGAAATGTACTGCCAGCATTGGTGGTAGAGTCAGAGACATTAGGGACATTTAAGCGACTGCTCGACAAGCACATGGATGGCAGTAAGTTGAGGCATGTGTAGGTTAGATTGATCATTTAAATTTAAAATAAATGCTCAGCACAACATCGTGGGCCAAAAGGCCTGTACTTTACTGTTCTATGTCCTATAAGACCCAGGAGCAGAAATTAGGCCATTCGGCCCACCAAGTCTGCTCCACCATTCGATCATGGCTGATAAGTTTCTCAACCCCATTCTCCCGCTTTCTCCCCATAACCCTTGATCCCCTTTACAATCAAGAACCTACCTATCTATCTCTGTCTTAAATATACTCAATGACCTGGCCTCCACGGCCTTCTGTGGCAGTGAATTCCATAGATTCACCACCCTGTGGCTGAAGAAGTGTCTCCTTATCTCCATTCCAAAAGGTTTTCCCTTTTGCCCTGAGGCTATGCCCACTGGTCCTAGTTTCTCCTACCAATGGAAACATCTTCCCAACATCCACTCTGTCCAGACCATTCAGTATTCTAAGTTTCAGTTATATGCCCTCTCATCTTCTAAACTCCATCGAGTATAGTCCTCAAACATTCCTCATATGTTAATCTGTTCATTCCTGGGACCATTCTCGTGAATCTCCTCTGAATATGCTCCAGGGTCTGTACATCCTTCCTGAGATATGGGGCCCAAAACTGCGCACAATACTCTGAATGTGGTCTGACCAGAGCCTTATACAGCCTCCGAAGCACATACCTGCTTTTATATTCAAGTCCTCTTGAACTAAATTTAATCATTGCATCTGCCTTCCAAACTACTGACTCAACCTGCAAGTTTACCTTGAGAGAATCCTGGACTAGAAATCCCAAGTCTCTTTGCACTTCAGACTTCTGAATTCTCTCCCCATTTAGAAACTCGTCCATGCCTCTATTCTTTCTACCAAGATGCATAACCTCACACTTTCCCATTTTGTATTTCCTATGTCACTTCTTTGCCCACTCTCCTAATCTGTGCAATCCCTTCTGCAGCCTCCCTGCCTCCTCAATGTATCTGTCTCTCTACCCTATCTTTGTACCATCAGCAAACATAGCCAGAGCGCCCTCAGTTCCTTCATCTAAATCATTAATGTATAAAGTGAGAAGTTGTCGTCCCTACACTGAGCATTGCGGAACACCACTTATCACCGACTGCCAACCTGAGAAGGACCCTTTTATTCCCACACTCTGCTTTCTGCCAGACAGGCAAGCCTCTATCCATGTTAGCACCTTGCCTTAAACTGACTGAAATGTGAAAATATTTTGAGTGACAGTAGTTTTTTTAGATTAGATTACTTAGTGTGGAAACTGGCCTTTCGGCCCAACAAGTCCACACCGACCCTCCGAAGAGCAACCCACCCAGACCCATTCCCCTCCATTTACCCCTTCACCTGACACTACGGGCAATGTAGCATGGCCAATTCACCTAATCTGCATGTTTTTGGACTGTGGGAGGAAACCGGAGCACCCGGAGGAAACCCATGCAGACACAGGGAAAATGTGCAAACTCCACAGAGACAGTTGCCCGAGATGGGAATTGAACCCGGGTCTCTGGCGCTGTGAGGTAGCAGTGCTAACCACTGTGCCACCGTGCTGCCCCTGAATCATATTTCTGCGCACTGGTCTGAAACTCTTAGATTGGAAATGATTAACTTTGCACTGTTCCTTTTTACAGCTCTTTGAAAAATTGCTACCGCTGGAGAACTTGCAAGCGAGGGTCAATGCAGTTGTTGATATGATCACTACAAGCCATAAAAGCATCAACCGTAACACACTTAGTTTTGCTGCTACTGCTTTCTACTACAAACTTAAGGCAGCAGACGAGTATGTCCCTGCTTCTAAATTCGGTGGAAACATCACGTTGTTGCGAGCAAAGACCACTCATGAACTTCAAGAGGGTATGGGTGGAGATTACCAACTCTCCGAGGTGAGCTGTTGTTCTCTGGAAATATGATATTCATTCCTCATTCCAGTTGAATTGCTTTTTCTATGGTCTTGGATTTTTTTTTTAAAATAAAA
The DNA here is from genome assembly GCF_047496795.1 of Chiloscyllium punctatum. Lineage (NCBI taxonomy): Eukaryota > Metazoa > Chordata > Chondrichthyes > Orectolobiformes > Hemiscylliidae > Chiloscyllium > Chiloscyllium punctatum. The sequence continues at coordinate 41,502,900 of NC_092777.1, forward strand.
AGTGCTTAGATTTTCTGTCTAAGTCCTGGAGTTCCACTATTAACAACGTGGTGGGTATTCTCTCACAAAGAGGACTGCACCAATTCAAGCAGGCAACTGACTGTCACCTTTCTTGAGGACAGTTAGGGATGACTAATAAAAAAAAAAGCCTGGCCAGTAAAGGCCACATCCTGGGAAGTACTTCATTTTTAAAATGAAAAACTGGATAAACTTATGGTTTCAGAGGCATTTCGTACGTTTTGACTTGTTGATAGGGTGAGGAATGCAAAATCAAACTCACTTGTCTATCAACTTACTTATTCCTCCAAATACATTGATTCAAGGCTTTCCCATGGAATATGCAGTTAGATACAGCGACATCATTCCCTTTCCCATTGAATCTCCTGTAGGATTTAAAAAATTCATTCACATTATATGACGATGTTAGCAAGATCAATATTTATTGCCCATCTTTAGTTGCCTTTGAGAAGGTGATGCTGAACTGTCAGTTTTTAAATGGCTGTCCTCTGTGTGTGTGTGTGTGTGTGTGTGTGTGTGTGTGTGTGTGTGTGTGTGTGTGTGTGTGTAGTGAAAGTATTTCCAAGCTACTGTTAAGAGAGGGCGTTCCAAGGGTTTTAATGCAGCGATGATGACAGAATGGTGATGTATTACCAAGCCAAGTTGGAGTGTGACATGGATGGAGAGTTTGCAGATAGTACCATTCAAATGTATCTGTTACCCTTGTCCTTCCATTTGAGTAGAAGTGGTGGGTGTAGTACATGCTGCCATAGGATCCTTGCTGTTGTGTATCTTAGACAGTAAGAGCAGTGAGTAATGAGTGCCAGGAAGGGATGGTGTTTAAGGTGGTGGTGGTTGAGCTGCCAATCAAATAGGCTCTTTCATAGAATCCCCACAGTGTGCAAAGAAGCCATTCAGTCCATCAAGTCTGCACTGATACTCTGAAGAGCATCCAATCCAGATCCAACCTCCTACTCCTCAACTTATCCTCATAACCCTATGATTACCATGGCTAACCCACCTAACCTGCACATCCCTGGATAGGTGCAAGCAATTTAGCAAGGCTGGTCCACCTATCCTGCACATTTTTTTTAGATTTGCCTTTTGTGCAGTCAGTCAGTGGGTTCTCCCAGATTACTGAATTATTTTGTAGGCTGGGGTCTCAAACACCCAAAAGTTATGAATAAATTGTGGTGTACTTTATCTCATCACCTTGAGTGGAAAACACAGTGAGGTAGCCAACTTCATTATCATGACTCATATCAAACATCTTTTAGAATGCATTATTCCAATATTAAAAATCACACAACACCAGGTTATAGTCCAATAGGTTTAATTGGAAGCACTAGCTTTTGGAGCGCCACTCCATCAGATGGTTGACAACCACTTGATGAAGGAGTGCTGCTCCGAAAGCTAGTGCTTCCAATTAAACCTGTTGGACTATAATCTGGTGTTGTGTGATTTTTAACTTTGCACACCCCAACACCAGCATCTCCAAATTATTCCAATATCCTTTGTTTCTGAAAGTCTGAATACTGGTTATTGTCATCTGATTCTGTATCCTATATTTTTAGGTCTTTTGCAGTGAAATCTCTTCACAAATGTGCCTCAATAGCTACATTCCAAAGCTGATTGTTTTGGGTTAGGACTCTGCAGAAGCACTGAGCTGATGGTTTATTGTATCTCGTGTATTATTTAAATGAAAATGAGAACATTTACCTTGGGAGATAAGTCACCTGGGTTCACAATATCAGATGAAGTTAATCTTGTCAGTGCCCCAGAGCTGAGGATGTAAAAAACGTAGAGCTCTTAGCAATAATTGTGAAGCAAGATGTTTTACTGTATAGTTAGAAGGACTGTTGGATTAGGTCAGTGATACAAAATGGAATTCTAATTTTATATGAATGCAAAATATTGTTAAAATAACTCCATAGAGGCTGACATCCCATCACCAAGCCATCCTTTATCTACATGTGGAAAGTCCTTAATACTGATCCATCTCCCTGAGACTTCTTGGTGTGAATATGATGTTAGACACACCTGATCTTTCTAGAGAGGAGAATCAGAATTTTTTTTTTTTTTGTTTTCCCCTCTCTCCCCTTCACCCCCCCCCCCCCCCCCAACTGTGTGTGTGTATGCACATGTGCATTGTGCAAATAATTTCATTAATATTTCTACCACCCAGGAAAATTAACCATGTGACTGAACTAGTAACAAGTAAAGTCCAATAAGGGCAAAGCTTGCATGAGCATTTCTGTTCTTACCTGTGAGCCAGGGCTCCCTGATTGAGGCTATTAATCTGGTCCAATCAGACAACTCTTATTCTATGAGGTCCACCTGGCTGACCTCACTATAATCACTAGTGTTTAACCAAATTTTCAGATGTAAAATTGATATTGCCTCAAATCTTGTCAGTCTCCTGTCGGGCTGTTTAGATTACAGTAGACCTTATCATGTCTTTCTATGTCTTTCATTATTATTTTCATCTTCTTTCACTTCCAGGTTTGTGATGGAATGGTCTTAATTCATGTAATCGAAGGAGATCATTGGACATTCTTAAAGGGAGCTTCGGTAGATTCTGTTGTCAGCATCATCCACAACACTTTGGCAGAACCACGAGTTGCTGCCCGGGAGGGCTGAATTAGAAAATTTTCTATGTTGACCAATCAGCCATGTTTCCTGGCGCGTGCAATAGATTGTACAGCTGTCAAGTCTTTTCACACAATGATGTTGTTGCAAAAACTGTAATTTTATGTTGGCTTTGTTGTAGTTCAATGCAGTAAATATAGTGCTTAACGGAGAAACTGGTACATAGCTGGACCAAAATGGGCAAACAAGAAAAAACTGACTGATCTATTTCTGAGACGTTCATTGTCTATGAGGAAATAGAAATTGTTGATGCTGCAGTTTTTGATTTGTCCAGTTGAATAGCTTGTAAAAGAACAATGTAATGTGGAACCTACCAAGAGCATGATCCATTCCTCTGTATTTTTTTTCTTTTCACAAAAGTAATGTTTATAATTTTTTTTCTCCCAAACTGTAAACTGTGTTTTTTCTGTGAGGAATTAAATAAAGGTCAAGTCTGTTATTTTTTAGTATGAAGTCTGGTTTGCAAAAAGGGGTATATTTAAAACTGTTACATGTGAAATGGTTCAGATGTGAAGTGCCTGACTCCAAATTAGAAGATACTGAATTCGAGTCCTGGGAACCTCTCATCAGTTTGATTCATCTGTCCAGAACAAATGAAGCCACTGGATGAAATAACAAGTGAGCCTGTCCATTGTGTTGGGTAAGAAATAGGCAACTTTACCCTTGGGCTGTTCCTATGGCAGCAAATGACAGCTATAACAAATCTAGGAATTGGGATCTTGCTGGCCTTGGAGGTGAAAGAAACTGAGGACAGGGGATGGTGGCTGAAGTCTTTTACTAAAGCAACTAATGACACCGAGCCAGATTGTAAAACTTTTGCTGACGCAGAGGAGAATTCATGGCTGATTAACGGAGAGTTGGAGAAATTGTTTCTTTTCCTCCTTTTCATGCTTATCATTCCCTGAACCCCCCCCCCCCCCCCCCCCCCCCAAAAAAAAAACTGGGTCAGATCATTTAGTAAATATTTCTGGTGCACTCTAAATAATTTGCAGATTCCACAGAACATCCCTCTAAGAAATCCAAGTCACATGGGAGTCTCTACTTCAAAACAAGAGACTTAAATGATGTGAGCATTTTAAATGGCCAATTAATGTTTCTGCATTTTGTAAAAAGCTGAAGTAAATCAGGAAAGCACCAATGTGTGTATCTTGTATTTTAAGGTCATCCTCCTTTCAACTGTTGAAATGTTGAGTTTGAAAATGTTGAACATAAAAGAGGTACTGCATAATTTTTTTTTAAACATAATGCGCCAAATAGTTTTATATGGAGGGATGAACTTCCACAAATTCATGGAAGTAGTCAGATCCTGCTGTTTGAAGTGTAATGGCAAATGCTTGTCTTTGAATTTCATGTATTTTGTGACTTAACACATTTACCCTGGTTTTGTAAAACAACTACTTTAAGTCATATTCATGGCTTACGTTTTATGCTATAATAAAAAGCAATATCTGGTTTAAAGTCCAATTAAAGAACCGAATAATGATTCAAGATTGACTTTTTAGGAGGAATTTCACTTATATAGTTGAAAGGATTATATAGCTTGTCAATTTTTTGACAATGCAGTACCTGTGCCATTAACACTGCTTTTTCCAAGTGAGGATGTAATTTAAATTTGACTAACTACAAAGCTTAATTGCTCTCTGCTCCTCTGTCCCAGCTCTCTTGACTACTGTAGATTATGATCGTACAAGACAAATTGTAGTTATAACATGTATTATTCTAGTCAAGACATTGCAATTTGTAGCATCAAATATCAAATAAAACTTCAAATCACTTTCAATTTAAATTAAATGGTTATCTCTGATTCTGATTTGTTACAAGTTTTATCATTTATTAAAAATTTCTTCCTCTTAGAAGATTTAAATTTTTGTATTGCTTTCTGAATTGCACTTGAATGAGTTGCAATGTCATCTTTAATGCATTGTAGCCTAAAGCTAATTTATTGTGGTCTTTGTTATGCTATTGATTCTTTGAATGTTTTTATTATGAAGCAGCTCCATGGCTCTTTCCCATCAATGGAATGCATTGACACTCCATCTGAAATGCCTTGCATGATAACTAACTCATGCACAACTGTTACAAGCAGGTGAGAAGGCATAACCTGAGCCCTTCTGTTCAAATTTTCTCTGGTCACAACAAAGGTTTAATTTATTTTTTGCACAACTATACTTCTCTCCTATTACTAAAAATAGTTCACGATTTCCACTTTGATCATAAGCCAATCAAAAGTTTTCTTTAATCAAAGAGAGCAAATTCATTAACTGTTTAAACCAGAAGAAAACATAAAAATGTGATTGCAAACAGACAGCCTAAATGCAGTAACATCAGCGCACACAAACACCCATAGAAAATTATGGGGGGAGAAATGTCGAACACTAAGATAAAAATATATGGCTTAGGACCCTTTGCTAGTTCTTTAGGTGTTATGATCCCATTCCTATTACTGTAAATGTCAGATCCCAGATTGAAATATGGCTTTAAAAGGTTATGTTTGAGTATAATGAGGTATTCTCTCACTAAAGCAGAAGCATGCTGTTTTAACAATAAAACAAAATTATCAGGGAAAGCAAAAGCTAGAATAGCTTAAAAAAAGTTCTAGCATGTAGTAAAAGTGTAATCCCACTAGTCCCCAAAAACTTTAAAAACACCCTTGTACAGAACTCACACCAGAATCTCTTTCTCTAACATGTCAGTAGATTTACGTAATTATGATGTTAACTCTTAGACTGGAATTACTGAAAGCTTATTCCTGAAGCTATAACACAGTTGTGTTTCAATAGACTGAACTTCATCATCTTTAGGTTTTAGCCACCAGGATACATGAACATCAACGAGCCACAAAATGACATAACCCTCTCTCACTAATATCCTTACATACAGATAAGGAAGAACACCACTTCGACTGGGACAACACATCCATCCTAGGACAAGCCAAACAGGAGACATGTAAGAGAATTCCTAGAAGCATAGTATTCCAACCGGAACTCACTCAACAAGCACATTGAGTCAGACCCCATCTACTGCCCCCTGTGAAAAAGAACAGGAAGTGACATCGCCAACGCAATAAAACCCAAACATATAAATAGAAAGCAGGAATTATCAGCAGTGCTTCGCCTGGAGGCCCACTGAAGATGTTACCTAATAGGGTGATGAAACAACTGGAAATGAACCTTCCAGCTCAGTGAGCAAACCTACATCCAGAACTTCTTTAGGTTTTTATTCCAACACATCCAGTCTGGAACTATAGCTAACTCCTAACTCTAAAATAATCTAGTTTACAATATTCTCCCTGTTTACAAGGAGCACTGCCCCATAGGTGCATCTCTATCCAAAATATTCACAGATTGCCTGAAACAAAAGTGTCTCATCTCTATTATAGGCTTTTCCCAGTCCAAAATTTTCTACCAAAAACAAGTACAATTATTTACCTTTAATAGCTTGTCAAATCCTAAAGTAAACAAAAATCTGTTAGGCAGTCGAAGCAGCCTGCTCAAACTGTTTTAAAATAAATTACCATGGCTACAGAAAAATAGATTAATTACTGATTACAGATATACAAAAAACCCATATGTCATTAACTCATGTGAATGATATAAATTTTGATGTACATACATTAAAAATATCACTTGATGATAAAGTTTTAAGCTGAGATTAATTTTAAACATTGGTTTCTTGGATGCACTCAGTTATAGCAAATGTTGCAGTTATTGAAAATAGAGTTTGCAGATCACTTTTTACAGAACTGACACCACTACCAAAGAGAAAAAAAAGAGTCCTTATTACTGATGTTGCTACAAATTCCTTGAGGCTTTTCTATGTGTCTGGGTGTGTCTCCCTCTACAGCAAAAATCACAGATTTACAGTAATGGCTTCCCAGAGATATTCCACTGTGCCAAAACTGATTGGCTGCATACAATGAGGGTAATGTATTTTGATAAAGAATTTAAAGGGTCCATTGTCAGAGATCTCTTGTGATCCTACAGATTATGGATGGGTGGGAGGGTGGGTGGGGGGGAGGTGGTGTCAATTCTCTTCTTTGCCTAATGAGTTTGGGATTTAAGTCATACCTGTAAAGACAAATTTCATCCCCAGAGTCTTTTATAGGTCTTATAATTTGGTAGCTATTTTCAAGTGTCTTAGATAATTTTTAACCTTTTTATTTTCACTCAACCCCAAAGTTGTTAATCCCAGATGAAAAGCCAGTAATACTTAGAAATGAATGTACTGATCATTGTGGAACTCCAATTGTATTTATGTCAGTTGAATCCAGTGAGACTGTTTCATTTGCGAACGTTATTATTTTCTTCCTTCTGAGGATTATTCAATGAGATGGAATGATTTTTAGTGAGAATTTTATATCCTCATGACACAGCAATAAACCCAAAATATAGTAAATTTCATAGCAACGGTCACATAGGGTTTCTATTATGTTTCAATTCATTGGATGGCTGATTCACAAGCTAAACTAGATCTGAAACTTTTTTTTTTACGTTCAACTAGGAGATTGAAGCAAAGCTCTTCAGCATTTGTAGAGAAGTGACAGTAACTTTAAGCCACAGACGTTTTTCTTCTTTAACAATTGCATGGAATCAAATTTAAAAAGAAGGAACCAATGAGGGAAAAGATGACAAGTGGCCAATGCATCCTTCAACCATTCAATGTATTATTTATAATGGGTTAGTGTGTATAAAAACTACAGTCATGCAAATATAATGGAAACAATATGAGAAAAACATCCATCTATCAATTTTAGTTAAAATACCTACTTAAACTTGGTTCTGATTAATTCCCAAAAATTCCAATACAAATGTCAAAAAGAACACATTGTCTATTTATAAGAAAAACAAACCAAAATTATTAGCAAAACTCAGCAGGTCTGACAGCACTTGTGGGGAGAAAGCAGAGTTAACATTTAGAGTCTGGTAACTTTATCACAACTGATAGCAGGTAGGAAAAATGACATTTATGCTGAAAATGAGGTTGGGGAGTGGGGAAAAGAAGTGGTGAGCAGATGGTGGAGACAGAGATATGAATGGGGTAGGCTGACAAAGGAATTATTGACAGTCGACCAGGATAGAATAGAAGCTGAGTAAGTGATTATGAGAGCTGAGTGTAGGAGAGAATGAGGAGGCTATTATAAAAGCAATCTGTATTGTGACAGGACCAGAGTGTGGCATGAGTTAAAATATGGAATCAGGCTCTAAAGCTACTGGGCTCAATGCTGATTTCCTAGGCAGAAAATGCAATGTCGTTCTTTGAGCTTGCTCTAAGGGTCACTGGAACACTACAGAAAGCTTGTGATGGAAATATTGGCATGGAAACATGGTGATATGCTGAAGTGACAGACAACTGGAAACTCAGAGTCATTTTTAAAAGTAAAATGTAGGTGTTCTGCAAACAGTCACCCAGTCTGCATTTCATCTCCCCAACCGAGAGGTGGCCACACTGAGAACAATGGATGCAGTGGACTAGATTGAATGAAGTGCATGTAAATCACTGCTTCACCTAGGAGGTATGTTTTGGATCTTGGATAGTGAACAGGGAGGAGGTAAACGGGGTGTTGAATCTTCTCCAATGAAAGGGAAGATGCTGTGGGTGTGGGGAGGTGTTAGGAATGGAGGAGGAATGAAAGAGTCACTGGACTAGAAATGTTAACTTGGCTTTCTCCACACAGATGATACCAGACTTGCTGAGTTTCTCCAGCAATATCTGCTTTTTTTTCAGAACTCCAGCACCTACAGTTCTTTGTTTTATTTTAGTGCATATTTTACAAGCTTCATTTATGCAGGAACAGGTCAGTCAATTTATTAAATATGTAATTCAATTTGTCCTTCATCCTGAAAATGGTCATAATGACAGCTATTTATCACTTCATCGGGGACAGCCTGTGTTATAAAACTCTGCCCTGACAGAGACTGAATTAAAATTGAAAATTGACTTGCACTGGAATCAAAGTAAAATACTGTGGATGATGGAAAATTGAAATAAAAGCAGATTTGTTGGAGAAACTGAAGAGTCATAATTTTTATTTTGGTTTTTAAATTATGAAAATGTTGCAAGTGCAGAGACATTTGCATCACTAATTGTAGCCTAATATCCTCCCATATCTATGAACTTGATAATATCAAGTTGTATCACAAACTTAAAGAAATTATTTTGCTTGTACAACTGAGTTTGGCCTGAGTTATTGACATTCAAATATGCAAAGGATACCGATGGTGATCCACAATTCCTACAGTAAATATTCCAAAGAATGGGGAGGAAATTAAAATCCCAGTTTAATAAATCTTTGGTGATAGTGGCTGTCTTTGGATGAGCAGTTCCAAGTCAGTCCGTGTAGTTCCCGGCGTGGCCACTGGTGGTGCTGTAGGCGCCGGACGGAATGTGATGAGGGGGCTTTGGTTTCCAGTCGGAACCGTGAAGCTGAGGGACCGGGCGGCGGACAGTGTTCAGCAGCGGATCCGAAGCCAGGAGCAGGTGAGAAGGTAAGGAGGGAGGTAAAGAAAGAACGAAACTAACAGGAACGAGCGGGATAAAGAATTCCAGAGAGAAGGGCAGTTCAATAAGACCAAGGCGGAGTGGAGGGAAACGGAAAAGGGAGGGAGGCGGCAAGAAAGTCTGGCATTGAGGTGGCGCCTAGCTTTCGCGGTGTCCCAAAGCCCCTAACTGACCAAAAGTACTTTTGTTACATAAAAAGTGTTGTCACTATTATAATCCAGAAAGTATAGCAGCTAGTTTGTGCACATCAAGATCCCACACCCAACAATGTGGTATTGACCATATTATTGTTTACTGGTGATGATGGTGGGGGAGTAAATACTGGTCAGTGGTGCTGGGAGAACTCATCTGCTCTTTGAAAAATGACATGTGGGAAGGAAAGGTTGGAAAGTGCTCACTATCAGTTCGGACAGTGCAGCTCCCTTGTTGCTGTGTCAGGAATAGGGGACTTGAGTTCTCAATCATTGGACTGGAAGAAGTGGATGTTCTGACTAGAGCGAGGGAGAGATAGTGAAAGGGAGAGATGAGAAGGAACGTGAGGAAAATGTCAGAAAAAGATATGCTGAAAGTTTTCAAAATAATGATGCTCACCCACTCCCAACTGTCTTGATCGACCGGGCCCTGTGCTTTCTGTTTCATTTAAGTGAACAAAATCTTAACCGATATAACTGGAGCACTGTAGAAAGCTCTCTGCCCAAACTATTTAGAAGGCATTAGGTAATTGGTTATTCAGTATGATTTTGTTAATAAAGTGCCGATGTAAACTATAAGACCAATTTTTTCCTGAGTATTGTTGGGGGGAACAAAACAGAAACTGAGAGAGAAGGTCAGCATGTCTGGGCAGCATCTGGAGAGAAATCAGAATTAACGTTTCAGGTCCAGTGACCCTTCCTCAGAATTGTTTGGGGGAAGCTGAGATGCTCGAAATTTTTTTGTCTTCCATTCATTGATGCTTAAGTGGAAATGACAGTTGTATTATCACCACAAAGTCAGAATAGAATTGTTATACAAACTTGTGACAATATGTGAAGTTTTATCACAAGTCAGGATCGAGGGAGAGACTAATAAAGTTTAATATGGAATTGGATAAGGGAAATTTCACATTGCAGTTGACAGCTCCAGCTGAAGGGCTATCCAGGGGCAATTAATGATGTGATCGATATATATTTGGACTCATAACATCATGTACCAATTAATTTGTTTTAAGTGTGGTAAATGTTTGCGCAATTGACAAGTTCCTTGACTGAAAAAGGTGCCAGTTTGCATGTATCTGTGACAAAATTGCTGTTAGTGTTATTAAATCAAAGATTATAATATGATTTGTTTATTCAGCAATTTGCATTAAAGAAAAAACGCAGTTGTAAATAATCCATTCTACATCAATAATTATTTGTAGAAATGGCAAGTACGAAAGGAAATTGAAGTATGAAAGGAAACTGGCTGCCTATTCTTAAAATGTTTCTGAACTGTTCCTCCAATTTTATTTGAAAACCTAATTAATGTAGAATGCTTCCTGAGTAAATAATTCAACTGAAAATTCATTGCAATGTTATCATGTATTGGTAATTATTAACTTGAAAAGCCTTGACATTTCTCAGTGTATTTATCTTGTTTGAGCAGTAACAAGAAAAGAATCTTTGTCATATCTAGAAACAGCCATAGTGTGAAATTGAACCTTTTTTGCATTAAATTTGGACCATTTCAGTGTGCTTTCTAGTATGGAAATTGGAGTTGTCAAAAGGTAATTAAGTGATGGTCAAAATAGCTTGGGAAAGCTGATGGAAGATGTGTTGAATGATGATGGTGTTGAGGTGCTGGTGTTGGACTAGGGTGAACAAAGTCAAAAATCAGGTTATAGTCCAATAGGTATATTTGAAACTACAAACGTTTGGAGCCACTGCTCCTTCCTCACACAGCTGGTGAGAGAGAGTACATTGCTCACAGAATTTATAGTGAAACACCAAAGCGTCATCAACTTATGTGAATGTATTTGAGCTGCCAGAGATTGTGGTGAATGTATTTGAGCTGCCAGAGATTGTGGTGGTGAGGTTGGTACAACTGCAACATTTAAAAGGCATTTGGATGAATAGGAAGAGTTTGGGGGGATATGGGCCGGGTGCTGGCAGGTGGGACTAGATTGGGTTGGGATATCTGGTCGGCATGGACGGGTTGGACCGAAGGGTCTGGTTCCATGCTGTACATCTCTATGACTCTATGACTCTAAACCTGGATGGCTATTTAAGTCTTTAACCAGTTAGAATGCAGGTGTAGATTTCAAGTGATTAACAGTAAATCTCTGTCCCAAGATAACTTCAGGTTTTATCAGAATAAAGCTGAAACTTTAGGTTAGACAGTGCAGCGGAAGAGTGCGGGGGAGCATGTGCAGGGGACCGTGTGTGGGGGAGAGTGTGGGGGAGCGTGTGTGGAGAGGGGGGGAAGAGTGCAGGGCAGCGTGCGTGGGGGAGGGTGTGGGGCAGCGTGCGTGGGGGAGGGTGTGGGGCAGCGTGCGTGGGGGAGGGTGCGGGGCAGCGTGCGTGGGGGAGGGTGCGGGGCAGCGTGCGTGGGGGAGGGTGCGGGGCAGCGTGCGTGGGGGAGGGTGCGGGCAGCGTGCGTGGGGGAGGGCGCGGGGCAGCGTGCGTGGGGGAGGGCGCGGGGCAGCGTGCGTGGGGGAGGGCGCGGGGCAGCGTGCGTGGGGGAGGGTGCGGGGCAGCGTGCGTGGGGGAGGGCGCGGGGCAGCGTGCGTGGGGGAGGGAGGGGGGAGAGTGCGGGGGAGGGAGGGGGGAGTGTGCGGGGGAGGGAGGGGGGAGTGTGCGGGGGAGGGAGGGGGGAGTGTGCGGGGGAGGGAGGGGGGAGTGTGCGGGGGAGGGAGGGGGGAGGGTGCGGGGAAGGGAGGGGGGAGGGAGGGGGGAGGGAGCGAGGGGGGAGGGAGGGGGGAGGGAGCGAGGGAGCGAGGGGGGAGGGAGCGGGGGAGGGAGGGGGGAGAGTGCGGGGGAGGGAGGGGGGAGAGTGCGGGGGAGGGAGGGAGGGGGGAGAGTGCGGGGGAGGGAGGGAGGGGGAGAGTGCGGGGGAGGGAGGGAGGGGGGAGAGTGCGGGGGAGGGAGGGAGGGGGGAGAGTGCGGGGGAGGGAGGGAGGGGGGAGAGTGCGGAGAGTGCGGGGGAGGGGGGAGAGTGCGGAGAGTGCGGGGGAGGGGGGAGAGTGCGGGGGAGGGAGGGGGGAGAGTGCGGGGGAGGGAGGGAGGGGGGAGAGTGCGGGGGAGGGAGGGAGGGGGGAGAGTGCGGGGGAGGGGGGAGAGTGCGGGGGAGGGGGGAGAGTGCGGGGGAGGGAGGGAGGGGGGAGAGTGCGGGGGAGGGGGGAGAGTGCGGGGGAGGGGGGAGAGTGCGGGGGAGGGAGGGAGGGGGATGAGTGCGGGGGAGGGAGGGAGGGGGGAGAGTGCGGGGGAGGGAGGGTGGGGGGAGAGTGCGGGGGAGGGGGGAGAGTGCGGGGGAGGGGGGGAGGGGGGAGAGTGCGGGGGAGCGGGTGCGGGGGAGGGAAGGGGGAGAGTGCGGGGGAGGGAAGGGGGAGAGTGCGGGGGAGGGAGGGGGGAGGGTGCGGGGGAGGGAGGGGGGAGGGTGCGGGGGAGGGAGGGGGAGAGTGCGGGGGAGGGGGGAGAGTGCGGGGGAGGGAAGGGGGAGAGTGCGGGGGAGGGAAGGGGGAGAGTGCGGGGGAGGGAGGGGGGAGGGTGCGGGGGAGGGAGGGGGAGAGTGCGGGGGAGGGAGGGGGAGAGTGCGGGGGAGGGAGGGGGGAGGGTGCGGGGGAGGGAGGGGGGAGGGTGCGGGGGAGGGAGGGGGGAGGGTGCGGGGGAGGGGGGAGGGAAGGGGGAGTGGCGGGGGAGGGTGCGGGGGAGGGGCGGAGGAGGGAGGGGGGAGGGTGCGGGGGAGGGAGAGGGGAGAGTGCAGGGGAGCGTGTTTGGGGGAGAGTGCGGGGGAGCGTGTGTGGGGGAGAGAGCAGGGAGTGTATGGGGGTGCGTGGGGGAGAGGGAGGGGGAGCGTGTGCGGGGAGAGGGAGGGGGAGCGTGTGCGAGGGAGGGGGAGCGTGTGTGGGGGAGGGGGAGCGAGGGAGAGGGAGGGGGTGCGGGGGAGAGGGAGGGGGAGCGGGTGCGGGGGAGGGGGAGCGGGTGCGGGGGAGAGGGAGGGGGAGCGGGTGCGGGGGAGAGGGAGGGGGAGCGGGTGCGGGGGAGAGCGCGGGGGATCGTGCATGGGGGAGAGCGAGCGGGAGCGGGAGCGTGTGCGGGGGAGAGGGAGGGGGAGCGTGTGCGGGGGAGAGGGAGGGGGAGCGGGTGCGGGGGAGAGCGCGTGGGTGCAAGCGCGGGGGATCGTGCATGTGGGAGCGGGTGCGGGGAGAGGGAGGGGGAGCGTGTGTGGGGGAGAGGGCAGGGAGTGTATGGGGGAGTGTGCGTGGGGGAGCGGGAGTGGGAAGAGGGGGAGCGGGAGTGGAAGAGAGAGAGCGTGCACGGGGGAGCGTGCGTGTGGGAGAGCGGGAGGGGGAAGAGTGTGGGGGAGAGGGAGAGGGAGGGGGAGCGTGTGTGGGGTAGAGGGCGGGGGAGCGTGTGTGGGGGAGCGGGAGCGGGTGTGGGGGCGAGTGCGGGGGAGGGGGAGTGGGTGTGGGGGGAGAGCGCGGGGGAGAGGGCGGGGGAGCGTGTCTGGGGGAGAATGCGGGGGAGCGTGTCTGGGGGAGAGGGCGGGGTGGCGTGTGCGGGGGAGAGGGCGGGGAGAGGGAGGGGGAAGAGCGTGGGGGAGAGTGTGGGGGAGCGGGAGGGGGAGCGGGTGTGGGGGAGAGCGCGGGGGAGCGTGCATGTGGGTGCGTGTGTGGGGGAGAGGGAGGGGGGTGTGGGCGGGGGGAGGGAGGGAGGGGGGGTGTGGGCGGGGGGAGGAGGGGGTGTGGGCGGGGGGAGGAGGGGGTGTGGGCGGGGGGTAGGCGTGGGTGTGGGCGGGGGGTAGGCGTGAGCGTGGGCAGGGGGGAGCGTGGGCTGGTGGGGAGGGGGGAGCGTGGGCGGGGGGGAGGGGCGAGCGTGGGCGGGGGGAGAGGGGGAGCGGGGGAGCGTGGGCGGGGGTGGAGGGGGGAGCGTGGGGAGGGGGAAGGGGGGAGCGTGGGGGAGGGGGAAGGGAGGAGCGTGGGCGGGGGGGTTGAGGGGGGAGCGTGGGCGGGGGGGAGGGAGGGGTGTCTGTGCGCAGGAGCCTGTGTGGGAGGGGTGAAGAGTGTGGGGGGAGAGGGCGGGGGGAAGAGTGCGGGGCAGTGTGTATGGGAGAGGGAGGGGGGAAGAGTGCGGTGGAGAGGGAGGGGGAAGTGTGTGGGTGGGGGGAGCGTGGGAGGGGTGGAGCGTGTGTGGGGGGGAGGGGGGGAGCGTGTGAGGGGGGAGTGTGTGCGGGGGGCACGGGGAATGTGTGTGGGGGGCAGGGGGGAGCGTGTGCGGGGGGGAGGGAGGGAGATTGCGGGGGGGAGGGAGATTGCGGGGGAGCGCGTGTGGGGGAGGTAGGGAGATTGCGTGGGAGCGCGTGGGGGGGAGGGAGGGAGATTGCGGGGAGCGCATGTGGGAGAGAGGAGGGAGACTGCAGGGGAGCGCGTGGTGGGGAGGGAGGGAGATTGCGGGGAAGCGCGTGGGGGGGGGGAAGGAGGGAGATTGCGGGGAGCGCATGTGGGAGAGAGGAGGGAGATTGCAGGGGAGCATGTGGTGGGGAGGGAGATTGCGGTGGAGCGCGTGTGGGCGAGGGAGGGAGATTGCGGGGGTGCGTGTGTGTGTGGGGGAGGGAGGGAGATTGCGGGGGAGCGCATGTGGGGGAGGGAGGGAGATTGCGGGGGAGCGCGTGTAGGGGAGGGAGGGAGATTGCGGAGGATCGCGTGTGGGGGAGGGAGGGAGATTGCGGGGGAAGCGTGTGTGTGGGAGAGGGAGGGAGATTGTGGGGGGGACCGTGTGTGGGGGAGGAGGGAGAGTGTGGGTGAGCATGTGTGTGAGAGTGGGGGTGTGTGTGTGTGAGGGAGAGTGGGGTGTGTGTGTGTGTGAGGGAGAGTGGGGTGTGTGTGTGTGTGAGGGAGAGTGGGGTGGGTGTGTGTGTGAGGGAGAGTGGGGGGTGTGGGTGTGTGTGTGTGAGGGAGAGTGGGGGGTGTGGGTGTGTGTGGGAGAGTGGGGGGTGTGGGTGTGTGTGTGTGTGTGAGGGAGAGTGGGGGGTGTGGGTGTGTGTGCGTGAGGGAGAGTGGGGGGTGTGTGTGTGTGTGTGTGTGTGAGGGAGAGTGGGGGTGTGGGTGTGTGTGTGTGAGGGAGAGTGGGGTGTGTTTGTGTGTGAGGGAGAGTGGGGTGTGTGTGTGAGGGAGAGTGGGGTGTGTGTGTGTGTGTGTGTGTGTGTGTGTGTGTGAGAGGGAGAGTGGGGTGTGTGTGTGTGTGGGAGGGAGAGTGGGGTGTGTGTGTGGGAGGGAGAGTGGGGTGTGTGTGTGGGAGGGAGAGTGGGGTGTGTGTGTGGGAGGGAGAGTGGGGGGTGTGGGTGTGAGGGAGAGTGGGGGGTGTGGGTGTGTGTGTGTGAGGGAGAGTGGGGGGTGTGGGTGTGTGTGCGTGAGGGAGAGTGGGGGGTGTGGGTGTGTGTGCGTGAGGGAGAGTGGGGGGTGTGGGTGTGTGTGCGTGAGGGAGAGTGGGGGGTGTGGGTGTGTGTGCGTGAGGGAGAGTGGGGGGTGTGGGTGTGTGTGCGTGAGGGAGAGTGGGGGGTGTGGGTGTGTGTGCGTGAGGGAGAGTGGGGGGTGTGGGTGTGTGTGCGTGAGGGAGAGTGGGGGGTGTGGGTGTGTGTGCGTGAGGGAGAGTGGGGGGTGTGGGTGTGTGTGCGTGAGGGAGAGTGGGGGGTGTGGGTGTGTGTGCGTGAGGGAGAGTGGGGGGTGTGGGTGTGTGTGCGTGAGGGAGAGTGGGGGGTGTGGGTGTGTGTGCGTGAGGGAGAGTGGGGGGTGTGGGTGTGTGTGCGTGAGGGAGAGTGGGGGGTGTGGGTGTGTGTGCGTGAGGGAGAGTGGGGGGTGTGGGTGTGTGTGCGTGAGGGAGAGTGGGGGGTGTGGGTGTGTGTGCGTGAGGGAGAGTGGGGGGTGTGGGTGTGTGTGCGTGAGGGAGAGTGGGGGGTGTGGGTGTGTGTGCGTGAGGGAGAGTGGGGGGTGTCTGTGTGTGTGTGTGAGAGAGAGTGGGGTGTGTGTGTGTGAGGGAGAGTGGGGGGGTGTGTGTGTGAGGGAGAGTGGGGTGTGTGTGTGTGAGGGAGAGTGGGGGTGTGTGTGTGTGTGAGGGAGAGTGGGTGTGTGTGTGTGTGTGAGGGAGAGTGGGGTGTGTGTGTGTGAGGGAGAGTGGGGTGTGTGTGTGTGTGAGGGAGAGTGGAGTGGGTGTGGGTGCGTGAAGGAGAGTGGGGGGTGTGGGTGTGTGTGCGTGAGGGAAAGTGGGGGGTGTGGGTGTGTGTGCGTGAGGGAGAGTGGGGGGGTGTGGGTGTGTGAGGGAGAGTGGGGTGTGTGTGTGTGTGAGGGAGAGTGGGGTGTGTGTGTGTGTGTGTGAGGGAGAGTGGAGTGTGTGTGTGTGAGGGAGAGTGGGGTGTGTGTGTGTGAGGGAGAGTGGGGTGTGTGTGTGTGTGAGAGAGTGGGGTGTGTGTGTGTGTGAGAGAGTGGGGTGTGTGTGTGTGTGAGAGAGTGGGGTGTGTGTGTGTGTGAGAGAGTGGGGTGTGTGTGTGTGTGAGAGAGTGGGGTGTGTGTATGTGTGTGTGTGAGGGAGAGTGGTGTGTGTGTGTGGGAGGGAGAGTGGGGTGTGTGTGTGTGTGAGGGAGAGTGGGGGTGTGTGTGTGTGTGTGTGAGGGAGAGTGGGGTGTGTGTGTGTGTGAGGGAGAGTGGGGGTGTGTGTGTGTGTGAGGGAGAGTGGGGTGTGTGTGTGTGTGAGGGAGAGTGGGGGTGTGTGTGTGTGTGAGGGAGAGTGGGGGTGTGTGTGTGTGTGAGGGAGGGTGGGGGGTGTGTGTGTGCGAGGGAGAGTGGGGGTGTGTGTGTGTGTGAGGGAGAGTGGGGGTGTGTGTGTGTGTGTGTGAGGGAGAGTGGGGGTGTGTGTGTGTGTGAGGGAGAGTGGGGGTGTGTGTGTGTGTGTGTGAGGGAGAGTGGGGGTGTGTGTGTGTGTGAGGGAGAGTGGGGGTGTGTGTGTGTGTGAGGGAGAGTGGGGGTGTGTGTGTGTGTGAGGGAGGGTGGGGGTGTGTGTGTGCGAGGGAGAGTGGGGGGTTGTGTGTGTGAGGGAGAGTGGGGGTGGTGTGTGTGCGTGAGGGAGAGTGGGGGAGTGTGTGTGCGTGAGGGAGAGTGGGGGGGTCTGTGTGCGTGAGGGAGGGGGTGGTGTGTGTGTGTGAGGGAGAGTGGGGGGTGTGGGGGTGTGTGTGTGAGGGAGAGTGGGGGGTTTGGGGGTGTGTGTGTGAGGGAGAGTGGGGGGTGTGGGGGTGTGTGTGTGAGGGAGAGTGGGGGGTGTGGGGGTGTGTGTGTGTGAGGGAGAGTGGGGGGTGTGGGGGTGTGTGTGTGAGGGAGAGTGGGGGGGTGTGGGGGTGTGTGTGTGTGTGTGTGTGAGGGAGAGTGGGTGTGTGTGTGTGAGGGAGAGTGGGGGTGTGTGTGTGTGTGTGTGAGGGAGAGTGGGGGTGTGTGTGTGTGTGTGAGGGAGAGTGGGGGTGTGTGTGTGTGTGAGGGAGAGTGGGGGTGTGTGTGTGTGTGAGGGAGGGTGGGGGGGTGTGTGTGCGAGGGAGAGTGGGGGGTTGTGTGTGTGAGGGAGAGTGGGGGTGGTGTGTGTGCGTGAGGGAGAGTGGGGGAGTGTGTGTGCGTGAGGGAGAGTGGGGGGGTCTGTGTGCGTGAGGGAGGGGGGGGTGTGTGTGTGTGTGAGGGAGAGTGGGGGGTGTGGGGGTGTGTGTGTGAGGGAGAGTGGGGGGTTTGGGGGTGTGTGTGTGAGGGACAGTGGGGGGTGTGGGGGTGTGTGTGTGAGGGAGAGTGGGGGGTGTGGGGGTGTGTGTGTGAGGGAGAGTGGGGTGTGTGTATGTGTGTGTGTGAGGGAGAGTGGTGTGTGTGTGTGGGAGGGAGAGTGGGGTGTGTGTGTGTGTGAGGGAGAGTGGGGGTGTGTGTGTGTGTGTGTGAGGGAGAGTGGGGGTGTGTGTGTGTGTGAGGGAGAGTGGGGGTGTGGTGTGTGTGTGAGGGAGAGTGGGGGTGTGTGTGTGTGTGAGGGAGAGTGGGGGTGTGTGTGTGTGTGAGGGAGGGTGGGGGTGTGTGTGTGCGAGGGAGAGTGGGGGTGTGTGTGTGTGTGAGGGAGAGTGGGGGTGTGTGTGTGTGTGTGTGTGAGGGAGAGTGGGGGTGTGTGTGTGTGTGAGGGAGAGTGGGGGTGTGTGTGTGTGTGTGTGAGGGAGAGTGGGGGTGTGTGTGTGTGTGAGGGAGAGTGGGGGTGTGTGTGTGTGTGAGGGAGAGTGGGGGTGTGTGTGTGTGAGGGAGGGTGGGGGTGTGTGTGTGCGAGGGAGAGTGGGGGGTTGTGTGTGTGAGGGAGAGTGGGGGTGGTGTGTGTGCGTGAGGGAGAGTGGGGGAGTGTGTGTGCGTGAGGGAGAGTGGGGGGGTCTGTGTGCGTGAGGGAGGGGGTGGTGTGTGTGTGTGAGGGAGAGTGGGGGGTGTGGGGGTGTGTGTGTGAGGGAGAGTGGGGGGTTTGGGGGTGTGTGTGTGAGGGAGAGTGGGGGGTGTGGGGGTGTGTGTGTGAGGGAGAGTGGGGGGTGTGGGGGTGTGTGTGTGTGAGGGAGAGTGGGGGGTGTGGGGGTGTGTGTGTGAGGGAGAGTGGGGGGTGTGGGGGTGTGTGTGTGTGTGTGTGTGAGGGAGAGTGGGTGTGTGTGTGTGAGGGAGAGTGGGGGTGTGTGTGTGTGTGTGTGAGGGAGAGTGGGGGTGTGTGTGTGTGTGAGGGAGAGTGGGGGTGTGTGTGTGTGTGAGGGAGAGTGGGGGTGTGTGTGTGTGTGAGGGAGAGTGGGGGTGTGTGTGTGTGTGAGGGAGGGTGGGGGGGTGTGTGTGCGAGGGAGAGTGGGGGGTTGTGTGTGTGAGGGAGAGTGGGGTGGTGTGTGTGCGTGAGGGAGAGTGGGGGAGTGTGTGTGCGTGAGGGAGAGTGGGGGGGTCTGTGTGCGTGAGGGAGGGGGGGGGTGTGTGTGTGTGTGAGGGAGAGTGGGGGGTGTGGGGGTGTGTGTGTGAGGGAGAGTGGGGGGTTTGGGGGTGTGTGTGTGAGGGACAGTGGGGGGTGTGGGGGTGTGTGTGTGAGGGAGAGTGGGGGGTGTGGGGGTGTGTGTGTGAGGGAGAGTGGGGGGTGTGGGGGTGTGTGTGTGAGGGAGAGTGGGGGGTGTGGGGGTGTGTGTGTGTGTGTGAGGGAGAGTGGGGGGTGTGTGTGTGTGTGTGAGGGAGAGTGGGTGTGTGTGTGTGAGGGAGAGTGGGAGTGGGTGTGTGCGTGTGTGTGTGAGGGAGAGTGGGGGTGGGTGTGTGTGTGAGGGAGAGTGGGGGGGTGTGTGTGTGTGAGGGAGAGTGGGGGGGGTGTGTGTGTGTGTGAGGGAGATTGGGGTGTGTGTGTGTGTGTGAGGGAGAGTGGGGGTGTGTGTGTGTGTGAGGGAGAGTGGGGGGGTGTGTGTGTGTGTGAGAGAGAGTGGGAGGGTGTGTGTGTGAGGGAGAGTGGGGGGTGTGGGTGTGTGTGTGAGGGAGAGTGGGGGGTGTGGGTGTGTGTGTGAGGAGAGAGGGTGTGTGTGTGTGTGAGGGAGAGTGGGGGTGTGTGTGTGTGTGTGAGGGAGAGTGGGGGTGTGTGTGTGTGTGTGAGGGAGAGTGGGGGTGTGTGTGTGTGTGAGGGAGAGTGGGGGTGTGTGTGTGTGTGAGGGAGAGTGGGGGTGTGTGTGTGTGTGTGAGGGAGAGTGGGGGTGTGTGTGTGTGTGAGGGAGAGTGGGGGTGTGTGTGTGTGTGAGGGAGGGTGGGGGGGTGTGTGTGCGAGGGAGAGTGGGGGGTTGTGTGTGTGAGGGAGAGTGGGGGTGGTGTGTGTGCGTGAGGGAGAGTGGGGGAGTGTGTGTGCGTGAGGGAGAGTGGGGGGGGTCTGTGTGCGTGAGGGGGGGGGGTGTGTGTGTGTGTGAGGGAGAGTGGGGGGTGTGGGGGTGTGTGTGTGAGGGAGAGTGGGGGGTTTGGGGGTGTGTGTGTGAGGGACAGTGGGGGGTGTGGGGGTGTGTGTGTGAGGGAGAGTGGGGGGTGTGGGGGTGTGTGTGTGAGGGAGAGTGGGGGGTGTGGGGGTGTGTGTGTGTGTGTGAGGGAGAGGGGGGTGTGTGTGTGTGTGTGAGGGAGAGTGGGTGTGTGTGTGTGAGGGAGAGTGGGAGTGGGTGTGTGCGTGTGTGTGTGAGGGAGAGTGGGGTGGGTGTGTGTGTGAGGGAGAGTGGGGGGGTGTGTGTGTGTGAGGGAGAGTGGGGGGGGTGTGTGTGTGTGTGAGGGAGATTGGGGGGGGTGTGTGTGTGTGAGGGAGAGTGGGGGTGTGTGTGTGTGTGAGGGAGAGTGGGGGGTGTGTGTGTGTGTGAGAGAGAGTGGGAGGGTGTGTGTGTGAGGGAGAGTGGGGGGGTGTGGGTGTGTGTGTGAGGGAGAGTGGGGGGTGTGGGTGTGTGTGTGAGGGAGAGAGGGGTGTGTGTGTGTGTGAGGGAGAGTGGGGGTGTGGTGTGTGTGTGAGGGAGAGTGGGGGTGTGTGTGTGGTGTGTGTGTGGAGGGAGAGTGGGGGTGTGTGTGTGTGTGAGGAGGTGGGGGTGTGTGTGGTGTGTGGGGAGAGTGGGGGTGTGTGTGTGTGTGAGGGAGAGTGGGGGTGTGTGTGTGTGTGTGAGGGAGAGTGGGGGTGTGTGTGTGAGGGAGAGTGGGGGTGTGTGTGTGAGGGAGAGTGGGGGTGTGTGTGAGGGAGAGTGGGGGTGTGTGTGTGAGAGTGGGGGGTGTGTGTGGGGAGAGTGGGGGGGTGTGTGTGTGGGGAGAGTGGGGGGTGTGTGTGTGAGAGTGGGGGGTGTGTGTGTGAGGGAGAGTGGGGGGTGTGTGTGGAGGGAGAGGG
Source organism: Chiloscyllium punctatum (assembly GCF_047496795.1). Lineage (NCBI taxonomy): Eukaryota > Metazoa > Chordata > Chondrichthyes > Orectolobiformes > Hemiscylliidae > Chiloscyllium > Chiloscyllium punctatum. The sequence goes on from NC_092777.1 coordinate 41,524,112, forward strand.
GGGTGTGTGTGTGAGGGAGAGTGGGGGTGTGTGTGTGAGGGAGAGTGGGGTTGTGTGTGTGTGAGGGAGAGTGGGGGGGTGTGTGTGTGGGAGGGAGAGTGGGGGGGTGTGTGTGTGGGAGGGAGAGTGGGGGGGTGTGTGTGTGGGAGGGAGAGTGGGGGGGTGTGTGAGGGAGAGTGGGGGGGTGTGTGTGTGGGGAGAGTGGGGGGGTGTGTGTGTGAGGGGAGAGTGGGGGGGTGTGTGTGTGAGGGGGGTGGGGGGGTGGGTGTGTGGGGGAGTGGGGGGGTGTGTGTGTGGGGGAGTGGGGGGGTGTGTGTGTGGGGAGGTGGGGGGGGTGTGTGTGGGGGGAGTGGGGGGGTGTGTGTGGGGGGGAGTGGGGGGGGTGTGTGTGTGGGGGGAGAGTGGGGGGGGTGTGTGTGTGAGGGAGAGTGGGGGGGTGTGTGTGTGAGGGAGAGTGGGGGGGGTGTGTGTGCGTGAGGGAGAGTGGGGGGTGTGTGTGCGTGAGGGAGGTGGGGGGGGTGTGTGTGCGTGAGGGAGAGTGGGGGGGTGTGTGTGCGTGATGGGGGGGGGGGTGTGTGTGTGTGAGGGAGAGTGGGGGGTGTGGGGGTGTGTGTGTGAGGGAGAGTGGGGGGTTTGGGGTGTGTGTGTGAGGGAGAGTGGGGGGTGTGGGGGTGTGTGTGTGAGGGAGAGTGGGGGGTGTGGGGGGTGTGTGTGTGAGGGAGAGTGGGGGGTGTGGGGGTGTGTGTGTGAGGGGGTGTGGGGGGTGTGTGTGAGGGAGAGTGGGGGGTGTGTGTGTGTGTGTGTGAGGGAGAGTGGGGGGTGTGTGTGTGTGAGGGAGAGTGGGTGTGTGTGTGTGAGGGAGAGTGGGAGTGGGTGTGTGGTGTTGTGTGAGGGGGTGGGGGTGGGTGTGTGTGTGTGAGGGAGAGTGGGGGGGGTGTGTGTGTGTGAGGGAGAGTGGGGGGGGTGTGTGTGTGTGTGAGGGAGATTGGGGGGGGTGTGTGTGTGTGAGGGAGAGTGGGGGTGTGTGTGTGTGTGAGGGAGAGTGGGGGGTGTGGGTGTGTGTGTGAGGGAGAGGGGTGTGTGTGTGTGTGTGAGGGAGAGTGGGGGGTGTGTGTGTGTGTGTGTGAGGGAGAGTGGGGGGTGTGTGTGTGTGTGTGAGGGAGAGTGGGGGTGTGTGTGGGGGGGTGTGTGTGAGGGAGAGTGGGGGGTGTGTGTGTGAGGGAGGTGGGGGGTGTGTGTGTGAGGGAGAGTGGGGGTGTGTGTGTGTGAGGGGGAGAGTGGGGGGGGTGTGGGTGTGGGAGGGAGAGTGGGGGGTGTGTGTGTGTGGAGGAG